>NW_027361788.1:28652000-29275500 GCF_039654945.1 Dendrobates tinctorius | reverse complement strand
TACTGTTGGGGTCCCCCAAGGATCGGTTCTAGGTCCCCTCCTCTTCTCCTTGTACACTGCCCCTATTGGTCAAACAATCAGTAGATTTGATTTCCAGTACCATCTCTATGCTGACGACACCCAATTATACGCTTCTTCTCCTGACATCACGCCAGCCTTTCTAGAAAACACCGGCGATTGTCTAAACGCTGTGTCTAACATCATGTCCTCACTATATCTGAAACTGAACCTGTCAAAGACTGAACTCCTGGTGTTTCCTCCCTCTACTAATGTACCTATACCCGACATTGCCATTTCTGTGTGTGGTTCCACTATTACTCCCCAGCAACAGGCCCGCTGTCTTGGTGTCATACTTGATTCCGAGCTTTCCTTTGCCCCCCACATTCGATCACTGGCTCGCTCTTGTCATCTGCACCTCAAAAACATTTCTAGAAATCGACCTTTTCTTACCTTTGACTCTGCAAAAACTCTTACTGTTTCTCTTATTCATTCTCGTCTCGACTATTGTAACTCTCTTCTAATCGGTCTCCCTCTTACCAAACTCTCCCCCCTCCAATCTGTCTTGAATGCTGCAGCCAGGATCATATTCCTCACCAATCGTTACACCGATGCCTCTACCTTGTGCCAGTCATTACACTGGCTACCCATCCACTCCAGAATTCAGTATAAACTTATTACCCTCACTCACAAAGCCCTCCATGGCTCAGCACCACCCTACATCTCCTCCCTTGTTTCAGTATACCACCCTCCCCGCGCCCTCCGTTCTGCTGATGACCTGAGATTAGCATCCTCAATAGTCAGAACCTCCCACTCCCGTCTCCAAGACTTTACACGTGCCGCGCCAATTCTTTGGAATGCACTTCCCAGGTCAATACGATTAGTCCCCAATCCCCACAATTTTAAGCGTGTCCTGAAAACGCATTTATTCAGACTGGCCTACCACCCCAACACATTAACCTAATCTATCCCTGTGTGGCAGAGCCAAAAGTTTTACCATAACCAGGTTCCCCGCATCATGTTCCCACATGCTTTATGCCTCCATTAGCCCTCTGTGTCTGTACTGTTACACACTTAACATTGACTGGTCCATACAATCAGGGTAACTGTTACCACCCACCTTTCGTGTCTCCCTCTTTCCTCATAGACTGTAAGCTTGCGAGCAGGGTCCTCATTCCTCTTGGTATTTGTTATAATCTACTGTATGTGATTATTGTTATGCTGTAATGTCTATTGTCTGTACAAATCCCCTCTGAAATGTAAAGTGCTGCGGAATATGTCGGCGCTATAAAAATAAAATTTATTATTATTATTATTAATGTGTGGGGGTATTTAGAGTGGGGATGGGGGTTAATGTGTGTGGGGGTTAATGAGTGGGGATGCCATGGGGTTAATGTGTGGGGGGATTTGGAGTGGAGATGGGGGTTATTTAATGTGATGGGGGTTAATGAGTGGGGATTGGGTTAATGTGTGCGGGGGTTAATGAATGGGGATGAGGGTTAATGTGTGGGGGTATTTGGAGTGGAGATGGTTATTTAATGTGTGGGGGGATTTGGAGTGGTGATGGGGTTAATGAGTGGGGATTGGGTTAATGTGTGCGGGGGTTAATGGATGGGGGTTAATGTATGGGGTTGGGGTTAATGTGTGCGGGGGTTAATGAATGGGGATGGGGGTTAATGTATGGGGGCGTTAATGAGTGGGGTTGGGGTTAATGTGTGCGGGGGTTAATGAATGGGGATGGGGTTAATGTATGGGGGCGTTAATGAGTGGGGTTGGGGTTAATGTGTGGGGGTATTTGGAGTGGGGGTGGGGGGATTTGGAGTGCTGATGGGGGTTAATGAGTGGGGTTGGGGTTAATGTGTGGGGGTATTTGGAGTGGGGGTGGGGGGATTTGGAGTGCTGATGGGGGTTAATGAGTGGGGATTGGGTTAATGTGTGGGGGGGATTTGGAATGGGGATGGGGGTACTTAATGTGTGTGGGGGATTGGGGATGGGGGGATTTAATGTGTGGGGAGATTTGAGGACACAAAATAGAGTATGTATGAGGAAACAGTATGCGGGATGGGTGCAGACAGTATGGGGAGCGAATGGGTTAATGTATGTGGATGGACACCGTATGGGGAGTCAGGGATATGTGTGAGCAGACAGTATAGAGAGTGAGGGGGTAAATATATGAGGAGACAGTATGGTGAACAGGTGGGATGCTAGAGGGGAATAGTGTGAGGCGACAGTATATTGCAGATATTTTTATTTAGGGGCATTATAATGACACTTCTATCTTTAAGGGGATCGTGTGGAGATTTGCTGCAGAAGACCGGAGAAGATGGAAGTCTGCAGAGACAAGATGTGGATGAGAAAACTCATCATGGGGTCTGGACAAGAGGAAGAAAAGGAGAACGACTCCAGAGATGACGTCATCTATAAGGTACCTGGATGTAAATATTATTTGTGATACTGACTAATTCTCATGTTTTTATTTGTTAGGAACATTAAAGGGGTTCTCCAGGCTTATGCGGAGTCTGCAGACATTCTATGTGACTGCAGACTTCTCACAGTGCTCACTGAACGCTGTCAGGATTCTCTCGTGCCGGTAATTTACATACATGCGGTCACATGCTGACGAGACATGTGTGGCCTCACTCCATGAAAATGAACGGAGCGAGGCCGGGCACGTCTAGTCGGAGTGTGGCCAGAGGTATACAAATCACATACTTGTGCTGACATGACTGTACATCGGCAAGGGAGAATCCTAAAAGTGTGCAGTGCATTCGTTGTGAGAATTCAGAAGCTGCAATGTCAGGATTCAGCTCTGCAGGTTCCAGTAGTCATCACATGGACACTTCACTCATATGTGATTTTCATAGGTATGGCCCTGTGACAACGAGCTTCTCTTCCTGCTTCTCTCAGTTTTTTACTGAACATTGAGAGCATTAGGGAGAGCAGCTCGTGGGTGCATGGCTAAGTGTGCAAGTCGCATATGCACTTGGGGGGGCGCCGAACCGAATTCTTGCCCCGGGTGCCAGAAAGCCTAGATACGCCTCTGGTCCCTGGACTGTGGCATTGTTGTGTGCAGCGTCCCTGTGACATCACTATGGGCATTGTCCCTGTGACATCACTATGGGCATTGTCCCTGGACTGTGACTTTGAGGTATGCAGCGTCCCTGTGACATCACTATGGGCATTGTCCCTGGACTGTGGCATCACTGTGCAGCGTCCCTGTGACATCACTATGGGCACTGTCCCTGGACTGTGACTTTGAGGTATGC
Source organism: Dendrobates tinctorius (assembly GCF_039654945.1). Classification (NCBI taxonomy): domain Eukaryota; kingdom Metazoa; phylum Chordata; class Amphibia; order Anura; family Dendrobatidae; genus Dendrobates; species Dendrobates tinctorius. Next base: position 29,272,237 of record NW_027361788.1, on the reverse strand, counting down.
AGCGTCCCTGTGACATCACTGTCTGTGTGTATTGTGCCTGCACTATAATAGGGCCCCCACTGATCACCTGCCATTTCTAATCCTGCCTCATTATGCAGCAGACTGGCACCAGACCCGGGTGTGCCTGTGCCCTCCACATCTCTAGCTGTGCCAGTGGCATGGCTGTGCCCAGGTCAGCTGGGTGAGCATATTCTATGGCGGTGCACCTACCAGCAGTGCTGCTGCCATGTAGCACGGGTGTCATAGCCTGGCAGTGCCCACGTCCTGGCACCGGTGCCCGCGCCCCCAGCTCTGCTGCTGCCTGTACCGCTGGCTTCTCTCTCCCGGCAGAGAGCAAAGCTCCAGCGTTTGAATGGCACCGAGTGCCCGCCTTGACCCCATTGGCTATAAGTGGTGAAGGGAGGTGTGGTTTAGCTGTCAATCGTGGTGAATCCGCGCAGTTGATTGGCTGAGGCGGGACCAGGCTAGCGGTATATAAGTGTCCCAGAGCTGGGGATTAGGCACAAGCAGCTCTGAGCTTGGCGGGCTAGAGGGGAGGAGAGGCGGCTGCGGTGTGCCCAGAGAGTCCGTGCGAGCCCCTCGGCTGCTGGCGTCCCCGTCCAGCATGGAGTGCGCCCTGGACGCGCAGAGCCTGATCAGCCTGTCCCTGCGGAAGATCCACAGCTCCCGCACCCAGAGAGGCGGCATCAAGCTGCACAAGAACCTGCTGGTGTCCTACGTCCTGCGCAACGCCCGGCAGCTCTACCTGAGCGAGCGCTACGCGGAGCTGTACCGGCGGCAGCCCTTCCCGCCGCAGCCCATGGAGTGCGCCCCGGCCATGGAGGAGATCCCGGAGCTGAGTCCCCTGCAGATCCCGGAGGAGGACGACATGCAGCAGCTGCCCCGCATCCAGCCCGACATGCTGGAGCCCGTGGAGGAGCCGCTGGAGCTGCCGCCGTGCGCCCTGGCCCCGCACCCCGGCAAGGACTTACAGGGAGGCAGCTTCTACCCGCGGAGCTGCTGCTCGGAGGAAGCCGCCGGAGCCGGCACCCACTGCAGCCAGACCACGGTGCTGGACCTGGACACGCACGTCGTGACCACCGTGGAGAACGGCTTCCTGCACCAGGACTGCTGCGCCTCGCAGTGCCCGTGCCATGGCGCCCCGTGCCCGGCTGCGCTCCCGGCGGCTCCCAAGCGCAGGTACCCCCTGGTGGGGGAGGACGACGAGCTGGAGCCGCACTTCGTGCCCTGCAAGAGGGGCAGGTACGAGGACTTCTGCCCACAGCTGGCACCGCCGGAGCCCACGGACTCCTCCAACATCTCCAACCTGATCTCCATCTTCGGCTCCGGCTTCTCGGGACTGATGAGCCGCCAGGCAGAGACTGAGCAGAGTCTGAACGGGCACCTATGTGGCAAACAGGCGCTGGCCAGCCTGGGGGCATGGACTCGAGCCATCGTGGCATTCTAGCGGCTGGGGCACCTGTATAGTGGCGAGGTTTTCTAGACTCTGTACAGACCAGAATATCTTTGGACTTTATTTTTACAAAGCAGAGAAGCACCTATCTAATGGAGGTCTTTTTAATGTTCTCATTTGTGGGCACTGGCTGCAGATCTGAGGAGGCTCCTCACACAAGTTGGGGAGGAACTTCTCCCATGATGGGTTCCTCACCTGGTCTGGTGGTGGAGGAGAAGGGTCCAATCCCCCATGTATCCGCACTTATGAGAGGACTCCTGGCTTATTCTTCCTGGAGGACCTCGAGAAGGTCCTGGAGGAACAATAAACCAGGTCCTCACTTCTCCCATGATGGGTTCCTCACCTGGTCTGGTGGTGGTGGAGAAGGGTCCAATCCCCCATCCACCCCCCCATGTATCTCCACACTTATGAGAGGACTCCTGGCTTATTCTTCCTGCAGAACCTCAAGGAGGACCAGGAGAAGGTCCTGGAGGAACAATAACCCAGGTCCTCACTTCTCCCATGATGGGTTCCTCACCTGGTTTGGTGGTGGTGAAGGGTCCAATTCCCCATCCACCCCCATGTATCTCCACACTTATCAGAGGACTCCTGGCTTATTCTTCCTGGAGGACCAGGAGAAGGTCCTGGAGGAACAATAACCCAGGTCCTCACTTCTCATCATGGGTCTTCTCCAGTCTATTGTAAAGTTGTAAGATGAAGGCAGAAATGGTGACATTGTAACTTTTTGGTTATCTTCCATTCCTTGTGTTGTGAGCTGCCCATCATGAAATTAGAGGGGTCATATTGGATGGGGGGGCTGTTTTGGAAACTTGATAAAGCTCCCCCCTCCAAATCCATGACTATAATAAAGCCGGACCTGTCACCTTCTGATGATAACACTAAATTCCCTGTGCAGCCGCATCGCCCCCCTCTCCCCTCCTCTCAAGTTCATTTGTTCTAATTTCAGCCTTCATCTGACTTCATGAAACCAGCATAAGTTCGATCACGTGATCTGTCCATGATTATTGTTTTGTTTTTTTTCTCTGTTTTATATATTTGTTTTTTTGGCATTTAATCCTTTTGTTGTAAAAAGGTGGTTTAGGATGACGAGCCTGCCGTGCCAACACTCACTTACAAGCACTATGTGTACCAGATCTGACGTTGCCAAACGTTTTTATTTTTGTGTTCCGATGACCTGTATTTTGTGTATATTGAACTGTATATCACCGGGTAAAACTGTTCAGATTTATTTGTTTAAATTTATAATCTTAAATAAAAAAAAAAAAAAAAATTATTAAAAAATAATCTTGACCAATTTGACTTCTTTGGGTAATGAGCACTTCAGTGACAGTGTAGAGCATGGGGGGCACTTAAAAGGATAGAAGTTGATTCAATCTAATGGCTACCACCACACCCCTACCCATACGGGGCTGTAGTGTTTATATGCCCCTACTTTGTCTTTGGGTCCCTACCATCCATTTAAATAAGGGTTACAGTCAACCAATGCTAGACCCCCTCATTTAATCCAGGGGATCAACACGGCAGTGGAATGGGCAACCTCTGGTATAACATGGGGCAACCTCTATGGTATATACACCCTTCCTTCTGCTATAACATGGGGCAACCTCTATGGTATATACACCCTTCCTTCTGCTATAACATGGGGCAACCTCTATGGTATATACACCCTTCCTTCTGCTATAACATGGGGCAACCTCTATGGTATATACACCCTTCCTTCTGCTATAACATGGGGCAACCTCTATGGTATATACACCCTTCTGCTATAACATGGGGCAACCTCTATGGTATATACACCCTTCCTTCCGCTATAACATGGGGCAACCTCTATGGTGTATATACACCCTTCCTTCTGCTATAACATGGGGCAACCTCTATGGTGTATATACACCCTTCCTTCTGCTATAACATGGGGCAACCTCTATGGTATATACATCCTTCCACTAATACATGGGGCAACCTCTATGGTATATACACCCTTCCTTCCGCTGGGGCAACCTCTATGGTATATATATCCTTCCTTCCACTCTAAGATGGGGCAACTTCTATGGTATGTACACCCTTCGTTCCGCTCTAACATAGGGAAACCTCTATGGCATATACACCTTCCGCTATAACATAGGGCAACCTCTATTTTATATACACCCTTCTGCTTTAACATAGGGCAACTTCTATGGTGTATATACACACTCTTCCGCTCAAACATAGGGCAACCTTTATGGTATGTACATCTACCCTTCCGCTCTAACATAGGGCAACCTCTATGGTATTTACCCTTCTGCTCTAACATAGGGCAACTTCTATGGTATATACACCCTTCTGCTCTAACATAGGGCGATCTCTATGGTATATACACACACTCTTCTGCTCTAACATGGGGAAACCTTTATGGTATATACATCTACCCTTCCGCTCTAACATAGGGCAACCTCTATGGTATATACACCCTTCTGCTCTAACATAGGGAAATCTCTATGGTATATACACACACTCTTCTGCTCTAACATGGGGAAACCTTTATGGTATATACACCCTTCCTTCTGCTTGAACATCTTGTTCTCTGTTATCAACCAGGGCAGACAGATTTGACTCTTGGGTACTGATTCTCCATGTAGAGACTTAGGGACTGTGTATGCAAAATAGTAGAGAAAAAAACCAATCCTGTCTCCCCTTCAATCAGAGAATAGTCAGATCAACTGTCTGTGCATGCTGGGAGTTGTAGTTTTGGCAACATTTAGAAGGTGTTGAGGTGTAGTAGCCCTTTAAATGTAGTTGTAGCACTTCTGTGGAGTTGGCATCTTCCTTGTGCCCACGTGAGTCAAGGCTCTGGCGCCAGGGGTTTCTGTAGGATGGTTTTGGGGAGGGAATAATCCTGCTGTAAGAGCTGGTCCTGATGAAAGTGTCGTCCCTCCGTCCTCTGCTCATGTGCGGGGTTATTCCCATGGATTTGTTATCAGAGCCACTTGGTGGTGATTTTTTTTTTTTTTCATTCTTATATATTTTTTTTTTCCTCCCTTCAGAATATAAAGGCCTGACCCCCCCCCCCCAAATCATCCTATAAATGAGCGATGCAGCGCCCCAACCGTGCGGGAATATCCGCTCTTCTGCCTCTACGGAGAGAGGGGGGCAACGACCATGAGATCTGGGGGTCCGGCTCTAAATCTCTCTCCGCCACCGAGGCGAGCGGAAAAGTTCACGAGAAGCATAAAACAGGCCGTTGCGATTTTAGCAGAACAGCTCAGTCGATCGCATCGACCCCGCTCTGTGCAGACTATCGCACCGCTATTTTATATTTATGGCCACTGAATCCCGTAAAGGCGGGTGAGCGGATAGAAGCGCGGCTTTTCGCTTTTAGTAGATGCAATTAAGAGAAAAAGCCCCGGCTACATTTTAACATAAGACTATTGAATTGGCTTTTTTTTTTTTCCAATTTTTAGTTTTATTTTGTGCTAGAGAATAAGAGGTTGTGTTTATAGGAAGGCACCAATCTAGTCCCAGTGCTGCGCCTGTAAGCAGTTGCCAGAGCTCCTCCTAGTGGCGCTCTGTGGGAATTGCAGCCTGGGGCTCCATTGGAAGGTGTGATAATACCAATATTTCCAAATCTTTTGCAGAAAGAGCTTATCACTAGCAGTTCTTGTCCCCTGACACACCGTGGCGGGATTGCTGTGATTTTTCAAACTTTCTTCAAAGCTTCTATAGCTCAACTTATTTACGCATCAAAGGGCAAAAGGAAATATTAGGGGTTTACAATGCAAAATATATATATATATATTTTTTTACCTTTACGCATTTTACTGTCTATCTCCAAAAACCACGGCGGTGCATTTTATATATTTTTTTTTTATTTTATTGGATATAGGAAGAATAAAAAAATCTATATTTAGACCCTTTTAATGGGAAATTTGTCTCCAAAATGTTATTTTATCATTTCCGTTAAATTGCTAAAAATTGTAAAACACCCCCCCGATATATTATTCGTAAGGGTTTGAAGAATGGCGGTCATTGACGTAAAGGGTCGCAACGTAAGGAAACGCAATCCGCGCATAGCAGCCGGTTTTTCAGGCTTGTAGGATACAGCCTGGTGCGGCAGAAAACAGCAGATGTAGCAGAGCCGAGTGCGTTGTTTGGCCGTAATGTGGGTTTTGCATAGTAACGGTAGGCGCCGACGATCGCGGACAAAAGACAGATTCGGCTCTGCTACATCTGAAGAGCGTATAGGGCTGAATACTGGGAGCAGCTGATAAACCGCACAGAGGGGAAGGGAAGAGGCGGCTGTACAAAGGAAGGCGACGAGGAGAGGGGGCGCTGGCTATTATTAGGATGGCATAGAAGGGTCCATGACAGTGAAGGGAGAGCTGAATGGCTCCTGCATTGCAGGAAAGAAAAAGCCAAGGGGTTATGGAAATAAGAGCACAGTTGGAGCAGACTGTGTTTTCTCCTGAACTGGTTAGTCTGGCTGGGTAGCTCTGTGTACCTGACAATAAGGAGTGGCTGCACAATGACACCAAAGTTCTCCGCATACCTCCCCGGACACGCACCCCATCCCAGTACAACCTGCGCCGACACACTGTAAGGCTACTTTCACATTTCCGTTTTGAAGCAATGGAAAAACCGGATTCGGCGCCTGCTGCCAGCGGATCCGGCTTTTTTCCCATAGACTTACATTATCGCCGCATTGCGCCTGATGGCCATGCGGCGTGTCCGGCTTTAGCCGGAAACGGCAAAAAATGCCAGTCCGGCGTCTGCAAAAAAACGTTCCATGCAACGTTTTTTGACAGCGCCGGACCGCTTTTTTGCAGAGCGCATGCCCGAAGATTCTTTCCCTCACCCTCTCCTGCACCGTATCCGGAAAAAACAGATGATCCGGCGGGCTGTGGCTCCTACCGGATCAGGTTTGACAACTTTTCGCCGCAGCCCGCCGGATTTAAAATCTGGAAATGTGAAAGTAGCCTTACAGCAGCAGCCGCCACCACGTCGTGGGGTTACCAAAGCAACTGCACTTGCCACTTTTGCCCAGAGTAATTTCCCGGCCCCGTCAGGGACACACACACACACATCAACACATCACTATAGCAACTGCAGATAGGATCCTGCATTCCGCACGTAGGTGACGGTAAATTGGCGCTCGGAGTGCGCCGCGCACAACACAAGAACCGCGTAGGCATTGGGACCACCAATGAAAAAATATCTTCATATGATAGAAATGCACCTTTCGGGATATAGGGGGCGCCATTCGTATCAATTAGGAAAATATATTGAAATTATTATTTTTCTATTTTTATTGCCGGTTTGTCATTTTGGAAGAATTTTGTAGTCTGTGGTGAGAAAAAAAAAATGGAGGCAAAAAATAAACTTATGCGAAAAATTTGAAAATAAAAAGTACAAAAAAAAGGAAAAAAAATTTGTAGGTCTTTTTCGCACATTTTATTTTCAATTTTATTACATTAAAAATATAATATATGATAAATATATATATTTTAATATATTTTTTTCCTTTATATATATTTTTATATATTTTTTTTTTCCTTTTTTATTTTAGAAATACAAATATAACATTTAAGATATAAAATAAATGTAAAAATACGGAGAGGGCTAAAGACACGTGTGTAAAATGATGTGTATATTGAATACATTGTTATAGAGGGGTGAGGTTCCTGGTGCCTCCAGCACACAGTTGGCTCACTGCACAATATTGCTGCCTCCAATGTGCATGGATGGTTGGCATGATGAAACCTCCGCTGTGACTCGGTGTCATTTATATACCCACTTTTTTGGGGGGAGGTGGGGGGCAGCATGTCGCCCACCGTCACCTGAGTTCCCATATGTGTGGGTGTCCATGTGTGCTCATGAATGAATGCTATCTGCTGTATGCAAATGTCCGCTCTCCTCCACGCAGCTGTTCCCTACTAGGGTTGCAGAGTCTTTATGTTTGCACCATCAGGCCACTTCTGAAGGGAGGCAGAGTAGTTAAGAGCACCGGCTGTGAAACATGGAAGATCCAAGGTCATAGCCCAGTTTTTGCCTGCCTTGTAGAATTGTATGCCATAGCTTAAAAAGAAAAAGCATAACCCTATAAAATTTTAACAAAGGCGGTGGAGGAAAAAACTAAAATATATACATTACAGAAAAAAATAGCATGGATCAAGAAAAGATAATGTAGGGGTTTATTTTGGACTCTGATACCATTTATTTTACCATTGACTTTATTTTTTAATTTTTTTTTCTTATTTTAGGATGTTTCCGTGGCCCCAATTCGGCAGAGAATTACTATCCTTAAGTACGGTAAAAGTGAATATGTCCAGTTGAGTTGGAGGCAAGTAATCTTTAATGTGTCCTGCGGGGTATATCTGCTCACAGTTGACTCAAGATATAATTACATGAGAAAAAAGTGGTATGATTAAAATGGTGCAACTTGTAGACTTACTTGGAACCTTCTTCCCGGTATAATGTGCATTACATTCGATAATTAGAACTAATTTACTAAAACTAGACTTCATCCAAAGTGCCAATCAAGGAGTTAAAATGGCCTCCCTTCTTGTAAAAGGGGAAAATCCAAGATTAGAAAAACATGGCCGTTTTCTTCCATTAAACAGCTCCACACCTGACTACAGGTTATGTCTGGTATTGCAATTCAGACTCAACCACATAAATAGAGCTGAGCTGCAATACCTCACACAAGCCATGGACAGGAGTGGCTGAAAGCAACCATGTTGTTTATTAATCCTGGAAACACCATTAAAGCAACATGGACTTTATTCTAGAGTATGTATTACAGCCGTTTAATCAGATCCCGTTTTTGTCAACCAATCCAATGCTCTTTTTATTATTAGTTTTCATCTGATCATTAAAGATCTCAGTTTTTGTGTGTTTTTTTACAGGGTATAAAAAAATAGAAACTATAAGATCTTCAGGGGCAGGGCATCAAAGAATGATTCAAAGAACACCAATGAGAACATCCTTATGACAGGCTCCACCCCCTAGGGACCGGCACTAGGCAAAACACAGGGAATTGATTTGCCAGTAGTGTTTCTTTGATCCTTAAAGGAGTTTGTATGTTAATAAGGAGCAACCATTGCATAATGAAAAGTTCTTCAACTATCTAAGATGTACTAAAGGCAAGATCTCTGCTTGCTGCTAGTAAACGTTAGCATTCCTTGTGTACATTTGGAGGATAAGAATACGTTTGGATCTAGCCCTGTTGGCACAGCTGGTGTGTTGCGACAGTGTATCAGTGCACATTAACAGGGGTTTGTGTTGCAGGAGAGGAATGCCTGATCTGATACACTGTAACAACTCCGCAGCTGTTAGGAGGAGGATTAGGACAAGATGGGTTTTTTTCAGCTTCACAGCAAGCAGGTAAAAAATATATATATTTTTTTGGAAGGGATAACAGAATACAATAGCCATAACACACAATATGAAAGGCTTAAAAAAAAAAAAACGCACCGTGACAGACATCACACACCGAGCTCAGGGTGCACACAGCTCAGTGCATTGCTGGCACCTCATTTATTTTGTGCTGGGAGATGATGTTGATGTGAGGGGAATTTGCTATGGAAAGATGCTGTTTCAGCCAATCCTGACTGGCCCTTTAAAAAAAATAGCTGGAGATGCTGGAGAGAAGCAAGCTCATCTGCATATTCATAAGCCCCTGATAAATTAATCATGATGTGAGGCTGGAGAGAGAAGACAGTCGGCACAGATCTTCAGTGAAACAACCAGGCTTGTCTCTTGTTCGGGGTCGAAAACTTGTTTTCGCATCACCCTCAAAGCTCAGAATATCACCGAGCGGGCTGGGAATTAAAGACATACTACACCCTGCACAGATCAGACTCCACGTACACCAGCGTCATAGTTATAAAGGTTTATTAAGAGCTGGTACATACTACGACCGTAGGAATTATCATTATACAGGCGGGCTGATCAAATGGCATCCATTAAATGGAATATTGTGCTTATTTGGGATTTGAGCCCCCTTAACCTTAATAAAAGTAATAGAAGGAATCCTTGCTTGGTAAAGACTTACCCCTCCAAAGACCCTCCCTTTCACAGGCACACATGTATATCATTGGTCTTTTATTTTCAGATCCCCTATTAGGAAATTTTGAGGGGGCCCCCATTCAGGATCCTCATCTTTTTGTACACCTCGCAAATGTTCTCATTTATCCCGAAGTCTGATTTTTTTTTTTTTAAATAAAAACTGTGTAATGATTCATTTTTCCTGTGGGGGAGCTGTTAGGAAATTGAAGCAACAGAATATATATATATACCGTGTGTGTGTGTGTGTGTGTGTGTGTGTGTGTGTGTGTATATATATATATATATATATATATATATATATATATACTTCTCCAAAAAATGAAGGGAACACTAAAATACCAAATCCTATGTTAGTGTTCCTTTTATTTTCTTGAGCAGTATATGTATGTGTGTGTATGTGTGTGTGTGTGTGTGTGTGTATGTATATATATATATATATATATATATATATATATATATATATATATATATATATATATATATATATACACAGTTGTATTCAAATGTTTACATACCCCAGCAGAATTTTTGCTTTCTTGCACTTTTTTCAGAGAATATGAATGATATCACCAAACCTTTTTCTCAACTCATGGTTAGTGGTTGGGTGAAGCCATTTATTGTCAAACTGCTGTGTTTTCTCTTTTTAAATCATGATGACAAGTAGTCATGGTAGCTGTGGATGAAGTTCTTCATTTTCTCAGATGGTAAAGCTGCCCACTCTTCTTGTCAAAAAGCCTCCAGTTCCTGTAAATTCCTGGGCTGTCTAGCATGAACTGCGCGCTTGAGATCTCCCCAGAGTGGCTCAATGATATTGAGGTCAGGAGACTGAGCTGGCCACTCTAGAACCCTCATTTTGTTCTGCTGTAGCCAATGACCAGTCGACTTGGCCTTGTGTTTTGGATCGTTGTCATGTTGGAATTTCCAAGTACGTCCCATTCGCATCTTCCGGGCTGATGATTGCAAATTTGCCTCCAGTATTTGCTGATAAGGTGCTGCATTCATCTTTCCTTCAGCTTTGACCAAGTTTCCGGTGTCTTTGTAGCTCACACATCCCCAAAACATCAGCGATCCACCTCTGTGCTTTACAGAAGGAATGGTGTTCCTTTCATCATAGGCCTTGTTAACCTCTCTCCAAATGTATCGAATATGGTTGTGGCCAAAAAGTTAAATTTTGGTCTCATCACTCGAAATTACCTTGTTCCAGAAGTTTTGAGGCTTGTCTCTGTGCTGTTTTGCGTATTGTAGGCGAGATACTTTTTGGCATTTGCGCAGCAATGGCCTTCTTCTGGCGACTCAACCATGCAGCCTATTTTTCTTCAAGTGCCTCCTTATTGTGCATCTTGAAACAGCCACACTGCTAGTTTTCAGAAAGTCCAGTATTTCAGCTGATGTTATTTGTGGATTTTTCTTTGCATTCCGAACAATTTTCCTGGTAGTTGTGGATAAAATTTTTGTTAGTCTACCTGACCGTGGTTTTGTTTTTACAGAGCCCCTGATTTTCCATTTGTTAATCACAGTTTGAATGCTGCTGACTGGCATTATCAAGTCCTTGGATATCTTTTTGTATTCCTTTCCTGTTTTATACAGTTCAACTACCTTTTCCCGTAGATCCGTTGACAATTCTTTTGCTTTCCCCATGACTCACAATCCAGAAATGTCAGAGGCTGGATGAAAGATGCAAGAGTCTGTCTGGAACCCAGAAACCCACTCAGCTTTTATGCACACACACTGATTACAAGCAAACAGGTCATAGGTGAGGATGTTACCTTTAGTAGCCATTCACACCTATTTGTATCACCTTCTGTGCGCATTTATCAGGCCAAAATCACCAGTGTATGTGAACTTTTGATCAGGGTCATTTGAATGTTTTGGGTTGTCTTTGTGATTTAAAAAGAGAAAACACAGTAGTTTGACAATAAATGGCTTCACCCAACCACTAACCATGAGTGGAGAAAAAGTTTTAGTGTTATCATTCATACTCTCTGGAAAAAAAGGCCAAGAAAGCAAAAATTCTGCTGGGGTATGTTAACTTTTGCGCTTAACTGTATGTGTTTATATGTATGTATATAACTATATCCCCTGCAATATACATTTATATATATAAATATAATATTATATATATAAATAGATAGATGTATATTACAGGGGATCCTAAAGTGAGATTTTCCAAAATTGTTGGTCCCTTTGACTTTTCATAAATCCAGTCCAGCAGCTAGCAAATTGTTCCAGGAGGCCCATATCCTGCAGCCATACCTATAAATGAGGAGTTCTTATGAAGTATAAGCTCTGGTTATCCTCATATTATATTTACTTATATAGCGCAATCATATTCTGCAGCGCTTTACTAAATTCCCACTAAACACTCCTTACACATGCTGTCCCAGTTCAGATTCAAACTCAGTCTCCCAGTGCTGCAAAATAACAGTGCTAACCACTGAGCCACCGTGCTTAAAGGGGAGTTGTCCTGTAAACAATACAGAATAGGTGATAAATGCATGATCATTGAGGGAGGGGATGTCTGACCACTTGGTTCCAAGGACAGAGATCCCAACGTCGCCTGGGTGAATGTCTAACTGCATGGAGCTGGCTGTCAATCACCATGACATTGACAGAGCGGAAGAGAAGGAATTGCTCTGTTGACCTGACGTCACAGGGTGCCGCAGAGTCGCCAGCAGGAGCAGTCTGAGCTGGGAGAGATAATCACCAGGCAGAAGAGACAGGTAGTTGGCAAATGCCTGCCGATAATTGCTGAGCTCCATAGGGTAAAACAAAGTCCTGGATGACTCCTTTATCTTCCTGGTTCACAAATACAATTCCAGAGCTTCACTGACACACACTGAAAGCATAGAACACACTGAGCAGGGGAATAGGTACTCTGTCACTTTTGTGCTTGATTTCTCATGTCTGGCACATTCGATCTTTACACCAGGCTCTCTGTGTACAATGTCCATAGACAGTGAGCTGCTTATCACAGGAGGGGGCGGAGTCAGACTTCTAGTCATGTGCTGCTGTGACCCAGCAATGGCTCCTTGTGCTAAAATAATCACTGCAAGTGAACAAAACCACTGAGCTTGATAAGAGAGGCATTGCTGAAATCTTTTTTTTTTTTTTTAACCCGTACATTATGCTGTCTTCAGATTACATAGCAAAAACCTGCTGACAGTTTCCCTTTAAGAATGAGGGGGACTCATCATTGGTGTAGAACTGTTTTTACCTGCGCAGCTGGGTAGCAGGCTATGTTCGCTTGAATGGGACTGTGCTGCAGTTCTCTACACAGCCATGGAAGGCGCTGTGCAGGAGAAAATCAGTGACATGGATGAGGCAATACACCCGCACTGCATCCCTTCATTCTCGGGATCAGTGGGTGTCCCTACCGTTCATAAAGTAATGGCATATCCTGCAGTCCTATGTAAAAGTATATATGCCACACTCATTGTAGTTTTACACATGACTACATCATTCTAAGGCAGATAATCATTACCCTGCAAAAAAAACAGCTCTGCTACCCCAGTCTCTAAATCTCCTTTGGTTAATAAAGACCAGATTTGTCCACCACATTCATAATGGTCGGACAAGACGAAAGTTATGACTGGCGAGAGTGGAGCGCCGGCTCCAGCAATAGAAAACACAAATGTTCTGTACAGCAGAGACGGCCTCAGTTTTTGCTGTGTTCACTGTGTCCTTGCAAGTCTCCGCACACAAGCACAGACTGCTCCTAGTAATCACCGCTACTACAAACAGCCTTTGGCAGCGAGAAGACAAGAAAGTCTTTCAGCAACCCAACACGGCAATAACCCTAAACCGTCATGTTCTATGGAGCGTCCTCTGCACATGACTCCTATTTCAAGATCATTCAGTCCCTCGGTGTAAGCTCCTATCCATTTCAGTGGGCACGCGCCTTCATCAGTACATTTCAATGGCTACGGTTATCACGAGTCGTGTATAAAGGTTTAGATGGTGGATCAACAGAGCCATTTCTCATTGGGCCGATACTAGTGAATAACACTCGGGTGAATACTTAATAATAATAATAATAATAATAATCTTTATTTTTATATAGCGCTAACATATTCCGCAGCGCTTTACAGTTTGCACACATTTCATCACTGTCCCCGATGAGGCTCACAATCTGAATTCCCTATCAGTATGTCTTTTTTGGAGTGTGGGAGGAAACCGGAGTGCCCGGAGGAAACCCACGCAAACACGGGGAGAACATACAAACTCCTTGCAGATGTTGTCCTTGGTGGGATGTCCTTGGGATGTCCTTGGTACTTCCCACTGAAAGTAAAATTTGTCAGTACCGACTAGCTGATCATGAATCTGAGATTACTCTTCCGCCCCATTGGCCCAATCTAATGTAAAGGGAATAAGTGGCTGTGAGAGCTGTGTTTGCCATGAGGTTCAATGTAGCAGAGCTGGATTTGTCACAGAGTCTAGAATGCAGAAATGGGTTTGTCACAAGGTTAAAGAGGTCTGTAGTCCATGGGAGTATAACCTGAATAACCAGACAGCATTTTAACGCCTGAGTTGGTTTATAAGGACTAATAGTGTGACATCATATAAGTGTGCCAAACAGTAGGGCGAGCCAGTCAGAGCAGGAGGAAGACACAATGCTCGACGCTAGAGCCAAGACAGGTGAGTAATACATTTATTAGTTTTCAATGTTTATCAAAGTTTACAGAGAGCCCTAGGCAAAAGATATGACATTTTTGGAAAGAGGGAATTGGAAATTAATAATAGCACATCAAACACCATGATGTCATTTTTCAACATGGAAGAAAAGAGGTGGCGCATGATGATTTCAGCGTGGACAAGGTCATAAGTGGCCTCTTTGCTGTATAGCCTTCCAAACGTTAATTACTCTTAATAGTGACACAGTTACAGTGGCTTGCAAAAGTATTCGCCACCACCACCACCCCTTGGCTTTTTTTTGTTTTGCTACCTCCCAACCTGGAATTTCACTGTTTTTTGAGGGTTTGCATTAGTCCATGTAAAAAGCATGCCTACAACTTTGAACTTTTGGTTTTCTTTTTTTTTTTTTTTTTAGAAAAAAAAAATGAAAACTTCAGTGTGTATAACTTAACTATTCCCCCCCCATGTCAGAATTTTGTAGAGCCTATTTTGCGGCAATTACAGCTGCAAGTTGCTTTTGATAAGTCTCCATGAACTTTCCACATCTTGCCACTGGGATTTTTGTTCATTCCTCAAGGCAAAACTACTCCAGATCCTTCAAGTTAGATGGTTTCCTCTGGTGAACAGCAATCTTCAAGTCTGACCAAAGATTCTCAATTGGATTAGGCTCTGGGCTTTGACTAGGACACTCCGAAACATTTACACATTTCCTCTTAAACCACTCTAGTGTTGCTTTAGCAGTATGCTTTGAGTCATTGTCTTGTTGGAAGGTGGACCTCCATCCCAGTCTCAAATCACTCACAGACTGAAACATGTTTCGCTCAAGAATATCCCTGTATTTCGCACTATCCATCTTCTCCTCAAATTGGACCATTTTCCCTGTCCTGGCTGCCGCAAAACATCACCTCAGCATGATGCTGCCACCACCATGTTCCACTGTGGGGATGGTGATCTTGGGGTGATGAGTTGTGTTGGTTTGGCACCAGACATAGTGTTTACCTTGGTGGCCAAAAAGTTAAATTTTGGTCTCAACTGACCACAGTATATTCCTCCATACATTTGGGAAGTCTCCCACAGGTCTTTTGGCAAATTTAAAATGAGTATTACAGGTTGTGTGTAAATAAAGGCTTTTTTCTGTCCACTTTTCCATAAAGGCCAGCTCTATGGAATGTACAGCATATTGTTGTCGTATGAACAGATACTCCAGCCTCTGCTTGGGAACTCTGCAGCTCCTTCAGGGTTATCTTTGGCCTCTGTGCTGCCTCTCTGATTAATGCCCTCCTTGCCCGGGCTGAGAGTTTTGGTGAGCGCCCTCTCTTGGTAGGTTTGATGTGGTACCCTGTTCTTTCCATTTGATGATAATGGAGTTGATGGTGCTCCAGGGGATGATCAGAGAGTGGGATATTTTTTTTTTTTTTATAACCCAACCCTGACTTGTACTTCTCGGTAACTTTGTCCCTGACTTGTTTGGAGATCTCCTTCGTCTTCATGGTGTTTGGTTAGTGGAGCCTCTTATTAATGGTGTTGCAACCTCTGTGGCCTTTCAGAAGAGGTAAAGTGTATACACTGACAGCCATGTGACACATACCGTATTTTTCAGATTATTAGATGCTCCAGATTATAAGAAGCACCGCAAATTTTGAGGGGAAAGATAGGATTTTTTTTTTTTTAATAAAATGGTTGTGCTTCTTATAATCCATGCATCTTATTGCTTACCGGGGGGTGGTGACTGCGGTTAAGCGGAGTCCCAGGGTTGCTGCTGGAAGAGGCAGGAATGGGGTGATATTGCAGGCCGCAGGCTGGGATGAGGGGGTGTTCTAATGTGCGGCGCACCGCTGCAGATGTCCAATGCTGTGGGGGTGTCCGGCAGTGCTACCCAGTGCTGTTGTGGGTGTCTCTGGTGCTGTAGGTGCCCGGCGGTGCTTCAGGGGTGTCCAAGATCTCCATTTGCGCATGCGCCGTCCCTGGCGGCCATTTTCCCGGCGTCCACCACACAGGAAACCATGGAACTGCGGGGGCTTTGGTTTTTCACAAAATGTCGGCAGAGCCCCCGCAGCACCAGAAACATTCGCAGCAGCATCAGGAAGTACCGCCAGACACCCCCGCAGCGCCGGACACCGCTGTAGCACCGCCAGGCACCTGCAGCACCGCCGGACACTCCCTCATCCCAGTCTGCGGCCTGCAGCAACCGTATCGGTAAGGTATATACGCATTATAAGACGCACCCCCATTTTTTTTTTGGGGGGGGGGAAGTGGGTCTTATAATCTGAAAAATACAGTAGATTGCACACTAAGCATGTGAGTTATGAAGGAAATTAATTGTGCCAGAAACTTGTAGGGACTTAATCACAAAAGAGGTGAATACATATGCACATGCCAATTTTTTAGTTATTTGATCCCCTAAGTTTAATTTATGCCTATATTTTTCTCATTTCACCAATTTAGACTATTTAGTGCTGATGCATTATACGCAAATCGGATTACAAGATATTTAAACCTAGGTTGTAATGTAATAAAATAGGTAAAAAGCCAAGGGGGTGAATACTGTCGAAAGCCACTGTACATAGGCTAAAAAGACCTAGGTCCATCAAATTCAACCTTTCTCCACCAATTATACAAAGTGACCCAGTTCATCTAAATTTTTGAGCTCATTGAAAGGGAGAACCCAAAGCTACCTCTAAAGTACATGAATGAATGTCTGAACTAGTGATGAGCGAATGTGCTCGGATAACGTGTTATCTGAGTATCTTCGGCGTGCATGGATAATATATTAGAGTCCCTGCTGCTGCATGTTTTGAGGCGGTAGACAGGCGCAACGCATGCGGGTATTGCCAATCAGACAATCCCCACATGTGTTGCAGCTATCTAACAGCCGCGAATCATGCAGCCGCGGGGACTCAAAACATATTATCCGAACATGACCATGATAGATAAAAGCCGGGCATGCTCTGGGGCCATCCAAAAATGAACAAAAGTATTTGAGGAAGACCAAGTGATCATCTTGCAGACTTGCTTTGAGAAAAACTTGATGGGGCATACTAGAAAATCGTTCACCCTTGGCCATAATTATCCAGTGGGCGATTATCCAAATCCATCTGATTATCAATGACCTCTCGTGCCCATTTTTCTCCTAGAGGAGCAGGACCTGGAGCCCATCTTGCCATGAACCATAAATGTCTTTAACTTGAGGCTTCCAATGTTACTTGAGTTGCAAGCCAAAGCAAAGGCCAAAGATAAAGACTGGTAAAATTAGTGATCAGAGACCAAGTTTATCATTTGTATTCCAAAATGCTGATCGTGAATGTATAAATTTACCCTGGAGGAAACTAATGCGGGCCATGTACCACCGTTACATAATTTTATTCAATATATGGGAACATTTACTGGAGGTTGATAGCCTTGATTATTTTTTTCTGTCTACTGTAGACTTATAATCAATGTCTAAATACAAATGATGAAATCAATCCCAGTGTATGAAGTCCACGTTTAGGACCACATTATCGCCAGGTCACCTCTAGATGACAAGAACGTCACCTACCTGACCTACTGTTTACATCAAGATTTTTTTTTTTTAGAACTTTTTGTAATTTTATTTTATGTTTAATATTCTCCTTGGTTGGTATAGAGTGTCTCTCATCCCCAACCTAAAAGTTTTGGGATTCAGATTATGGCAGTTGAGAAGAGAAGAAATACGCTGGCATGTGATTTCCAACAATCTCCATAGTCTTCCCAGAGTGTTTGTATATTTATAGGCATTCCATATATAAATTTAGGTGTTTCTTACATGAAAGCAAAAAGAAAAATTCACAGCTGTATAAAACGTAAAAGGCACTTCTTGTGTCAACCCAGTTTTTTTGTATTCTTGCTCTCTCAGTAGAACTATCACACCCTCTCTGTGACATGTGGCAGGCCTGAAGCCATGGACCCCTTCCTTACTTAAAGTATATGTAATGAAAAATAAGGACGACCTCTAACACTAATACAAGTCTGCAGTGGGATTGCAGTGGTTTCATTAATTGCTTGTTAATTTACGTTAAAGAAATGACTGTTATATATTCAGCCATGCTAATTAAGCGGTACTTGCTCTGCACTCAGCAGTACTCGCACTTCCTCCATCTGATGGCTGCTTACATGAAAATTCATAGAAAAGTACATGTGGTCAAACATGCCAACCTTCCTGAATTTGCCAGGACCGTCCCAGTTTTTCAAAAATGGTCCCTGAAAATTTGTGGTCTCCTGGGCCAGGAAAGGTTGGCGTTTCGTAAACTGCACCCACAAATGGGCACTTCTGGGTGGGACAAGTGGGACTAAATGGTATCTGAATTGTCAACACCACTGTTGGTAGCTAAGGGCCCCGTCACACATAGCAATCTCGCTAGCGAGATCGCTGCTGAGTCACAACTTTTGTGACACAACAGCGATCTCACCAGCAAGATTGCTGTGTGTGACAGCGATCAGCGACCGGCCCCCCTGCCGGTATCGCTCATCGCTGCAAGAAACCTCTGGACATTTTTTTCGTCACTGATCTCCCGCTTGCCAGCACGCATCTCGATCAGCTGTAAAAAATAATAAAAAAAATAAAAAATATTGTTATTCTCACCTTCCGACGTCCCACGCAGCATTCCCGCCTCTCTCCACGCTCCGGTCCCAGTAATCCTTTGCAAGAATGACCGCGAGACGTCGTGCTCCCGCGAAATCGCGACATCATCGCGGTAATTCTCGCAAAGGATTACTGGGACCGGAGCGTGGAGAGAGGCAGGAATGCTGCGCGGGACGTCGGAAAGTGAGAATAACAATAGTTTTTATTTTAATTCTATTTTTGACATGAATATTTCATCAGCGCTAACTAACACAGCGATGCTGCGCGCGCGGCGTCGCTGTGCTGATCGCTGGTGAAGCTGTCTGTTTGACAGCTCACCAGCGATCACATAGCGACTTACCAGCGATCCTGACATGTTGATATCGGTGTCGGGATTGCTGGTAAGTCGCTATGTGTGACTCCAGCTTAAGATGTCTGTATTACTGGTGACATATTTGCTTTCGATAGTGGTTTCCTCCCACATTCCAAAGACCTACTGATAGGGAATTTAGATTGTGAGTCCCAATGGGGAGAGTGATAAAAATGTCCGTAAAGCCCCATGGAATAATCTTCTAGCAATTCGGAACGTTTTTTAGCATCTTGACTTAAAACCTTGTGAATCCCATCTTCATTTCTTTGTAGAAGGGAAGGATGGCATGACAATAGGGTCAGATCTTATTTTCTATGGAGCTGTCAGTTGGGGCTCTCCGTCACCCCTGCTCCAGACCCTCTTAATGGTTGTCTCTGCAGATCCTCATCAATCAGATCTTGGTCAGCAGTGGGGCTTCCAAAACCACCAAGAACAGGAAAAATGCTTCCAAGTGCACAAAAGTCTGGACAAAATTTTGGGTCCTGTAGATGCTCACAGTTGGATGAGACGATGGCTCCTAGGTAGAACTACAACCCTCAGCGTGCTTCACAGGTCAAAAGCTACCACCATCATCCTGTGAGGCTGGAGACAGGCAGACTAGGGGAGGTCAGACTGGAGACAAAGCTGACTGTTTAGCCGGTTCCCCTTTACAACACTAGCCTCTGTGTCCAGGGTGTAAGTCCCGAAGACAGTGCTCACCAGTGACCTATGTATAAGAGGGCAATGTCCTCTGGCGATAGGGCCAGCAGCCAAACAGAGATTGTATTTATGCCATTCAGAAGGTCCGAGTCTGCAATGTCCGCTGTCATGTAGAGGCCTCGCTGTACCCTTCTGGACAAGATTAAACATTGCGGCAATGCAGGGCCGGCATATTCTAGGCCGGGTATGCATTAATGCACACAATGCTCGAGCTTTGCACATGATATTCCCATTGTGTCCTGTTTGCAGCCAATTTCCAGCTGCACAATGCAGAAAAGCTGCGGAGTGACAGCACGGCGCTGATAATCCTGACAGGCAGAAATAGCTGTCTGAGGACTCATCCATCGGTCATACCCTGCTCACAGGAGTTGGGCCCTTGGAGTGTCCTTGCAAGAGGCCATGCTGTTTAACCCTTCACTACCAGTAAGTCCCACCTCCCCCCCCCCCCCCCCCCCTCCTACATATGTTCCTCTTGAAATCCACAGAGTCCTTGGTTCTTCCACCTTACACAAGCCGAGCTCCCGGTGTCGGTGCGGTCTTCCACCGGTTACTCCGATTCCGCACACACTCCAAAATCAAGTTTGGCTTTTGGAAAATTACACTGTAAGTCCAGCTGAGCACAAAAGGCTATGTGATCTCTGCTTTAGGAAATAATGGAGAATAAATAGCTGTGTCCTCAAGAACATAGCGTAGGGGTATCAAGTATGTACCCGGGGGACTTGGTACACTACTGACCCTTGGCACAAGTACCAGCCTGGATCCAAAGTATCATCCATGATCCTATTTTTGGGTGACTAGTAATTTACATAAAGCACATTAAAAGGGAATTTATCATCAGGAAATGATCTTTAGTTTCAATTACATTTTTTTTTCTTATGCATATTTTCAAAGAAAAATTTGGGCATTCTTTTCATTTTTTTGCTTTGTTTTGTTTGTTTTTTTCATATCACTATTGGTGTTAAAAAAGGTGAAATTTTGCAATTCTCACACCGGCCACTGGGGATTTTTAGACTCTAAAGGTACTGTCACACTTAGGCCTCTTTCACACATCAGGTTTTCGCCGTCAGGCGCGATCCGGCGCTTTTGACAGAAACCGGATCCGGCGAAATGCAATGCCGGATCCGGTTTCACCCCCATTGACTTGCATTTGCGCCGGATCGCGCCGGATGGCCATGCGTTTCATCCGGTTTTCGCCGGATCCGGCAATGTGTCGCGATCCGGCGTCTGGAAAAAACGTCTACTGTAACGTTTTTTGTCTCCGGCGAAAAAGCCGGATCCGGCGCGTCCGGCTTTTTCACACAATGAAAGCCTATGAGCGCCGCAATGCGCCGGATCCGGCGAAGGCCGGATCCGGCGGCCGGATCCGGTTTTTTGGTCTGAGCATGCTCAGTAGCTCTGCCCACAAGACATATATAAAAGCAAGACCGTGGGACCCACAGCCACACCCAACATGCCACCCAAGAAAGCAACCAAGCGAAGCAGAAGGCAGGAGACCACTGCAGCACCATCAGCACCACCACCACCCCAAATGGAGCAGCAAATAGAACATGCTGAGGAGGGGAGGCCAGCAGCAGATGAGAGACGGTAATTATCAAATCCCCCATTCCTCCAAACTAGGGCCATGGAATATCAAAATATTCATTGGCCCTTTGTTTCTCTTTATTCAACAGCCGCCAAAGAGATGCAGCAGCAGCAGCAGCAGAAATGGCATCACTGGCAGCAGCAATACCCACAGCCATGGAGTCTGGCCATCAACAGGACAGCACATCTTCTTCTGGGAGCCCTCCCTCGCATCGTCAGCGTTTGACGGTAAGTTTTTATTTCCAAAATCCATCATCTCTGTAATATATGTCTATTCATTGCCTTTTATTTCAAAACAGGAATCACAAGATGAAGAGGAGCTCCCAGAAGAAGAAGGAAGGGGTGGACAGACGCTTGGAGTGGGCTCACAATTCGTAAGTTTTTTGCATCAAACGCAGAAACACAACATCACACAACACATAGAAAACAATGTTCTGCAGACCACACACAGCAAACAAATGCCTACATCCAAACTCATAACATTTTTTGTTTTCTTCTCTAGTCTTCCCAATCTGGTGCTCGGCCAAGAGGTCCTCGCAGTGCCTCCCAGGGTCGTCGGCGACAGCAACGCGGCGGTCACCAGCGTGTAAGTATAAATATTTTTGCTTTTTTTTTTTTGCACTTTTTATTTCATTTCTTTTGTGGAGGCTAATTATGTTATTTTTGTCTTTTTCTTTAACAGCCTTCACAGCGTGCTCCCGACTCTGACGGTGAGGATGGAGGGATTGATGTGGACCGCCTCATCGATCTCGTCAGAGAAAGGGAGCCGCTCTGGAATATGGCTGACCGCCGCCACGCTGACCTGATCATTACCTGACGACTCTGGGAGGAAATCTGTTCTCTCCTTGTGGGCCGCTGGGAGGACCTCGAAGCTCGGGACCAGATTAAAGAGCGTAAGTATATACAGTACCGGTTGCTTGATGTAAACCAGTGTTTCCCGAACTCCAGTCCTCGTGGTCCCCACGGATCATGTGTTCAGGATTTCTATTTACTATGGAAATCCTGAAAACATGACCCCTGGGGACCATGAGGACTGGAGTTTGTGAAACACTGATGTTGTATACTAACCACTCCTTTCTCGTTTCAGGGAACAGAATTGTGAATCGGTGGCGGTCTGTGAGGGATCGTTTCAAGAAGGAGTTCAATAAAGAGATGCAGGCCCCGAGTGGATCTGGAGGACGCAGGAGCAAGTACAAGTACGCACAAGCCCTGTCGTTCCTCCGGGAAACAATGCTCACCAGAAGGTAAATATTACACACCACATGTGAAAAAAATGTTAGATGTAACTTTTTTTTTTCAGCCAGGGCCATACCATGTCAGTATTTTAATTGTTTTTTTTTCTCTTTATTCCACAGCACGGTGAGCAGCACTCGGGAGCCTGCACGATTGGACCCTTCTGAGGCGATCCCTGAGGAGACCGGCACCGAGGGACACTTCGACCGCCCCGGTACATCTGCACCTTCCCTGCCTTCCCACACATTCGACCCATCTGTCCCATCCACCAGCACAGGAGCATCGTGGCCGCCTACATTACATGAAGCTGCTGGTGAGGAGATCGCTTTCCCTTTACCCCACCCTTCTGCCCCTGCCGCCTCTAGTACACCTGCGGGTACTGGGCGACAGCGGCAGAGGGGTCAGGAAAAGAGTTATGCGCAAGAGTTATTGCATCTGAATGCATCTTTCCAGAACTGTCTCAAAGTCTTGTCAGAGCAAATCTCCGCAGGCTTTCAGCAGATCAACTCCAGCATTCTGGAGGTGAAGACACTTCTGCAAACCATGCATTCAGAAGCAAGATCTTCGCCAAACCACACCTTTTTCAGGTCTGTTGTGGAGCGCATGGAAACGCTCTCTCCTGCCCAGCAGATGCATGTAATGCATTCGTGCCACGGTGCTCTACAGCAGGTTACCTCCCAACCTCCTCCTCCCACCACAGTAGTTCCTCCACCTGCACCCCCTCCAGCCACTTTCCATCCTCCCCCTCCTATTACATCTGCACCCCCTCCAGCCACTTTTCATCCTCCCCCTCCTACTACATACCAGCAACCTCCCCAGTACCAGCAACCTCCCCAGTACCAGTCATCTCCCCACTTCCAGCAACCTGCCCCGTACCAAACTCCTTCCCCGTACCAAACTCCTTCCCCATACAACTTTCCATCAACATCATCTGCTCCTACAGTCCCTGCCCAACCCTCCACTCCACCACCCACCACCTCTTCTGCTTCCCACATGTCCACCCATTCTGTAGTTTTTTCCACACCTTCACCTCTAACTGTTCCTTCCCCACCAAGATCCCAGTCCTCTCTCCACACACCCAGTGTCGAAGTGTCCCGCAGCCCCTCCAGCAGTATTTCCACCCCACAGTACACAGAATTGTAATGTGTGTTTTTTGTAATAAAAATGCCCATTGGGTTTAAAACCTTTCTAAAAAAGTTTTTTTGCACTTTAAAAACATTTTACAAAAAAAAAAAAAATTTAAATAAAAGTTAAATTATCGTTTCACAATGGTTGTCTGTCATTTCTTTCTGCGGCGAACTATGTTTTAAAAAAAGGTTAAATACAGGGTATTTCAAAGGTAAAAAGGTATTCAAAACCAGGTATAACTGTGGGTAAATTTTAGCTTTTTGCCACAGTTGTGTTCCTGGTTGTGTTTGAAGCAAAGTATTTCACTTAAAAAGTTGTGTTTATTGTTGGTGATTTCCTACCAATGTACACAACTTTTGTTAAAAGGTGAAATACTTTGCATAAAACACAACCAGGTACACACCTGTGGCCTAAAGCTAAAAATAGTAAGACCATGACAAGATAGCCAACTTTGGTTGGCAAAGGTATATACTGTTGGTCCAGAAGGTACACAAGTTTAGGGCAAAAATCTCTCACACTCTGTCATCCCAGTGTACTCTGCCTTGAGGTGACATAAAGTATAGTGCAAAATTGTCCCTGAAACCATCACAGAACTTCTAGTGGTAATATTTCCAATGACAACATCCATCTTCGCCAGTAACTTGCTCTTCTCTCCAACCTGCACTTTCTTCTCTACAACCTGTCAAAGAAGGGCTGTAGGAACACTCTATATCTAGTTTTCCAGTAGCCAATCCCGTTCGGAAGGCCACAAGGGTCAATTTTAAAAACCGGATCCGGCGTAATCCGTCGAAAAACGGATAGAAAAACGGATGAACCGGATGAGACGGATCCGGTTTTGTCTGTCAAGAAAAAGACGGATCCGGCAGAAAACCGGATCCGTCACATCCGGTTTTACTAAACATTTGCCGGATCCGGCGTTCCGGCACGACGCCGGATCGCGCCTGACGCCGAAAACCTGATGTGTGAAAGTAGCCTTAGCGATGTACCAGCGATCCCGACCAGCGATATGACGCGGTCAGGATCGCTGGTACATCACTAAGTGGTCGCTAGTGAGCTGCCACACAGGCAGATCTCACTAGCGACATCGCTGGGGACGGGGATCGCTACTTACCTGTCACACCAGGCGATCCTGAGTCCTCCCGCCCGGCTCCACGTGTCGCTCGTCGTCACAGCAGGAAGCACTGCAGGAAGCTGACAACGAGAAACAGTCCTGAACGTTCTCGCACGATCAGCGATAACCAGCGGGGGAGCGGGTCGTAGGTAAGTATCACACACAGAGATATCGCTAGCAATATCGCTATAACGTCACTAGTTATAGCGATATTGCTAGCGATATCTCTTAGTGTGACATACCCTTTACTACCTGTTATTTCAGAAAACCATGCTTGTACATTAGCAGCAATGGACAGACCTCGGCCCTATCATTTGTATTAACGTATCTAATCAGAGTGTGCAAAGAGGGAGGAGGTGAGCTGCGACACAACCTATTGTGATTGGTGGATCCTGTGTAATCAGCTGTGTATAGAGATGTTACCTGTCATTGTAATCCTGCCTTTGATAATAATGAACCTGCTGAAAACTGTTCCTGAAAATAACAGGACAAATTAGTATAAAAAAGCCATATTAGCCAGTGTAAAAATTCCAAGATTGCTAATTCTGTATTTTTTTCTAATAAATATCATGCTAATTAAAAAAAATGCCAAAAAAATTGAAATTTAAAATGCACAAAACCTTAAAATAATAAGTCATTTTCTGCTGACACATTCCATTTAAAGATTTTTGCTATGTGGCCATACTGGTATCTGTGACAGGAATAGGTATCTCCAGTTTTGGGGATCACCTACTTAATAAGTAATAACATTATCTTATCATAGAAAACAATCCAGGTTTTTATACCATCTTTTTTAGGCTAATTCTTCAGTACTGGGGAAATTAAGTATTACTACTACTAAAATGCTATATTTCTTATGCACAATATCTAAAATGCAGTGCATCAGAGCTAAAGGATTTCTTCATGTTGGATAATACTTAATTGTTAATGGGGTTTTTTTTTTGGCCGATCAGTAGTGATCTGAGAGGAAACCCTGCTGTAAGTGTTATATTTCACTGCAGCGCCTCCACAGGGGAAATTAAGTATTACACAGTGCACATTCACATCAATAGGCTGTCTGTGTAATGCAGGACAAGGCAGGTCCTCCATAGTTCTCTTTACAACTACTCTCTACTATGGCCAAAAGCCAAGGATCCTGAAGAGCGATTTCCCTTAACCATTCTCTTCCTCCTCTTATCACTTATCCAGTCTGGTATATGGAAATGGGTTTTCTAAAATGGATAATTCCTTTAAGAGAGTCGTTTCTATCACTGAGTCACACAAACGGACACAGATTAGTTCTCTCCATTCATTAGGATCATTTGTTTAAAGACTTCCAGTAAGTCTACAGAGTCCCATGAGCCCTTTTCAGAGAGTTCACAAGGGGTCAAATTTCTATAGTATGCATGCACCCAATCTGCCTCTCAGGAAGACCTTTAGGGGGGTACATATTTACCTTTTTTATTTTATTTTTTCCTTTCTTCTGTTCACAGTTCTTTGATCCAGTCTAATGAAGTCACATGAACCCTGAATGGTCAAAAGGACATACCGACTGGTAAAGTGCCCCATTCCCTTACAGGAAATCCATCACTTTTGGTTCTCCATTTGGAACTTCAGAGTCCAGAATTTAGTGGATGTATCACAATCTATAATGTCTTCATGGTGGATCGTATCTTTGCTCCCATACGTAACTTGCTGCCTTTCAGGACTGAAAATTAAGCATGGTCCTATCATGATGGAAGCAGTGTTCTTCCTCTTCAGTAAACTGATTGACTAAATCCTTTGATTCCTGTAGCTTAGACGTTGTCCTTCTCATAGGGACTTTGTCTTCCAAGACCTTATGCTTATGGAGCGCTATGACCAACTTCTCCAACTTGTTCGTCCACTTGCACAGTACCACTATGAGCTAATATGACTTTGTCTGATGACTCAGTATGAGTTTTTTTTGCCTGCTCCACAACAGCTACCCACAAGGAGACCACTTTAGCTTGGTGATGTGGACATCTAAGTAGGAAATGCTTATCTCCCTGAGGAACAGAAGGTCACCTACAAAACATATCCTTTATTTAGCCAGCACCAACCATGACTATAAATGATAAACCAATATTAGAAGGTGACCATAAACTTACTCTTGTTTCACATGTCCAACACTGACAACCTGAGAATGGACAATAACATCTGGACCACCAGTGGCTCTCCTGACTGACCCAGGATCAGCCCAACATGTATGTGTTTTAAAATTAGATCAGAGTAAAACCCCCATAAACACTAGAGAAAATCCACCTATAATGATAGGTCAGACCAACTATCTTATGTTTATGGGAGCCCTGGACAATTTATTGTCGAGGGAAATATTGATCTGGCATGTCTGATTTCGAACTGCCAACTGTATTGTCTCCCGGAAATAAGCCATGACCACACATGTCTGATGATGATGGCTGCCGGCCAAACCATCTAATGTTTAGGGTGGGCCTTAACCTCTCCTAGACACCTCTGGTGACTGCTTACCTACTGAGAGAACAAAACATACTTAATCCTTCTCTTCTCCGACATCAGAGACAGCCAATCCTACACAAATTGGCGGGTTCAGACGAATTCAGCATAAGGTACCAAAAGGAAACTTTGATTTAAAGTTGGCCAACATTTGTATTCCTTCAGCAATGGATAGCAGTTAGTAAACGCCAAAATGCTTGTATCGATACTTCCAGCAACGGTGTCAAATTGGTAAACAGGTTATTTACAGGGTGGCAGTGTTAAAAATGAACATGTCTAGAAGGCTAAATGTGAAGTTGGGCATAGGCCATTTTTTAGATAGGACTCTGAGCCCCATTAATTTCTGCCTATACATAAATTTATAGCCCATGTACAGGAGCCAATAATTGGGGAACAAACAATTATAGAAATGCTTGTTGCTTAATGTCAGTTCATCTAAACGGGTTGGAGATGACCAAGGAAATGAACAGAACGCTTGATCGATGGGTGCGATGATTTTTATGCCAGCATAATGTTGAGTTTTATCGGCAGCACATTGCCTCATGTAAACACGTGATGTGCTGCCGATAACACAATGTTTTATGTGCACAGAAGGATTGAATTAACAATATTCTGTGCACATAGGACATGTGTCGGCCTACATAAATAGGTCAGTAAAGGACCGCCAATAGACAGTTGTTTTAATAGCCTGGATCAACCCATTTAAAAGGGGAGTTAATGATGGAGTCAACTACATCTAGTCATAGCGCTCCTAAAGGATCACTGTTTTCTTCCTTTTGTAATGGCTAATGGTTGTGGTCCACAGGTGGCATGCATACTGCTATGAGTCTTCTTACCAGAATCTGTGCTAAAATGAGCGTTACTTATGGATAGTATGAGTGGGTAAAGATACAAATCACAGCCTAAGGCCGGGGTCACACTGCGTTTAGGCAGTCCGTTAGACAGACTGCGTTACACTGTGGTATAACGTGGTGTAACGCAGTCCGTTAATGCTGCCATTGAGCCCCATTGTCTGGCGCATCGTGACGCATGCCGTAAAGCGGCACGAGTTTGTGATGTGCCGTCATTTACTGACGGAGCCTCGGATGCGGGCTGCAGCGTCTGAGGCTCCGTCACCACTAGTGCACATGAAGCATCTGTGCTAGCACAGATGATTCATCTGCACTAGCGGGTATAGCATAACTCGATCGCGTTATGCTATACCGTTAACGCAGCCCATCAACGCTATGCGTTGAACAGGCTGCTTAACGTAATGTGAACCTAGCCTAACTGGCAAGAAGGTGGCTAGAGACTGCTGAGCCCTCTTGTCAGGCACACGTCCTGGTGCCGCCACATCCTGTTTATCAGATGCCAGATCTTGGCTCTTAGTACATCTGTCCTTATGTGAGGGACTGCTTCATGTTCCTCGCATTCACTCTCCTTCCCCAGCTTCTATTCCCAGTCATGAGGACATTTTCTATCTGGGTGGCCTTTTTGCTCTTCTTTAATGATGGGTGGTCTTTTATACCTGGGACAGTCACAGAGGCAATCCTCTATCTGTAACCAAGGGCAGCACACAATGCAAGATGTACATACTGCTCATTTACTACCTACTACTCAATAACATAGCTCTTGTCCACTACGCATGCCCTCTGCAACTGCCACAGGTCTTCTGCAACTGACACAGGCCCTCTGCAAATGACAAAGGCCCTCTTCAACTGACACAGGCCCAATACAAGATGTACCTACTGCTCATTTACATAGCTCTTTTCCTAGGCCCTCTGCAACTTGCAACTGACAAAGGCCCTCTGCATCTGACACAGGCCCTCTGCAACGGACATGTGGCGCCCATGAGGCTCAGTCGCCACAGAGGTACTGCACCTTCTCCTAAGGTGTGGTGCCCCACCATCCAGGCAAGTTGTAGGCTCCTGACCACGCTCCAACACTCGCACCCCACACAATACAGTAGTTCAGCAAAACCACATTGCGGCTCCTTGCTTAGAGAGAAGCAGAGTACCTTTGGTGGTTCCCTGCTTGGAACACTAAACGTGCTGGGAGGTGGGTGGAGTTGAGAATACATAAAAGAGCGGGATGGTTTAGGATTAGAGGTCAGTCGGTCAGTCAGTCAGACGGAGAGTCGGAGAGAGGAAGCCACTCGGAGAGGAGTGGGGATCCCTGGAAGAGGGATGGAGGAAGGAGTGCTGTAGCTGCCTCAGTGATCTGAGCCAGCTGGCACGGGAAAGGAAAGAAGGAGAAAGACATTGAACTGAAGCCTGAGCTTCCATAGGAGAGAAAGACAAGTACGGAACGTAGGAGTAAAAGGGAACACAGAGGACGTGGGTTAAAGGAAGAACCCTGCCTAGAAGTTCTAAGCGCAAGGCCGGGGCCCGGTCCCCGAGGTTCTATGGACACTAATGGTTCTGCAGCAGACACCGGTGGAGTAGTGGGCTGTAAATGCACTACTCCCATCTAAGACTTGAGGGCACAACAGCAACCGAGCCGGGACTTAGGAGTAGAGAGTCCCCGAAGCAGGCTACAGCTGTCTGCCGTACAAGTAGAGTTCTTGGGAACATCGGTCAGGAGGAACTCTAGTGTAACTCAGTACTAGGAGATCTTCACTCTTAAAGGCGCTATAGAGGAGACGTTCAGAAAAGGCACATAAGTTGGCAGAGTGTGGAAGGGAGCATTCCATCTTGCCTGGAGGTTGACTGAGTCCCTGACCCGGAGGACACGGCACAGAAGCGGGCACTACAGACTGTGAGTAAAGTTTTGAAACTACATGCCCTGGTGTCCCCCATTCCTTCCTGCGTCCGTCCACCTGGCACTGCTACATCCCCTGCGCCGGACACTACACCATCTAAGTGTCTCCGCATCTACACTGCCCTGGGACAACAGCTCTGCCTGTGGAGGGCTATAACATTATTGCTGCACCACACCATCTGTCCCAGAGGATCTGTCTGCAGCGTCGGCTTAACACCTCCCTTGCCGAACACCACAGGTGGCGTCATGAACTATTCATCTAACTACATTCCACCATTCACATCTTCCTATTACTAGGGCGCCCAGGGCCACGGTCCGGGTCACCGCTGCTATGACACGTCCCGCCGATACCGTCCCGGTACCGAGCACCCCACAGCCCTGGGAGGGCGACTCAGACACAGGCCCTCTGCAACTGACACGGGACCTCTGCAACTGACACAGTCCCTCTGCAACTGGCACGAACACTCTAGAACTTACAAAGGATCTCTGCAACTGACACTTAAAGAAGGGTTGCCAACCCCTAAGTAACCTGTCTCCAAACACAGACAGCCCCCTCATGCCCTCTCCTGCTCCCACCTGCTAACACTTTCTCTGCTCCTTCTCACTGCTGGTGATATCTCTCCAAATCCTGGTCCTCCTCACCACATTCCCACAGTCACTTCTACCTCCCATCCACGCTCTATCACAACCTTCCGTAACCTCTCCAACCTTATACCCATTCACCCAGCCCCCGCTTCCCCAGTCCCACTAACAGGAGCTCTGTGGAACGCTCGCTCTGTCTGCAACAAGCTTTCCTACATCCATGATCTTTTTGTTACTACCAAACTTTCCTTCCTCGCCATCACCGAAACCTGGCTCACCCCTTCTGACACAGCCTCTCCTGCTGCACTTTCGTATGGCGGCTTCCACCTTTCTCACACCCCCCGCCCCAGCAGCAAACATGGCGGAGGAGTTGGTTTTCTCCTGTCAGATACCTGCTCCTTCACCCCAATCCCACTGCCACCCTCTGTTACCCTCCCTTCCTTTGAGGTGCACTCTGTGCGCATCTACTCCCCCTCCAACCTCCAACTGGCTGTCATCTACCGCCCCCCAGGGCCAGCCACCACCTTCTTTGACCACTTCACCACCTGGTTACTTCATTTCCTTTCCGCGGACATCCCTACTATCATCATGGGCGACTTCAACATCCCCATTGACACTTCCCTCTCAGCTGCCACTAAACTTCTATCTCTCACTTCCTCCTTCGGCCTCACTCAATGGTCTTCTACAGCCACCCACAAAGATGGCCACACACTGGACCTCATCTTCACCCGCCTCTGCTCCCTATCTAACCTCTCTAACTCACCTCTTCCTCTCTCTGACCACAACCTGCTCACATTCTCTTCCCTCTTCACTCCATGTCTACAATCCCCACCCCACAAACTTTCACACCCTCGCAGGAATCTTAAACACCTTGACCTACACTCATTCTCTGAATCCCTCCTCCCTCTTACAGATATAAGTTCCTTACACAATGCGGATGACGCTGCCGCTCTATATAACACCACAATAGCTGTAGCTTTGGAATCCGCTGCCCCACTTACACATACCAAAACTCGCAAAATCAACAGACAGCCCTGGCACACCAGCCTGACCAAAGAGCTGAGGCGAGCTTCCAGGGCTGCTGAGCGCAGATGGAAAAGATCCCACTCCAACGAGCACTTCATCGCATTCAAACAGTCCCTCACTACTTTCAAGACCACACTCGCCACAGCTAAACAAACCTACTTCTCATCTCTCATATCCTCCCTGTCTCACAACCTTAAACAGTTATTCAACACCTTCAATTCTCTCCTCCGCCCCCCAGCACCTCCTCCCTCCCCACTCATCTCAGCTGAAGACTTTGCCTCATTTTTCAAGCAGAAAATTGATAACATCAGGGACAGTTTTGGTCAACAACCCCCAGAGCCCTTCCCGACTTCCCAGCCCTCCACCCTCAAAACCAACTTCTCCACCATTACAGAAGATCGACTCTCCACTCTACTCTCAAGATCACATCTCACCACCTGTGCACTCGACCCGATCCCATCCCACTTCATCCCAAACCTCACCACAGTCTTCATCCCAACCCTAACCCATCTCTTCAACCTATCACTAACAACTGGTGTTTTCCCCTCAAGCGTTAAACATGCCTCCATCACACCTATCCTCAAAAAGCCCTCTCTTGACCCATCCTCTGTATCTAGCTATCGCCCTATATCACTTCTCCCATACGCCTCCAAGCTACTGGAACAACACGTCTACCTTGAACTGTCCTCCCATCTCTCTTCTTGCTCCCTCTTCGACCGCTTACAATCTGGCTTCCGGTCACACCACTCCACTGAAACTGCCCTTACTAAGGTCACCAATGACCTCTTAACTGCCAAGAGCAAGCGACACTACTCTGTCCTCCTCCTCCTGGACCTGTCGGCTGCCTTTGACACAGTGGACCATTCCCTATTATTACAGACCCTCTCATCCCTCGGCATCACAGACTTGGCCCTCTCCTGGATCTCATCATACCTAACAGACCGGACATTCAGCGTCTCCCACTCACACACCACCTCCTCACCTCGCCCCCTATCTGTCGGAGTCCCACAAGGTTCAGTCCTTGGGCCCCTGCTGTTCTCTAGTTACACCTTTGGCCTGGGACAGCTCATAGAATCTCATGGCTTTCAGTATCATCTTTATGCTGATGACACACAGATCTACATCTCTGGACCAGATATCACCTCCCTACTAACCAGAATCCCTCAATGTCTGTCCACTATTTCATCCTTCTTCTCCGCTAGATTTCTGAAACTCAACATGGACAAAACAGAATTCATCATCTTTCCCCCATCTCACGTGACCCCCCCTACGAACCTATCAATTACAGTAAATGACTGCCCACTCTCCCCAGTCCCACAAGCTCGCTGCCTCGGAGTAATCCTTGACGCTGATCTCTCCTTCAAACCACATATCCAAACCCTTTCCACTTCCTGCCGACTTCAACTCAAAAATATTTCACAAATCCGTTCATTCCTCACCCAAGAATCTGCAAAAACCCTAGTCCATGCCCTCATCATCTCTCGCCTTGACTACTGCAACCTCATGCTCTGTGGCCTCCCCTCAAACACTCTCGCACCCCTCCAATCTATTCTAAACTCTGCTGCCCGACTAATCCACCTGTCCCCCCGCTATTCCCCAGCTTCTCCCCTCTGTCAATCCCTTCACTGGCTCCCAATTGCCCAGAGACTCCATTACAAAACCCTAACCATGACATACAAAGCCATCCACAACTTGTCTCCTCCATACATCTGTGACCTCGTCTCCCGGTACTTTCCTGCACGCAACCTCCGATCCTCACAAGATCTCCTTCTCTACTCCCGTCTTATCTCCTCTTCCCACAATCGCATACAAGATTTCTCTCGCGCATCACCCCTACTCTGGAACTCTCTACCACAACATATCAGACTCTCACCTACCATCGAAACCTTCAAAAAGAGCCTGAAGACCCACCTCTTCCGACAAGCCTATAACCTGCAGTAACCACCGATCCACCAAACCGCTGCACGACCAGCTCTACCCTCGCCTACTGTATCCTCAACCATCCCGTTGTAGATTGTGAGCCCTCGCGGGCAGGGTCCTCTCTCCTCCTGTACCAGTTATGACTTGTATTGTTTAAGATTATTGTACTTGTTTTTATGTATACCGCTCCTCACATGTAAAGCGCCATGGAATAAATGGCGCTATAACAATAAATAATAATAATAATAACCTCAGGCTGTTACATTCTTTGTCCTGCCTCTATGGCGCTTTTAATTTTAACCTCTAAACTCCTGCAGCATTAGCATAACCCAGCATTACTCATGGCACACAGCACAAATACACAGAAAGCATGGCTGGAAATAAACAGGTAATAACTATAAAAGAGTACACTGAACATAAGTCCATGAATGGGATAGAAATGCCAAAATCTCACAGATCATCTTCCTCTGGCAGCGCTATGGGTCTGCAATAAAACACAATGTCATATAGAAACATACACTTAGAAAGAAGAATGCACAATCGTAGGGCAACGTGGCCAAAATAGTAATAACAATGTAACAGCAGTCCACCTTCTTTTTTGGTAATGACTAAAGTCCGGTGGTGGCGTGCCTACTGCTGTGAGACTTCCTACCAAAATTTGTGCTAAGATGAGGGCTTGATGTTCATCTACACATCTGATCATTACTTACACATGTCATTAAGGCATCATGTACCTCGGAGTGTGTATGGTGGCACAAGTAGGCCTTCTGTGTGCCTTTGTATGTTGCCTCATATGGTCGCCTATAATTCCTTAAGAGCGAAGCTTCTATGAGAGAATACCTCCGAAATATGGCATGCACAAAAGAGTGCCACAGCTGTGAATAGCACTCATGGATGAGCCCTAGTGGGTCCAATTTTTTTTTATCTTCTGATGAATCAAAAATTTTCTCCTTTGAGACCTCATGAATCCAGCAAAATGGAGATTATTTTGATGCAATATTGCCGTCTTCTTTTGGGGGCCAGAAAGATTTATAAAAGGCTCCCACCTATCGTTATGCTGCTGCAGCTCCCTGGTCCTCTGCAGTGGTCTTCAGTTCTTCTGACGCCCCCTTCCGGTACTAAGACCAGTTGCTGGCAACACTCTGTCACGTGGGGGGGCAACACCCATCCATTGACCTCAATCATGTGCGTGGCCTCCCACATGACCAAGTGAGGCCAATTACTAGTCGAGAAGACTGTTGTGGATGACCAGTGGCATCAGGACAGCTGAGGACCTACGAAACCTGAGTATAATGTATTTTATTTTTTTACTCCCTTCCTTCCCCTCCATTTTTATGTTTTGGGGTCTGGAGAGGCCTCAGACCATATAAACATCTTTTTCACGGTCACTTTCGATTTTCTCGGCACTAAATCGAATCTGCCCTAGAAACAAAATTTAGAGAAATTTTGCTCATCTCTAGAAATGATACAGCTGCAACAAAACGGTTGCCATTGGCGAGTGTCTTTCGTAGCATAATCATTAATGGAAATTGTGAGCAACTGAGAATGACTTGTGACATATTAGTGTTTTCTGATGGGTTTTTTTTTGCACTTTGGGAATTGAAACCCTTAAATCGCTCCAGGCTAGTTGGGCCATTGCAACGCGACTCCAATTTGCAGCCAAATCGCACACGGTCACGCGACTAATCACCGTGTAGCCGGAGCCTGAGTTGGGTCCTATTATATGTCTGCCTACAGCTGCTGTACGATTAGTCTACTTGCTCCGCCATCCGCAATTTAGGTGTGTTGGAATCTACACGGACAATTTGTGATTGCTCCCCAGCGTTCTTCCCGGACATAAATTCTCCTACTAAATGGCTGAAATGCAACATGGACATGGGAATGTCAGCAGAAAATGCGTCGGATAACAAGTAGGCGTTGTGAATCCTCCTTTCACTATTGATCCTGGGCTGGAAGAGGCGGCCGGACAAGTCTGCATCACCGGGAAGGCATGTTAGGGTATAACGTGAAAGACAAATGCAGTTTACACGACAGTGTGTTCCCATCTGTCTTGTATGAGTGCGTCCTGTTCTGTGCTGCACGTACCATACACGGGGGCTTCCAAGGGATGATAGATCTCCGTGCTGTATTTCTGGCCGGACTGGAGACACCAGGGGAGTCTGTAATCTTATAGGAAACTTCATAAAATCATTGAACCCCTGTTGTTAATCCTGCGGGTCTGCCCGTACCTAGAGCCGCGTATAAACAAGGTGTCTGTGCATATAAACAATTTAGGTTTTTTCTTAGCGGGGGGGTGGAGGACACACGGCTGTCGTTAGTATTCGGTGCCGCAGCGATGTCTGTGCATACAAGTGACTGGCATATTAATAATATACATAACGTACATAGTAACCGCAGTCATTATGGCCGCTGCACTAACGAGGGAGCACGAGTACTTAGCACGCAATGACTGACTAAGTCCTAGTGAAGCACTTGGCGTCACCGGTGGTCCCTCAAGATGGCTGACCAAGGGCCAAAGTTTCCTCTTGGACACCAAAATATTATTTTGTCCATGTAAGATGACTTCCCATTCTACTCTTCACAGCATGGACGAGTTTCTTAGGTTGCAATAAATTGGCAGAAGATGAAAGCGAGGTATCAGGACAATCGTCTTAGTACATGAAGCCCTGATAAAGGGAACGTGTCATTATAAAGTCACCTTAGTACATATCATTATCTAG
The DNA here is from genome assembly GCF_039654945.1 of Dendrobates tinctorius. NCBI lineage: Eukaryota > Metazoa > Chordata > Amphibia > Anura > Dendrobatidae > Dendrobates > Dendrobates tinctorius. The sequence continues at coordinate 29,235,952 of NW_027361788.1, read as the reverse complement.
AGTAAAGGGCCAGTCACACTAAGAGATATTGCTAGCAATATCGCTATAACTAGTGACGTTATAGCGATATTGCTAGCGATATCGCTGTGATACTTACCTACGACCCGCTCCCCCGCTGGTTATCGCTGATCGCGCGAGAACGTTCAGGACTGTTTCTCGTCGTCAGCTTCCTGCGGCGCTTCCTGCTGTGATGACGAGCGACGCGTGGAGCCGGGCGGGAGGACGCAGGATCGCCTGGTGTGACAGGTAAGTAGCGATCCCCGTCCCCAGCGATGTCGCTGGTGAGATCTGCCTGTGTGGCAGCTCACTAGCGACCACTTAGCGATGTACCAGCGATCCTGACCGCGTCATATCACTGGTCGGGATCGCTGGTACATCGCTAAGTGTGACAGTACCTTAAAACATTCTGAAATTTAGCAATTTTCAGACTGGTCACTGAACTTTACAAAAGGCTCACATTTCCTGATCTGCACAGAAGACATTTCAGCAGCCTCATTATTATTACAGACAGGATTAAGGTGGAAGGTGGCACCTCTGTATACAGCAGATAACAAAGGATCCACCATAGGTGATATCACAGCTCACTTCCTTCCCCCATTGTATAAACACCTCTATATAAGGGGGTTTTACACTAAGCGATATCGCTAGCAATATCGCTAAAACGTCACCGGTTTTGTGACGTTATAGCGATATTGCTAGCGATATCGCTATGTGTGATACTTACCAGCGACCGGCTCCCCCGCTGTCCATCGCTGATCGCGCGAGAATGTCCGGCTCCATTTCTCGTCGGGCGCTTCCTGCTGAGACTTCCTGCTGTGACGACGAGCGACGCTGGACGCGGGCGGGAGGACGCAGGATCGCTGTGTGTGAATGGTAAGTATCGTGCGCTGTGTCGCTGCTGCATCGCTGTGAGGTCTTTCTGTATGAAAGCTCACTAGCGATCATTTAGCGATGCACCAGCGATCCTGACCGGGTCGGATCGCTGGTCGGATCGCTGGTGCATCGCTAAATGTAAAAGGGCCTATATAGTAGATAATAATCCTATTGTGAATCCATCATTCAAAATAGGTGATGTCATAGCTAATAATAATCTTTATTTATATAGCGCCAACATATTCCGCAGCGCTTTACAGTTTAACAGTTCCAAAACCCAAGTAACAACGTTAACAATACAACAATTAAAGCAAAATAAGCCGCCCCTGCTCGTGAGAGCTTACAATCTACAATGTGGGGGAGATACAAAGTACAGGTGTTTATTTACAATGGTCTAAGAGGTAAGGTTTCTCCTTGCGGAGAGGCAATTTGCATATTATTTACAATGATGTATTTACAATGAAGGTCCAGCCATCTTGAGGGATAGATGGAGATAGCGAATGGGCTTCACACGCACACTTACACATAGAATGACTGTGATTAGTGAACGGGAGAGGCCGCTCTGAACAAATGTGTTTTGAGGGAGCGCCTAAAACTATGCAAATTGTGGTTAGTCCTAATTTCTTGGGGTAGAGCATTCCAGAGGATAGGAACAGCTCACCTCCTCCTCCTCCTGTACAATGACTAATAACACAGGACATACCAATCACAGGCTGTGATGTCATAGTTCACCTCCTGGACAATTACTAATAAGACCTTTATATAGAGTAGATAACACAGGATCCACCATTCACAATTAATATCACAGTTCACCTCCTCCTCCTGTATAATGACTGATAACATCTCCATATACAGTAGGTACTACAAGATCCAGCATTCACAATAGCTGATGTCACAGCTCACCTCCTCCTGTACAATCACAGACAACACCACTATCAAAAGATGACACAGGATCCACAATTCACATTTGATATCAGAGCTCACCTCCTCCCCCTCCTGTAGAATGACTGATAACTCCTCTATATACAGTAGATAACTCAGGATCTACCATTCACAATAAGAGATGTCACAGCTCACTTCCTCCCCTCATGTGACAGATGACACAACACCTCTATATACAGAAAATAACAGGATACACCATTTAAAATCAATGTCTCAGCTCACGTTAACACAGTATCCACCATTCACAATGGGTGATGTCACAGCTCACCTCCTCCCCCTCCTCTACAATGACTGATAACACCTCTATATACATTAGGTAACACAGAATCCACCATTTACAATAGATAATGTCACAGCTCACCTCCTCCTCCCTTCACAATAACCTTTGCCCAGACTACAGTATGCATAGATAAGGCTTTTATACCAAAAAATAGGGGTTGGCTCTCTTGCTGCTAATGTCCATGTGAACAAATAGTGAGAGTCTAATATTAAGGTCCAGTGAGACAATTGCACAATTTTAATGTTTAATATAGATAGTGAAATGAATAAAAACATTTTCCTTTTTAATTACATTTTACATAAAAACAGGATTTAAATGTTAAGACATGTTGTGATGATGATACTTTTCTTCTGACCGCTTGGCACATATGGGCATAATTATACGTATACACCATATACTGCAATACTTCTGCACTACAGCACGCAGTATACAGATATTGCAGGTTCACGTCCCCTATGGGGACTAAAAAATAATGTAAACAAAAAACGGAACTGCCAGAAATACAACAATCACAGCTGCATCAACAGTAAAATAAAAACATTTCTGGTCTCAGAAAATGGCGTCATAAACCTTTTTTTTTTACTATTTAAATAAAAAAATATTCAAGTTTGGTATCTTTGTAATCGTCCTGACCTGGAGCGTCATGTTTCCAGATTGTTCTACTGCCCAGTGCATGCTGTAAAAATTTAGGGAAAAAATGGCAGAATTTCATTTTTTGACTATTTCAACACCTTGGAATTTTGGTTGATCAGTGTACATCTTGAAAAAAGGTGTCAAACAGCACCACCCTTGTCGATGGGCTGTGCCTGGTATTGCAGTATATACCTACATTTTTTTTTTTATATACTCTCATACATCCCCTTAGTTGTAATATAATGTCCTGCTTTTCCTAATGCAACGTCTATAAGAGAAGGGATGGTGGTGGTAAACATCTCCGTATGGACAGGCAGAAATGATGATGTTGTGCCTAGCTGCACAGTCCTGGTGATCATCCCGGGATTTGCAGGGTAGCTGGGGGCTATGCTGTGTTTACAATGCTGCAGTACAGCTGCGCGGCACAGGAAGTGACAGTTAGAGGGTGTCTGGCGAGGAGGGGGCTGCCAGCGTTTGTGGTGGAGGGGAGATTCAGCGACGTTACATGGAGAACAGTCACCCTGTTCCAACCAGATATACTGTGTATATATCTATTCCAGGACACTCATCATTACGGGGTCATGTCAATGGGAATTGTTCCCTCCGCGGCAGATATAGATACTGTACAGTGCAAACGTATTAGGCAAGTGGGGGAAAATGCTGCAGAGTAAGAAGCTTTCAGAAAGAGTTAATTATTTATTTTTATCATTTAAGAAGATACAAAGCAAATGAACAAAGGGAGATCTAAATCACATCAATATTTGGTGACCGTCCGTCGCCTTCATCACTTCTAGGTACACAGGAAATTGTTGCAAACATTTTGGAGAACTGACCACAGATCTTCTGTGGATGTCACTTGTATAAATCCTCCTGTCTCTTCAGGCAATCTCAGACAGACTGGATAATGTGAGATCAGGGCTCACTTCTATGAACACCTCCTATGACAAGTTCTGAGCTGATGGCACTGCTGGACATCTTCCAATTAAGAATGGAAGTAAGCATTTGTCTTTCTTTTATCCGCTGCACTAAGTTTCCTTGGCTGACCAATGAGTCTACACAGTCCTCTATTTCTTACTGCTTCATCAAAAAAGCTTCATCATCAGATCTAGAAACCCCAGTCTGTTTTGATATCTTTGCCTGGGAGAGACCTTGCTGATGCAGTATAACTACCTTATGTCTTGTTTCTGTGCTCAGTCTTGCCATGGTATATGATCTGTGATATGAAACTGTCTTCAACAACCTCACCTTTGCACCAGTTTATCTGTTCCTCACCCAGCTTTAAGTCTCCTACACAGCTGTTTCTGTATCAGTAAATCACTGTGTTCCAACCTGAAAATGATGATCAGAATTACCCGTCTGGTATAATTAGTTTCTCATACACCTGACAATAATCCTACAGAACCCCTGGCTTTGTGCAAGTGTAACTAGAAGAACTGATGAAGGCAACTGGCTGTCATCAAATATTGATGATTTAGATTTCCCTTTTGTTCATTCACTTTGTTTATTGATAAAAATAAACTATTTACACTTCTATTTTTGAAGTGATTCTTACTCTGAAACATTTTTTCCGCGCCTGCCTAAAACTTTTGCACGGTACTGTGCCTCTTTTCAGATGACTGTATGGAATGGAACGTAAAGAAATCCACAGCAGAAACCAGTTCCACGCAAAACTTTTTACGGATTTTATTGCATATTTGTTCAGGATTTTATCCTATTCAAAGGGTGAGAACTGCAGTAAAGCGTAAACTAACACGCTGCCAGACAATTGCTGCAGGTTTTTTATTCTCAGATTGAAGAAATTTAGGAAAATTTCAACCCCTTTTCTGGAACTGTAACGGCAGAGTATCCGCCCAGGAGCAGAGATCCTGTGTTAGGTGCGATCAGTAGAGAATACTCCGTCACATTTACTACTGGGATTGCCAGTGATAACTGTATACAGGACATCAATGGAAGAAGGATGGTTTCCTGAGAGCTGGTCTATAGCTGCCGGTCAGCAGCGCGGGCGGCAGGAGCACCTGGCACAGGGATTAGGGAAACGCTCCTCTTCTGCGCTTCCCATGTAGGGTTAGTAGGAAGCTTGGAAAGAAGGAAACCAATAATATAGAAAAGTATCAATATTCATCGTGTATAGAATATACGTCCCACACTGCAATCACTGGGCAGGCTCCAAACACAGTGACTGCAGCTCTGAAGGCTACAAAATAGTGAATGCAGCTGTATAGTATAATACAGGCTGTAATCAATCATCAGTAGAGATGAGCGAATTTGTTTGGATTTTGTCCCCGAATCTGATTTTGACATATTCGAACAGTATTCGTGCCGATTGTATGCCTCATGATTGGTTCTGAACACATTTGGTAATTTCTTCTCCCATTGACTCTAATGACGTTCGGCTGTGTTCAACGAACATTGCAAGAACAATATTCGATTCCGATCGTATTCTGAACCAATTATGAATAAATTCCCTCATCTCTAGTTATCAGGAATAAGATAAGTAATGTATGTATACAGTGGCTCTGCAAGCAGAATAGTGAGTGCAGCTCTGGGGTATAATACAAGATGTAGCTCAAGATCAGTACAGGATCAGTAATGTAATGTATGTACACAGTGACTGCACCAGCAGAATAGTGAGTGCAGCTCTGGAGTATAATACAAGATATAACTCAGGATCCGTACAGGATCAGTAATGTAATGTATGTACACAGTGACTGCACCAGCAGAATAGTGAGTGCAGCTCTGGAGTATAATACAGGAGGTGACTCAGGATCAGTAATGTATGTACACAGTGACTGTACCAGCAGAATAGTGAGTGCATCTCTGGTGTATAATACAGGATGTAACTCAGGATCAGTAATGTATGTACACAGTGACTGCATCAGCAGAATAGTGAGTGCAGCTCTGGAGTATAATACAGGATGTAACACAGGATCAGTAATGTAATGTATGTACACAGTGACTGCACCAGCAGAATAGTGATTGCAGCTCTGGAGTATAATACAAGATATAACTCAGGATCCGTACAGGATCAGGAATGTAATGTATGTACACAGTGACTGCACCAGCAGAATAGTGAGAGCAGCTGAGTATAATACAGGATGTAACTCAGGATCAGTAATGTAATGTATGTACACAGTGACTGCACCAGCAGACTAGTGAGTGCAGCTCTGGAGTATAATATAGGAGGTATCTCAGGATCAGTAATGTATGTACACAGTGACTGCACCAGCAGAATAGTGAGTGCAGCTCTGGAGTATAATACAGGATGTAACTCAGGATCCGTACAGGATCAGTAATGTAAGGTATGTACACAGTGACTGCACCAGCAGAAAAGTGAGTGCAGCTCTGGGGTATAATACAGCATGTAACTCAGGATCCGTACAGGATCAGTAATGTAAGGTATGTACACAGTGACTGCACCAGAATAGTGAGTGCAGCTCTGGAATATAATACAGGATGTAACTCAGGATCAGTACAGGATCAGTAATGTAATGTATGTACACAGTGACTGCATCAGCAGAATAGTGAGTGCAGCTCTGGAGTATAATACAGGCTGTAACTCAGGATCAGTAATGTATGTACACAGTGACCGCACCAGCAGATTAGTGAGTGCAGCTCTGGAGTATAATACAACATGTAACTCAGGATCAGTACAGGATCAGTAATGTAATGTATGTATACAGTGACTGCACCAGCAGAAAAGAGTGCAGCTCTGTGGTATAATACAGGATGTAACTCAGGATCAGTACAGGATCAGTAATGTATGTACATAGTGACTGCACCAGCAGAATAGTGAGTGCAGCTCTGGAGTATAATACAAGATATAACTCAGGATCAGTAATGTATGTACACAGTGACTGCACGTGCAGAATAGTGAGTGCAGCTCTGGAGTATAATAGAAGATGTAACTCAGGATCAGTAATGTATGTACACAGTGACTGCATCAGAATAGTGAGTGCAGCTCTGGAGTATAATACAGGATGTAACTCAGGATCCGTACAGGATCAGTAATGTAATGTATGTACATAGTGACTGCACCAGCAGAATAGTGAGTGCAGCTCTGGAGTATAATACAGGATGTAACTCAGGATCAGTAATGTATGTACACAGTGACTTCACCAGCAGAATAGTGAGTGCATCTCTGGTGTATAATACAGGATGTAACTCAGGATCAGTAATGTAATGTATGTACACAGTGTCTGCATCAGCAGAATAGTTAGTGCAGCTCTGGGGTATAATACAGCATGTAACTCAGGATCCGTACAGGATCAGTAATGTAAGGTATGTACACAGTGACTGCACCAGCAGAATAGTGAGTGCAGCTCTGGAGTATAATACAGGATGTAACTCAGGATCAGTAATGTAATGTATGTACACAGTGTCTGCATCAGCAGAATAGTTAGTGCAGCTCTGGGGTATAATACAGCATGTAACTCAGGATCCGTACAGGATCAGTAATGTAATGTATGTACATAGTGACTGCACCAGCAGAATAGTGAGTGCAGCTCTGGAGTATAATACAGGATGTAACTCAGGATCAGTAATGTATGTACACAGTGACTGCACCAGCAGAATAGTGAGTGCAGCTCTGGGGTATAATACAGGATGTAACTCAGGATCAGTAATGTAATGTATGTACACAGTGTCTGCATCAGCAGAATAGTTAGTGCAGCTCTGGGGTATAATACAGCATGTAACTCAGGATCCGTACAGGATCAGTAATGTAAGGTATGTACACAGTGACTGCACCAGCAGAATAGTGAGTGCAGCTCTGGAGTATAATACAACATGTAACTCAGGATCAGTAATGTAATGTTTGTACACAGTGACTGCACCAGCAGAAAAGAGAGTGCAGCTCTGTGGTATAATACAGGATGTAACTCAGGATCCGTACAGGATCAGTAATGTAATGTATGTACACAGTGACTGCACCAGCAGAATAGTGAGTGCAGCTCTGGAGTAGAATACAGGATGTAACTCAGGATTAGTTCAGGATCAGTAATGTAATGTATGTACACAGTGACTGCATCAGCAGAATAGTGAGTGCAGCTCTGGGGTATAATACAGCATGTAACTCAGGATCCGTACAGGATCAGTAATGTAATGTATGTACACAGTGACTGCACCAGCAGAATAGTGAGTGCAGCTCTGGAGTATAATACAGGATGTAACTCAGGATCAGTACAGGATCAGTAATGTATGTACACAGTGACTGCACCAGCAGAATAGTGAGTGCAGCTCTGGAGTATACTACAGGCTCACTAATAAGTAGTGCAACGTTCCCACTTTTTATGTAGACCTAGCCGCATGATCTCACTCAGTCCATGAGTCCAGCTCTTTGTGTGATTGCTCACAGACATTGTAAATGACTTCACAGCGTATGCAAATATGGACTTTGCCTCTATATTTCAAGATTTTGCCACTTTTGTTGCTCCTCTTACTTATTTGTTTAGGTTAACAGTAGGAACTGTGAAGAGCCGTGTAAGCCATGTGTTCCTGATGTTTATTCATTGATCTGAGTGACAACCGCAACAAAAAACAACATTTCACTGAAGTACAGTATAGTGGGACAGCTTTCCCATTTAGGGCTCTATGGAAGCTGAGTGACAACCCCTGCGGGCGGCCATATCAGTTGTCAGACTGCTTGCTAAGAAGTGTATAAAAAGGAAAAGCTTAAAAGTTTACCTCTCAGTACTGTGCAGAAGTGTTAGACTGGTTTGGTGGCAAAAATGCTGCAGTTAAATTACAAAGTGAATCATGAAAAGAGAAATATAAACCCCATCAGTCTTTAGTGACCGCCATTTGCCTTCATCACTTCTTTTCGATTACAGTTTTTGAAGGAACTCGGCAGGAGGTTGTACCAAACATCTTGGAGAACTTACCCCAGATCTTCTGTGGATGTCACTTGTGCAAATCCGTGATCCCAGACAGACTGGATGATGTGAGGTCAGGGATCATCACCTTCAGGACCGCTCATTCTTAATGACAGTGGCTGGATGTTGGGGGTCGTTGTCCTGCTGCAGAATACTGTTGGGGCTATTAAGATGCCTCACTGATGGTATTACATGATGGATAAGTATTCTCAGCATTGAGAATACCGAGAAACAGGCAACATTGAGGATGGCTGGCGCAGTGGTCGGCCAAGGAATCCGAGCAGTACAGGTACAAAATTAGAATATCATCAAAAAGTTAATTTATTTCAGTTCTTCAATACAAAAAGTAAAACTCATATATTATATAGAGTCATTACAAACAGAGTGATCTATGTCAAGTGTTTATTTCTGTTAATGTTGATGATTATGGCTTACAGCCAATGAAAACCTAAAAGTCATTATCTCAGTAAATTAGAAGTTTGTGAAGATTCCACAATCAGTGATGGTTTGGGGAGCCATGTCATCTGCTGGTATAGGTCCAAGGTGTGTTATCAGGACCAAAGTCAGAGCAGCCGTCTACCAGGGAATTTTAGAGCAATTCATGCTTCCCTCTGCTGACAAGCTTTTTGGAGATGGAAATGTCATTCTCCAGCAGGACTTAGCACCTGTCCGCACTGCCAAACAACAGTATCACTGTGCATGATTGGCCAGCAAACTCGCCTGACCTTAACCCCATAGAGAATCTATAGGGTATTGTCAAGAGGAAGATGAGACACCAGACCCAACAATGCAGACGAGCTGAAGGCTGCTATCAAAGCAACCTGGGCTTCCATAACACCTCAGCAGTGCCACAGGCTGATCGCCTCCATGCCACGCTGCATTGATGCAGTAATTGATGCAATAGGAGCCCCGACCAAGTATTGAGTGCATTTACTGAACATACATTTCAGTAGGGCAACATTTCAGATTTTAAAATCATTCTTTAAGCTGGTGTTATAAAGTATTCTAATTTACTGAGATAATGACTTTTGGGTTCTCATTGGCTGTAAGCCATAATCATCAACAGTAACAGAATTAAACACTTGAAGTAGATCACTCTGTAATGACTCTATATAATATATAAGTTTCACTTTTTGTATTGAAGAACTGAAATAAATTAACCTTTTCATGATATTCTAATTTTGTGAGATGCATCTGTATATATGGGAAACATGGGGAATGTCTGACATTGTTTTCAGTAGGAGACTCCCATGCCATCCTACATATCTAATCCCTCTCTTATATGGCTGCAGATTCCTCGTGGATCATCATATATTGGAGATATGCTGGTGAGTGATCATCCACTAACCCAGTCACAGCCCCCCACGTCCTGTGTGTGTAGGAATTAGTGGGGCGCCCAGGAAGGGAACCTGCCTACTGTCAGCCACACACAGTTTCTTTGCACATCATGGCAGCCTCATATAGGAAGACTAGCCGCTGCACTGGGCCTTTGTATTCTGTGCTGATGGCTCCTACAGGGTAACAATGGGGAGTCCTGCAGGATGAAACCGAAGCACTGCAATTTCCAAGCCCAACGTGACGAAAAATTACCAGTGGTGCAATTCCCCGAGAATCATGAGAGAGCAGAGACCACGGACTGATGTGCGTGTCTGTTCTCCACTACCCCCATCTTAGGACTATAAGTCCCATTTAATGCATTTTTCCTGCTTTATCTGATTGCTTCACCAAGATTTCTGCTGTTGGTGAATGAAATTATTCTCATTTATAGGCTAAAAATGTACAGACTTTATCCAGTTCACATCTGAGGGTTTGCAACAATTGCATCCTGCAGATATCAGCAGGTTCAGAGGACTGTGGTCTAATGTGTACGGGGAACTAGAATTCATGGGCGATTGTCTAGACTTCATACATTGGGGGAGGAATTACCAAGCAAGAATGTCTGCCACCACTCAAATGCCGGCTTCCCAGTCGCCTCCTGTGATTACAGCACCCCCACAAAATCATGGTCTCCCCTCTTGTCTCTTCTTCACACAACCGCATACAAGACTTCTCCTGTGCTTCCCCCATACTCTGGAACTCTCTACCCCAACGCATCAGACTTTCCCCTACGACGGAAACCTTCAAAAAGAGCCTGCAGTGATCCTCAGTCTACTGAACCGCAGCACGACCAGCTCTACCCTCTCCTAGTGTATCCTCACCCATTCCCTGAAGACTGTGAGCCCTCGCGGGCAGGGTCCCCTCTCCTTATGTACTTGTGTGTCCCTTGTCTTGCACATGTTTATTGTACTTGTCTATATTTGCCCCTTTCACATGTAAAGCGCCATGGAATAAATGGTGCTATATAAATGCATAATAATAACTTCATAATGCTTCTCAAGAGGGCCTTGTGACCCCCAAAAGCAGCCAAGATGACAGCAGAGAAAGTTTGCACTGCCCGAGTCCGGCTGCTATGGACAATAAACCAGGGTCTGACTTATCTTTTTGCTGAACACTATTTATGTGGCCATTTTACTTTCCACCTCCATTACCTAACATAGTAACATAGTTAGTAAGGCCGAAAAAAAGACATTTGTCCATCCAGTTGAGCCTATATTCCGTCAGAATAAATCCCCAGATCTACGTCCTTCTAAAGACCCTAATCACTGTAAGATACAATATTGTTACGCTCCAGGAAGACATCCAGGCCTCTCTTGAACCCCTCGACTGAGTTTGCCATCACCACCTCCTCAGGCAAGGAATTCCACATTCTCACTGCCCTAACAGTAAGGAATCCTCTTCTATGCTGGTAGACAAACCTTCTCTCCTCCAGACGCAGGGAATGCCCCCTTGTGACCATTACCTTCCTTGCTATAAACAGATCCTCGGAGAGATATTTGTATTGTCCCCTTATATACTTATACATGGTTATTAGACCGCCCCACAGTCGTCTTTTTTCTAGACTAAATAATCCTAATTTTGCTAATCTCTCTGGGTATTGTAGTTCCCCAATCCCCTTTATTAATTTTGTTGCCCTCCTTTGTACTCGCTCTAGTTCCATTATATCCTTCCTGAACACCGGTGCCCAAAACTGTATACAGTATTTCATGTGCGGTCTAACCAGGGATTTGTACAGAGGCAGTATAATGCGCTCATCATGTGTATCCAGACCTCTTTTAATCCACCCCAAAAAAATCTGTTTGCCTTGGCAGCCGCTGCCTGGCACTGGCTGCTACAGGTAAGTTTATCATTAACTAGGATCCCCAAGTCCTTCTCCATGTCAGATTTACCCTGTGGTTTCCCGTTCAGTGCGTAATAGTGATATTGATTCCTTCTTGCCATGTGTATAACCTTACATTTAGCATTGTTAAACCGCATCTGCCACCTTTCGGCCCAATCTTCCAACTTATCCAGATCTATCTGTAGCAGAATACTATCTTCTCTTGAATTGACTGCTTTACATAGTTTTGTATCATCTGCAAATATACTGTGTAAACCTTCTACCAGATCATTAATAAATACAGCTCTGGCAAAAATTAAGAGACCACTACACAGTTTTATAAAAATCAACTTCTCTCCATGTCTGACAGCCATTCCATTCCAGTGTCAGATGAATTCCAACCAGAGTACACCTCATTCTACTTAATGTGCTTCTGATTAGGTAGTCACATGAATCAAATCTTATTTAAAAAAGGAAGGTATAAAAAAAAAAAACCCTGATGTGGTGTTTACAATCCTCTTGCAATAGGACAAGCTTGATGGAAAACAAGTGCTAGTAATATCCCAAAAGTAATAGGAATGAAAAAATAACTTTTAACAATGCCAAAGGAGTTGAAAAGTCTTGAGTGAGGAAAAGAAGTGCACCATTCTGGTTTTACTAGCAGAGGGATACAGTGAGAGTCATGTTGCCTCCATCCTTAAAATTTCTAAGGCGGCAGTCCATTACAACAAGGTCAAGCAGCAGACATTGGGGACAATGAAGCTACAGACTCTGGCAGAGGGCGAAAAAGACTCTCCACTGACCGGGATGACTGTCATCTTATTTGAATGTCCCTCAGCAACCGCAAGATGACATCAAGTGACCTACAAAAGCAATGGCAAATGGCAGCTGGGGTTAAGTGCAGGGCAAGAACAGTTCGTAACAGGCTCCTAGAGGCAGGGCTGAAGTCATGTAAAGCTAGAAAAAAGCCTTTCATCAATGAGAAGCAAAGGAGAGCCAGGCTGAAGTTTGCCAAAGACCATAAGGATTGGACCATAGAGGACTGGAGAAAGGTAATCTTCTCTGAGTCTAATTTTCAGCTTTGCTCAACACCTGGTCGTCTAATGGTTAGATGGAGACCTGGAGAGGCGTACAAGCCACAGTGTCTTGCACCCACTGTGAAATTTGGTGGAGGTTCAGTGATGATCTGGGGATTCTTCAGCAAGGCTGGAATTGGGCAGGTTAATATTTGCGAAGGACGTAGGAATCAAGCTGCATACAAGGTTATCCTGGAAAAACAGTTGATTCCTTCTGCTCAGGCAATGTTCCCCAACTCTGAGGACTGGTTTTTCCAGCAGGACAATGCGCCATGCCACACAGCTAGGTCAATCAATGTGTGGATGAAGGACCACCATATCAAATCTCTGTCATGGGCAGCCCAATCTCCAAACCTGAACCCCATTGAAAAGCTCTGGAATGTAATCAAAAGATGGATAGTCACAAGCCATCAAACAAAGAAGAACTGCTTACATTTGTGTACCAGGAGTGGCATAAGGTCACCCAAAAGCAGTGTGACAGACTGGTGGAAAGCATGCCAAGACGCATGAAAGCTGTGATTAAAAATCATGGTTATTCCACAAAATATTGACTTCTGAACTCTTCCTGAGTTAAGACATTAGTATTGTTGTTTCTAAATGATTCTGAACTTGTTTTCTTAGCATTATTTCAGGTCTGCAGGCACTGCATTTTTTGTTATTTTGACCATTTCTCATTTCTCATTTCTGAAAATAAATACAAAATTTAGGGCATGGAAATTCGGAGAGGTTGTCAGTAGTTTTATAGAATAAAAGAGCAATTTACATTTTACTTAAAAACATACAAAGAGAAAAATCAGACAAACTGAACATTTTGCAGTGGTCTCTTAATTTTTGCCAGAGCTTCATATGTTGAAGAGAATAGGTCCCAACACCGACCCCTGTGGTACCCCACTGGTCACAGCGACCCAGATAGAGAATATACCATTTATAACCACCCTGTGCTTTCTATCACTAAGCCAGTTACCCATTTACACACATTTTCCCCCAGACCCAGCATTCTCATTTTGTGTACCAACCTCTTGTGTGGCACGGTATCAAACGCTTTGGAAAAATCAAGATATACCACATCCAATGACTCACCTTGGTCCAGTCTATAGCTTACCTCTTCATAAAAACTGATTGGATTGGTTTGACAGGAGCGATTCCTCATAGACCCATGCTGATATGGAGTTAAACAGTTAATCTCATTGAGATAATCCAGAATAACTTCCCTCAGAAACCCTTCAAATATTTTACCAACAATAGGGGTTAGACTTACTGGCCTATAATTTCCAGGTTCACATTTAGAGCCCTTTTTGAATATTGGTACCACATTTGCTATGCGCCAGTCCTGCGGAACAGACCCCGTCGCTATAGAGTCTCTAAATATAAGAAATAACGGTTTGTCTATTACATTACTTAGTTCTCTTAGTACTCGTGGGTGTATGCCATCCGGACCCAGAGATTTATCTACTTTAATCTTATTGAGCCGGTTTTGCACCTCTTCTTGGGTTAGATTGCTGACCCTTAACCCCTTTCTGCCATTAGACGTACTATCCCGTCCATGTGCCCTGGTACTTAATTCCCAGGGACGGGATAGTACGTCTAATGCGATCAGCGGCGCCCACGTGGTGAGCGCCGCTGATCGCGGCCGGGTGTCAGCCGATTATCACAGCTGACACCCGGCACAATGTGTCAGGGGCGGTCACAGACCGCCCCCGACACGTTAACCCCTTCTACACTGCGATCAAACATGATCGCGGTGTACCGGGGGTTAAAGGGAAGCATCGGCAGGGAGGGGGCTCCCTCCTTGCTTCCCTGAGCCCCCCACGGCAGCGCAATGTGCAGCGCTGCTGCGGGGGGCTCCTTCCCTACAGGCCCCTGGATCCAAGATGGCGACGGGGGCCTGTAGGGAGCTGACTTCCTCACTGCCTGCAAAGCGCAGTCATGAGGAAGTCTGCAGAACTGCCTGTGACAGATTGCTGATCTGTCACAGTGATCTGTGATGTGATAGATCAGCGATCTGTCACAGGACAGTGATGTCCCACCTGGGACAATGTAATAAAGTAAAAAAAAAAAAAAAAAAAAGTGTAAAAATAATTTTAAAAAAAAAAATCGCTAAATAAATTAGTAAAAAAATATTCCCCAATAAATTCATTTTTTTAAAATAAAAATAAATAAATAAAAGTACACGTATTTGGTATCGCCGCATCCGTAACGACTCGCCCTATAAAACTGTCCCATTAGTTAACCCCTTTAACGAACCCCTTAAAAAATAAAAAAAAAGCAAAAAATAATGATTTATTATCATACCACTGAACAAAAAGTGCAATAACGCGCGATCAAAAAGATACATATAAATATCCATGATACCGCTGAAAACGTCATCTTGTCCCGCAAAAAACGAGCTGCCATACAGCATCATCCGCAAAAAAATAAAAAAGTTATAGCTCGCAGAATAAAGCGATGCAAAAATAATTATTTTTTATATAAAATAGTTTTCATTGCAAAAAACCGACAAAACATAAAAAAACGACCTAAATGAGGTATCGCTGTAACCGTACTGACCCAAAGAATAAAACCGCTTTATCAATTTTACCGCACGCGGAACGGTGTAAACGCACCCCCCCAAAAGAAATTCATGAAACGCTGGATTTTGTTCATTCTGCGTCTCTAAAATTGGAATAAAAAGCGATCAAAAAATGTCACGTGCCCGAAAATGGTACCAATAAAAACGTCAACTTGTCCCGCAAAAAATAAGACTTCACATGACTCGGTGGGTCAAAATACGGAAAAATTATAGCTCTCATTATGTGGTGATGAAAAAACTATTTTTACAATAAAAAGCGTCTTTTGGCGTATGACAGCTGCCAAAAATAAAAGCCGCCATAAATACTAAATCAAACCCTCCGTTATCACCCCCTTAGTTGGGGAAAAATAATAAAATTAAAAAAATGTATATATTTCCATTTTCTCGTTAGGGTTAGGGCTAGGGTTAGGACTCGGGTTAGGGGTGTGTTGGGGTTAGGGTTGGAGTTATAATTGGGGGGGTTTCCACTGTTTGGGCACATCAGGTGCTCTCCAAATGCAACATGGCGTCTGATCTCAATTCCAGCCAATTCTGCGTTGAAAAAGTCAAATGGTGCTCCTTCCCTTCCAAGCTCTGCCATGCGCCCAAACAGTGCTTTACCCCCACATATAGGGTATCAGCATACTAAGGACAAATTGCAAAACAACTTTTGGGGTCCAATTTCTCCTGTTACCCTTAGGAAAATAAAAAATTGGGGGCAAAAATATCATTTTTGTGGAAAAAAAAATTTTTTTATTTTCACGCCCAGGCGTTATAAACTTCTGTGAAGCACTTGGGGGTTCAAAGTGCTCACAACACATCTAGATAAGTTCCGTGGGGGGTCTAGTTTCCAAAATGGGGTCACTTGTGGGGAGTTTCAATAGTTTAGGTACATCAGGGGCTCTCCAAACGCACATGACACCCGCAGACCAATCCATCAAAGTCTGCATTCCAAAACGTCACTACTTCCCTTCCGAGCCCCGACGTGTGCCCATACAGTAGCTTTCTCCCACATATGAGGTATCAGCGTACTCAGGACAAATTGGACAACAACTTTTGGGGTCCAATTTCTCCTTGTACCCTTGGGAAAATGAAAAAAATTGGTGACTAAAAGATCATGTTTGTGGAAAAAATACGATTTTTTTTATTTTCACGCCCGGGCGTTATAAACTTCTGTGAAGCACTGGGGGGGTTCAAAGTGCTCACCACACATCTAGATAAGTTCCTTGGGGGGTCTAGTTTCCAAAATGGTGTCGTTTGTGGGGGGTTTCCACTGTTTTGGTACATCAGGGGCTTTCCAAACGCGACATGGTGTCCGATCTCAATTCCAGCCAAAAACGTCAAATGGCGCTGCTTCCCTTCCGAGCTCTGCCATGCGCCCAAATAGTCATTTACACCCACATATGGGATATCAGCGTACTCAGGACAAATTGCACAATAACTTTTAGGGTCCTGTTACCCTTGGAAAAATAAAAATTGGGGGTGAAAAGATCATTTTTGTGGAAAAAATATGATTTTTTAATTGTACCGCTGTACGTTATAAACTTCTGTGAAGCCCTTGTGGGTTCAAAGTTCTCACCAAACATCTAGATAAGTTCCTTGGGGGGTCTAGTTTCCAAAATGGGGTCACTTGGGGGGGGTTTCCACTGTTTAGGTACATCAGGGGCTCTCCAAACACGACATGGCGTCCGATCTGAATTCCAGCCAATTTTGCATTGAAAAAGTCAAACGACGCTCCTTCCCTGCTGAGGTCTGCCATGCGCCGAAACAGTGGTTCCCCCCCACATATCAGGTATCAGCGTACTCAGGACAAATTGCACAATAACTTTTGCAGTCCAATTTCTCCTGTTACCCTTGGTAAAATAAAAAAAATTGAACCTGAAGTATTTTTTTTAGTGAAAAAAAGTTAAATGTTCATTTTTTTTTTTTTTAAATATTCAAAAAATTCCTGTGACGCACCTAAAGGGTTAATAAACTTCTTGAATGTGGTTTTGAGCACCTTAAGGGGTGCAGTTTTTAGAATGGTGTCACTTTTGGGTATTTTCTATCATATAGACCCCTCAAAGTGGCTTCAAATGTGATGTGGTCCGTAAAAATAAAATGGTGTTGCAAAAATGAGAAATCGCTGGTCAATTTTTAACCCTTATAACTTCCTAACAAAAAAAAATTTTGGTTCCAATATTGTGCTGATGTAAAGTAAACATGTGGGAAATGTTACTTATCAAGTTTTTTGTGTGCCTTATCTCTGTGATTTAAGGGCATAAAAATTCAAAGTTGGAAAATTGCGAAATTTTCGCCAAATTTGTTTTTTTCACAAATAAACACAAGTTATATGAATGAAATTTTACCACTAACATGAAGTACAATATGTCACGAGAAAACAATGTCAGAATCACCGGGATCCATGGAAGCGTTTCAGAGTTATTACCTCATAAAGGGACAGTGGTCAGAATTGTAAAAATTGGCCTGGTCATTAATGTGCAAACCACCCTTAAGGGGTTAATATAGGGTTTTCTTTGTCTCTCGGCATTTTACCTAGCATTTCATTTTCCACCGTGAATACCGTGGAGAAGAAGGTGTTTAATATATTAGCTTTTTCCTCATCATCTACAACCATACTTTCCTCACAATTTTACAAGGGGCCTACACTTTCACTTTTGAGTCTTTTACTATTGATATAGTTGAAGAACAGCTTGGGATTAGTTTTACTCTCCTTAATAATGTGCTTCTCTGTTTCCTTTTTGGCAGCTTTAATTATTTTTTTAGATAAAGTATTTTTCTCCCTATAGTTTTTAGAGCTTCAATGTTGCCATCCTGCTTTAGTAGTTTAAATGCTTTCTTTTTACTGTTAATTGCCCCTCTTACTACTTTGTTTAGCCACTTCTTATATCCCACCTCCATGGCTGACTGCAGCCCCATGTACACTGTGCAGCTGAAGTTCAGCCCCTATACATGTAATAATGTAATAAGTCATTCTGGACAACCCCTTTAAGATTTGCATAAACTCAGAAAACTTTTAAATTCACTATAAAACAGTTTCACTTTTAAAGAGGCTATCCAGATTTATAGAATTGACGACTGGTGTGGTCCGGACTCCCCATACTCATGCAGTCAGCTCATCATACAGCGCCATACGTTCAGTAGTGGCTGTGCTGGGCATTGCAGCTTTGTCCCTTTAAATGCACAAATAATTACACGATTAAATAACAAACCCAACATGAGGGTCTTAAGATTTTATTGGCATTAACCCTTTATGCAGGCTGAGCTGCAGTGCCAAATTTAAGGAAACCATGTCTACACGGGGCGGTCTCCTTACTGGTCATTAATAGAGGTGAAGAGAGCAGGGAAGCAACTTGTCACATCAATATCCTACACCCAACCTTCCCCTGGATCATTTCATCTGCTGCCCCAAAAGTTCTGCTAAACACTAAAATACCAACGACATCCCCCAATCCATACAAACATGGCGACAAGTGCCATATATTAAATTCTAGTGCTAATTCCAAAATATTAACTACTCTCTCCACCTCCGCAAATGACAAAGGGCCAAATCCCTCCTTTCTCCCCAGCAGATGGGACAACGTGGATGAGAAAAGTGGCTGGGAAGGAAGAGAGAGAGAGAGAATGGCAGAGAGGGCTTGTATCTAGAGGCAGAGGGTTCTCCGCTCCACCACCGGCGATTCTTACGACTTGACAGGCTGAATGGAGAGCAGGCTGCCAAATTTAAAATGCTGAATTACAGGAAACTTCTCCAGACACTGCAAGAAATAAAGGGACAATCCTAGTTAGAAAACACAGCAGTATAGAGAAACAGAGCAGGCAAGGAAGGACAGGTAGTCAAGAGGCCCAAAAAGAAAAAAAAACACAAATCTACATCCTGTATTATACTCCAGAGCTGCCCACAATATTCTGCTGGTGCAGTCACTGTGTACATACATTACATTACTGACCCTGTACTGATCCTGAGTTACCTCCTGTACTATACTCCAGAGCTGCACTCACTATTCTGCTGGTGCAGTCACTGTGTACATACATTACATTACTGATCCTGTACTGATCCTGAGTTACATCCTGTATTATACCCCAGAGCTGCACTCACTATTCTGCTGGAGCAGTCAGTGTGTACATATATTACATTACTGATCCTGAGTTACATCCTGTATTAGGGTACGTGCACACGCTGCGGAATCCGCTGCGGATTAATCCGCACGGATTTTGCAAAAACCGCAGATAATCCGCAGGTCCAAAGACCTGCGGATTATCTGCGGCTTGGTCCTGCGGATTCACTATCTCCACAATGGTGGAGATAGGAACCCGCAGCGGTTTCCGCAGAAAGAATTGACATGCAATTCTTTCTGCGGATTCAAAACCGCAGCAAATCCGCGCGGATTTTTCCGCAGCGTCGGCACAGCGGTTTTTTATTCCCATTCATTTGAATGGTACTGTACACCGCAGCTAAAACTGCTGCGGGTCCGCAGCGGCCAAAACCGCTGTGGAAACGCAGCGGAATCCGCAGCGTGTGCACGCAGCCTAATACTCCAGAGCTGCACTCACTATTCTGCTGGTGCAGTCACTGTGTACATACATTACATTACTGATCCTGAGTTACATCCTGTATTATACTCCAGAGCTGCACTCACTATTCTGCTGGTGCAGTCACTGTGTACATACATTACATTACTGATCCTGAGTTACATCCTGTATTATACTCCACAGCTGCACTCACTATTCTGCTGGTGCAGTCACTGTGTACATACATTACATTACCGATCCTGTACTGATCCTGAGTTACCTCCTGTATTATACTCCCGAGCTGCACTCACTATTCTGCTGGTGCAGTCACTGTGTACACACATTACATTACTGATCCTGAGTTACATCCTGCATTATACTCCAGAGCTGCACTCACTATTCTGCTGGTGCTGTCACTGTGTATATACATTACATTACTTATCCTGTACTGATCCTGAGTTACATCCTGTATTATACTCCAGAGCTGCCCACAATATTCTGCTGGTGCAGTCACTGTGTACATACAAGACATTACTGATCCTGAGTTACATCCTGTATTATACTCCAGAGCTGCACTCACTATTCTGCTGGTGCTGTCACTGTGTATATACATTACATTACTTATCCTGTACTGATCCTGAGTTACATCCTGTATTATACTCCAGAGCTGCCCACAATATTCTGCTGGTGCAGTCACTGTGTACATACATTACTGATCCTGAGTTACATCCTGTATTATACCCCAGAGCTGCACTCACTGTTCTGCTGGTGCAGTCACTGTGTACATACATTACATTACATTACTGATCCTGAGTTACATCCTGTATTATACTCCTGAGCTGCACTCACTATTCTGCTGGTGCAGTCACTGTGTACACATATTACATTACTGATCCTGAGTTACATCCTGTATTATACTCCAGAGCTGCCCACAATATTCTGCTGGTGCAGTCACTGTGTACATACATTACATTACTGATCCTGAGTTACATCCTGTATTATACTCCAGAGCTGCACTCACTATACTGCTGGTGCTGTCACGGTGTATATACATTACATTACTTATCCTGTACTGATCCTGAGCTACATCCTGTATTATACTCCAGAGCTGCCCACAATATTCTGCTGGTGCAGTCACTGTGTACATACATTACATATCCTGTACTGATCCTGAGTTACCTCCTGTACTATACTCCAGAGCTGCACTCACTATTCTGCTGGTGCAGTCACTGTGTACATACATTACATTACTGATCCTGAGTTACAGCCTGTATAATACTCCAAAGCTGCACTCACTGTGTACATACATTACCTATCATGTACTGATCCTGAGTTACCTCCTGTATTATACCCCAGAGCTGCACTAACTATTCTGCTGGTGCAGTCACTGTGTACATACATTACATTACTGATCCTGTACTGATCCTGAGTTACATCGTATATTATACTCCAGAGCTGCACTCACTATTCTGCTGGTGCACTAACTGTGTACATACATTACATTACTGATCCTGTACTGATCCTGAGTTACATCTTGTATTATACTCCAGAGCTGCACTCACTATTCTGCTGGTGCACTAATTGTGTACACATATTACATTACTGATCCTGTACTGATCCTGAGTTACCTCGTGTATTATACTCCAGAACTGCACTCACTAATCTGCTGGCGCAGTCACTGTGTACATACATTACATTACTGATCCTGAGTTACATCCTGTATAATACTCCAAAGCTGCACTCACTATTCTGCTGGTACATTCACTGTGTACATACATTACTTATCCTGTACTGATCCTGAGTTACATCCTATATTATACTCCAGAGCTGCACTCACTATTCTGCTGGTGCAGTCACTGTGTACATACATTACATTACTGATCCTGTACTGATCCTGAGTTACATCCTGTATTATACCCCAGAGCTGCACTCACTATTCTGCTGGTACAGTCACTGTGTACATACATTACATTGCTGATCCTGAGTTACATCCTGTATTATACTCCAGAGCTGCACTCACTATACTGCTGGTGCTGTCACTGTGTACATACATTACATTACTGATCCTGTACTGATCCTGAGTTACATCCTGTATTATACTCCAGAGCTGCACTCACTATTCTGCTGGTGCAGTCACTGTGTACATACATTACATTACTGATCCTGAGTTACATCCTGTATTATACTCCAGAGCTGCACTGACTATACTGCTGGTGCAGTCACTGTGTACATACATTACATTACTGATCCTGAGTTACATCCTGTATTATACTCCAGAGCTGCACTCACTATACTGCTGGTGCTGTCACTGTGTATATACATTACATTACTTATCCTGTACTGATCCTGAGCTACATCCTGTATTATACTCCAGAGCTGCCCACAATATTCTGCTGGTGCAGTCACTGTGTACATACAAGACATTACTGATCCTGAGTTACATCCTGTATTATACCCCAGAGGTGCACTCACTATTCTGCTGGTGCAGTCACTGTGTACATACATTACATATCCTGTACTGATCCTGAGTTACCTCCTGTACTATACTCCAGAGCTGCACTCACTATTCTGCTGGTGCAGTCACTGTGTACATACATTACATTACTGATCCTGAGTTACAGCCTGTATAATACTCCAAAGCTGCACTCACTGTGTACATACATTACCTATCATGTACTGATCCTGAGTTACCTCCTGTATTATACCCCAGAGCTGCACTAACTATTCTGCTGGTGCAGTCACTGTGTACATACATTACATTACTGATCCTGTACTGATCCTGAGTTACATCTTATATTATACTCCAGAGCTGCACTCACTATTCTGCTGGTGCACTAACTGTGTACATACATTACATTACTGATCCTGTACTGATCCTGAGTTACATCTTATATTATACTCCAGAGCTGCACTCACTATTCTGCTGGTGCACTAATTGTGTACACATATTACATTACTGATCCTGTACTGATCCTGAGTTACCTCGTGTATTATACTCCAGAACTGCACTCACTAATCTGCTGGCGCAGTCACTGTGTACATACATTACATTACTGATCCTGAGTTACATCTTGTATAATACTCCAAAGCTGCACTCACTATTCTGCTGGTACATTCACTGTGTACATACATTACTTATCCTGTACTGATCCTGAGTTACATCCTATATTATACTCCAGAGCTGCACTCACTATTCTGCTGGTGCAGTCACTGTGTACATACATTACATTACTGATCCTGTACTGATCCTGAGTTACATCCTGTATTATACCCCAGAGCTGCACTCACTATTCTGCTGGTACAGTCACTGTGTACATACATTACATTGCTGATCCTGAGTTACATCCTGTATTATACTCCAAAGCTGCACACACTGTGTACATACATTACCTATCATGTACTGATCCTGAGTTACCTCCTGTATTATACTCCAGAGCTGCACTAACTATTCTGCTGGTGCAGTCACTGTGTACATACATTACATTACTGATCCTGTACTGATCCTGAGTTACATCTTATATTATACTCCAGAGCTGCACTCACTATTCTGCTGGTGCACTAATTGTGTACACATATTACATTACTGATCCTGTACTGATCCTGAGTTACCTCGTGTATTATACTCCAGAGCTGCACTCACTATTCTGCTGGTGCAGTCACTGTGTACATACATTACTGATCCTGAGTTACATCCTGTATTATACCCCAGAGCTGCACTCACTATTCTGCTGGTGCAGTCACTGTGTACATACATTACTGATCCTGTGTTACATCCTGTATTATACTCCAGAACTGCACTCACTATTCTGCTGGCGCAGTCACTGTGTACATACATTACATTACTGATCCTGTACTGATCCTGAGTTACATCCTGTATTATACTCCAGAGCTGCACTCACTATTCTGCTGGTGCAGTCACTGTGTACATACATTACATTACTTATCCTGCACGGATCCTGAGTTACATCCTGTATTATACCCCAGAGCTGCACTCACTATTCTGCTGGTGCAGTCACTGTGTACATACATTACTGATCCTGAGTTACATCCTGTATTATACTCCAGAGCTGCACTCACTATTCTGCTGGTGCAGTCACTGTGTACATACATTACTGATCCTGAGTTACATCCTGTATTATACCCCAGAGCTGCACTCACTATTCTGCTGGTGCAGTCACTGTGTACATACATTACATTACTGATCCTGAGTTACATCCTGTATTATACCCCAGAGCTGCACTCACTATTCTGCTGGTGCAGTCACTGTGTACATACATTACTGATCCTGAGTTACATCCTGTATTATACTCCAGAGCTGCACTCACTATTCTGCTGGTGCAGTCACTGTGTACATACATTACTGATCCTGAGTTACATCCTGTATTATACCCCAGAGCTGCACTCACTATTCTGCTGGTGCAGTCACTGTGTACATACATTACTGATCCTGAGTTACATGCTGCATTATACTTCAGAGCTGTGCACAACATTACTGATTATCACTGGAAACCATAATCAAGCAGCTTGTTGTCAGATACCCTTTAGGCTACAGTCAGAATTCAGATGTCGGCCATGGATCTGAAAGTTGACCAGCAGAGGTTCGCCACACGAGCCCCGCTGTCACTCAGGTGAGGTAGTTTTCTGCTTTTCTGTGCAGAATTCATGTGGATTTAGTCACCAGACTTAACATCCATGTTAACAGCACATTTTGTAAAACTGTCACTTCCTAGATACTGTAAAAGCAAGCAGTGCTGGGAGATTTCAGCTCTGAAGCCCACATATTTGTGAATGCAGTCCCGGACACAGATCAGGATCAGTACGAGGTAAAACATCTTTCAGAGCTATGGTTTGGAGGTCATTTGGATGACAGGACGGGTATTGTGACGTACTACAGATACCAGCCAGAAACCGCGCCGTGTGTGACCTGCGCCTATAGCGATGTGTTATCAGGCAGCGGCTCCAGGCTGGGGGCTGCACCTCCGCTCTGCACAGGATGAGGTGGGGAGGACGCGCACTCTGTGTGTGAGCTCTCTGTCTCTGCAGGAAGTTTACCACTAAGGAAGTTTCCACATGTGTGTGTGGGAAGAGACCAGGACAGCACAGCTGCGCTCCCCAACCCACCGGGCAATAAACGCCATTAACGCTTCAGCTGCTGGTGGCCCCCCATCTGCAATGTATTATCAGCCTGCGGCTCATCCCGGGCGGGGGGGGCTTCCTGCTGGATGTAAGTGGAGCCGAATTGATTCTCTGCCATGTTCAATATTTCTGCTTGCAGTCAGTGAATGCATACAATTATTGTTGAATAGAGGCGAAACACAGGCGCAGGGTTTGTTACGTGGTTATTCCTAAAATATAAGTTACTGATCGAGCCTGAGTTTGAGGTTCTGGATCCTGGGAACATTGCGCACGTTCCACCGTCACTGCATGTACTGTCTATGGGTCTGCACTGCGCTCCCATAGAGCATGAATAGAGCGGAGCTTGAGCCGGCTGCACTCAGGATGCAGCTCTGCAGAGCCCGATTCCCACGAGGGTCCCAGCAGTCGAACCCTGAGCAATCAGTAAGCTAACTCATGTCCAATGATTAGGATTTTGAGAAAATCCCTCCAGCAATGACCCCAACAGCTGTGCAGGAAGAGACTGGCTGTCGGCGAATGTGCAATACCCCTTGTGGCCACTATGCAGATGGCGGAGCTGTCCTGTGCAACCCCGCAACAGATCACATCCAGCTGCCACCGGCACCAGGAGCAGCTGACGGGCGGGGGTTCCTGGTGTCACACCCCCATCGATCTGTTATTGATCTATCCTAAGGATAAGCCTTCAATATTAAAGTACAGGACAACCCCCTTAAAACTTTTACACAGGTTAGCTGTATACCGACTAAAGCGGCAGATTTTGGCAGGACTGGCAGACCATCTAATGTGTATGGGAGGGACCTCCCAACTCCCCCTATGGCAGAAATTGGTGTACATGAGGATCAGGCATCTGGATTTCATCCGGCCCGTCATTTTATTCAGAAATCCGCAACAAAATCTGCGCGCTACAAGCTGATTTTGCTGCAGATTTGTCACTGATTTCGCTCTACTCCTCTAACCTAGGGATGAAATCTATAAAATTATCCTGCAGAACATAGAATCCGCACAATGCTTTCATTTTCACCCCCTAAATCTGCAGCGAATCCTGAAGGTGTGAACATGGCCTGAAAAATAATCTACAAGTTGTGGAAATTATATGTGCAGAAATAGATACCATATGTGGTGCAGAATATAATGTTATATATCTCTATATATATATATAAAAGTGTGTGTGTGTGTGTGTGTGTGTGTGTGTGTGTGTGTGTGTGTGTGTGTGTGTGTGTGTATCACCAACCAATCACGAAAGATCTTTCATTTCACCAGAGCTGTTCAAAAGAAGCTGAGCTGTGATTGGTTGCTGTGACCAACAGTTTTCCCACTTGACAACACCTCAGCAGACACTGACATGGTGGGAGAAATCTAGCATCACCGGGAACATAAGCTCCCAGCCATTGTCTGCCCCCCTGAAAGGAGCAGAGAGCACATGACAGAAATGAATCCCCCCCTCCCTGCCCATATCCCCATCACACATCCTCCATCACATAGGCACATCTTCCCTCTTAAAGGGATCCCCGGTATGGAAGTTAGGGCAATTGCCTTCAAATGCTCTGGTACTGACCCCAGGCTCTCTTAAAGGGATCTCCTGCATGAAAGTTAGGGCAAATCCCTCAGCGCTCTGATTCTGACCCCAGGGTTCTATTAAAAGGATCATTGGTATGCAAGTCAGGGCAAATCCATTCAGCGGCTCTGGTTCTGACTCCAGGCTCAGGGGATGATGTGGGATATTAGTGGTAGTTGTCCGGTAGCTCTGGCTGACAGGTTGATGTGGGATATTAGTGGTAGTTGTCCGGTAGCTCTGGCTGACGGGATGATGTGGGATATTAGTGGTAGTAGTCCAGTGGCTCTGGCTGACGGGATGATGTGGGATATTAGTGGTAGTAGTCCGGTAGCTCTGGCTGACGGGATGATGTGGGATATTAGTGGTAGTTGTCCGGTGGCTCTGGCTGACGGGATGATGTGGGATATTAGTGGTAGTTGTCCGGTAGCTCTGGCTGACGGGATGATGTGGGATATTAGGGATAGTAGTCCGGTGGCTCTGGCTGACGGGATGATGTAGGATATTATGGGTAGTAGTCCGGTATCTCTGGCTGACGGGATGATGTGGGATATTAGTGGTAGTTGTCCGGTGGCTCTGGCTGACGGGATGATGTGGGATATTAGGGGTAGTGGTCCGGTAGCTCTGGATGACGGGATGATGTGGGATATTAGTGGTAGTCGTCCAGTGGCTCTGGCTGACGGGATGATGTGGGATATTAGTGGTAGTAGTCCGGTAGCTCTGAGTGACGGGATGATGTGGGATATTAGTGGTAGTAGTCCGGTAGCTCTGGCTGACGGGATAATGTGGGATATTAGTGGTAGTAGTTCGGTAGCTCTGGCTGACGGGATAATGTGGGATATTAGTGGTAGTAGTCCGGTAGCTCTGGCTGACGGGATGATGTGGGATATTATGGGTAGTAGTCCGGTATCTCTGGCTGACGGGATGATGTGGGATATTATGGGTAGTAGTCCGGTATCTCTGGCTGACGGGATGATGTGGGATATTAGTGGTAGTTGTCCAGTGGCTCTGGCTGATGGGATGATGTGGGATATTAGTGGTAGTAGTCCGGTAGCTCTGAGTGACGGGATGATGTGGGATATTAGTGGTAGTAGTCCGGTAGCTCTGGCTGACGGGATAATGTGGGATATTAGTGGTAGTAGTCCGGTAGCTCTGGCTGATGGGATAATGTGGGATATTAGTGGTAGTAGTCCGGTAGCTCTGGCTGACGGGATGATGTGGGATATTAGGGGTAGTAGTCCAGTGGCTCTGGCTGACGGGATGATGTGGGATATTATGGGTAGTAGTCCAGTGGCTCTGGCTGACGCCATGATGTGGGATATTAGGGGTAGTAGTCTGGTGGCTCCGGCTGACGGGATGATGTGGGATATTAGGGGTAGTTGTCCGGTGGCTTTGGCTGACGGGATGATGTGGGATATTATGGGTAGTTGTCCGGTGGCTCTGGCTGACGGGATGATGTAGGATATTATAGTGAATGTGGCTATGCGGCAGGGCTGTGGAGTCGGAGTCGTGGAGTCAGAGTCAGAGCTCATTTTGGTGGAGTCGGTATAAAATGGACCGACTCCGACTCCTAAAATATATAATAAATTGGGTACAGTAGTTCAATGCAGAATGTGCTGAATATTTTTTCATAGGAATTTGGGAAAGTTATGAAATGTCCTATAAAATGGCTGTTCTATTCCTGATCTAAGGCTACATTCACACACAGCGTTTTTTGAGGATATGTTTTTCAGTTGCAAAAGCAGATCAGCTTTTTAAAAAACCGCATCACCTGAAAGGTTTATGAGCTCATAGATAATGTTTTCAAAAGCAGATTAGAAATCTGCTCTATCTATCCATATCTGTCTATCCATATCATATCTGTATCAAAAAGAATGAAAGCCGAATAGCACACAGACTAACACTGCTTTTTTTTTTAGCACCAGTCAGGGACACCTCATAGCTGCCCAAAAGGACGCCCAGGACAGGCATTGCTCGTCTTCAGTAACATCAACATCAACTGATAGTTGGAATAAATAGACTGCATTAATCACCACATCTTCTTAAGGTGCAGGCTTTATTTTCAAGTGTAGGAGTGTGCAGTATGAGGTTCTGCAGCAGCTGAGGTGTGCAGTATGAAATTCTGCGGAACAGTATGAGATTCTGCCCCCCCCCCCCAGGTTTGATCCTGGCTACGCCCATAGTGTGAATGTAGCCTGAGGATCTAGGCTTTGTCTTAGCTGAGATAAGTCATAGTGTTTATGTATATATATATATATATATATATATATATATATATACACATACATACATACATACACACACAGTACAGACCAAAAGTTTGGACACACCTTCTCATTCAAAGAGTTTTCTTTATTTTCATGACTATGAAAATTGCAGATTCACTCTTAAGGCATCAAGACTGTGAATTAACACATGTGGAATTGTATAATTAACAAAAAAGTGTGAAACAACTGAAAATATGTCTTATATTCTAGGTTCTTCAAAGTAGCCACCTTTTGCTTTGATTACTGCTTTGCATACTCTTGGGATTCTCTTGATGAGCTTCAAAAGGTAGTCACCGGAAATGGTTTTCACTTCACAGGTGTGCCCTGTCAGGTTTAATAAGTGGGATTTCTTGCCTTATAAATGGGGTTGGGAACATCAGTTGTGTTGTGCAGAAGTCTGGTGGATACACAGGTGATAGTCCTACTGAATAGACTGTTAGAATTTGTATTATGGCAAGAAAAAAGCAGCTAAGTAAAGAAAAACGAGTGGCCATCATTACTTTAAGAAATGAGGGTCGGTCAGTCTGAAAAATTGGGAAAACTTTGAAAGTGTCCCCAAGTGCAGTGGCAAAAACCATCAAGCGCTACAAAGAAACTGGCTCACATGAGGACCGCCCCAGGAAAGGAAGACCAAGAGTCACCTCTGCTGCGGAGGATAAGTTCATCCGAGTCACCAGCCTCAGAAATCGCAGGTTAACAGCAGCTCAGATTAGAGACCAGGTCAATGTCACACAGAGTTCTAGCAGCAGAGACATCTCTACAACAACTGTTAAGAGGAGATGTTAAGAGGAGACTTTGTGCAGCAGGCCTTCATGGTAAAATAGCTGCTAGGAAACCACTGCTAAGGACAGGCAACAAGCAGAAGAGACTTGTTTGGGCTAAAGAACATTAGACCAGTGGAAATCTGTGCTTTGGTCTGATGAGTCCAAATTTGAGATCTTTGGTTCCAACCACCGTGTCTTTGTGCGACGCAGAAAAGGTGAACGGATGGACTCTACGTGCCTGGTTCCCACCATGAAGCATGGAGGAGGAGGTGTGATGGTGTGGGGGTGCTTTGCTGGTGACACTGTTGGGGATTTATTCAAAATTGAAGGCATACTGAACCAGCATGGCTACCACAGCATCTTGCAGCGGCATGCTATTCCATCCGGTTTGTGTTTAGTTGGACCATCATTTATTTTTCAGCGGGACAATGACCCTAAACACACCTCCAGGCTGTGTAAGGGCTATCTGACCAAGAAGGAGAGTGATGGGATGCTACGCCAGATGACCTGGCCTCCACAGACACCAGATCTGAACCCAATCGAGATGGTTTGGGGTGAGCTGGACCGCAGAGTGAAGGCAAAAGGGCCAACAAGTGCTAAGCATCTCTGGGTACTCCTTCAAGACTGTTGGAAGACCATTTCCAGTGACTACCTCTTGAAGTTCATCAAGAGAATCCCAAGAGTGAGTAAATCAAAGCAAAAGGTGGCTACTTTGAAGAATCTAGAATATAAGACATGTTTTCAGTTGTTTCACACTTTTTTGTTAATTATATAATTCCACATGTGTTAATTCATTGTTTTGATGCCTTCAGAGTGAATCTACAATTTTCATAGTCATGAAAATAAAGAAAACTTTTTGAATGAGAAGGTGTGTCCAAACTTTTGGTCTGTACTGTATATATGTAATCAATATTATACAGTGTAATACATATTTACAATTTATTACAGTTTTTTGTGTTCTAAAGTTGTGTTCCAATAAATAGATATTATGTTCTACCTAAATATCTTGATTATTGGATCATAGAAATGATTAAATGTCTGATGTTCACATTGTACTACAATAAATTTTTCACTTAAATATAAGCAACATATGTGGGAGTCGGTGTAAGGGAAATTGAGGAGTCGGAGTCGCAGGTTTGGCTTACCGACTCCACAGTCCTGCTATGCGGAGTGGGTGGTGGGTGGTGGGTGGGGCTCCACATATATATATATATACAGTCATATGTAAAAGTTTGGGCACCCCTATTAATGTTAACCTTTTTTCTTTATAACAATTTTGGTTTTTGCAACAGGTATTTCAGTTTCATATATCTAATAACTGATGGACTCAGTTATATTTCTGGATTCAAATGAGGTTTATTGTACTAACAGAAAATGTGCAATCTGCATTTAAACAAAATTTGACCGGTGCAAAAGTATTGGCACCCTTATCATTTTCTTGATTTGAACACTCCTAACTACTTTTTACTGACTTCCTGAAGCACTAAATTGGTTTTGTAACCTCATTGAGCTTTGAACTTCATAGCCAGGTGTATCAAATCATGAGAAAAGGTATTTAAAGTGGCCACTTGCAAGTAGTTCTCCTATTTGATTCTCCTATGAAGAGTGGCATCATGGGCTCCTCAAAACAACTCTCAAATGATCTGAAAACAAAGATTATTCAACATAGCTTTTCAGGGGAAGGATACAAAAAGTTGTCTCAGAGATTTAACCTGTCAGTTTCCACTGTGAGGAACATAGTAAGGAAATGGAAGAACACAGGTACAGTTCTTGTTAAGCCCAGAAGTGGCAGGCCAAGAAAAATATCAGAAAGGCAGAGAAGAAGAATGGTGAGAACAGTCAAGGACAATCCACAGACCACCTCCAAAGACGTGCAGCATCATCTTGCTGCAGATGGTGTCACTGTGCATCGGTCAACAATACAGCGCATGCATAACGCCTTTTTGTATGACCAAACAACTCAATCTTTGTTTCATCAGTCCACAGGACCTTCTTCCAAAATGTAACTGGCTTGTCCAAATGTGCTTTTGCATACCTCAGGCGACTCTGTTTGTGGCGTGCTTGCAGAAACGGCTTCTTTCGCATCACTCTCCCATACAGCTTCTCATTGTGCAAAGTGCGCTGTATTGTTGGCCGATGCACAGTGACACCATCTGCAGCAAGATGAGGCTGCAGGTCTTTGGAGGTGGTCTGTGGATTGTCCTTGACTGTTCTCACCATTCTTCTTCTCTGCCTTTCTGATATATATATATATTCATTATAATTTGCTATAACTAACCGTAGTTAGTTACTATGCCTGGGCAGCGCCGGGCTCCTCGGCTAGTATATGTATATTTTATTATTATACTACTCAAAAGAAATAAAGGGAACACTTCCTAGTACACTGTGTTGTTTAAGTCTTCCCTTTATTTTTTTGAGCAGTATATATATATGCAGACTGTGGGACCCCGATACCTTGCTCGGGATTTTAGTTGCAGGCGTGCAGCTGCCGGTCCTGCTGATGTCATGAGGGAGGCTGGGGGGTGTTAGAGATCAGGCCGCCTGGAATTCCAGCCAGGGTGAAAG
Organism: Dendrobates tinctorius; assembly: GCF_039654945.1. Classification (NCBI taxonomy): domain Eukaryota; kingdom Metazoa; phylum Chordata; class Amphibia; order Anura; family Dendrobatidae; genus Dendrobates; species Dendrobates tinctorius. Next base: position 29,203,738 of record NW_027361788.1, on the reverse strand, counting down.
TTCACTTCTCTTCCCAGAGACTCAGGGGCCTGGTGGAGGCTGAGCAAACACCAGAGAGCGGCTGCGGAGCTACAAGAGCTGTGCTGTTCTCCTGCAGCAGACAGAGGCTCATGTGCTGTGTGCGGGGAGCACACATCAACAGATGAAAGGAAGAGGCCGATCGTCAGGACTGACACACATGGCTGCAGTGTGCTGGCTCTGCAATCCTAATGGGAAGCAGCTCTTGCCTGCAAATCAATACCACACCTCTGTATAGCGCCAGGAAAGCAGGGTGAGCATAGCCCTCACACCGCCACAAGCTGCTTTGCAGCGACGTGTAATAAGCCACGGATACAAAGGGCGCTAGGTGACTTTTTTTTAGGGTGACCATGGTAGATGACTCATCCCAGGCTGCCGAGCGTGGAGAACACACTGCAGCCAATCAACAACTACTGATCGTACGCAGCGTTCACATTTCTGTTACTGACCCGATAATCCTACAAGAGCACACAGCCATGAGCCATTTTGATGAAAATGTATGATTTCAAACAGAAACCATCAATCATTGGGCGGCACGGTGGCTCAGTGGATACCACTGCAGCCAGTGCTCCCACCAAAAAAACGCATCTGCAAGGAGTTTGTATGTTCTCCCCGTGTTTGCGTGGCTTTCCTCCGGTTTCTTCCCACACTCAAAAAACATACTGATAGGGAATTTAGATTGTGAGCCCCACCAGGGACAGTGATGCTAACTGTGTGCAAACTGTAAAGCGCTGCGGAATATGTTAGCGCTATATAAAAATAAAAGATTATTATAAAATGTAAGAAGGAACAATGGTTATATCGGACTGATCCCAGATCGTCATCACCCGATGTTCCTGACCGTGTATGGCCAGGATGGACCACTGTAACATCCAATACAGGCCAACATGTCCGGCTGTGCCCGCACAATGAGTCCTCATTGATGACTCAACTACAAAACTAGGGTACTTTTATTTAAAGTGCATGACCACCTTAAAGGGGTTGCCTCATGCCCTCTCTAAGAGCACAACAATCCTCTGCTTCCCGCTTGCCAGGTTGTGGTGTGCTCCTGGGAATTGGTAATGTGAGCCAACATCATGGTGGTGCCGCTGGTCAGAACTGTGTGCTCTCTAACACAGGAGGGGCAAAGGGGCGCTGACGGTGGCCGGATCCAGCCCAGCACTTACAAGCTGTATTAGGACAGGTTCACATTGCGTTAATGCAGTCCGTTCAACACATAGCGCTGTTAGACTGCATTAACGCTAATGTGATTTTGTGATTGCGTTTAGCAATCACACTAGCGCAGCTTCCCTATCTGCGCTAGCGATGACGGAACCCCGAACGCTGCAGCACATGTCCGAGGGTCCGTCACAGAACGACGGCACATCGCAAACGCATGCCGATGCGCTACATAACGGCGGTCTATGGCTGCGCTAACGCATCAGTTACTTAGCGTTAGTGCCGCTATGTAACAGATGCCGTCAGCGCATTGCCAATAGCACAATGTGAACCCAGCCTAACAAAGGTCTTGCAAGTGCTGTACTTTTTGCCTAGGGACTCAACCACCTCTGATTGACTGCAGAGGTGGCCGTAACCTAGGCAACAAGCTATAAACTTCAGACTTAAAAATTTTGTTTTCTAATAAGAAGTTGCTTGCTTTTAAAAGTACTTGACCCATTTCAGGAGACGAGCAGACCCCTTTAGTAGGACACAAACTTCCAGCATTTAGTTGTAATCTATGGAGAAAGTCCCTGCAGCTCCCCTACTGGGGAAATAAAGAATTGCATGGGGCCTATAGAAATCAATGGGCTGTGTGTGCAATGCATGGATGTGTGGGGCTCCTCCTGACCCCTCTATTAACCTGCATCTTGTAGGGGATTATTGGATTCATATATATGTAATTGTGTTTAGCTCTGCAGCGACTCGTGCCCAGGTGCCCCCCGACACCGCTGGGGTAGACCCCGCAGTCCTGCCTGCATCGGGGGCCTCTGTATAACACGGAGAGACAACCGGGAACAGAGCCTTCTTAGCAGGAAGGAGACAGAGCAGACTTCCAAGAGACTGGCTCCCAGATTACAGAGGTATGTGGGTGGGTCGGAGCACAGGATGTGGAGCCGGCAGCGGAGGGGGGAGCGGAGGAAGGACTGATTCACAGCTCCAGGAACTTTTCACCTCAGTAATTCTATTCAGTACATGTGCTCGCCCCTTTCACGGGTTAACAAGCAAGCTTGTGCTAACAGGACCCAGATACATTATCCCATGCTCCACTGAGAAGTGTATGGATCTTCTGCCTTCCCCCTCTGTGCATTATCATCCTAGCAGGAGGCCAGAAAACCAAAGCTGCTCGAATATGGAAACATGTCCGCCTGGGAGATGAGCGGCTTTATCTTTGCATGTGTGAGTGATGGGCCACCATCCCGTCCTCTGGAGATAAGCGGCTCCGACACACGATTTCTGAATTTTCCGCTATCCTTTATTTCTCCAAGAGGTCAGCGGCGCCAGATTGGACCTTACTTATCCCCCTTTGCTCTAATCTGCGCTCACAGCAGCACACTCCACCGCTTCCATATACCATAATATGGCGCAGCATTTGGTTTTCTTGCAGTCAGGGGACCCCATTGTAACCACGTACAAATATTGCTGAGGATGAGCCTGATAACAAGCAAAAAGGGGGCAGTAACGTGAGCACGAAGGCAGCAACCTGAGCACAGGGGGGGAGCAATAACCTGAGTATGGGGGAGGGGAATGGCAGTAACCTGAGAACGGGGAGCAGTAACCTGAACGCAAGGGGGAGCAATAACCTGTGCACGGAAAGGAAGGCAGTAACCTGAATAGAGGGGGGCAGTAACCTGAGCACAGGGGGGGAGCAATAACCTGAGTATGGGGGAGGGGGATGGCAGTAACCTGAGCACGGGGAGCAATAACCTGAACACAAGGGGGAGCAATGACCTGAGCACGGAAAGGAAGGCAGTAACCTGAGTAGAGGGGGGCAGTAACCTGAGCACAGGGGGCAGTAATAACCTAAGCACAGAAAGGAGGGCAGCAACCTGAGCACAGGGGAACAGCAACCTGAACACAAGGGGGCAGTAACCTGAACACAAGGGGGCAGTAACCTGAGCACGTCGGGCAGTTACTTGTGCATGGGGGGGCATTAACCTGAGCACGGGGGGGGGGGGGGGGAGCAATAACCTGAGCATGAGGGGGGTGGCTGTAACCTGAGCACGGGGAGCAGTAACCTGAACACGAGGGGGAGCAGTAACCTGAGTAGAGGGGGGCAGTAACTTGAGCACAAGGGGTAACAATAATCTGAGCAAAGAAAGGAGAGGGCAGTAACCTGAGCACAGGGGGAACAGTAACCTGAGCATGAGGAGGCAGTAACCTGAGCATGAGAGCGGGCAGCAGCGTGTGCACGAGGGGGGGCAGTAACGTGAAACACGTGGGGGCGGTGACGTGAAGCACGGGAGGGGGGCCAGTAACGTGAGCATGGGGGACAGTAATGGAAACAGGGGGGGAGTGACGTGAAGCACGGAAGGAGGGGTCAGCAACGTGAGCACGGAGGGGGGGGGGCCCAGCAACGCGAGCACGGAGGGGGGGGGCCCAGCAACGCGAGCACGGAGGGGGGGGGGCCCAGCAACGCGAGCACGGAGGGGGGGGGCCCAGCAACGCGAGCACGGAGGGGGGGGGCCCAGCAACGCGAGCACGGAGGGGGGGGGCCCAGCAACGCGAGCACGGAGGGGGGGGGGGCCCAGCAACGCGAGCACGGAGGGGGGGGGGCCCAGCAACGCGAGCACGGAGGGGGGGGGCCCAGCAACGCGAGCACGGAGGGGTGGGGCCCAGCAACGCGAGCGCGGAGGGGTGGGGCCCAGCAACGCGAGCACGGAGGGGTGGGGCCAGCAACACGAGCACGGAGGGGGGGGGCCCAGCAACGCGAGCACGGAGGGGGGGCCCAGCAACGCGAGCACGGAGGGGGGGGGGCGTGATGTGAGCAAGGGGGGGGCCCAGCAACGTGAAGCACGGGGGGGTGACGTGAGCAAGGGGGAGGGCCAGCCAAGCAAGCACGGAGGGGGGAGCCAGCAACGCGAGCACGGAGGGGGGGGCCAGCAACGCGAGCACGGAGGGGGGGGCCAGCAACGCGAGCACGGAGGGGGGGGGCCAGCAACGCGAGCACGGAGGGGGGGGCCAGCAACGCGAGCACGGAGGGGGGGGGGGGCAGCAACGCGAGCACGGAGGGGGGGGGGGGCAGCAACGCGAGCACGGAGGGGGGGGGCAGCAACGCGAGCACGGAGGGGGGGGCAGCAAAGCGAGCACGGAGGGGGGGGGGCAGCAACGCGAGCACGGAGGGGGGGGCAGCAACGCGAGCACGGAGGGGGGGGGCAGCAACGCGAGCACGGAGGGGGGGGGCAGCAACGCGAGCACGGAGGGGGGGGCAGCAACGCGAGCACGGAGGGGGGGGGCCAGCAACGCGAGCACGGAGGGGGGGGCCAGCAACGCGAGCACGGAGGGGGGGGCCAGCAACGCGAGCACGGAGGGGGGGGGCCAGCAACGCGAGCACGGAGGGGGGGGGCCAGCAACGCGAGCACGGGGGGGGGGCAGCAATGTGAGCACAGGGGGGGGCAGCAACGCGAGCACGGAGGGGGGGGCCAGCAACGCGAGCATGGAGGGGGGGGCAGCAACGCGAGCACAGGGGTGGGGGTGTGACGCGAGCAAGGGGGGGCCCAGCAACGTGAAGCAAGGGGGGGGCAGCAACGTGAGCACGGGGGGGGGGGGCCCGCCAAGCGAGCACGGAGGGGGGAGCCAGCAACGCGAGCATGGAGGGGGGCTAGCAACGCGAGCACGGGGGGGGGGCGTGACGTGAGCAAGGGGGGCCCAGCAACGCGACGCACGGGGGGGGGGGGGGCAGCAACGTGAGCACGGGAGGGGGGCCTGCAATGTGAGCACGGGGGGGGCAGCAACGTGAGCACAGAGGGGGGGCCAGCAACGTGAGCAGGGGGGGGCAGTAATTTATGCATGTCCTGCTTCCATCTCCTTTGCTACCGTGCAGTAAAGCAGCAGGATGCAGCCGTTAATTGGTCAAGGCTATGGCCAAGCACATCCTCTACCGAAATACTCCGTGCTTCGCTTTCACAGCATGTGACTTGAGCATACGACACTGTATGACACGGACCCCAAAACAACCATTCGATGCACAGCAAATATTGTGTTTGGGCGCCATTAGTTAGCGTAATACTCATACACTGTGTTTGCTCGGCTTGGGACAGTTTCGGTGCCAATTGTGCCACCCAACGTTTTTTCATACCCAATGCCAGATTGGGCAGGAGAGTTTACCGGGACAACCCCTTTAATCCGCTAGTATGGAAAGTTTTCCAATATGGCAGTAATTATTTAGGATCCAGCTAGTTTGATTTAAGCACCTGATCCTTTTGTTTTCAGGGAAGATAAGTCAACGACAGACACCTCCGGCAGAGGCTTAAATTCCCTGGAAGCACAATATTCAGGATTGAGAGTCCTCAGTAGTTGATACCTTTTAATGGCTAACTGAAAAGATGGTAATACATTGCAAGCTTTCGAGACTACTCAGGTCTCTTCTACTGGCTAACACGGTACAAAGATATACATCTTTCCTGTATCAATCTGGAAGCACAAAGGATTTCTCCATCTCCCCATTGAGCGCTGGGAAGAGACGGCTGTTCTGCCGACAGGTGTCTGACGTGTGTGGGCAGTGTCAGGCGTCTCACCTCTGCCTTGTACATGCGGATCAGGCCCTGGTTAACTTTCGCCCACGTTGGGACAGCGCTGATGTTCCACAGCTGATTGGAGTGCTCTGCGAAGGGTCCGGTCTTCATCTGGAAGAGAAATAATCATCAGATCCAAACCAAATGAAATATTTCTACAGACACCAACAAGAAAATCAATTATATAGCAGCTGGCATACTAGGGGAAAGCAATAAAGACTAAATCCAAAAAATAACATCACTGTGGGGGGTGAATGACCCAAGACCCCCCATAAAGTTCGGGGATGAAAAGGCTGCTGCCATCAGGGCCATACCACCAGTAATAATGGCAGCTTACTGGAAATGTCATACAGCGGACCCCTGATATCTGTTATGGACAGGGGCTGCTGTCACAACATAACCCCTTTAATACCTACTATTTCCCTGCAATCATTAGGCTTTTGCTGCTTTAAAACCTGTGTCAACCTCTGCCATTATGGTTGGGACCAAAAAAAAACAAAACAAAAAAAAAACGGTACAATTGATCTATCAGTTTGTATATGCAGCTCCTATGCAGACCTATGTGTCTCCATGGTGACAGACTACAAACAAACCCTGCATGTAGTTTGATTGTGCAGTCTACTCCTTTTTGTTTTATTCTTCCACTTTGTGTAGGCTGCAACCGGAGCATCCATCGAGACGTCTATGCCTGCATGGGTGCTGTATACACAAAACGGTAGCGGATTTATTTTTTAATCAAAACTAGTTTGAGAAGTTGCGTCACTTTTTTGATGTGATGGATAGGATATGTTGAGGTTTTGGATATGTACAGCATGGCTCCTCATCATTATTGTACGTTATTATTAATATTCCTGAAACTTGGCAGATAATGTCATTCCCTGATCACCCCTCTGGGGTGCGCCATCTACCCTCAAACAAAATTGTCTCCCTAGTAAAATCAGGGGGTGCTAGAGGTACCTTAGCTGTACTGTCATGTCATCGGTGCTGCTCACCCCCCAACCAATGCGGAAGTAAGCGGCACAAGAATAACCCTTTAAAGGGATTGTATGAAATGAAGAAATTAAATAAAAAGAACAGCGCCCCTCTAGCCTGTGTGTGGTATTACAGCCCAGCTGATTACACCTTGTCATCTCTCCTGGTTTTTTCTATGTTATTTCTCCAAGAGGTTCATGAATAGACAACTGGGTGTTACCAGCTGTGGGGTTGTTTCACTTCACGCTGACATTGTCCAATCATTACCGACTGTGTAGGAACACGCCCCTTTCCCTCTAATAAAGACCACGGCGTCCACTCCTACACTCCCAGGAGGAGTAATAAATAGAGGAACGGAACAAAGCAAAGTTATAAGAGAAGACGCCAGGAGAACGATCAGCTCGTCACAATATCGGAACATTGCAATACCACACACAGGCCAAGTAATGGCGCTGCCTTTATAACAATGCAGATCTCCTATAGGGTCAGCGATGGCGTCCCCTCCAGGCGCTGGAGCCGCTCGTTAATTTCAGGCGTGTTCTCAGTACCGGTGTGCTGCGAGTATCTGATAAAGCCGGCACAATTTTATGTTCTGTGATTAATCAGGGATGGGGGACGCACGCAACAAAGGACATCGCCGGTCGGCAAGCCTGGCCACATGTGGTTGTAAACAATCACGCTTCCAATATAATAGCGGAGTGCTAAAGCAAAAAAAAAAAAAAAAAAGGAACGGAAAAATAAAAAAAAAAAAAAATAAAATAAAATCCAGGGAGAGATCATGAGAGACGGCAGGAGAAAAAGAGCCTGAGCCATCACATGATGGAGAGAGGGAGAGAGCCAATCCTGCAGTAACCTCGGGGGGATTGTATGAGTCAGAGAAGCCATATTGAGCAGGAAATTACTCACAGGCTCTGCGTTCCTGACTCTGCTCTCCCCAGAGAATGAGCCTTTTGTAAATGGTTCCTCAGTCAGTAAGAGGAGGGGGGCAGCGGGAGAGATGAGAGCAGCCCCTTCCTGTCAGTTCCTTCCCTTCCAGCAGAAATCCAAACCCTCCCTTTCTCCAGGAGAGGGAAGGGGAAAAAAAAAAAAAATCTCCTCCAAATTTAGAAGGGCAGATTGAAGCGGAGCCTGTGCGGGCAGAGCAGAGCACCGCACAATGCTCTGCGCCTTTCAATTACCGCTCGTCTCTCGTTAAGTCAGCATCGCTCATTCCAAACTTCTCTCTGATCTCATCCTTTGTGGCGGATGCTGCGCTTTTATTAACCCCATAAGCTCCCTCGTCAGCAAATCCTTTTAGAAATAGAAGGATTGGTACGGAGCGTTTATTTCGTGAGACCCCAGATGTGCGGGGGGGGGGGAGATACACTATAAAAATAAAATATATAATAACATGATGTTCAATAAATAAAAAAATATGCTCAATCCTCTGCCGCTCCAGCGCCGACATTACGGGGGCCCCTGCTGGTCTTTGTTTACCTGTCCTGCAGTCATGACATCATGTACAACCACGTGACCGGTGCAGACAATCAATGGCCTCGGCATCACTGCTGCGGCTACTGATTGGCTGGAAGTCCAAAGATGTTGATGTTACAAAGGATTTTAGATTTTTTTTATTATTTCTGGACAATCCCTTTAAATGACTTTCTGTTTCTTATCTGTCACTAAACCTATACCACGGCTCTGTACACAGATTGTAATCACTCACATCACATCAGTCCCTGTTAGCCCACTGGATTATCCAGGACCTAATGATAGATGATCTGTCCTCAATATGAGATCATGGGGGTCCGGCACTCGGCATCACCAACAATCAGCTGTAATCTGCTCTGGCCGGCAGAACATAGCAGTCCTGTACACTGCTCAGTGCCGACCCCTATCGCTCTCAACTACAATTGTTACGTGCTGCCTGGACAACCCCCTTAAAGGGGTGCCCCCCATCTGGGAGGCCATTTTCACAATATTAGCAGCCGAGCATGCACGGCCATCTCTCCATTCCTGGCAGGTAGAGACAAGGTCCAGTTCCTGGGGAACTTGCATCTATTGGACATTAATACAGGATATACCATAAAAGTTCCGCAACCCCTTTAATATCACGCAAACAAAATGCAAACTCCATCCAAGTGGAACCAGCGCTGTAAAATAATGAGCCATGGTGCTGCTCATCTGTCCGCAAAGGTCCCCATTCTAGTGATCGGTGGGGGCCCCAGTGCTAGGAGCCACACCGATCCAGTGAATCGGTGATTGCATGATGAGCCTGGATTGGTCACAGTGTCCAATGAACAGAATAAGCAGCAAGAGTTCACTTCCCTTACAGCGCCACCACAGGCGAAAGGAAGCATTACACCACTCATTGTAGTGCATGGACGGGCCGGGACCTCCGGAGTGACACTGTGTGGCCGTTGTGGCTACTCGGTTTCTATCCGTATCAGACTACCTACATTAAAGTACGAAACCACCATGGTTACTTACCGGTAGCCGTTTTTTCCGGAACCCATGACAGCACACCTGAGAGAGGGATCTGCCCCGCCAGGACAGGAACCTACTGAGATATATTTTGGCGGCACCTCTCCCCCACTTCAGTTGGGTTACAGAGCATCGAGAGGACTTCCCTGTTAGTTACATGTTAATCCAACACCACATCACACAAAAGCACCCTACTAATCGTACACACCCATACGGTGAAAAAGGGGGGGGAATATACGGGTGCTGTCATGGATTCCGGAAAAACCGGCTACCGGTAAGTAACCATGGTGGTTTTCCCTTCACCCATGACAGCACACCTGAGAGATTTTTGGAGACTTCGAAACACCTTAGGGAGGGACCACCGCTTGCAGCACCCTTCTACCAAAGTTAAAGTCAGCATAGGAGGATAGATTTAATCTATAGTGCTTAAAGAAGGTTGAAGGTGAGGCCCAGGTAGCGGCCTTACAAATTTGTTCTATCGATACCTCTGCCTTTTCAGCCCAGGAGGTCGCCACGGCTCTGGTGGAATGAGCCTTGATGCCGTCAGGAATCGGACCACCACTAGCTGAGTAGGCTACACTAATGGCTTCCCTAATCCATCTAGCAATAGTCCCTTTTGAAACCCCATAACCGTTCCTGGCACCCTGAAAAGCTACGAATAGGGACTGGGACCTCCTCCACTGGCTAGTGACAGATATGTATTCTAATAGGGCTCTCTTGACGTCCAAACTATGAAATTTTTCCTCCCCTGCATTTTTCGGGTTGTCGCAGAAGGATGGGAGGATAATCTCCTGCCCCTGATGGAAATCTGATGCTACCTTAGGCAGATAAGCGGGGTCTGTTCTCAATACCACCCTGTCCTGAAAAACTTGTGTATAGGGTGGGTTTACCGAGAGAGCCTGCAAGTCACTTATTCTACGGGCCGATGTAAGGGTCACTAAAACGATCGTCTTTAGGGTCAGAAATTTTATGGGGAGCTGGTGTAACGGCTCATATGGTTCCTTTATAAGGGCCTCTAGTACTAGGTTTAAATCCCAGGGGGCTATTCTGGGTATTGGGATAGGCCTAGCCCGATGGCAGGATTTGATGAATCTGGCTACCCATCTATTTGCTGCTAAGTTGCAGTTATAGAGCGCTCCTAGTGCCGGTACCTGGACTTTAAGAGTGTTCACCGCTAACCCCAGCTGCAACCCTGATTGTAAAAACTCCAAGATGGAATAATCGGGGGCTCTAGTTCAAACGGCTTACCTAGGAACTGTAGGAATTTATTCCATGTTAGATATTAGTCGTCACCGGTTTCCTACTCTTAAGTAGGGTAGCCACCAACCCGGGGGAGAACCCTCTATCCATTCAAATTCCACGCCGTCAGATGGAATCCTTCGACCTGAGCGTGGAATATTGGGCCTTGAGCTAGTAGGTCCGGGATTTCTGGCAGAACCCATGGATCGGAGAGGGACATTCTTCACAGTAGAGCAAACCAGAGCCTTTTTGGCCAAAATGGGGCTATTAGAATCACCCTGGCTTGATCGTTCCTGATCTTCTTGACAACTGTTGGGATCAGAGCCACTGGGGGGAACGCATAAGCTAGCCTGAAGTTCCACTGAATGTGCAATGAGTCCACTGCCCATGGATTTTCCCTCGGGTTTAGTAAGCAAAACCTTTCTGTCTGCCTGTTGTGCTTGTTGGCAAAGAGGTCTATCACTGGCTTCCCCCAAAGCTGCGTTATTTTTTGAAAAACGGACCGATTTAGAGCCCATTCTCCTTGCCTCAGAGTATTGCGGCTCAGGAAGTCGGCCTCTATGTTTTCTGCCCCTTTTATGTGTAAGGCTATTAAGGAGTGTAGGTGTTGCTCCGCTCCACAATCCTCTGCGCACGCGAGGGGAGCTTCCAGGAGCCACCGGGATCCCACCTGCGCCCACACAAACCCGGAGCCCAGGGGGACATCGGGGACTGTGCCTCCAGCATCCGACGGCCGGCGCTACAGGTTAAGGCACCTGTTCTTCCTGCGCCGGGACGGGCCTGGGTCTTTTTTTTCTTTCTTTCTTTCTTTCTTTTTCTTCTTCTTCGCCCATGACAGGCACCGCCGACAGTGGGATTCCTTCCAGGACAGGAACCCAACTAAAGCGGGGGAGAGGTGCCGCCCCTTATATCTCAGGAGGTTCCTGTCCTGGCGGGGTGGATCCCTCTCTCAGGTGTGCTGTCATGGATGAAGGGAAAAACAGTGATATATTCATTAAAGGGCAAAAAAAAAATAAAAAAAAAAAATAAAAGGGGTCCATCATTAAGGGGACCATTTGGCAGCAATTGATGGAACTGGCAGAGATTAAATGCAATATTATACAGGAACTCCTAAATACTTTCCCGAATACATAAGCCACCAGTTTATTTTACTTTTATATGGAAATCTACCAGTGCACGTAGAAAATTTCCATTACAGAGCAGCGAAGAATAAGGCCTGGTCTGCAGCTGCCATATAATGCTCCGGGCAGGCAATATGCTGTCATGTCTGCCTGCACCGGCAGCATCTTCAGTGCCTGACCCCAGGGACGCAGGCCATATACCAGCCTCAATGGGGATAGTCTGGGCTCCAAGAGGTGGAGGACCGAAAAGCTCCAGAAATACTGACCGATCACTGACTTATTGCATCAGAGGCCTACAGTCCAAAGTGACCCCAGCAGTCTTTACTTAATATTCTGCATCTGGAAACTCTCTATGGGAGGGGTGGACTACTAGTTCCAGCACACACTGACTACATAGCAGTTTGAGCTTGGCCTCACCCAACCAGTGGAGTTCCCCGCAGTCAGATGACATGTGAAATGAGTGCGTTAACCTTTAACCATGTGGGTGCAGTTTACAAAGCGGCTCCGTTACAGCACAAGCCTGTTCTTCAACTACTGAGTCTGTGGAAAAAACAAACACTACACCAAAAACTGATGTTGATTGGCTCCTGCGCCACCTAAGAAGACCCCAAATAATATAACTGGCGGGGGGGGGGGGGGGGGGGTTGGCGCTGTTACCTAATTTTTAATAGCTGTCAGATGAATGATAGCAGTCTGCGGTGATCCGATGTGTATCAGGTATGAGCCAGCATTGCATTCACATTCTCTACCATGGGGTTGTCCATGGCTCAAAATCAAACAAAAATCAATTAACAGCACATACAATAAGAGCATGGACCACACTCAGCTGCCGGGCCAGCATCGGTGCTCCTGTGACCCCCAACGCACCCCCTCCGGATGGTGAATGCTACTGATAAACAGTGGTTGTTGCAGTCATTTGCTGAACCTACCGGCATGACAGCTGCAGCCAGTCACCCCAGTCCTTCAAGCCCCGGTAGGATAAAATACAGTTTAGTAAGCATTAGCACTCCTACTCCAGATGTTCACGTGTTCCTCATCAGCCTTTTGCCTGCCATCTTTATTCCTCAGACTATGGCGTTTTCGAGCGCTATTCTCCCCAGACCACCGACAGGACAGCAACAGTACATGTACCCAACCAGCAAGACCCTATGTAATATAGGGTATAAGAGCTGAATACCAGATAGATCCGATATAGCCAAACATGTGGACTGGCACGGACTGCTTCAGGGCAGCCACCCTACCAATCCCGCTACGGCAACCCAACATCTGCAGACTTTTGTTTTTGCCTGGTCACACTGCTCACCTGTGTAATAAATAGGATGCACTCCAGAAACATATAGTCCTTGTGATTGTCATTCACCACCTTGTCGTCCACAAAATGCCTGGGCTCCAGGGTGGAATGATCTGCAGAAACAATGACCGCATGTTACACACCGGCTTTCGAGCCTATGGGCGACTACATGTATGATCACAGGCTCAGAAATGTAAGACGCAGTCCTGTCCTACAACGATAGACATTTTACCTACAAGCTGAGCACTGCCCCATATAAAAGGCAGAAACTGGAAGTCGTCCAGGCCCCAGACCCCTTGGCTACCGGCAGGCTCCATCCTGTATGTTTTCTGCAGTTTCCTCATGACCTCGAGGTAACTGTGGAGCAGAAAAAAAGAAAGTCTCCAGAATATAATAATGCACCACGTTCAGCACCATAAAGCTCTAGTAAAAAGGTCCGTCCTACATAAAACCCCTCTACCGGGTGCGCCGATATCCTACCTGCCTACAAGAATCATTGCCTACTTGCTCCCTCCCCTCCAGCATCACGGCTTTAATGATGATGGCACTTCCAATGGTTGTGACCGCTGCAGTTCATCACTGAGCAGCGGTGACCTCTGCATGCACAGCACGTGACTGACTGCAGTAGTCAAGTGACCAAACGATGTGATGTCATCATTACAGGTCCGACGAGAATCACAAGAATGGGGGGGTGGGGCTTGGAGAAGAGATGGACCGATCAGGTAAGCAATGGACCCAGCTCCTGGAAGTATATTTTTCTCAGTTATCGGCCATTTCATGGTGTGAAATAAATGTAGTGTCTTTCAATGGGAGTCCTAAAAGATTTCGGCCCCCCTGTGATGTCTGCATGTCTCAAGGACGCAGGACCTTTATGAGGACATATGTGCCTCGTAGCTCACAATCTAATTATCTGTTTGCAAACAGAAAACCATGGAAGGAATGGTAGAAATCATACTGTACAACCTGGACTTAAGAGTTAGGAAGCGGGTACCAACTAATATCCAGGGGGTCTATGGCTCTGAACAGATGTTTTACATCACAGTCTATATGTAAATCTAGATTTTGCCCGCATTGCCCATCTCTCACCGATCAAACACCTTGAAGACGATGGCGAGTTGGTCATCCGCCTGCAGGACTCTAATCTTACACAGGCAAAACAGGAACGCAGCAAAGGCGGCTTCATGTCCTAAGTAAAAAGACAGAACATGTGAGGATGGTGGTCTCCAGTCTGTGGCCCCTGAAAGCTACAACCCCCAGCATGTACGGACTGATGGGATCCCACTCATCAGACAGGGCAGGTTGGGATATATCAGCATACCTTCAGTTTTATTCAACGCTATGGACTATTATGTTGCTTGGTATAAGTTTGTTTTTTTTTTTAATATATATATATATATATATATATATATATATATATATATATATATATATATATATATATATATATATATATATATATATATATCTATCTATCTATCTCTAAGGATGATGTATGCAAATGTATGATTATACAGTACAACGCAAACATCGGGGGTATACGCCAGAAGATAAAGCACAATATAAAAGGGATGAAAAAAAAAAAACGCACAAAATAATCACAAAAGTAATATTAAGTGTAATTGCTGTACAAGCCAGTAGGAGGCAGTGGTGACAATAGACGGAAAATCTGCCCAGTACTGTAGACATGTGGACTCATCCAGCAGAAGCAGGCAGCTGGACTCCATCTAGGATCGATTCATCCTTGTGGCATCCCATGCTGGCCACCATGACGGACATAAACCAGGGAGTATTCCCGGCCTCCGACATGTGCCGCAGGTTCCTAAATGACTCTCATAGCCTCCTTTACTGGCCACCATGTTGTACTCGTCCAAAACTCACTGCCCATCAGCCACCTCACTCATCGGCAACCTTTCCTGCCTCTCCAGCTTCCTTCCCATTTCAGCACCCCTCCCAAAACTTACAGTTACTGAGCCTCAAATAGCACCTTCTAATGGCCTTTAACCCCTTCCCAGCTGCCATGAAAGGTTGCGCATCGTCACAACGAGCGCCCGGACCCTACTCCATGTTCCTATATTATACTATGGGAAGTAAACGTCCGATAAGATTGGGGCAGCGATCTAACAGGAAAGGGGCTTGCGGGAAAATATAACTAAGGGCCGACAAGGAAAGGGATAAAAAATAAAGTACAGAAAGAATGATTGGGGGGGGGGGGGGGGGGGGGGGTGACGGATGGCCACTGCTGGACTGCACTGGAGACGTGCGGCTGCGTACGTGAGAGGAGCTCCATGCCGCGGGCACATTGCACCGCAGCCCCGGGAACACGTGCGACTGTCGCTGTCACCCCATGGAGTTACAAGACACAAACCGTTTTAGAGTGACTAACAGAGAACAAGAAATGATGTAAGGGAGAGGGAGAAAAAACTGACAGCACAGGAAGAAGTGGGCTCCAGCGCTCAGAAAGCACCGCAGGCACCGAGCTAGCAAGCGTGCGAGCACTGCCGCAGCAACAGGGCACCCTGGTGGCACCATGCAGAATGGCAGGCAGCTTTCATTTCAGAGCCTGTGCAGTGGGCATCGTTTGGGGTTTTGTTTAGTGACAACGCTGATGAAAAATGACCCCATTTTACAGATACTCATTTGCACCGATCTAAAGAGAACGTTCAAAGCGATGCAGCATTAACGCAGAAGCTTCGTCTTCCTACACGATTGTGTCCTATAGGGGGCATTTTGCAGCTGCCAATGGAAGTTACCTGTGCCGTAGTCGATACGGGTTGCGTTCCCCACAGATTCCTTCAGATAGACGGCCACCTCGGGCACGGCTGCGCTCAAATGCGGAGGGATCACCGTAGAAATGAGATTCTCGGCTTCCTAAATGGAAGATTGCGGTGTTAGATATGTGCGTTGTATATCATGGACTGGGAATACAGGTTGTGAGGTACGGTGAATAGGATCTAAGGAGCACCCAATGGCACGTGTGCCATATGGACCCCTTGAAGGATGCAGAGCATGTGTCAGTATGCAGATATACACCACTGCAGATGCACTGCATGTATTAGCTATGAACACCATGTGTATGATAGGGGGGAGATGAGTGATGCAACCACATGAGCAATAAGGAATCAGACTGAAATCTTCCCTAAGGTGCGGGGTATACAGGAGCGGTAAGTGTGCAGCTCCCACCCCCGCCTCAGGTGCCTGCCTTGGTCTACAGGACAACTTAAGGGGCTACTCTGCTGACAATGCTGCCATACACATCAGACAGCCATGTCGCCCATACGTATGTACTCTGGGATAAGCAGGGAGCTATGCATAGGTTGCACTATGTGCATTGTGTGGTACATCATCCGTAAAGACATATTGGGGGTGTCCGTACTGCCCACTTACTGGAAACTTTGTGCAACGGCTCATGAATCTCTCCTGCAGTGCCCACCTGATCCAACTTGGCGTACCAGGTTCGAAATGCCTTGTTGCCAAAACGGGACGGTTGGTCCACAGGAGGTGTTTCATCGATCCAGCGATCTAAGGTGTCCAGTACGGCCATCAGCTTCACAATCACCTGCGGGAAGGTAAGGGTATACTTAGTAATGTGACGTGCCGGCTTGTTTCTGGCAGGACAATCAGCGAGATGTCACAGAGCCTTTCTAGATTTCATGCCACCCCTCCGATTCGTGGTGGGTCTTTCACATCAGTTGGCACACTGGCAGGGATATACCCATTGCCTGGTGCCCGGGACAAAATGAGCACTTCCCCCTTATCAGATCACTTCCTCTGATCATTCATTTTCAAGAGGCGCAATGACCCTGATGGACATTTGTTTGCAGGAGAAACGTTAGTTCTATGGCTGCTGTACCTAGGATGGAGGCAAGGGCACCAGCCGTGGTGAACGCCCCTGGGCGTGTCTGGAGAAGGCCGGAGCCACACGTCTGACTTGCCCTCCGAATACAGAGCCTGCAAAGTCCGAGCCAGAAGTGGGCGACTCCTCACCCAATCTCAACAACCTCACATATGGTCGGTGATGACCCACCTAATATGGAAGTGTTGACGTCTCCCTGTATTATATGAAGAAGACCCCTTTACCCCCGTGGAGGCAGTGGTCTCTCTCTTCACTTTTGGACCTTATGGAGGATCGGGCTTATCCTCTTTATGGCTTATGTACAATCTCTACCTACATACTAACAAGCGGCAAGCTGCTGGCCTACACGGTTACCCTCATATAGGCGACCCCCGGCCGGTCTGTACCATGGACGTCAGACATGACATCGGCCTAAGGAACGGGGGGCGGTAGACGGAGAAATAACATCTATGTATCTGTCATACTGGGATCTATATCCATATCTGGTACATATAGATGTATCCTAATATCGCCGATCATCTATGTATCATTACAATGGTCTCAGATGCCTATAGATAGCAGTGAGACTATTATGGGATGGACAGATGAGGGATACATGAACATTTATTAATCTTTGTATCCATCATAACTCACCGCTATCTATAGGTATCTGACACCATTATATGGGTACATAGAACATCGGAAATGAGAAAGAGAGAGAAAGAGAGAGAAAGAGAGAAAAAGAGAGAAAAAGAGAGAGAAAGAGAGAAAAAGAGAGAGAAAGAGAGAAAAAGAGAGAAAAAGAGAGAAAAAGAGAGAGAAAGAGAGAAAAAGAGAGAAAAAGAGAGAAAAAGAGAGAAAAAGAGAGAAAAAGAGAGAAAAAGAGAGAAAAAGAGAGAAAAAGAGAGAAAAAGAGAGAAAAAGAGAGAAAAAGAGAGAAAAAGAGAGAAAAAGAGAGAGAAAGAGAGAAAGAGAAGAGAGAAAGAGAGAAAGAGAGAAAGAGAGAAGAGAAAGAGAGAAAGAGAGAAAGAGAAAGAGAGAAAGAGAGAAAGAGAGAAAGAGAGAAAGAGAGAAAGAGAGAAAGAGAGAAAGAGAGAAAGAGAGAAAGAGAGAAAGAGAGAGAGAGAGAGAAAGAGAGAGAAAGAGAGAGAAAGAGAGAGAAAGAGAGAGAAAGAGAGAGAAAGAGAGAAAGAGAGAGAGAGAAAGAGAGAAAGAGAGAGAGAAAGAGAGAGAGAGAAAGAGAGAGAGAAAGAGAGAGAGAAAGAGAGAGAGAAAGACAGAGAGAGAGAGAAAGAGAGAGAGAGAAAGAGAGAGAGAGAGAAAGACAGAGAGAAAGAGAGAGAAAGAAAGACAGAGAGAGAGAGAAAGAGAGAGACAGAGAGAGAAAGAAAGAAAGATAGAGATAGAGAGAGAGAGAGAAAGAGAAAGAAAGACAGAGAGAGAGAGAGAGAGAGAGAGAGAAAGAGAAAGAAAGACAGAGAGAAAGAAAGACAAAAAGAAAGACAGAAAGAGAAAGAAAGGGAAAGAGAAAGAAAGTGATAGAAAGGCTGAAAAAGAGAAAGACAGAAAAGGAGAGAGAAAGAAAGAAAGAAAGAAAGAAAGAAAGAAAGAAAGAAAGAAAGAAAGAAAGA
The DNA here is from genome assembly GCF_039654945.1 of Dendrobates tinctorius. Classification (NCBI taxonomy): domain Eukaryota; kingdom Metazoa; phylum Chordata; class Amphibia; order Anura; family Dendrobatidae; genus Dendrobates; species Dendrobates tinctorius. The sequence goes on along the minus strand of NW_027361788.1, from coordinate 29,185,460 downwards.
AAGAAAGAAAGAAAGAAAGAAAGAAAGAAAGAAAGAAAGAAAGAAAGAAAGAGATCTTGGATAGACAGACGACAGATAGATAGACACTCCGGGTGAATTGTTGGTGGCAGGCCGCTGCTCCAGAGGATCCAGCTGTGGCGGCTGCAGCCTCTTGTTGTAATTAAGAGTCATGGGGAGCGAGGCTTTCTGTTAAACAATGCCCGTGATTTACATGGCCACCAGCCTGCCAGCCATGGGCGGCTCATTATGGCCAATTCTGGATTCTCCGTCCCTCTGGTGGAGCGGAGACTGGCTGAGTAATGGCTGGCAGGGGATGGCTGTACCTCTAGGCTCCGGACCTGGGGGAGGGGAGAGCAGTCACGCATCCATCGCTTTCTACTGCTTTTTAAAGGGATTAAACCCAGCGCGGCCGTATGCCGTGAGCAGGCCCCAGCTGCCAGCCCAGGCAGCTAATACATAATTAAAGAGACACAAGGGTTTGGTTGGTGTCTGGGTCTCTTTGAAAAGCCGTGTGGAAGCGCAGGCGGCATCCTATTGTCCGGCTAAATTAATATTGCAACGGAAGCATTAGGGTGTGTGTCCTATGTAGCCGGGGGTCATTGGGAGCGAGAGAGCAGGGACAAATCCCACTCAGTTTCAGCCGGTATACCCCGAGCCATGTGCAGAAAACGCAAAAAACTAGGAAGAAAAATAATAATGGCATTCATGACACTGATGTTTGTGGGTATATACTGCCACACACAGATGCCCCTTACGTAAGGGATATGGTCCTGCTCAGCTCCATGGAAGTGAACGGGGCTAAGCTGCAATACCAGACACAACCTGTAGACAGGTGGGGTGCTGTTTATGAAACATAGCAAACATGTGTTTCTAATTCTGGACAACTCCTTTGAGTTAAAAAAGGAGTGTGGACTTCCCAATAGTCAGAGTGGGGGACACCTTCAAAAAGGAGGATACAGTATATCAGTTTGTTACTAGGGTTGAGCAAAATGATTTGCAGGATGACGCCGGGAGTCCTCTGACCCTCCTACCAACATCCTCGTACCCCTTCTGCTCAGTAGGCCACAATGCAGTGACACCGCAGCTACCTACTAATCAGAAGATGCTGGGGGGAGAGGGTTTCTGGGGTCTGGTCGCCACAGACTACCAACTGAGCTGCTGAAAATCGTTTGGTTCAACTCTATTCATTGCACAACTCATTGATTTTAAAAAGGAACTGTGTAATGCTTTTACCGCCTCTGGGGCTGCTGCAGGAAAATGCTGCACTTTCTCTGGGATTTCCCACTACATTACAGCTAATGAATTTTCCAAAGCCGCTAAAAAGGCATGTACAAAAAGGGTTAAACAGGAGGGACTTAAACGACGCTGCACCACCCCCTTGCATGTGGCAGCAACCTTGCCTAGTTTTTGGAAGCGTAAAACTCAGGTATTTTCCTGGTGTCGGCCACATGGGGCGCTGCACCCAATAGTCCATCGTTCGGGATTGGGCATGGGTGAGGGGTTACATTTCCTAAAGGAATATACACAATTGTTATAATAATCCCAGGTCCTGTATCTAAGCACAGAGTACTGAACTAAGTCTATACCTCTTTGGTGCTGGTAAGAACTCACCATACACCAGGACACAAGAACCACTAATACATTTGTCAGATATGTAAGAATTGCAGCATGAGAGATTCAACTACAGTCACTTGGGGCACGCAGGAAATGTATCAATGGCTTCAAGCCGCTTTTGGTGCTAATTTGTGCAAAAAAATTTGGCATAAAATACACCAGTCTAAGTAACCTCCCAGTATACTATCTAATATATGCCACGATCTACCTATCATGGGCCAAATCTGTGCTGAAAGTGCCCTTTAGGTGTTTGAGTGACAGGACACAATGCTAAATAAACGAATAAATGTATTCTTCCATGTGTCCACCAGGTGGCAGTATTCTTATAGAGTATATAGACTGCAGGGTGCTGTACTGCAGCATTAACATTCCTCTGACAGGTAACCTACCCTAGTAATAAAAAATAAATACAAATATCACCTTCCCCTGTGCTGAATGTAATGCAAGCACAGCATGAGGACGGTGGAGATCTCCCCTAGCAAAGTGGTGGATAAACACAATGTAATATATGAAAAATTATTTCCAAGTGTCATCTTCTGTGTATCCGCTAGATGGCAGTGTTGTACCCATAATGGCTGATTCAGTGCACTCAATGAGAGGACGGGACCCCGGACCCTTCATTATATGCGCGAGCAGCCCCCAATGTGGGAAAGGACACAGTTCAGATTCATACTACAAGTATAATAAAATGATCTACACTGTACATTTCCACCAATGTCCGGAGGTTATGACATACATGCCTAGTAGGGGCTCCTTTTGAAGGAATTATAAACAGATTGGGCAGGGGGCACCCTACTCAGAATGCCCAGAGGTGGGGGTCTGTGTGACCCATTTAACTTAAAGGGATGTCCACTCCACAATTTTATTTTACAAATGGGCGCTTCGTGGTCTTAACCCCTTCACCTCCAAGCCTGTTTTCACCTTCCTGACCAGGCCAATTTTTACAATTCTGACCACGGTCACTTTATGAGGTAATAACTTTTGAACGCTTCAGCGGATCCCCGTTTTCTTGTGACATAATGTACTTCATGATAGCGGTAAAATTTCTTTGGTACGATTCGCGTTTACGTGTGAAAAAACGGAAATTTGCTGAAAATTTTGCAATTTTCAAACTTTTAATTTTTATGCCCTCAAAATCAGAGTCATATCCCACAAAATAAAAAAGAAATAACATTTCCCACATGTCTACTTTACATCAGCACAATTTTTGAAACAATTTTTTTTTTGTTAGGAAGTTATAGGGGTTAAAATTTGACCAGCGATTTCTCATTTTTACATCACCATTTTATTTTTACGGATCACATCACATTTGAAGCCACTTTGAGGGGTCTATGAGATAGAATGGTGTCACTTTTGGGTATTTTCTAAAAACTGTACCCCTTAAGGTGCTCAAAACCAGATTCAAGAAATTTATTAACCTTCAGGTGCTTCACAGCAATTAATGGAATGTGAAAGGAAAAAAGAAACATTTAACTTTTTTTCATAAAAATGTTCCTTGAGGCTGCGTTCACTTACCGATGCTCCTGCCAACTCCCGTTCCCAGTAATGCCTTGCGGCAAGGACCTGTGATGACGTAGCGGTCTCGCGAGACCGCTATGTCATCAAAGGTCTCGCAAGGCATTACTGGGAACGGGAGCATCGCGAGGATCGGGAACGCTGCATGGGACGCTGGAAGGTGAGAAGATCACAATTTTTTATTATATTATCATTTTTAACATTAGATCTTTTTACTACTGATGCCGCATAGGCAGCCTCAATAGTAAAAAGTTGGTCACACTAGTCAAACACTATGTTTGACGAGTGTGACCAACCTGTCAATCAGTTCTCCAAGAGACGCTACAGATCGCTTGGAAAATGCTAGCAATTCTGCAAGCTAATAACGCTTTCAAATCGCTAGTTTTTCCACGGGAAAATCGCGGGAATTTAAAATGCGGTTTTCCCGCGGAATGGAATTCCCGCAGGAGTTCCGCAACGTGTGCACATAGCCTTAGACCCAATTTTTTTTTTTTTTTTTTTTTTACTTTCACTTTCGCAACAGGAGAAATTGCTCCATACAATTTGTTGCGCAATTTCTACTGAGTATGCCGATACCCCATATGTGGGGGAAATCTGCTGTTTGGGCGCACATCAGGGCTCGGAAGGGAAGGAGCGCCATTTGACTTTTTGAATACAAAATTTGATGGAATAATTAGCAAACACCATGTCACGTTTGGAGAGCCCCTCATGTGCCTTAACAGTTGAAACACCCCCCCCCCCCCCATTTGGCCCCAAATGTTATATTTTCACAAGGGTAACAGGAAAAACTAGACCCCAAAGCTTGTTGTACAATTTCTCCTGAGTTTACTGATACCCCCATATGTGGTCGAAACATGGATTTTTGTGAGTACTCACCGTAAAATCCTTTTTGTCCGAGACGCTCATTGGGGGACACAGGTACTGTGGGTGTATGCTACCGCCATCTGGAAGCTGACACTAGGCAAACAACACAAGGTTAGCTCCTCCCCCGCCGTATACACCCTCGCCCTGATTGCGGGCAGAAGCCAGTTTAGTGTAAAAGCAGTAGGAGAACAACAACAATCAGCCTTAATGCAGTAAACAATATGTCTGGCAAGGGACCACCCTGATACTTACGAAAAAAGGCACATTAATTAAATAAACACGAGCCAATCGGCTAACAGGGTGGGTGCTGCGTCCCCCAATGAGCGTTTCGGAGAAAAGGATTTTACGGTGAGTACTCACAAAAATCCATGTTTCTCCTTCGTCTCATAGGGGGACACAGGTACTGTGGGACGTCCTAAAGCAGTCCCTGGGTGGGAGATTGACTCACTGATTCAAGCTGCATGCACCTCTTTCGTTCAAAGGTGCGCCACTGCTGCTTGGAGCATCCTTCTACCCAGGCTCACATCCGCCGAAGCCTGAGTATGGATACTGTAATGTTTAGTTAATGTGTGCAGGCTGGACCAGGTTGCTGCCTTGCATACCTGTTCCGCCGAGGCCTGATGCCGAAGCGCCCAAAAGGCGCCCATTGCCCGAGTAGAATGCGCTTTGATCCCTGCTGGAACTGACACACCTCTGATATGATAGGCCTCCTGAATAGTTAAACGGATCCATCTGGCTATGGTCGCCTTTGAGGCCGCGAGCCCCCTCCTGCGCCCCTCAGGGAGCACGAACAGCTTATCCGTCTGGCGAAAAGGTGCCGTCTGTGACACGTACCGCCTGAGTGCTCTCACTAGGTCTAAGGTGTGAAGAGCTTTCTCTACGCGATGCACCGGTGCTGGACAGAATGAAGGCAAGACAATATCTTCATTGATGTGAAAAGAGGACACCACCTTCGGAAGAAAGGGGGGAGCTGGTCTAAGCACCATCTTATCCTTGTGGAAAATGAGAAAAGGTGCTGGGCAAGATAGGGCCGCCAACTCCGAAACTCGCCTAACGGAGGTAATGGCTACCAAAAATACCACCTTCCAAGAAAGGAACGATAAGGAAATATCCTGCAGCGGCTCGAAGGGCACTTCCTGCAGAACGCTCAGGACCAGGTTAAGATCCCAGGTGTCCATCGGCGCCTTATAGGGGGGTATTAGATGAGAGACTCCCTGGATGAAGGTCTTTACCTGCATATTAGTAGCAACCTTTCGCTGGAACAGGACGGACAGTGCCGATATCTGTCTCTTAAGGGAGCTCGGGGCCAGCCCCGAGTCTAGGCCTGATTGAAGAAAGGCCAAGATGTTGGGAATAGAGAACGTCAGGGGCAAATGACCCGGCTCTCGACACCAAGTGAAGAAAATTTTCCAGGTGTAATGGTAAATTCTCGCTGAGGTCGGTTTCCTGGCGCTAACCATTGTGGCGACCACCTCACGCTCAAAACCTGCTTGAGTTAGAATCCAAGATTCAATGGCCATGCCGTCAAACACAGGGCCCCTGAGTTCGGGTGGAAGATCGGTCCCTGGTGCAGTAGATCTGGGCGCTCTGGTAGTCGCCATGGGACGTCGGTGAGCAGCCGCACAAGATCTGCGTACCACGCCCGTCGGGGCCAGTCTGGTGCCAGCAGAATTGCTGGGACCCCCTCTGCTTTGATCTTCCTGATGACCCTCGGAAGCAATGGCAACGGAGGAAACAGGTATGGAAGGCGAAACTGGTTCCATGGTAAGACCAACGCATTCACCCCGAACGCTCGTGGGTCTCTTGACCGAGCGACGAACATAGGCACCTTGGCGTTCGTTCTGGACGCCATCAGGTCCACATCCGGTGTTCCCCACCGTTGGCAAATTTGCTGGAAGACCTCGGGGTGCAGGGCCCATTCCCCAGCCACGACCTCTTGTCGGCTGAGGAAGTCCGCTGCCCAATTTTCTACACCTGGGATGTAGACTGCTGAAATTATCGACTGGTTCTTTTCGGCCCAATGAAGCACCTGTGCTATCTCGCGCATGGTTGCCCTGCTGCGCGTGCCCCCCTGTTGATTTACGTAAGCCACAGCCGTGGCGTTGTCTGACTGTATACGAATGGGCCGTCCTGCTAGGAGGTACTGGAAATGCTGCAGCGCCTGCCAGATCGCTCGTATTTCCAACAAGTTTATCGGAAGACGAGCTTCCTGTTGCGACCACTGGCCTTGTGCCATGTGGTGGCGAAAAACTGCTCCCCAGCCGAGGAGACTGGCGTCGGTCGTGACCACTAGCCAGTGGTCTGGGGGAAACGGCTTCCCCTGAAGAAGGGAGGATCTGGTCGTCCACCACTCCAGCGATTGCCTGACCTGAGAGGATAGCCAGCACCGCTGATCAAGGGTGAACGGATTCTTGTCCCAGGCTGACAAATGAGCGTGCTGTAGGGGTCAAAGATGAAATTGAGCAAACGGAATTGCTTCAATTGCTGCCACCATCTTCCCCAGTATCCTCATCCCAAACCGAATGGTGTTTGGGACCAGCTGCTGGAGCTTCAGGACTCCCTGTCTGAGCGCTAGGGCCTTGTTTTGAGGGAGACTTACCAACCCTTGGGAGGTATCGAAGACCATTCCTGGAAAAACAATCCTCCGAGCTGGGACCAGAGATGATTTCTTCCTGTTGACCAACCAACCTAAGCAGGAGAGTGTATCCAGTGTAATGCTGACATTCTCCTTGCACGCCCGAAACGAGGGACCCTTCACCAAGAGGTCGTCTAAGGCCTCTTTCACACATCAGGTTTTCGCCGTCAGGCGCGATCCGGCGCTTTTGACAGAAACCGGATCCGGCGAAATGCAATGCCGGATCCGGTTTCCCCCCCCCATTGACTTGCATTTGCGCCGGATCGCGCCGGATGGCCATGCGTTTCATCCGGTTATCGCCGGATCCGGCAATGTGTCGCAATGTGTCGCGATCCGGCGTCTGGAAAAAAGTCTACTGTAACGTTTTTTGTCTCCGGCGAAAAAGCCGGACACGCCGGATCCGGCGCGTCCGGCTTTTTCACACAATGAAAGCCTATGAGCGCCGCAATGCGCCGGATCCGGCGAAAGTCTGATCCGGCGGCCGGATCCGGTTTTTTGGTCTGAGCATGCTCAGTAGCTCTGCCCACAAGACATATATAAAAGCAAGACAGTGGGACCCACAGCCACACCCAACATGCCACCCAAGACAGCAACCAGGCGCAGGAGAAGGCAGGAGACCACTGCAGCACCATCCGCACCACCACCACCCCAAATGGAGCAGCAAATAGAACATGCTGAGGAGGGGAGGCCAGCAGCAGATGAGAGACGGTAATTATCAAATCCCCCATTCCTCCAAACTAGGGCTATTGAATATCAAGATATTCATTGGCCCTTTGTTTCTCTTTATTCAACAGCCGCCCAATAGATGCAGCAGCAGCAATGGCAGCAGCTTCAACACCACCCACAGGCATGGAGTATGGCCACCAGGAAGACAGCACATCATCTTCTGGGAGCCCTCCCTCGCATCGTCAGCGTTTGACGGTAAGTTTTTATTTCCAAAATCCATCTTCTCTGTAATATATGTCTATTCATGGCCTTTTATTTCAAAACAGGAATCACAAGATGAAGAGGAGCTCCCAGAAGAAGAAGGAAGGGGTGGACAGACACCTGGAGTGGGCTCACAATTGGTAAGTTTTTTGCATCAAACGCAGAAACACAACATCACACTACACACAACACATAGAAAACAATGTTCTGCAGACCACACACAGCAAACAAATGCCTACATCCAAAGACATAACTTTTTTTGTTTTCTTCTCTAGTCTTCCCAATCTGGTGCTTGGCCAAGAGGTGCTCGCAGTGCCTCCCAGGGTCGTCGGCGACAGCAAAGCGGCGGTCACCAGCGTGTAAGTATAAATATTTTTGCTTTGTTTTTTTGCACTTTTTATTTCATTTCTTTTGTGGAGGCTAATTATGTTATTTTTGTCTTTTTCTTTAACAGCCTTCACAGCGTGCTCCCGACTCTGACGGTGAGGATGGAGGGATTGATATGGACCGCCTCATCGATCTTGTCAGAGAAAGGGAGCCGCTCTGGAATATGGCTGACCGCCGCCACGCTGACCTGATCGTTACCCGACGACTCTGGGAGGAAATCTGTTCGCTCCTTGTGGGCCGCTGGGAGGACCTCGATGTTCGGGCCCAGATTACAGAGCGTAAGTATATACAGTACCGGTTGCTTGATGTAAACCAGTGTTTCCCGAACTCCAGTCCTCGTGGTCCCCACGGATCATGTGTTCAGGATTTCTATTTACTATGGAAATCCGGAAAACATGACCCCTGGGGACCATGAGGACTGGAGTTTGGGAAACACTGATGTTGTATACTAACCACTCCTTTCTCGTTTCAGGGAACAGAATTGTGAATCGGTGGCGGTCTGTGAGGGATCGTTTCAAGAAGGAGTTCAATAAAGAGATGCGGGCCCCGAGTGGATCTGGAGGACGCAGGAGCAAGTACAAGTACGCAGAAGCCCTGTCGTTCCTCCGTGAAACAATGGTCACCAGAAGGTAAATATTACACACCACATGTGAAAAAAAATGTTAGATGTAAATTTTTTTTTCAGCCAGGGCCATACCATGTCAGTATTTTAATTGTTTTTTTTTCTCTTTATTCCACAGCACGGTGAGCAGCACTCGGGAGCCTGCACGATTGGACCCTTCGGAGGCGATCCCTGAGGAGACCGGCACCGAGGGACACTTCGACCGCCCCGGTACATCTGCACCTTCCCAGCCTTCCCACACATTCGACCCATCTGTCCCATCCACCAGCACAGGAGCATCGTGGCCGCCTACATTACATGAAGCTGCTGGTGAGGAGATCGCTTTCCCTTTACCCCACCCTTCTGCCCCTGCCACCTCTAGTACACCTGCGGGTACTGGGCGGCAGCGGCAGAGGGGTCAGGAAAAGACTTATGCGCCAGAGTTCTTGCATCTGAATGCATCTTTCCAGAACTGTCTAAAAGTCTTGTCAGAGCAAATCTCCGCAGGCTATCAGCAGATCAACTCCAGCATTCTGGAGGTGAAGACACTTCTGCAAACCATGCATTCAGAAGCAAGATCTTCGCCAAACCACACCTTTTTCAGGTCTGTTGTGGAGCACATGGAAACGCTCTCTCCTACCCAGCAGATGCATGTAATGCATTCATGCCACGGTGCTCTCCAGCACGTTACCTCCCAACCTCCTCCTCCCACCACAGTAGTTCCTCCACCTGCACCCCCTCCAGCCACTTTCCATCCTCCCCCTCCTATTACATCTACACCCCCTCCAGCCACTTTCCATCCTCCCCCTCCTATTACATCTACACCCCCTCCAGCCACTTTCCATCCTCCCCCTCCTATTACATACCATCCACCTCCCCAGCACCAGCCACCTCCCCAGCACCAGCCACCTCCCCAGCACCAGCCACCTCCCCAGCACCAGCCACCTCCCCAGCACCAGCCACCTCCCCAGCACCAGCCACCTCCCCAGCACCAGCAACCTCCCCAGCAACCTCCCCAGCACCAGCAACCTCCCCAGTACCTGCAAACTCCCCAGTACCAGCAACCTCCCCAGTACCAGCAACCTCCCCAGTACCAGACATCTCCCCACTTCCAGCAACCTGCCCCGTACCAGACATCTCCCCACTTCCAGCAACCTGCCCCGTACCAGACATCTCCCCACTTCCAGCAACCTGCCTCGTACCAGACATCTCCCCACTTCCAGCAACCTGCCTCGTACCAGACATCTCCCCACTTCCAGCAACCTGCCCCGTACCAGACATCTCCCCACTTCCAGCAACCTGCCCCGTACCAAACTCCTTCCCCATACAACTTGCCATCAACATCATCTGCTCCTACAGTCCCTGCCCAACCCTCCACTCCACCACCCACCACCTCTTCTGCTTCCCACATGTCCACCCATTCTGTAGTTTTTTCCACACCTTCACCTCTAACTGTTCCTTCCCCACAACGATCCCAGTCCTCTCTCCACACTCCCAGTGTCGAAGTGTCCCGCAGCCCCTACAGCAGTATTTCCACCACACACTACACAGAATTATGTGTGTTTTTAAATAAAAATGACCAGTTTTATGGTTTCAGTTTTATAGTTTCAAATTTTTATTAAACATGTTTATTAAAATTTTAAAAAAGTTTACTAAAAAAAACATTTTTCAATAAAAGTTAAATTATTTTACACTGGTTGTCTGTCATTTCTTTCTGCGGCGAAAAAGGTTAAATACAGGGTATTTAAAAGGTGAAATGGTATTCAAAACTAGGTATATAACTGTGGGTAAATTTTAGCTTTTTGCCACAGTTGTGTTCCTGGTTGTGTTTGAAGCAAAGTATTTCACCTAAAAAGTTGTGTTTATTGTTGGTGATTTCCTAACAATGTACACAACTTTTGTTAAAAGGTGAAATACTTTGCATAAAACACAACCAGGTACACACCTGTGGCCTAAAGCTAAAAATAGAGACCATGACAAGATAGCCAACTTTGGTTGGCAAAGGTATATACTGTTGGTACAGAAGGTACACAAGTTTGGGGCACAAATCTTTCACACTCTGTCATCCTGCCAGTGTACTCTGCCTTGAGGTGACATAAAGTATAGTGCAAAATTGTCCCTCATTACTGAAACCGTCACAGAACTTCTAGTGGTAATGTCATGGTAATCTTGCAAGGTGGTTTCTTCAGAGGTGTCCTCAATGGAAATGGGTTCCTTGCATATAACAAAATTGTGGAGTACCACGCACGCTTTGATCACCTCGTCCACAGTTTCTGTCTTGAGGTTGATCGCAGTCAATAGGACCCGCCATTTGGCTGTCAGAATACCAAAGGTACATTCAACCATTCTTCTTGCTCTTGTGAGGCGGTAATTAAAAATGCGTTTTGGTCTTGTCAATCCTCTGCTAGAGTACGGTTTCAAAAGGTGTTCTGACAGCTGGAAGGCTTCATCCCCTACACAGACAAATGGCATAGGTGGACCAGATGTTTGCGGCAGCGGTCTAGGTGGTGGGAACTGGAAGGTGTTTCCATACAGTTTACGCCCCATGGCAGACAGTTTGAAAACTTGAGAGTCATTGGAGCGGCCATAGGCCCCAATATCAACCGCAATAAATTTGTATTCCGCGTCAGCGATGGCCATGAGGACAATTGAAAAATATTTCTTGTAATTGAAATATTCCGATCCCGATCCTGCTGGCTTTACAATGCGGATATGTTTCCCGTCCACAGCGCCCAAGCAGTTGGGAAACTGACATATCTGTTGAAACTTGTCAGCAATGTCAATCCACCTCTCTGTTGTGGGCTCTGGTAAAAACTCTTCAGCTAAGGAGTCCCACAGTGCACGGCATGTGTACTTCACAATTCCAGATATGGTGGAAATCCCGAGTCTGTACTGGAAATGCAGTGACGAAAGTGATTCTCCAGTTGCAAGAAATCTGTGGGGAATTAACAAACAATAAATTAGTTTTAAATCACAGCATTATACCAAAACTGACCTAACACTTGGAGATACAAATTACCACCAACAAGATTGCAGTGAAAGTGTGCTCTGATGCGATCATATCCAATAAATGTGGCTTACCTTAAAGTCACCATCAGACGCTCTGCGGGTGAAACGGAGAAGCGGCAATAGGTGTCCGCTTTTCTTATGAGGTGTGCAATGCGCTCCACCAAGTAATCAAAATTCTCCATTTTCATCCTAACATATCCAAAAAATTTATCCGGGTTTCGTCTAAGGTCCATGCAGAGTGTAGAATAGACCCCACGCGTCATTCTCTTGGCTGTGATGGGGTGGATCCACAAACGTCGTCTACGATGCCTGATGCGCTGCTGTCTCGCTCTCTCCTTCTCCAGAACAATCACCCTCAAACGATTTGCCTCCGCTGTAAAATCCGCCAAATTCTTCAAAATATTTCCAATGACAACATCCATCTTCGCCAGTAAACTTGCTCTTCTCTCCAACCTGCACTTTCTCCTCTACAACCTGTCAAAGAAGGGCTGTAGGAACATGCTATATATAGTTTTCCAGTAGCCAATCCCGTTCGGAAGGCCACAAGGGTCAATTTTAAAAACCGGATCCGGCGTAATCCGTCGAAAAACGGATAGAAAAACGGATGAACCGGATGAGACGGATCCGGTTTTGTCTGTCAAGAAAAAGACGGATCCGGCAGAAAACCGGATCCGTCACATCCGGTTTTACTAAACATTTGCCGGATCCGGCGTTCCGGCACGACGCCGGATCGCGCCTGACGCCGAAAACCTGATGTGTGAAAGTAGCCTAAATATGGCAAGATGACTATGCTTGAGTGTAAGACGGCCATCACGATTGCCATTACCTTCGTGAACACTCTGGGGGCGGTGGCTATCCCGAATGGGAGTGCTGCGAATTGAAAATGTCGCCCCTTGATGGCGAACCGAAGAAACTTTTGATGCGGAGGAAAAATGGGAATGTGCAGGTAGGCATCCTGAATGTCGATCGAGGCTAAGTACTCTCCCTGCTCCATGGCTGATATAACAGAACGGAGAGATTCCATCCTGAAATGTTTGACTCTGATGAACCTGTTTAAGAGATTAAAGTCCAAAACTGGTCTGATCGTCCCGTCTTTTTTGGGGACCGCGAACAGATTGGAATAAAATCGTTGAGCTTTTTCGTGCTCTGGTACAGGAACAATAACTCCGTTGTCTTGGAGTGAATCGATGGCCCCTAGCAGTGCTTTCGCCCAAGACTCCACCTTGGGAAGTCGGGAGAGAAAAAACCTTGTTGGAGGGTACCTGATGAACTCTATCTTGCACCCTGAAGTCACCAGTTCTACCACCCATAAGTCGTGTGCTACCTCGGCCCAGATATGGCGAAAAAGGAGCAGGCGGCCCCCCACCCTGCTGCTGTCGCCTACCAAAGTCTCCGAGTCATTTGGCTGAGGGTCTCTGGGCCCTGGCTCCTCTCGACCTGGGCTGGCGAGCGCGCATCCTTCCCACCGGAATGGGTCTATATGAGACCTGTCGCTCCCTATCCTGGTTGAAGCGAGGTGGGCCGGTCGAACTGGCTGCTGCCATCCGGTGTTGCGAAAAGCTCGAAAACGTGTCGGGACCTGACAAAAAGGCTGTTTCGCCTTTTGCTGCGGAAGGAAGCTACTTTTCCCTCCTGTCGCATCGGAGATGAGCCGATCCAACTTCTCCCCCAACAGGTGGCCTCCCTGATAGGGCAAGGAGGTCAAGGACTTCTTGGAAATTGAATCGGCTCGCCAAGTTCTCAACCAGAGGGCTCTCCTAATGGCTATCGCATTAGCGGCCGCAAATGCTTCACAATTAGCCGCATCCAAAGACGCATTAAATAAGTAGTCTCCAGCCACAGCAATCTGACTTGCGACCTCAGACACCTCCGCAGGTAGACCTCTATCCTGCAAGGCGTTATTCAAAGACTCTGACTATGACATCATGGCCTTGGCTACCCACGTCGCCGCGAAAAAAGGGGCGAGCGCCGAACCTGATGCCTCAAAAACTGTTCGCACTAAACCCTCTATGAGCCGATCAGTGGGGTCCTTAATGGACGATCCGTTAGGCACCGACAACAAGGACTTCGAGGCCAGGCGTGACACTGGTGGGTCCCACCACTGGGGATTCTTCCCATTTCTTACAGAGTTCCGGGGCAAATGGGTATTTCGCCTCTATAGGCTTCTGACCCGAGAAACGCTTGTCTGAGCGTTCTCTGTGGTGCTGCACTATATCCTCAAATTCTGGGTGAGTGCCAAATACTCTATGCGGGTGCTTGGCCCGCTTAAAGGCTACCTTATGGCTCGCGGCCAAGGTAGCATCTTCTTCAATCCCCAGGGTTTGATTGACTGCTTCAATGAGGCTGTCTACTGTCTCCCGGCATTCCAGAGTATCTAGATCAAGTGGCTCGACTGAGTCACGATCCAAACTCTGCCCGCTCCCGCTCGCTGGTGAAAGGGAGCGTGATGCTGCACTACCTGATGCCGAGGCACCGGATAAGCCGGGAGACCTCGTATGGGTTTGTTTCCTTCGCCTCTGTCTGGCATAGAAACGGCCCCTGCAGGCCGAAGGTTCCTGTGAGGTGGAGGACGCTTACCAGATAAGCGAGCCACTATCCTTGCCTCCCTTTGGGGCGTGAAGGGACTCGATCGCCTTTGTAAGTGAAGCCATAGACGGGGATAATGATAGCGCCCATTCCGGAGGATTCGTTTCTCTGGATTCAGTCGCCGAGGGAGGCTCCTGGGCGCGTTCGGAGTCACAGGCCTCGCACACTTTGGCACTCTGCGCTCGTGGAAACGGGGCCTTACAAGAAGTGCATGCAGCGTAGAGAAAAAAGTCTCCGTGGGGTAAGCCGACCTCTTTCCTGGTCACGGCCTACCCAGCACTAAAGCCGGGGCCTGGATTTATCTGGCGCCTGCCCAGCGCTCCAAGGGGCAGGCCACCGGAAGTGACGCATCGCGGCGAGGGCAGTACTTCCGCCGCAGCCTACATCGGCAAAAAGCCAGGGGCTCAATTTTTACCCCACCACCCGCGGTGCCGCAGCGGCGACGGCTGCTGTCCACCGCCCCGCGGCGCGATGCGGGGGCGGCGATGGCGCGCCGCGGTCTAACAGTGGCAAAAAAGCCGGGGCTAAATTTTTCTCCCCCGCCTGCGGCGCTGTGAATGCTGCGGCGGCTGACGCAAGAACCGCCTCTTCTTCTGGAAACGAGGAGGCCCTAGGGAGACGCACACCGCTGCCTGCCGCTGCTGCCCAGGAGCCCCCCCGCACGCCCGTACCTCGAGCTAAAAACAGGATCCAGGTAGGCCCTTTAGGGCGGACAACAAACCAGGGAGCGGGGGCTGGTGAGGGGATCCTGGACGGTGCAGGCACCCTAACTCCTTCCAGCTTCAGCCGAGGAGAGGGACCGTACGCCTCCTTGCAGCACCTTCGTCTTGCGTTGGTGGAGCAGTGGGGGCCGCTTGGACCGTCTTGTGCCTCTGAATAGCCCGTAGTTTCTCTACCTAGGAGTGGTCAGGGCTAGGTCCGGCATGATGTCCCACGTCGCGGGAAAGGATACGTGGAGACGACACTCGCACGTGCCCGCCCGTTGATGGTTTGGGGAAATCGGACCCTTTCAATAGGATCCGTTGCCCCTGTCTAATCTTCATGGACAAAAAAAGTCTGGAGAAAAAGGACCAGACGTGTGCCTCCATAGACACTAAGCAAAAAACTGGCTTCCGCCCGCAATCAGGGCGAGGGTGTATACGGCGGGGGAGGAACTAACCTTGTGTTGTTTGCCTAGTGTCAGCCTCCAGATGGCGGTAGCATACACCTACAGTACCTGTGTCCCCCAATGAGACGAAGGAGAAAACTACATTTGAGGCACAGTGCAAAGCTCAGAAGGGAAGTAGCGCCATATTACGGTGCAGATTTTGCTGGACTGGTTTGAGGGTGCCTTGCTACACTGACAGAGCCCGAGGTGCCAGAACCCCCCAATAAGTGACCCCATTTTACAAACTACACCTCTCAATGAATTCATCTAGGGGTGCAGTGATCATATTGACACCACAGGTGTGTCACAGAATTTTATACCATTGGGCAGTGAAGAAAAAATAATTTAATTTTTACCACCAAGATTGTGTGTTAGCCCCAAATTTTACATTTTCACATTGGGAAATGGGTAAAAATGGCACCAGAATTTGTCCCACAGTTTCTGCTGAATGTAGAAATACCCCATATGTGGCTGTACAGTACTGCTTAGCCATATGGAGAGACTCGGGAGGAACGGAGCGCTATTTGCCTCCTGGAGCACAGATTTTCCTAAAATAGTCTACAGACTCCATATACAAAGCCCCCAAGTGCTAGAAGAGCAGAATCCCCCAACAAGTGAAAATAATAATTAAAAAACTGGACTGACAAATGAAAAATATCAAAAAAACGTAACAAAGACAATGTGAAAATATAACATTAATAATGCAGAATCAGTTCTCTTTAAGGTTTAGACCAGGGGTCCTCAAACTACGGCCCGCGGGCCACATGCGGCCCGCGAAGGACTTTTACCCGGCCCCTGGCTAGGCTGACATTAACCGCACTGATTGCACCGCCCTCACTGCCGTGGTGAACCAATCAGCGCGGCAGCCGTGATGAACCAATCAGCGCTGCAGCTCACAAACACTGCCACCCCCCCTGACACGCCCACTAAAGAACTAGAGTGCAAACTCGCGGGCGGGACGAGGCGCCGAGGAAAGGCGTTGTGAAGCCCTCAAGCAGAGACCACACAGACGACGTGATTGTCATCACGTCGGCTGCGCGGCCTAATGACGTCACGCCGCCTGTGCCGGAAGAAGACTGAGACGAGCGGGCGCCTCTTCAGAACAGCGGGGGACATAGGTGAGTACTGTTTTTTTTTTTGTTTTTTTTTAAACTCCGGGTCCTATTGGGGACCTGTGCTGGAAAATGGGGATGTTTACCTGCCTACTAGGGACCTGTGCTACGTATTGGGGACCTGTACCTGCCTATTGGGGACCTGTACCTGCCTATTGGGGACATTTACCTGCCTATTGGGGACATTTACCTGCCTATTAGGGACCTGTGCTACCTATTGGGGACATTTACCTGCTTATTAGGGTCCTGTGCTGCCTATTAGGGACCTGTACCTGCCTATTGGGGACCTGTGCTGCCTATTAGGGACCTGTACCTGCCTATTGGGGACCTGTACCTGCCTATTAGAGACCTGTACCTGCCTATTGGGGACCTGTGCTGCCTATTAGGGACCTGTACCTGCCTATTGGGGACCTGTGCTGCCTATTAGGGACCTGTACCTGCCTATTGGGGACCTGTGCTGCCTATTAGGGACCTGTACCTGCCTATTGGGGACCTGTACCTGCCTATTGGGGACATTTACCTGCTTATTAGGGACCTGTGCTGCCTATTAGGGACCTGTACCTGCCTATTGAGGACCTGTGCTGCCTATTGAGGACCTGTACCTGCCTATTGGGGACCTGTACCTGCCTATTGGGGACCTGTACCTGCCTATTGGGGACATTTACCTGCCTATTGGGGACATTTACCTGCCTATTGGGGACCTGTACCTACCTATTGGGGACATTTACCTGCTTATTAGGGACCTGTGCTGCCTATTAGGGACCTTTACCTGCCTATTGGGGACCTGTGCTGCCTATTGGGGACCTGTACCTGTACCTGCCTATTGGGGACCTGTACCTGCCTATTGGGGACCTGTACCTGCCTATTGGGGACATTTTCCTGCCTATTGGGGACCTGTGCTGCCTATTGGGGACATTTATCTGCTTATTAGGGACCTGTTCCTGCCTATTGGGGACCTGTTCCTGCCCATTGGGGACCTGTTCCTGCCCATTGGGGACCTGTTCCTGCCCATTGGGGACCTGTTCCTGCCTATTGGAGACCTGTTCCTGCCTACTGGGGACCTGTGCTGCCTATTGGGGACCTGTGCTGCCTATTGGGGACATTTACCTGCCTATTGGGGACCTGTGCTACCTCTTTGGGACCTGTGATGCTTACTGGGGACATTTACCTGCCTTTTAGGGACCAATGCTGCCTCTTGGGAATTCTTGCACCACACTAGTCTGAGCCTGAGGTAAAAGTGGAGTTCCACCAATATGGGCACTGATCAGGCTGCATTGCTGGGCACTGATCAGGCTGCATTGCTGGGCACTGATCAGGCTGCATTGCTGGGCAGTGCAGTCTGTATGTCTCTGTATGGGCAATTTTATTGTTGGTATATTGTTTTTGTAGCGCTGTATATATGTTGGTATTTTACTAATAGCAATTTTGAATCCCTAGGAAACAATGATATCAACAAAGAGAAAAAACTGACTCGAAGTGTAGGATATTCGAAGAACCGAAAAGAATCGGTAACTTTGATGATTTAACTTTACTTCTTCATTTTTAATATTGTATTTGTTCCTATTTTGTTTTATGATTTCTAAATAAGATATGTGCAGTGTGCATATGAATTTGGTGCTAATTTTGTTTAAACTATATTCCGGCCCACCAATGGTCCGAGAGACCGTGATCTGGCCCCCTGTTTAAAAAGTTTGAGGACCCCTGGTTTAGACTCAGTGGAACACGTGTATTTAACCAATAGATCCAAAAGGTTTCCTTGTCCCGGAGTCTTTTCTCTCTATTTCCAACTCTTCGATCCACATTGATTTGCTCTATTGCAAAAGCCTTAAAAAACGATGTTTGTCTGTTATGGACAGTAACAAAGTGCTTAGACAAATTAGCAACATTACGAGTAGTTGGATGCACTAGATCATATAGATGTTCCCTGATTCTGTTTTTTTCATTTGTAGGTCAGTTTTTGTTTTTTATTATTAATTTCATGTGTTTTTTTAGTTTGTTTAAAACACCTGTTGTATATTTTGCATAAATAGATCTCGTGCCTGTTCACAATCAACTTACATTTAGCGATGGACCAGCGATCCCGACAACGATACGACCCGGTCAGGATCGCTGGTGCATCGCTAAATGGTCGCTAGTGAGCTGCCACACAGGCAGATCTCACCAGCGATGCAGCAGCGATACAGCGGCCGTTACTTACCTTTCAGACGAGGCGATCCTGACGTCCTCCCGCCCGCCTCCACACGTCGCTCGTCGGCGCCAGCAGGAAGCCCAGTAGGAAGCGCCCGACGAGAAATGGAGCAGCGCGATCAGCGATAACCAGCGGGGGAGCCGGTCGGTGGTAAGTATCACACATAGCGATAACGCTAGCAATATCGCTGCTGCGTCACAAAACCAGTGACGTTATTGCGATATTGCTTTGTGTAAAGCCCCCTTTAGAACACGTGAGTGCTCGAAACGCGTTCAGTTTCATACAGGCACTTTTTCACTGGTATATCCGGCAATAGCATGTTCCATGGCCTATTTTGTATGAAGAATTTTTATATATGAAACTGAATAAAGAAAATTGATTTTATTCCTTGGACCCAGATTCTTCTCCGTTTTCTTCTAATGCATTTGCAAGACGTCTGGCAGAGACATGAATCCATGCTCAAAGTCCGTGGAATTTGGGACATTTTTCACGGAGAGGGTGAGCTGAATGCTTTCTTGTTCTATGTATGGGCTCTCATCACTACAGAAATGCCAAACATGTGGATGCTAAATGTGGATTAGACACACTGCGGCTCAGAAAGGAGGCGGGTATTTGGATTTGGGAGCGATAAGGGTACCGTTACACATAGCGATGCACCAGCGATCCCGACAATGATATGGATCGCTGGTGCATCGCTAAGTGGTCGCTAGTGAGCTGCCACACAGGCAGATCTCACCAGCGACATCGCAGGGGTCGGGGGTCGCTACTTACCTGTCAGACGCGGCGATCCTGCGTCCTCCCGCCCGGCTCCACGCGTCGCTCGTCTTCACAGCAGGAAGCGCCGCAGGAAGCTGACGACGAGGAATGGTCCAGCAGCTTCTCGCGCGATCAGCGATAACCAGCGGGGGAGCCGGTCGGAGGTAAGTATCACATGTAGCGATATCGCTAGCAATATCGCTATAACGTCACAAAATCGGTGACTTTACAGCGATATTGCAGTGTGTAACGGGGGCTTTAGCCATTTTGCTTTTCCAGAGCCTTTGTGCTACCAGTAACGTGGAAGCCCCTATATTTCTGTTAACAGATGACAGACCTGAGAGAGGGGATTGTTTTTTTGTGGATTTAGTTGAAGCTTTTATTGGGAACATTTTACATAACATTTATGATCACAGTTATCTGACGCTCTACGCTGACCACTTTCGGATTTCCATCTTTCTCTCTGAGTGACACGATTCGAGTCACTATAATGAGGCAGCAGAGTTACTCTGGACTCCGCCTGGCCTCTGTTCCTCAGTGTCCTTTTCAGAAGTGCACAAAACTGTGGCAGACTGCGCTTTTATGCAATCCTAAAAAGATGGACACCTCCGGATCACAGGTCACATGGTGGCCACAGTGCCTCCATCTGCCCCTCATCACAGGGAATTTTCGGCAGCGGGTTCTGTCTGAATCACGTATTTCACAGATTTGCACGGATACACCGGTGTAAGCGCTCAGCGCAGGATAAATGTGCACCGAGCCTTACTACGATTTTTGGAAGGCAGAATGAAAAAAATCAACAGTATGTGAAGAATTGGTGTTATTTATTTTTGGCACCGTTCCTCATGCAGTATAAGTGATTAGACGACTTTATTCTTCGGGTCGGTGCGATTACAGCGATACCAGATTTATAGCGGGTTTTTCTGTTTGGCAGCTGTCACACACTAGAAGATGCTTTTTATTGCAATAAATAGTTTTTGCATCCCCATATTTTGACAGGTATAATTTTTCCATATTTTGGCCCACAGAGTCATGTGCGGGCTTGGTTTTTGCGGGACGAGCTGACGTTTTTATTGGTACCATTTACGGTCACATGGCTTCTTTTGATCGCTTTCTATTCTGATTTTTGGGAGGCAGAATAAACAAAAAACAGCATTTCATGAACTTTTTTTAAAAGTTTTTTTGCTGATTGAGCTTCATCGTAGCTTGTTTTTTGCGGGACAAGATGACGTTTTCAGGGGAAATTTGAATAATATTTTTTCTTGTTTGTTAGGCCTGTTTCACACTTCCGTTTTTTCAAATCCGTCAAAATCCGTTGTTTTCCGTAAAAAAACGGATCCGCCATTTTTTGCAGGATCCGTTTTTTTTTGTCCCATAGACTTCCATTACGGTTACCGCGGATCCGTAAAAAAAACGGATCCGTTTTTAAAAAAACGGATCCGTTTGCATCAGTTTCCGTCAAAAAAACGGAAACGGATCCGTTTGGCGGACACAAAAACGGAAGTGTGAAACAGGCCTTACTTGGGGATTTTTTTTTTTTATATTTCTACACTTTGTAATAACTTTTTTTAACATTGTTCCAGGATGGGACATCACTGTATAGTAACAGATCGCTGCTCTTATACTCTGCAATGCCTCTGTACTGCAGAACATCGGAGCAGCATCTGACAGGCAGGGAAGGAAGCATCTCGGCTCCTGCTCTTAGCAGGAGCTTACAAGCTAGCTTCCTTGAAGAACCCCATGGCCATCTTGCGGCCGGGAGGCCACCATGGAGACTATCAGCACAATGCAACTGCATCGCGTCGTGTTGATGGGAGCAGACAGGGGAGCTCCCTCCACTACTGACAGTGGCATCAGAGAGATCAGTGCCAGCATTGCTGTAGGGTATCAGCTCTCACACAGAAAAAAGGGCTAGAAGATTGTTTCTTCCGGCTCGGACAGAACTGCTGCAGCCAATCAGTGAGTAGCTGCAGCGGTAATGTAACATCCCAACCTGGAACAAGTAAGAACAAAGATCTGCTGATAAAAAAAAAAAAAAAATCTATATCTTGAAGAATATTTCCTTGAAAAACAATGTGTAAATGACATAGAGATTGCTCTATGTAAAAGCTCACATTAAAATCGCATTGCAATTGGATATTAGGTGTTAAAATCAGATTGTACTCGCATGACACTTGTCAGACTTCTCTGGACCGAAATCAGACTGGTTTTTTTTTCACGGCGATGATTATTAGCCCTAAAGCTGAGAGTCTGCACATTAAACCCGTATTGATTATATATCTGGATCATGATTATGTTTTGATGAACAACCAAAATGGCAAACCGGTGTGCCACTGTCCAAATATTTCTGGACCCAACTGTACATAGCATAATAAAATACATATAAATAAGTGGCCACAACAAAAAAAAAAAAAACAAGAAACAAAAATTTTCTGAATGAAAAAAAAATATTCAGAAAAAAAAGAATGAAAAAGAAACAGGGAACAAAAAATGTCCTAATCTTGAACTCGTTATAATAATAAAAAAAAAATATCAAAGACGCAGACGGAAATTGTACTCTTACCTCTGACACACAGTAATCACAAGTCAGCTTCTTTCCCTTCACACTCTCATTGATGGTGAGGATGAAGCCCATGTAATCAGCGTAGGCCTACGAGGAGGACAGTATAGGTGAGATACATGGTGGATAATACACCCGCTACCATTACAGACTGGAAAGGAGAAAAATAAATGACACTGGTGCAAACTTCCCAAAAAAAAAGTGTAATCTCATTGGCTGCTGTGGACAACTAATCCTGTTTTCATTTGCTCAGGTAAAAGTATTTAGTTGTGCAGTTCTCAAAAGTGCCACAAGAGGGAGCGTGCAGTCAGTAGGCAGGTATAGAAACTTTACTTTTTTTATGTTGTGGGAATTAACCCCTTCATGACCCAGCCTATTTTGACCTTAATGACCTGGCCATTTTTTGCAATTCTGACCAGTGTCCCTTTATGAGGTAATAACTCTAGAACGCTTCAACGTATCCTAGCGATTCTGAGATTGTTTTTTCGTGACATATTGGGCTTCATGTTAGTGGTAAATTTAGGTCAATAATTTTTGCGTTTATTTGTGAAAAAAATCAGAAATTTGGCAAAAATTTTGAAAATGTCGCAATTTTCAAATTTTGAATTTTTATTCTGTTAAACTATAGTTATGTGACACAAAATAGTTACTAAATAACATTTCCCACATGTCTACTTTACATCAGCACAATTTTGGAAGCAAAATATTTTTTTGTTAGGAAATTATAAGGGTTAAAAGTTGACCAGCGATTTCTCATTTTTACAACAAAATTTACAAAACCATTTTTTTTAGGGACCACATCACATTTGAAGTCACTTTGAGGGGTCTATATGGCAGAAAATACCCAAAAGTGACACCATTCTAAAAACTGCACCCCTCAAGCTACTCAAAACTACATTCAAGAAGATTATTAACCCTTCAGGTGTTTCACAGGAACTAAAGCAACGTGGAAGGAAAAAATGGACATTTTAATTTTTCCAACACAAATTTTCTTTCAGCATCAATTTTTTCATTTTCACGTGGGTAACAGTATAAAATGGATCGTAAAATTTGTTGGGCAATTTCCCCTGAGTACACCGATACCTCATATGTGGTCATAAACCACTGTTTGGGCGCACGGCAGGGCTCAGAAGGGAAGGAGCGTCATTTGACTTTTTGAATGGAAAATATGCTGGAATATTTAGCGCTTGCCATGTCGCGTTTGGAGAGTCGCTGTGTGCCTAAACAATGGAGCTCCCCGACAAGTGACCCCATTTTGGAAACTAGACCCCCCCAAGGAACTTATCTAGATGCATAGTGATCATTTTGAACCCCCAGGTGCTTCTCAAATTGATCCGTAAAAAAAAAAAAAAAAAAAAGTACTTTTTTTTTTCACAAAAATTATCTTTTAGCCTCAGTTTTTTCATTTTCACATGGGCAACAGGATAAAATGGATCCTAAAATTTGTTGGGCAATTTCTCCTGAGCACACAGATACCTCATATGTGGTCATAAACCACTGTTTGGGTGCACGGCAGGGCCTGGAAGGGAAGGAGTGCTATTTGACTTTTTGAATGGAAAATTAGCTCCAATCGTTATCGGACACCATGTCGCACTTGGAGAGCCCCTGTGTGCCTAAACAGTGAAAACCCCCCTCAAGTGACCCCATTTTGGAAACTAGACCCCTTATGGAACTTATCTAGATGTGTAGTGAGCACTTTGAACCCCCAAGTGCTTCACAAAAGTTTATAACATAGAGCAGTGAAAATAAAAAATAATTTTTTTTTGCTCAAAAATGATTTTTTAGCACGCTATTTTTTATTTTCACAAGGGTAACAGGAGAAATTGGACCACAAAAGTTGTTGTCCAGATTGTCCTGAGTACACTGGTACGCCATATGTGGGGGGAAACCACTGTTTGGGTGCACGGCAGGGCGCAGAAGGGAATGAGCGCCATATGACTTTTTGAAATGAAAATTAGCTCCAATCGTTAGCGGACACCATGTCGTGTTTGGAGATCCCGTGTGCCTAAACTTTGGAGCTCCCCCACAAATGACCCCATTTTGGAAACTAGACCCCCTAAGAAACTTATCTAGATGCATAGTGAGCACTTTGAACCCCCAAGTGATTCACAGAAGTTTATAATGCAGAGCAGTGAAAATAAAAAAAAAAAATTTTCCTGAAAAAAAATTTTTTAGTCGGCAATTTTTTATTTTCACAAGGGTACCAGGATAAATTGGACCCCAAAAGTTGTTGTCCAGTTTGTCCTGAGTACGCTGATACCCCATATGTGGGGGATGACCACTATATGGGCACACGTCAGGGCTCGGAAGGGAAGTAGTGACGTTTTGGTATGCAGACTTTGATGAAATGGTCTGCGGGCATCATGTTACATTTGCAGAGCCCTTGATGTACCTAAACTGTAGAAACCCCCCACAAGTGACCCCATTTTGGAAACTAGACCCCACAAGGAACTTATCTAGATGTGTGGTGAGCACCTTGAACCCCCAAGTGCTTCACAGAAGTTTATAACGCAGAGCCGTGAAAATAAAAAATCATTTTGTTTCCTCAAAAAATGAATTTTTAGCTCGCAATTTTTTATTTTCACAAGGGTAACAGGAGAAATTGGACCCTAAAAGTTGTTGTCCAGTTTGTCCTGAGTACGCTGATACCCCATATGTGTGGGGGAACCATTGTTTGGGCACACGTCGGGGCTCGGAATGGAAGTAGTGACGTTTTGAAATGCAGACTTTGATGGAATAGTCTGCGGTCGTCATTACGTTTGCAGAGCCCCTGATGTGCCTAAACAGTGGAAACCCCCCACAAGTGACCCCATTTTGGAAACTAGACTTTCCAAGTAACTTATGTAGATGTATGGTGAGCACTTTCAACTCCCAAGTGCTTCACAGAAGTTTATAATGCAGAGAAGTGAAAATGAAAAAAACATTTTTCTTCCACAAAAATAATTTTCCCAAGGGTAACAGGAGAAATTAGTCCCCAAAAGTTGTTGTGCAATTTTTCCTGAGTACGCTGATACCCCATATGTGGGGGTAAACCACTGTTTGGGCGCACATCGGGGCTTGAAAGGGAGGGAGCACCGTTTGACTTTTTGAACGCAAAATTGGCTGGTATCAATGGTTGCACCATATCGCGTTTGGAGACCCCCTGATGTGCCTAAACAGTGGAAACCCCCCACAAGTGACCCCATTTTGGAAACTAGACTTTCCAAGTAACTTATGTAGATGTATGGTGAGCACTTTCAACTCCCAAGTGCTTCACAGAAGTTTATAATGCAGAGAAGTGAAAATGAAAAAAACATTTTTCTTCCACAAAAATAATTTTCCCAAGGGTAACAGGAGAAATTAGTCCCCAAAAGTTGTTGTGCAATTTTTCCTGAGTACGCTGATACCCCATATGTGGGGGTAAACCACTGTTTGGGCGCACATCGGGGCTTGAAAGGGAGGGAGCACCGTTTGACTTTTTGAACGCAAAATTGGCTGGTATCAATGGTTGCACCATATCGCGTTTGGAGACCCCCTGATGTGCCTAAACAGTGGAAACCCCATAATTCTAACTCGAACCCTAACCCCAACACATCCCTAACCCTAATCACAACCCTAACCATAACCCTAACCCCAACACACCCCTAACCCTATCCGTAACCCTAATTCCAACCCTAACCCTAACCCCAACACACCCCTAACCCCAACACTAACCATAACACTAAACACAAGCCTAACCCTAATTCTAACCCTAACCCTAATTCTAACCTTAATTCCAACCCTAACCCTCTTTCCAACCCTAACCCTAACGGAAAAATAAAAATATATTCTTTATTTTATTAGTTATGCCTACCTATGGGGGTGATAATCGGGGGGTTCATTTACTTTTTATTTCATTTTGATCACTGTGAGAGTGATCAAAATGAAATAAAGGAATCTGCAGCCGGCAGATTCGGGCGGGCGCACTGCGCATGCGCCCGCCATTTTCCAAGATGGCGGCGCCCATGAACCGGACCCGCCGGACACCGGGAGCGACAGGGGGACATAGAAGGTGCCGGGGGCGGTGAGAGTGGGTGTGGGGGGTATCGGAAGCTGGTGGGGAGCGGAGAGAATGGGAAGGGGGAAGATGATGACAGCGGCGGCAGATGGCCGCTGTGATTCAGTGGCGGGGGGGGGGGTGATCGCCGGTGGGGGTCGAATCGGTGTCTCCAGCCATGTCCAATGCTACTGCAGCATCGGCCATGGCTGGATTGTAATATTTCAGCAATTTTCATTAATGAAATATTACTATCGCTCTGATTGGCTGTTTCACTTTTAACAGCCAATCAGAGCGATCGTAGTCACAGGGGGGCGAAGCCACGCCCCTTGTGGTGAATTACAAAGCCCCCTGTAACTGCGGGTCAGGTGACCTTTCATTGACCCCAGTCACCCGACCCGCAGGGGGGCTTTGAATTCATGACACAGGGTATGCGTCATAGGTCGGATTGGCACCGACTTTCATGACGCATACGCTGTGTCACAGGTCGGGAAGGGGTTAATGGCTAAAAAAAAGCAAATTTTTCCTTATTTTTACATTATTCAATGTGCAGTTTAAATAACGTGGTCAATGTCGTACAGTCTGACACACACCCAGTGCTGCGCGGACAGCGCGATCCTCACAGTGAGGAGGTGACAGTGCTGGTTTGACCACCTAGGCTCCTGTATACACTACAGAAGAGCAATCAATACGAGGTGCAGAGGGAAACCCCTACACTGTATATTGCGGCCTATCAGACTCCAAGTGTATACCGTACTATATTAGTGGTAAGCAGCACAAAACACCTCCTGACACCAGGATACACCTTTAAAGGGGGACGTCCAGATTTAAAAAAAAAAAAAAAAAAAAAAACACACGGCTGCTTTCTTGCAAACATAGAGCTACTCTGTCCATAAGTTGTCTGGTATTGTAGCTCAGCTCCACTGAAGTGAATTGGGCTGATTTGCAGTACCACACACAACCTGTAGACTGGTGTGGCGCTGTATAGATAACCACAGTGTCAGCCCGATATGTCAGTCATTTCCACACGGTGAAGTACCTGTGAGCGCTTCCACTTGGCCATGTCAGGAACTGTGTTGATCTCCTTCTTTGGGACTATGAAGCTGTGTTCGGCGAAAGACAAAGAAGCCTCGTCTACATCATGGGAGCCTGTAAAATGGAGGCAGAAATGAGCTATTTATTATTCATTGCTTATATAGAGCCATCATATTCAGCAGCACTTTACATATACCATCACACAACACCTTCCACCGAGCCTGGACCACCGGGCGCATGTCTCCCACCGAGCCTGGACCACCGGGCGCATGTCTCCCACCGAGCCTGGACCACCGGGCGCATGTCTCCCACCGAGCCTGGACCACCGGGCGCATGTCTCCCACCGAGCCTGGACCACCAGGCGCATGTCTCCCACCGAGCCTGGACCACCAGGCGCATGTCTCCCACCGAGCCTGGACCACCAGGCGCATGTCTCCCACCGAGCCTGGACCACCAGGCGCATGTCTCCCACCGAGCCTGGACCACCAGGCGCATGTCTCCCACCGAGCCTGGACCACCAGGCGCATGTCTCCCACCGAGCCTGGACCACCAGGCGCATGTCTCCCACCGAGCCTGGACCACCAGGCGCATGTCTCCCACCGAGCCTGGACCACCAGGCGCATGTCTCCCACCGAGCCTGGACCACCAGGCGCATGTCTCCCACCGAGCCTGGACCACCAGGCGCATGTCTCCCACCGAGCCTGGACCACCAGGCGCATGTCTCCCACCGAGCCTGGACCACCAGGCGCATGTCTCCCACCGAGCCTGGACCACCAGGCGCATGTCTCCCACCGAGCCTGGACCACCAGGCGCATGTCTCCCACCGAGCCTGGACCACCAGGCGCATGTCTCCCACCGAGCCTGGACCACCAGGCGCATGTCTCCCACCGATTGTTACGGCGGCGGAACACGCTTAAAAAAATATAAATAAAGCGTGTTCGCCGCCCGGGGTCCACCGTGCGGCAGATGTAATAACCGCTGCTGAAAAGGCAGAGCACCAGGACGGTAATGTGCACAGGGAAGGACTGCACCTGATGCACAAACGCAAGCTCTGTTGGAACTCACAGAGCTGCACACAAGAACACAAACACAAAAACGCTGAGTCTGTATATACTGCACAGATAATCAGCGGCACACGTGCGGTAGCCAGAGATTGGGGTACTTAGAGACGTCACTACCACCAAATGGACTTACCGTGACTGGACGTGTGCACGGCGTTGCAGCTGCGGACGCCCAAAACGGCTGCAAGAGCAATTAGCAGGTGCAATGCAAGACGCTGGCTGCTGTAAAAGGTGGAGCTTGAGCGCGCTGGCGCTAGCGCGCACACTGGCTGTATCCAAATCACTCACACATTCGTATTATCAGAGGGAAGGGGTTTCTTAATAAGTCCTTCACCAGTCCAAGCATCCATCACCAAACACACAGCAGCAAGTATAGAAAATACTAGCGCATGGCATAGCGGCCATGTGCACTTTTTATAGCGTACGGGACCTGTCGGAAATCTCCAGAGCCCTGAGCATAACCAATCAAATCAGGACTTGAGCACCTGACTCTTGAACTCTAATGAGAGCTAGTCCCGTGAGCATGCTCAGAAGCAGGAAAAAAGGACTTAGCCTCTGGAGACAAATGTGAGAATCTGGGTTGCTGCATATGCATAGAATGACCCAGATTCCTAACACCGATCCTGGACCACCGAGCGCATGTCTCCCACCGAGCCTGGACTACCGAGCGCATGTCTCTTACCGAGCCTGGACTACCGAGCGCATGTCTCCCACCGAGCCTGGACTACCGAGCGCATGTCTCCCACCGAGCCTGGACTACCGAGCGCATGTCTCCCACCGAGCCTGGACTACCGAGCGCATGTCTCCCACCGAGCCTGGACTACCGAGCGCATGTCTCCCACCGAGCCTGGACTACCGAGCGCATGTCTCCCACCGAGCCTGGACTACCGAGCGCATGTCTCCCACCGAGCCTGGACTACCGAGCGCATGTCTCCCAACGAGCCTGGACTACCGAGCGCATGTCTCCCAACGAGCCTGGACTACCGAGTGCATGTCGACCACCGAGCGCGAACCACCGAGCGCATGTCTCCCACCGGGCGCATGTCTCCCACCGAGCCTGGACCACCGGGCGCATGTCTCCCACCGAGCCTGGACCACCGGGCGCATGTCTCCCACCGAGCCTGGACCACCGGGCGCATGTCTCCCACCGAGCCTGGACCACCGGGCGCATGTCTCCCACCGAGCCTGGACCACCGGGCGCATGTCTCCCACCGAGCCTGGACCACCGGGCGCATGTCTCCCACCGAGCCTGGACCACCGGGCGCATGTCTCCCACCGAGCCTGGACCACCGGGCGCATGTCTCCCAACGAGCCTGGACTACCGAGCGCATGTCTCCCAACGAGCCTGGACTACCGAGTGCATGTCTCCCAACGAGCCTGGACCTCTGAGCGCGGACCACCGAGCGCATGTCTCCCACCGAGCCTGGACTACCGGGCGCATGTCTCCCACCGAGCCTGGACTACCGAGCGCATGTCTCCCACCGAGCCTGGACTACCGAGCGCATGTCTCCCACCGAGCCTGGACTACCGAGCGCATGTCTCCCACCGAGCCTGGACTACCGAGCGCATGTCTCCCACCGAGCCTGGACTACCGAGCGCATGTCTCCCACCGAGCCTGGACTACCGAGCGCATGTCTCCCACCGAGCCTGGACTACCGAGCGCATGTCTCCCACCTAGCCTGGACTACCGAGCGCATGTCTCCCACCTAGCCTGGACTACCGAGCGCATGTCTCCCACCTAGCCTGGACTACCGAGCGCATGTCTCCCACCTAGCCTGGACTACCGAGCGCATGTCTCCCACCTAGCCTGGACTACCGAGCGCATGTCTCCCACCTAGCCTGGACTACCGAGCGCATGTCTCCCACCAAGCCTGGATTACCGAGCGCATGTCTCCCACCAAGCCTGGATTACTGAGCACTAGACCTATCACTGAGCCTTGACTAAAAATCACTAGGCCTATCACTGAGCCTGGACTACTAAGCACTAGGCCTATCACTGAGCCTGGACTACTAAGCACTAGGCCCATGACTGAGCCTGGACTACTAAGCACTAGGCCCATGACTGAGCCTGGACTACTAAGCACTAGGCCCATCACTGAGCCTGGACTACTGAGCACTAGGCCCATCACTGAGCCTGGACTACTAAGCACTAGGCCCATCACTGAGCCTTGACTACTGAGCACTAGGCCCATCACTGAGCCTGGACTACTGAGCACTAGGCCCATCACTGAGCTTGGACTACTGAGCACTAGGCCCATCACTGAGCTTGGACTACTGAGCACTAGGCCTATCACTGAGCTTGGACTACTGAGCACTAGGCCTATCACTGATCATGGAATCCTGAACACATGCCTCCCATTGGCCCTGAAGTACTCACAGTTAGCCTAAACTGAGCCTAGCCTACTGAGTGCTGAGTCTCCCGCTGAGCCTGGCCTACTGAACCATACATATCTGGCACTGCTTATCTTATTGTGAATATATGACCACATCCACTCTGTAGTGGTCACATGTACCAGAACTACAAGTCCCAGCATGCTGCCAGTGCACACAAATATAAGGCATGCTGGGATATGTAGACTGCCCCTTGTTGCCCACCTCTGCCTGATGAGACCACTGAAGGCTCAGCCACAGTTACCATAGCAACATGAGACCAGCCAGAACCACGTGACTGCTCGCCACTTCCGGCTCGCCCAGCCTCTCCCTGATTCTGATGTGTGGTTGTTAATTGTGGGTGACCGGGACCCCCGGGGACAGACCTGTCTGCTGCTCCCTCTCAGCCATCTTCTTGCAGCCGGGTTCTTTTTTTCACCTTTCACCTAGTGATGTGTCGTTCGTGAACGATCCGATACAAAGAGCCGGCTCCCTGCTGTGAACGAAATGAGCCGGCTCTGCAGGGTGAATGAGCCGGGTTTTTTTTTTTTCTGGCGCCTGGAAGCAGTGAATCCTGACTGTGACTCATCTGGGGGGAGGAGCGGTCAGGAGAGGAGGAGATGTGGATAAATGCACCTGAGTTAACCCTTCAGTCCCAAATATATCCTGCCAGTTCCTCCATGGCATATATAGTGTGTGACTAAGAGGAGGGACGCAGCACATTGTCATCATCATCTGCAATGAGCTGCGCGTTACCTTAAGGGTATGTGCACACGCTGCGGATTGGGGGGTGGATTTGGCCACGCGGATTTGGTAAAATCCCCTGGTAAATCTGCAGGTCAAAAGACCTGCGGTTTTTTTTGCTCTGCGGTTTTTCATCTCCACAATGGAGGAGATGGCAAACCGCAGCGGAATCCGCAGAAAGAATTGACATGTCAATTCTTTCTGCGGTTTCAAAACCGCAGGAAAATCGTGCGGAAAAATCCGCACCGTCTGCACTGCGGTTTTGTATTCCCGTAGGGAATAATGGTACTGTACACCGCAGCAAAAACTGCGGCGGATCCGCAACGGCCAAAACCGCAGCGTGTGCACACACCCTTAGTCCCAAATAAAGCTACACTTTCCTGGCCCCTCATCCATGGCGTATACATACAGTATATGGTGTGTGCAGGAGGAGAGACTCCGCACATCGTTTGCTATATCATCTTCTCATAGTGTTAGGCCAGGTTCACATTGCGTTAATGGCCCTGCGTTTAACGGGATCGTTACATAGCGGCACTAACACATCCATTGGCCGCAATGATACTAACGCATCCAAACGCATGATGCGTTACTTCATGGTGCACCCCAAATGCTGCAGACCGCGTTCCAGGGGGCGTCATGAAGTAAGCATGCCGATTTTCGATGCGTTAGTGCCGCTATGTAACGGATCCCGTTGATCGCAGGGCCAGGAGGATTAGGGACAACACTACAGGGAGGAGGATAGACGGCGGCAGCTGTTGCTGCTAAGGGCTCACACTCACTTGTGAGAGACGCACGTGATTCTCGTGCGAGTCTCTCGCATGAAAACCTGGCACTGCCACCAGCACTGGGACTGAAGCATGCGGCTACATGTACTTCTATGCAGCCGCCCCCTCCGGTCCGAGTGCCGGCGGCAGTGCCAGGTTTCCATGCGAGAGACTCGCACGAGAATCACGTGCGTCTCTCACAAGTGAGTATGAGCCCTAAGGGTAGGGGAAGTGATATAAAGTGATTTTAGGAAAACCTGTGGAGAGATCAGGTCCAGCCCCAGTCATTATATAGGATAAGCTGGCTTCACACTTGCATATTTTGGCTGCACACGGATTCGTTTTCGTCTCCATTGACTTTCAATGGTGACGGATGGGATTTGCGCGTGCATCCAGGTGTCACCGGTTTCCCACAGATCCGCATATCTGCATATTTTATCAGATGCACAAAAACGCAACTTGTGGCAGTTTTGTGTCATCTGAAAAACACGCTGGCACAGGGAGACGCACGGATCCGCGGCTACACGTCTGGAATTAACATGGAGCTCTATGGAGCACGGATCCAGGAGAACACGGATCCAGGAGAACACGGATCCGTGTGCAGGGATCCGTTTTGTGGCACTGAGCATTCTCGGAAGTGAGGGATGTGCTGTATGGGAAAGTGATGAAACTGTATGGGACCAGTCTGCAGACATAATGTAGACTACGTCTGCATGCTGCTCTGTCATACAGTGATCTTTCCCGCCTCACTAGAAGGGCTTGTGCCCTGTGCTATGCTGTGGTAATGATAATAAAATGTATTGGGAGCATGTATGGGGGCTCCTGGTTAGGGGCTGCATGAGTGGGGCTGCGTTCACACTAGTGCAGGGGCGGACATAGACTGTTGTGGGCCCCTGTGCAAGAAATTCCCCCCCCCCTTCATAGGGCAACAAAATTATTTGTTATCTAATATTGAGTCTATGCAGGGCAGGATATAATATCTGTATAGAATATAATGTAACCCCCCATAGAATATAATGCAGTCCCCCCCCCAAATAGTATAATGCAGCCCCTCCATAGAATATATGGCAACCCCCTCATAGGATATAATGCAGCCCCTTATATAGTATAATGTAGCCCCTCCTTAGAATATAATGCAGCCCCCATAGAATATAATAAATATAATACAGCCCCCTATAGAATATAATGTAGCCCCAAATAGAATATAATACAGCCCACCTCCCCATAGAATATAATGCAGCCCCCCATATTATACAACACAGCCTCCCCTTATAGAATATAATGTAAAATGTACCCCCATGGTATATAACACAGCCGCATAGTGTATAGCCCAGCAACACATGGTATACAACTCACCATGGTATAATACAGCCCACCATGGTATAATACAACCCAGCATGGTATATAGCCCCCCCCAGCATACTATAATACAGCCCAGCATGGTATATAGCCCCCCAGCATGGTACAATACAGCCCAGCATGGTATATAGCCCCCCCAGCATGGTACAATAGAGCCCAGCATGGTATATGGCCCCCCCAGAATGGTGTAATACAACCCAGCATGCTATAATACAGCCCAGCATGGTATATGGCCCCCCCAGCATGGTACAATACAGCCCAGCATGGTATATAGCCCCCCCAGCATGGTACAATACAGCCCAGCATGGTATATGGCCCCCCCAGAATGGTGTAATACAACCCAGCATGGTATAATACAGCCCAGCATGGTATTTAGCCCCCCAGCATGATATAATACAGCCCAGCATGGTATGTAGCCCCCCCAGCATGGTATAATACAGCCCAGCATGGTATATAGCCCCCCCAGCATGGTATAATACAGCCCAGCATGGTATATAGCCCCCCCAGCATGGTACAATACAGCCCAGCATGGTATATAGCCCCCCAGCATGGTATAATGCAGCCCAGCATGGTATAATACAGCCCAGCATGGTATATAGCCCCCCCAGCATGGTACAATACAGCCCAGCATGGTATATAGCCCCCCAGCATGGTATAATACAGCCCAGCATGGTATATAGCACCCCCAGCATAGTATAATACAGCCCAGCATGGTATATAGCCCCCCCAGCATGGTGCAATACAGCCCAGCATGGTATATAGCCCCCCAGCATGGTATAATACAGCCCAGCATGGTATAATACAGCCCAGCATGGTATATAGCCCCCCCAGCATGGTATAATACAGCCCAGCATGGTATATAGCCCCCCCAGCATTGTACAATACAGCCCAGCATGGTATATAGCCCCCCAGCATGGTATAATACAGCCCAGCATGGTATATAGCCCCCCAGCATCGTATAATACAACCCAGCATGGTATATACCCCCCAGCATGGTATAATACAGCCCAGCATGGTATATAGCCCCCCAGCATGGTATAATACAGCCCAGCATGGTATATAGCCCTCCAGCATGGTATAATATAGCCCAGCATGGTATATAGCCCCCCAGCATGGTATTATACAGCCCAGCATGGTATATAGCCCCCCCCAGCATGGTATGATACAGCCCAGCATGGTATATAGCCCCCCCAGCATGGTATTATACAGCCCAGCATGGTATATAGCCCCCCCAGCATTGTATAATACAGCCCAGCATGGTATATAGCCCCCCCCAGCATGGTATAATACAGCCCAGCATGGCATATAGCCCCCCCAGCATGGTATAATACAGCCCAGCATGGTATATAGCCCCCAGCATGGTATAATACAGCCCAGCATGGTATATAGCCCCCCCAGCATGGTATAATACAGCCCAGCATGGTATATAGCCCCCCATCATGGTTGATAGGAACTGAAGGAGTTAAATTGAGTTCTGTCTATGTTGCATTCTCTTGTTTAAAACCTTATCTGTTCTTCGAGGAGATGTCTCAGACATCTCCCTTGTGAACCAAGGTCAAATACCTCTGCTTTTTCGCCTAAGTGACTTTCTTTGTAGAAAACAAGTTGTGAAATCATTTGTACTGCGCATGTCTGTAAATGTTTAAATTCTTTACTATAAAAGACGGAAGCCTAACTGATAAGCCAGAGGCGTCTTGGCAGGCATCCCGAGTCGTATCATACAGCTTATGTCTGTGTTATTCTTCTCGACGGAGCAATCGATTAGAGACATATGGTGCCTCACACCTAAGAACATCGGTCCTTCAGATGAAAGAGATATCTGAGGGATCCCGACAGTTTCCTGGCACCCGAAACAGGGACCTGATATAGGCACCTCTCCAAGACTACCCGATCTACAGACCACTCCAGTTACTGATGAAATTGTGAACAGCAGACCTGCCAGGTAAGAGATCAATTTTTCTCTTCTCTGCTCTTCATAATCTATCATTATAACTAAGGTCCGTATAAAGGGGAATCTAGTAGAGGAGGGGGCCGTAAAATCAGGTCCATATAAGAACTCTGAGGAAATCGGGTGTGACACGCATATGTAATTTCTGCTCGAATGAGAGGTTACTGTAGGTTCTGTGTGTGCACAGCTATTTTTAGAAAAAGAGCTGATGCAAATCAAAATGGGAGAGGTCTGACATTACGGAATATAAGGCTGGGTGAACAGTTCATACTGCGCAGCCCGGACGGACAAGTTTTTCACAATAGACGATTCCGCACTAGAAATAGAGGAGGTTGTTGAGTGACTGCCTTGATTTGAAGGACTGTGGAAAGTAGACAAATAAGCTGCACAGTTGGTATTCGTTCAAAGAGTGGTGATATTGCATAACTGGGTCATGTGACAGCGTCCTTTCGGGGAGGTCACCGCCTAAGCTTAAATCAACACCCTTTACTAATAAACCTTGTGACAGATAAGAGTGTGACCGAATGAGCACAGGACCGTGAAATGAGCCTGTGACAGGATATGACTGAAGAACCCCGATAGATGGACACTTTGTTTACAATCCTGTGTGTTGTGGGAGTATTTCTGTTCGGATGCTACATAGCATATAATTACACGAAACACGTAGTACACCGAGGAACAGACACTCCATTTAGCCTGTTAGCACCTTAGGAAGAAGGTAACGAGGTATAGTAGAGCCTAGTCTTGAGCTTACCCAATACACCACCTAAGGCAGGGGACTAACAGGAAGACAACAAGAGAAACAGGATAAGAATAAAAGATAAAATGGGGAACAGTCAGGGAAAGACACCTGAAGAAGGAAATCGGTTATGTGATATAATTGAGGATAGATATGGAAGTAGTGCAGCAAAGAACCTGGAAAAAGTATTAATCAAATCCAAAGTGCAAGATAGTCAGGCTGTGTGAATCCTTGTATATATGTCTATGAGAACCTCTGAATAAGATGAGAGATGAGTAATTGAGTATAAAAAAAAAAAAAAAATCAGTGAATGAGCACGTATGAATGAATCATCACACATCATTTTTGTGTCAAGAGATTTGTGACCTTTCTAGTTGTGGTGGAATCCCGGACAGATGCGTTATAGATATTTCAAATCTACATCTGAGACTGAATGAATTGAGTAATGATATAGTTCGTGTTATATGTGGCATTACATTGTAAAGTTTCCTGAATGCATTTGGCCAGAAAAAGGGCAAGGCATGGTTAATCTCATTATACAGTTATCTGCCCTTACAGTGAAATCCCGTGATTTTGAGTTTCTTTGTAGAAATTGATTTTGATAAGTCTAAAGAACTACAGAATTCTGTGAAGGACGACGATGCATTCTGATGGGAGGGGGGAAGGATGGAGCTGCGCAGTTTCTTCTCCCTTCGCTCTTATCTCTGCTGAGTGTGAGCTGTGCTCAAAATTCTCTGTAATTCTATCCGTAAGGTACGCGCTGAAAGATTTGTGCATTTTAAAGCAACAGTACTTAATTGAAGTTGGAAGTTAAAAGTAAGATATGGTGCCTAATTTAGAAGGGAATTGTAAGTGATTGCTTGGTCATTAATGTGTTTGAACCTGCTTCTAGTTGTGTGATTGATTTGTATAGCAAATTGTGTCAAATTACAAGAGACAGAGAAGGAAGGAAGCAGTAAAACAAGTGGGACAAATATTGAAAAAGGCAAAAATACCAGAGTGTGAATGTTTGGATGTACAAAAAGGCACAGACAAGGGAAGAAAATAGCGAGTGAATAAATGATGCTTGAGAATGTGCAGCAGTGTGGAAGGTGTATTATGAATGTTTGATTGACAAAGTGTAACCAGAGACCCAGACAAAACAGATGGACTTGTAAACACTGTGGTCAGACTCAGACAAATCCAGACTGAATAGCTACTTGTGTGACCTGTGCTACTGACCTAAGAGAATTGCACTAAATCCTATCCAGACAAGATCATAAGAAGCTGACATAATAGTGTGGATAGTGGGTAGTGGGGACATTGGCCCTTGAGGAGTAAGCTGACAGTAGACATCAGACGGCCAACCCCATCAGGACCTAGAAGGGTGACTAGAATAAGAAAGATGCAGGTGTATTATCCCTGGAGCCCCTCTGACCATCTAGCTTTGCTGAAGCAGCTGCCTGCCCCTGAAGACCAACCATTCCCGTTTTACAGACACATAAAGGAAGTACAGCAGACATATAAGTGTACCTGGGCAGACCTAGAGAGGTTGGTGAGTTTAAAGGCAGGTGACGCACTAGATCATATAATTAAGACACACAGATGTGACAAAGAATCAGGCTTGGGGCATGGATGATAAATCTGCACGATCTGGGGAGACGTACTGTGAGTCACTAAGACAATGGGCTGCAGTGGAACAATCAGAGCAGTCTGTACTCCTGACTAATGTGACACAGCAAAGAGGAGAGAGAGTAGAGATATACCTTGGACGGTTACAGCTGAAATGGGCAGACATGGGGTACATTTGCATAAACCCACTTGATGTTAGAATACTGGTGGATGCATTCATTGACGGTATGAACAAAGACTTACGAGACGCAGTACAGACAGCCAGACCTGAATGGAGACATGTAGATCCGAAAGACCTCCTTAAGGTAGCTAAAGAAATTGAGCAAACAAGGACAATAAAACGACCTGTCATGTATGCTGGAGCACAAGGAAAAAAGTGGAGACGTAATAGGGAAGGCATGTGAGATGACACTGACGTTTCTTTTGACAATCTATTCCCCACATGACATCCATGCCATACTCCTACAAGTTCAACCAAAACATCTGTCTATGGCCAGACAGCTCCGACTTGAGTGTGCTCTACTAATTCCTGAGTATGTCACTCCTCAAAAGATGTAACGTTCTGAATCCAGCCACCCTCCTGCCTGTGGATTCAGAAAAGGGGGAATTGGTGACCGTATTGGCAAGTGAGGAAGGATACTTTGACATGACGCATGAACATGTCTGCATAGAACTGATGAGTCAGGAGACAGTTGGGTTTGCACACATTCATGAAAAACCTGTTCCTAATGCAGACTTTGAGTTTCTTTTTTGTAGATGGCCCCAGATACCACCAGGATGGACGATTCTACACTGGATATGCAGTAGTATCCTCACATGAGGTAATCCGAGCGGAACCACTCTCTCCTCACATGTCGGTGCAGGAGGCAGAGTTGAAGGCACTCACTGAGGCGTGTAGAGCCGCTGCAGGTAAAGTCGCTAATATTTTCACAGATTCGAAGCCCATTAAAAATGCAGAGCTGGTGAAACAATTGATGGAGGCATTGAGGTTACCAGTCCAGGTTGGCATTGTCAAGGTAAAAGCACACACAAAGGTGACTCCGTGGAGGTAGAGGGCAATAGAAGGGCGAACGAGGCTGCTAAAATAGCACAAGGCGGCCTAGAGAGAGCAGTGGACGGTGGCGGGGAGTCAGCGTATTCCAGCCACATTGGGTCTAGATGTCCTGAAATCCCTCCAGCAAAAGGCTGCCCAAACAGAGAAGGTACACCGGGGGAGACTGGGAGCTGAGCTGAACTCAAATGGAGTATGGGAGAATAAGGATAAAATGTGCCCACCAAAGTCCCTGTTCCCAATCATGGCGCAAGCAGCACATGGCCCCAATCACACCTCAAAAAGTCACATGTGTGCCATGGTAGATGCCTTCTGGATCGCTCCTTGCTTCAGTTGCGCAGCCGCGAAACTTGTACAATCATGCCTCATCTGTGCACAGCACAACCCAGGTAAAACAGTAAAAGTCCCTAAGAAAGCGACACCTAGGCCTCTCTACCCGTTTCAGAGACGGCAGATTGACGACATACAGCTACCAAGGTAGGAGTGTATGCAAATATCCTAGTATGTGTAGATCTCTTCTCTGGATGGCCAGAGGCCTACCCGGTG
This sequence comes from Dendrobates tinctorius, assembly GCF_039654945.1. Taxonomy (NCBI): domain Eukaryota; kingdom Metazoa; phylum Chordata; class Amphibia; order Anura; family Dendrobatidae; genus Dendrobates; species Dendrobates tinctorius. The sequence goes on along the minus strand of NW_027361788.1, from coordinate 29,146,316 downwards.
AAAACGGCTACAGCTCGAGCCACTGCAAAGAAACTGGTGATGGAACTAGTACCACGATTCGGTGTCCCTGAAACAATTGAATCAGACAGAGGTACACACTTTACTGCTGAGGTAATGCAAAATGTAATGCAAATGATAGGTGTAGAACAAGCATTTCATACACCCTACCACCCACAGAGTTCAGGGAAGGTAGAGAGAATGAACGGGACACTAAAATTGAAAATACAGAAAACCATGGAACAAACCCATAAACCATGGCCAGAGTGTCTCCCATTAGCATTATTCTCAGTAAGGTACACACCCACGGGGAAAACTAAACTGTCACCCTTCGAGATACTGTTTGGAAGACCACCGAACACAGGGTTGTACTACCCACAGGTCTTAACACTCAATGTGGATAATTTGACAAGTTATGTAATCCAGTTGCAAAAGCATTTAACTCAAATGCATTCTCTAGTTTTCTCTTCCATTCCAGATCCAGATAGTGTGGAAGGAACTCACTGTCTACAACCTGGTGATTACGTATATGTCAAGAAACACTCCAGAAAGACCCTTGAACCCCGATATCAAGGACCTTACTAAGTACTCCTAACAACGCCTACTTCTGTTAAGTTGGAAGGACGACCAACCTGGATCCACGCATCGCATTGCAAACTAGCCACAGGAGTTAACAAAGCATAAGAGTGCATAATGTTTTGGTTTGGTTTTGTTGCATTATCTGTAATAATGGTAGCTGCGTGGGACAATCTAAATTCTCCAATGTCCTTGAATAATAAGTTTATACAACATCATGAAAAATTACTGAATGATTGGTCAAATCATTTGCTGGATCTGCACACATTCACCAGTATCAGCCACTAGTATTCCGTTCCTTGTTATTCCTATGCCACCCGAGGAATTATTTGCCTGGACCAGTTGTTCTGATACACTTGCTAATAATGCCACAAATAATGTGAAGTTATGGAACACAACTGTTGGAATACCTATTGTGGGATGGGTAGGATACCCTTGGTGGCAGGGTAATCTTTCAGGAAGTAATACATACCTTCAATATCTGGCATATAAAGGGGGGGCTTGGGTACCCAGGAATAGAACTCGATTAACCTACCTGGGGCAAATTCCAATGTATGGCCTACAAGTTAGTATTAATGTAACTTCCCCCTCTACTGATGCCTTCAAACCAATACTGCTAGAAAGAAGGTTGCATAACACGTCCTGGGAGTATTCCAATTTATTTCCCCAGGGCAATAATGAAACTTGTTTTAATATTTCAGGTAATATACCTTGCAACGAGTCATCTGGATATGAGAAAGGAACTCCCACCTGTGGAAATCCCGATGTAGGGTATTGTAGCCCTTTAGGACAACTTCCAAATTGGTGTATGCTTCAGAATGTATCTGCGTTCATAGATTTAGTTCATAGACTGGTATTACAACATTCAGCCCTATGGGACCTACCTAGTGACATGTACTGGATATGTGGAGACAATGCATATAAATGGTTGCCAGTAGGGGTAAAAGGTGCTTGTACTCTGGGTCGTTTGACTCCAGCTACCTTTGTTATTCCGAATGACCAGTTGAATACTCAGAGCATACCTAAACACACGTTGTACAAAAATGCTGCTGACAATACACCTCGCCTCTCTGGGAGACCACATATAGTGCAGATGAGTGTGGCTAATAAAATTGTCAGTTCTATTTTTATTTATCCTATGATTACTCAAATGTGGGATAAATTAGTCAGGGCTACAGATTACTTAGATGACCAAATATGGGATATATTGGATATATTGAACACCACCGTTGCTGTCCAAAATCAGCTCATCATAGCCACTAATCAGCATACCATAGTATTAGATTATTTAACTGCAGCGCAAGGAGGTATGTGTCAAGTCATCGGACCAGCTTGCTGTCATTATATAGATCCCAACAGCATTATAAAGTTAAAATTGAAAATAGAGGATGTTCAAAAACTTAGAGATCAGTACGATAAAGACAATGATCGTACTAAGGATAGTTGGTGGTCAGATACATTCTCCTTTCTTAATCCAGCTAATTGGTTTAAGGGTATTGGAGGCTGGATAACTGGGATTATACTAAGTCTATTACGTATTGTTGTTTGTATCTTCGTAATATATGTGCTATTGAAACTTGTTTTTTGGTGTATCTCTGTATGCAAGAAAAGATGTAGAAATAGATAAGGAAGTTTGACTGTAAACAACAAGAATTTAACTATTATTCCTTTGAGTCCTAGATTGACATCTCATTTCTGGCATGAAGGAGCGTACTCTTGCAATGATGGACGTGGCTTCAGTATCTGGGGGATGGAGAAGGTAGAAGACCTGTCTCCCTTGGGCAACCCGTCGGCCTGGGATAGTACCTGGTGAACGAGCCACTATCCGCTGTTGTTGCAGGATCCAGTGTTCCAGATTGTGGAAAATGAAGATGTCAAAGGGGGGAATGATAGGAACTGAAGGAGTTAAATTGAGTTCTGTCTATGTTGCATTCTCTTGTTTAAAACCTTATCTGTTCTTCGAGGAGATGTCTCAGACATCTCCCTTGTGAACCAAGGTCAAATACCTCTGCCTTTTCGCCTAAGTGACTTTCTTTGTAGAAAACAAGTTGTGAAATCATTTGTACTGCGCATGTCTGTAAATGTTTAAATTCTTTACTATAAAAGACGGAAGCCTAACTGATAAGCCAGAGGCGTCTTGGCAGGCATCCCGAGTCGTATCATACAGCTTATGTCTGTGTTATTCTTCTCGACGGAGCAATCGATTAGAGACATATGGTGCCTCACACCTAAGAACATCGGTCCTTCAGATGAAAGAGATATCTGAGGGATCCCGACATGGTATAATACAGCCCAGCATGGTATATAGCCCCCCCAGCATGGTATGATACAGCCCAGCATGGTATATAGCCCCCCAGCATGGTATAATACAGACCAGCATGGTATATAGCCCCCCCAGCATAATATGACACAGCCTAGCATGGTGTATAGCCCCCCAGCATGGTATAATACAGCACAGCTTGGTATATAGCCCCCCAGCATGGTATATAGCCCCCCAGCATGGTATAATACAGCACAGCTTGGTATATAGCCCCCCATCATGGTATATAGCCACCCCAGCATGGTATATAGCCCCCACAAGCATGGTATAATACAGCACAGCTTGGTATATATCCCCCCCAGGATGGTATATAGCCCCCCCCCAGCATGGTATAATACAGCACAGCGTGGCATATAGCCCCCCAGCATGGTATATAGCCCCCCCAGCATGGTATAATACAGCACAGCTTGGTATATAGCCCCCCAGCATGGTATATATCCCCCCCAAGCATTGTATATAGCCCCCCAGCATGGTATATAGCCCCCCCAGCATGGTATGATACAGCCCACTAGTGTTTTGGTACGGTGCGTTGTGATGTGTAGCAATTCTGATGCATCCTGATCCAGATTACATCCCTATACTTAACATAGGGACGCACGGACCTGCGTTTGCATCAGGATCAGGATGCATCAGGTGCACCAACACATATCACAGCACTTACTAATTCACAAAGGACATTAACAAAAAATGCCACAATACTTGTTAAGACTACAACCGAGGAGGAGCCGGGGTCTGATCACAAGAGCTGACAATCTGAGGAAGCAGCAATGCTGAATAACAGTCTACACTGCGTCACTAGATCCTTATACAGGGTATAATGAGGCCTCACTGTACAGGAGAGACCGGAGCGAGGAGCAGGGGCCTGATCACAAGAGCTGACAATCTGAGGAAGCAGCAATGCAGAATAACAGTCTACACTGCGTCACTAGATCCTTATACAGGGGTATAATGAGGCCTCACTGTAGAGGAGAGACCGGAGCGAGGAGCAGGGGCCTGATCACAAGAGCTGACAATCTGAGACAGCAATGCTGAATAACAGTCTACACTGTGTCACTAGATCCTTATACAGGAGTATAATGAGGCCTCACTGTACAGGAGAGACCGGAGTGAGGAACAGGGGCCTGATCACAAGAGCTGACAATCTGAGGAGACAGCAATGCTGAATAACAGTCTACACTGCGTCACTAGATCCTTATACAGGCGTATAATGAGGCCTCACTGTACAGGAGAGAGCGGAGCGAGGAGCAGGGGCCTGATCACAAGAGCTGACAATCTGAGGAGACAGCAATGCTGAATAACTGTCTACACTGCGTCACTAGATCCTTATACAGGGGTATAATGAGGCCTCACTGTACAGGAGAGACCGGAGCGAGGAGCAGGGGCCTGATCACAAGAGCTGACAATCTGAGACAGCAATGCTGAATAACAGTCTACACTGTGTCACTAGATCCTTATACAGGAGTATAATGAGGCCTCACTGTACAGGAGAGACCGGAGTGAGGAACAGGGGCCTGATCACAAGAGCTGACAATCTGAGGAGACAGCAATGCTGAATAACAGTCTACACTGCGTCACTAGATCCTTATACAGGCGTATAATGAGGCCTCACTGTACAGGAGAGAGCGGAGCGAGGAGCAGGGGCCTGATCACAAGAGCTGACAATCTGAGGAGACAGCAATGCTGAATAACTGTCTACACTGCGTCACTAGATCCTTATACAGGGGTATAATGAGGCCTCACTGTACAGGAGAGACCGGAGCGAGGAGCAGGGGCCTGATCACAAGAGCTGACAATCTGAGGAAACAGCAATGCTGAATAACAGTCTACACTGCGTCACTAGATCCTTATACAGGGGTATAATGAGGCCTCACTGTACAGGAGAGACGGGAGCGAGGAGCTGGGGCCTGATCACAAGAGCTGACAATCTGAGGAAACAGCAATGCTGAATAACAGTCTACACTGCGTCACTAGATCCTTATACAGGGGTATAATGAGGCCTCACTGTACAGGAGAGACCGGAGCGAGGAGCGGGGGCCTGATCACAAGAGCTGACAATCTGAGGAAACAGCAATGCTGAATAACAGTCTACACTGCGTCACTAGATCCTTATACAGGGGTATAATGAGGCCTCACTGTACAGGAGAGACGGGAGCGAGGAGCAGGGGCCTGATCACAAGAGCTGACAATCTGAGGAAACAGCAATGCTGAATACCAGTCTACACTGCGTCACTAGATTCTTATACAGGGGTATAATGAGGCCTCACTGTACAGGAGAGACGGGAGCGAGGAGCAGGGGCCTGATCACAAGAGCTGACAATCTGAGACAGCAATGCTGAATAACAGTCTACACTGCGTCACTAGATCCTTATACAGGGGTATAATGAGGCCTCACTGTACAGGAGAGACCGGAGCGAGGAGCAGAGGCCTGATCACAAGAGCTGACAATCTGAGGAGACAGCAATGCTGAATACCAGTCTACACTGCGTCACTAGATCCTTATACAGGGGTATAATGAGGCCTCACATTACAGGAGAGACCGGAGCGAGGAGCAGGGGCCTGATCACAAGAGCTGACAATCTGAGGAGACAGCAATGCTGAATAACTGTCTACACTGCGTCACTAGATCCTTATACAGGGATATAATGAGGCCTCACTGTACAGGAGAGACCGGAGCGAGGAGCAGGGGCCTGATCACAAGAGCTGACAATCTGAGGAAACGGCAATGCTGAATAACAGTCTACACTGCGTCACTAGATCCTTATACAGGGGTATAATGAGGCCTCACTGTACAGGAGAGACCGGAGCGAGGAGCAGGGGCCTGATCACAAGAGCTGACAATCTGAGACAGCAATGCTGAATAACAGTCTACACTGCGTCACTAGATCCTTATACAGGGGTATAATGAGGCCTCACTGTACAGGAGAGACCGGAGCGAGGAGCAGGGGCCTGATCACAAGAGCTGACAATCTGAGGAAGCAGCAATGCTGAATAACAGTCTACACTGCGTCACACAGGGGGAGAATGAGGCTCTCACTTCACAGGCAAAGACCTAGAACGATAACTGTGGAAAACGGATTTCTATTTAAAAAAAGAGCCGGCTCTTTATGGTGAGCGGAGGCGAATGAGCCGGATCACCAAAAAGAGCCGAACTTCCTATCACTATTCCGTATGGTATCATAACACCCCGGACATAAATCACTCACAAGAGCCTCTCTCAGCTCAGTTGCAAGAGAAATATTTGCAAATACAAGTCATACGCAGCTCGGATTTGCCAGAGACAATCATGGCAGCTTGCGTTTCACATTACAGCCATCTTTACTAAGGGCAAGCCATGACTTGTCCATTGCATTTTATTGCACATGCGGACGTTTTTCACCTGTCATATCCAGAAGACGTAAATAAATAGGAAGGTTTTCCCTTAGTAAAGAAGGCAGGTGATGACTGTGGGACGGCCATTTTTCTAATTGGCAGGCGCCAATTTGTGAGGGTCGCGGCGTGTGTGTAAGGAGAAGGGAATTACTTCTGTCTCACAGAATCAGCCCGGAAAGTTTTGTCGGCGGCAGCAGACCGTTAATTTGGAGACGGAAGAGTCACCGTTGCCAGGGTAACGGACGGGGGGGTGTCCTTCAGAGGTGAAAGTAGTGATGGGAAGTTTGGCTCTTTTTGGTGATCCGGTTCATTCGGCCCCGCTCACCATAAAGAGCCGGCTCTTTAAACGGCTCTTTTTTTAAATAGAAAAACGTTTTCCACAGTTATCGTTCTAGGTCTTTGCCTGTGAAGTGAGAGCCTCATTCCCCACCTGTGTGACGCAGTGTAGACTGTTATTCAGCATTGCTGCTTCCTCAGATTGTCAGCTCTTGTGATCAGGCCCCGGCTCCTCCTCGGTTGTAATCTTAACATGTATTGTGGCATTTTTTGTTAATGTCCTTTGTGAATTAGTAAGTGCTGTGATATGTGTTGGTGCACCTGATGCATCCTGATCCTGATGCAAACGCAGGTCCGTGCGTCCCTATGTTAAGTATAGGGATGTACCATGCTGGGGGGGGCTATATACCATGCTGGGCTGTATTATACCATGCTGGGGGGGCTATATACCATGCTGGGCTGTATTATACCATGCTGGGGGGGCTATATACCATGCTGGGCTGTATTATACCATGCTGGGGGGGCTATATACCATGCTGGGCTGTATTATACCATGCTGGGGGGCTATATACCATGCTGGGCTGTATTATACCATGCTGGGGGGCTATATACCATGCTGGGCTGTATTATACCATGCTGGGGGGGGGCTATATACCATGCTGGGGGACTATATACCTTGCTGGGGGGGCTATATACCATGCTGGGCTGTATTATACCATGCTGGGCTGTATTATACCATGCTGGGGGGGCCATATACCATGCTGGGCTGTATTATACCATGGTGGGCTATATACCATGCTGGGCTGTATTATACCATGGTGGGCTATATACCATGGTTGGTTGTATACCATGTGTTGCTGGGCTATACACTATGCGGCTGTGTTATATACCATGGGGGTACATTTTACATTATATTCTATAAGGGGAGGCTGTGTTATATAATATGGGGGGGCTACATTATATTCTGTGGGGAGGTGGGCTGTATTATATTCTATTTGGAGCTACATTATATTCTATAGGGGGGCTGTATTATATTCTATGGGGGCTGTATTATATTCTATGGAGGGGCTACAATATACTATATAAAGGGGCTGCATTATATCCTATGAGGGGGTTGCCATATATTCTATGGAGTGGCTGCATTATACTATTTGGGGGGGACTGCATTATATTCTATGGGGGGTTACATTATATTCTATACAGATATTATATCCATCCCTGCAATATTAGATAACAAATAATTTTGTTGCCCTATGAAGGGGGGGGGGGAATTTCTTGCACAGGGGCCCACAACAGTCTATGTCCTCCCCTGCACTAGTGTGAACGCAGCCCCAGTCGTGCAGCCCCTAACCAGGAGCCCCCATACATGCTCCCAATACATTTTATTATCATTACCACAGCATAGCACAGGGCACAAGCCCTTCTAGTGAGGCTGGAAAGATCACTGTATGACAGAGCAGCATACAGACGTAGTCTACATTATGTCTGCAGACTGGTCCCATACAGTTTCATCACTTTCCCATACAGCACATCCCTCACTTCCGAGCATGCTCAGTGCCACAATATGGATCCCTGCACACGGATCCGTGTTCTCCTGGATCCGTGCTCCATAGAGCTCCATGTTAATTCCAGACGTGTAGCCGCGGATCCGTGCGTCTCCCTGTGCCTGCGTGTTTTTCAGATGACACAAAACTGCAACAAGTTGCGTTTTTGTGCATCTGATAAAATATGCAGACATGCGGATCTGTGGGAAAACGGTGACACCTGGATGCACAGTCCCATCCGTCACCACTGAAAGTCAATGGAGACGAAAACGAATCCGTGTGCAGCCAAAATATGCAAGTGTGAAACCAGCTTATCCTATATAATGACTGGGGCTGGACCTGATCTCTCCACAGGTTTTCCTAAAATCACTTTATATCACTTCCCCTACCCTTAGGGCTCATACTCACTTGTGAGAGTCACGTGATTCTCGTGCGAGTCGCTCGCATGGAAACCTGGCACTGCCGCCGGCACTCGGACCGGAGGGGGCGGCTGCATAGAAGTACATGTAGCCGCATGCTTCAGTCCCAGTGCTGGTGGCAGTGCCAGGTTTCCATGCGAGAGACTTGCACGAGAATCACGTGCGTCTCTCACAAGTGAGTATGAGCCCTTAGCAGCAACAGCTGCCGTCGTCTATCCTCCTCCGCATAGGCGGCCTCAATAGTAAAAAGCTGCTCACACTTGTCAAACACTATGTTTGACGAGTGTGACCAACCTGTCAATCACTTTCCAAGAGATGCTTCAAATCGCTTGGAAAGTGCTTGAATAACGCAAGCGAAAATCGCGGCAAAATCGCGATCAAAATCGCGGTGAAATTGCGCGGAAAAAAACGCGCGATTTCTGGGAAGGAGTCTGGTTTTTAGTGAGCGTTTTAAAACGCTACGTGTGCACATAGCCTTAGGCTAGTTTCACATTAGCACTTTTGAGCGCAGCGACGGCCTGCGCACAGCCGCCGCTAAGCCCCGCCCCCTGCAGCGCCTCCGCCGGTAGCTCCGCCTACCGGCGCATGACGCTGCATGCGTCCTGCGTCCCCTATATTTATCACTGGGGGTGCAGGCCGTGCGCAGTATGCGTTTGGCGGCGCATGCGTCCTTTTGACGGTGCGCCGACCTGCGCCAAACGCAATCTGCTGCAGTTTGGTTGCACTCGGCGCACCGTCAAAAAGGCGCATGCGCCGCCAAACGCATACTGCGCACGGCCTGCGCCCCCAGTGATAAAGATAGGGAACGCAGGACGCATGTAGCGTCATGCGCCGGTAGGCAGAGCTACCGGCGGAGGCGCGGCAGGGGGCAGGGCTTAGCGGCAGCCGTGCGCAGGCCGTCGCTGCGCTCAAAAGCGCTAATGTGAAACTAGCCTTATTTGGGACTAAAGGTAACGCACAGCTCATTGCAGATGATGATGATGACAATGTGCTGCGTCCCTCCTCTTAGGCCTGTTTCACACTTCCGTTTTTTCAAATCCGTCAAAATCCGTTGGTTTCCGTAAAAAAACGGATCCGCCATTTTTTTGCAGGATCCGTTTTTTTTTGTCCCATAGACTTCCATTAGTGGTTACCGCGGATCCGTCAAAAAAAGGATCCGTTTTTTTAAAAACGGATCCGTTTGCATCAGTTTCCGTCAAAAAAACGGAAACGGATCCGTTTGGCGGACACAAAAACGGAAGTGTGAAACAGGCCTTACACATAGTCACACACTATATATGCCATGGAGGAACTGGCAGGATATATTTGGGACTGAAGGGTTAACTCAGGTGCATTTATCCACATCTCCTCCTCTCCTGACCGCTCCTCCCCCCAGATGAGTCACAGTCAGGATTCACTGCTTCCAGGCGCCAGAAAAAAACCCAAAACGGCTCATTCACCCTGCAGAGCCGGCTCATTTCGTTCACAGCAGGGAGCCGGCTCTTTGTATCGGATCGTTCACGAACGACACATCACTAATACGGAAGGGAATTTGTAGTGTATGAGAAACATGGCCGCTGCGCCCCACCCTGGCCTCTATGGGCAACGCACCAGAGCTGTGTTGACAGTGCAGCAATAAAGTTCCCCTTGTCCTTGTGACTGACAGCTCGTGGGGACTTTGCACTGGGGCTCTGATAGCCGAGTTCTGCAGGAGACATGCTGGCTCTTATAGCTCGGAGCATGGTAAGTGCTGCACACTGATCTGTGGGGTGGGGGGAGTTGGGGTGCAGGGTGGTCGGTGTGTGGGGAGGATAGCACCTGTGGTTTTACCCTCTGCACATCACTCAGTCTTTTTCACAATATGATCTTTTGTTTTGTGTGAAGAAGTTTTTCTCCTTTTTTTCACCTTTGAAGCCTTTAACCCTTTCCCACCGCAACAATTTTTCATTTTTGCACTTGGGGGGGGGGGGGGGGTTTCCTCACCGTCTGAGAGTGTGTGTGTGTATGTGTGTGTATATATATATATATATATATATAAGCTTATTTTTGCCGAGCTGGTGTAAAATAACAAAAACATGATTAAAAACATGTTTGTTATTCAGGGGGAGAAAAAACTTTATCAAAACTTTTCAGAAGAAAACCTCTCCCCCTCCAAAAAAAAAAAATATAGCTATAGCAAACATTGAGACCACTGCACAGTTTTATAAAAATCAGCTTCTCTCCATGTCTGACAGCCATTCCATTCCATTGTCAGTTGAATTCCAACCAGAGTACTCCTCATTATACTTAATGTGCTTCTGATTAGGTGATCACCTGAGCCTAATCTTATTTAAGGAAGGAAAGTATAATAAACCCTGCTGTGGTGTTCACAGTCCTCTTGCAATAGGACTAGCTGAATGGCAAAACAAGTGCTAGTAATATCCCAAAAGTAATAGGATGAAAAAATAACTTTTAGTCATGCCAAAGAAGTTCAAAAGAAAAATCTTGAGTGAGGAAAAGAAGGGCTCAATTCTGGCTTTACTAGCAGAGGGATGCAGTGAGCGTCATGTTGCCTCCATCCTTAAAAATTCCAAGTCGGTAGTCCATTACAACAAGGTCAATCAGCAGACATTGGGGACAACAAAGCTACAGAGCAGCAGAGGATGAAAACGACTTTCCACTGACCGGGATAACTATCATCTTATTCGAATGTCACTCAGCAACCACAGGATGACATCAAGTGACCTACAAAAGGAATGGCAAATGGCAGCTGGGGTGAAGTGTACGGCAAGAACAGTTCGTAACAGGCTCCTAGAGGCAGGGATCAAGTCATGTAAAGCTAGAAAAAAAGCCTTTCATCAATGAGCAAAGGAGAGCCAGGCTGAAGTTTGCCAAAGACCATAAGGATTGGACCATAGAGGACTGAAGCAAGGTATTCTTCTCTGATGAGTCTAATTTTCAGCTTTGCCCAACACCTGGTCATCTAATGGTTAGGCCGGTTTCACATTTGCGTTACAGGCAGCAGCGCCGGCCGCCACTAAGGCCCGCCTCCGGCGGTAGCTCCGCCTCCAGGCGCATGACGCTGCATGCGTCCCGTATCTTTATCACTGAGGACGCAGGCCATGCGCAGTATGCGTTTGGCGGCGCCTGTGTCCTTTTGATGGTGCACCGACCAGCGCCAAACGCAACCTGTTGCAATATGGTTGCGCTCGGCTCACCGTCAAAAGGACGCAGGCGCCGCCAAACGCATACTGCGCACGGCCTGCGTCCTCAGTGATAAAGATAGGGGACGCATGCAGCGTCATGCGCCCGGAGGCGGAGCTAACGCCGGGGTTGCGGCAGGGGGCGGGGCTTAGCGGCGGCCGTGCGCAGGCCGGCGCTGCGGCCTGTAACGCAAATGTGAAACCGGCCTTAGACGGAGACCTGGAGATGCGTACAAGCCACAATGTCTTTCACCCACTGTGAAATTTGGTGGAGGATCGGTGATGATCTGGGGATACTTCAGCAAGGCTGGAATTGGGCAGGTTAATCTTTGCGAAGTACATATGAATCAAGCCGCATACAAGGTTATCCTAGCGAAAGTTGATTCCTTGTGCTCAGGCAATGTTCCCCAACTCTGAGGACTGGTTTTTCCAGCAGGACAATGTGCCATGCCACACAGCTAGATCAATCAATGTGTTGATGAAGGACCACCACATCAAATCCCTGTCATGGCCAGCCCAATCTCCAGACCTGAACGCCATTGAAAACCTTTGTAATGTAATCAATATGAAGATGGATAGTCACAAGCCATCAAACAAATAAGAACTGCTTACATTTGTGTACCAGGAGTGACATAAGGTCACCCAAAAGCAGTGTGACAGACTGGTGGAAAGCATGCCAAGACGCATGAAAGCTGTGATTACAAATCATGGTTATTCCACAAAATATTGATTTCTGAACTCTTCCTGAGTGAAAACATTAGTATTGTTGTTTCTAAATGATTATGAACTTGTTTTCTTAGCATTATTTGAGGTCTGCAAGCACTGCATTTTTTTTTTGTTCGACCATTTCTCATTTTCTGAAAATAATACAAAATTTAGTGCATTGGAAATTCGAAGACATGTCAGTAGTTTATAGAATAAAAGAGCATTTATATACTGTTAAGGCCGGTTTCACATTAGCGCATTTTCAGCGCGCGCACGGCCGGGGGTAGCTCCGCCCCCGATCCGGCTCTCTGCCCGGCGTGCCCGCCCCTTCCTTGTAGCGCCGCCTCCTAGCGGACAGCGGCGCCTGCGATCGGCGCACCCTATCTTTAGCATAGGGTGCGCCGATCGTGCGCAGGTCGTGCGCTAGTTGCGCTTTGACCTGCGCTGCGCACTTTTGACGGTGCGCCGTGCGCGCCAAAATCGAACTTTTCGGATTTTGGCGCGCACGGCGCACCGTCATAAGTGCGCAGCGCAGGTCAAAGCGCAACTAGCGCACGATCGGCGCACCCTATGCTAAAGATAGGGTGCGCCGATCGCAGGCGCCGCTGTCCGCTAGGAGGCGGCGCTACAAGGAAGGGGCGGGCACGCCGGGCAGAGAGCCGGATCGGGGGCGGAGCTACCCCCGGCCGTGCGCGCGCTGAAAATGCGCTAATGTGAAACCGGCCTAACACCAAAGTTTTGCAGCGAGGCCTAATTTCTGAGACCCTAATTTGCTCTTTTTTATCAAAACCTTCTGACAGGAAAATGTGGCTTTCTTGTTCAAAGCGACCAATCACAGCGCAGATTTTATTTGACCAGAGCTGTTGCATAAATAAAAGCTAAGAACTGATTGGTTGCTGTGGGTGACGAGGCCTAGTTTCTATTTCAGACCCTAATCCTGCTCACTGCTGCTAAGAGCTTTTCCCTAGATGTCTAACCTGGCCATTCTTAGGTCTACACAGCGATTCTGCCCTCGTAGCCTGACGTAATGATCGTCTATGCTGCTGTTTTAAGACCCCACGTGTGTCACCACGTAGCCGTACCTTAACCCCTTAAGCCCCAAGGGTGGTTTGCACGTTCATGACCGGGCCAATTTTTACAATTCTGACCACTGTACCTTTATGAGGTTATAACTCTTAAACGCTTTCATGGATCCCGGTGATTCTGACATTGTTTTCTCGTGACATATTGTACTTCATGTTAGTGGTAAAATTTCATTCATATAACTTGCGTTTATTTGTGAAAAAAATGGAAATTTGGCGAAAATTTCGCAATTTTCCAAATTTGAATTTTTATGCCCTTAAATCACAGAGATACGGCACACAAAAAACTTGATAACTAACATTTCCCACATGTTTACTTTACATCAGCACAATTTTGGAACCAAAATTTTTTTTTGTTAGGAAGTTATAAGGGTTAAAAATTGACCAGCGATTTCTCATTTTTACAACACCATTTTATTTTTACGGACCACATCACATTTGAAGCCACTTTGAGGGGTCTATATGATAGAAAATACCCAAAAGTGACACCATTCTAAAAACTGCACCCCTTAAGGTGCTCAAAACCACATTCAAGAAGTTTATTAACCCTTTAGGTGCGTCACAGGAATTTTTTGAATATTTAAAAAAAAAAAAAATGAACATTTAACTTTTTTTCACAAAAAAAATACTTCAGGTTCAATTTTTTCTATTTTACCAAGGGTAACAGGAGAAATTGGCCTGCAAAAGTTTATTGTGCAATTTGTCCTGAGTACGCCGATACCTGATATGTGGGGGGAATCACTGTTTCGGCGCATGTCAGAGCTCAGAAGGGAAGGAGCACCATTTGACTTTTTAAATGCAAAATTGGCTGGAATTGAGATCGGACGCCATGTCACGTTTGGAGAGTCCCTGATGTACCTAAACAGTGGAAACCCCCCACAAGTGACCCCATTTTGGAAACTAGACCCCCCCCCCCCCCCCCAAGGAACTTATCTAGATATGTGGTGAGAACTTTGAACCCACAAGGTCTTCACAGAAGATTATAACGTACAGCGGTACAATTAAAAAATCATATTTTTTCCACAAAAATATTTTCACCCCCAATTTTTATTTTTTCAACGGTAACAGGACCCTAAAGGTTATTGTGCAATTTGTCCTGAGTACGCTGATACCCCATATGTGGGTGTAAATGACTATTTGGGCGCATAGCAGAGCTCGGAAGGGAAGCAGCGCCATTTGACGTTTTTGGCTGGAATTGAGATCGGACACCATGTCGCGATTGGAAAACCCCTGATGTACCAAAACAGTGGAAACCCCCCACAAATGACACCATTTTGGAAACTAGACCCCCCCAAGGAACTTATCTAGATGTGTGGTGAGCACTTTGAACCCCCCAGTGCTTCACAGAAGTTTATAACGCCCGGGCGTGAAAATAAAAAAATCGTATTTTTTCCACAAACATGATCTTTTAGTCACCAATTTTTTTCATTTTCCCAAGGGTACAAGGAGAAATTGGACCCCAAAAGTTGTTGTCCAATTTGTCCTGAGTACGCTGACACCCCATATGTGGGAGAAAACTACTGTATGGACACACGTCGGGGCTCGGAAGGGAAGTAGTGACGTTTTGGAATGCAGAATTTGATGGAATGGTCTGCGGGTGTCATGTTGTGGAAACCCCCCACAAGTGACCCCATTTTGGAAACTAGACCCCCCCTAAGGAACTTATCTAGATGTGTGGTGAGCACTTTGAACCCCCAAGTGCTTCACAGAAGTTTATAACGCCTGGGCGTGAAAATAAAAAAATCATTTTTTTCCACAAAAATGATATTTTTGCCCCCAATTTTTTATTTTTCCTAAGGGTAACAGGAGAAATTGGACCCCAAAAGTTGTTTTGCAATTTGTCCTGAGTAGGCTGATACCCCATATGTGGGAGTAAAACACTGTTTGGGCACATGGCAGAGCTTGGAAGGGAAGGAGCACCATTTGACTCTTTCAACGCAGAATTGGCTGGAATTGAGATCAGACGCCATGTTGCATTTGGAGAGCACCTGATGTGGCCAAACAGTGGATGAGTTGACGCTTTTATTGGTATCATGTTCGGGCACGTGATATTTTTTGATCGCTTTTTATTCCGATTTTTGGGACGCAGAATGAACAAAAAACAGCGTTTCATGAATTTCTTTTGGGTGGTGCGTTTACACCGTTCCGCGTGCGGTAAAATTGATAAAGCGGTTTTATTCTTCGGGTCAGTACGGTTACAGCGATACCTTATTTAGTTTTTTTTTTTTTTTATGTTTTGGCGGTTTTATGCAATGAAAACTATTTTATATAAAAAAATTATTTTTGCATCGCTTTATTCTGCGAGCTGTAACTTTTATATTTTTTATCTGATGATGCTGTGTGGCGGCTCGTTTTTTGCGGGACAAGCTGACGTTTTCAGCGGTGCCATGGATATTTATATGCGTCTTTTTATCGCGCGTTATTGCACTTTTTGTTCGGTGGTATGATAATAAATCATTATTTTTTGCTTCGTTTATTTTTTTCAAGGGGTTCGCTAAAGGGGTTATCTAATGGGACAGTTTTATAGGGCGGGTCGTTACGGACGCGGCGATACCAAATATGTGTACTTTCATTGTTGTGGTGTTTTTTTTTATTTTCAAAAAATGAATTTATTGGGGAATATATATATATATATATATATATATATATATATATATATATATATAATTTATTTTATTACATTGTCCCAGTTGGGACATCACTGTCCTGTGACAGATCGCTGATCTGTCACATCACAGATCACTGTGACAGATCAGCGATCTGTCACAGGCATAGACGCAGACTTCCTCATGCCTGCGCTTTGCAGGCACTGAGTAAGTCAGCTCCCTACAGGCCCCCGTCGCCATCTTGGATCCGGGGGCCTGTAGGGATAGAGCCCCCCGCAGCAGCGCTGCACATTGCGCTGCTGTGGGGGGCTCAGGGAAGCACAGAGGGAGCCCCTTCCCTGTCGATGCTTCCCTTTAACCCCCGGTACACCGCGATCGTGTTTGATCGCGGTGCACAAGGGGTTAACGTGTCGGGGGCGGTCCGTGACCGCCCCTGACACATTGTGCCGGGTGTCAGCTGTGATAATCAGCTGACACCCGGCCGAGATCAGCGGCGCTCACCACGTGGGCGCCGCTGATCGCTATGACGTACTATCCCGTCCCTGGGAATTAAGTCCCAGGGCACATGGACGGCATCGTACGTCATATGGCAGAAAGGGGTTAAAATGACCCATCAATGTCCTTCTCCCTCTCTCATAACCACAAAGAAATCCAAAAGCTGCAGTGTCGTCATGGTGTGTCGCTGCTTTGTTCGAAATTACCTTGTAGTCTTAGCCTAATACTAAATTAGTACTGCAAGACATCCACTGATCCTTTAGCATGGGGGGACTAGCTGCCTGACACTCACCAGATGGCAGGTTCCAGGATGGAAGGGGTTGGAGGATTGGACATGTTGAATTTCAGCATGCCCATTCTATTGGTTTCCAGGGGAGATAAGCTGCTACCATATACCTGTGGCAACAGCTTATCCCCCAACCTCTTTTCATACAGGGCGTGCATGTGTATAGGGGTTTGGGAAGGAATAGTGGTTGGCCATTACTTGCTGCAGCACTCTTTACAGGACTGTGCCCATGCGTTAATGAATGTTACTCATATGGTAAACAGTGACTATAATTTAGAGATTATGGTTCACATCCGTCTTATTATGTATATAGGCAAAGTAAGTTTGCACATGCTTATAATTTCCCATAAAATTGTAATAGAGTGCTTGTCACTTTAAGAAGATGTGCAGCAATGCCTTTAGGGCACAGGTTGTAGTTTATCACAAGTCACTGCTTTTAGGCATATGACTGATACTTGGCTATTGATGTTTTATCTATTTGTTTAACTTTGTTACTCAGCTGGATTTAAAGGGGGAAGTTCAAAGATGCCATCACACAGGGTCACTATGGACGAATTGGGACCCTAGCTGAGTTTATTCACATAGTGCCTGTGTAGTATGCATCAAATCCCTTGTACCGTTCTGTATCTGTTTTGATCTATGTGATTATTGGTATCCTGTAATGTCTATTGTCTGTAGAAATCCCTTCTATATTGTAAAGTGCTGCGGAATATGTTGGCTCTATAGAAATAAAATTATTATTACCCCATGTGCTTCAAAAGCCGCATTCTCAAGTATGGTTATGTAGTCCCCTGACCCAGAGAGCTGCACCCACAGACATTGCCGTGTACTCCCCTGAGATCTGCACTCAGACGTGGCCGTCTGCTCCCCTCACCCCCGAGGGCTGTATCCACAGACGTGGCCGTCTGCTCCCCTCACCCCCGAGGGCTGTATCCACAGACGTGGCCGTCTGCTCCCCTCACCCCCGAGGGCTGTATCCACAGACGTGGCCGTCTGCTCCCCTCACCCCCGAGGGCTGTATCCACAGACGTGGCCGTCTGCTCCCCTCACCCCCGAGGGCTGTATCCACAGACGTGGCCGTCTGCTCCCCTCACCCCCGAGGGCTGTATCCACAGACGTGGCCGTCTGCTCCCCTCACCCCCGAGGGCTGTATCCACAGACGTGGCCGTCTGCTCCCCTCACCCCCGAGGGCTGTATCCACAGACGTGGCCGTCTGCTCCCCTCACCCCCGAGGGCTGTATCCACAGACGTGGCCGTCTGCTCCCCTCACCCCCGAGGGCTGTATCCACAGACGTGGCCGTCTGCTCCCCTCACCCCCGAGGGCTGTATCCACAGACGTGGCCGTCTGCTCCCCTCACCCCCGAGGGCTGTATCCACAGACGTGGCCGTCTGCTCCCCTCACCCCCGAGGGCTGTATCCACAGACGTGGCCACGTTTATTGCAGCAATTTCAACTGTAAAAACTCATCATTTTTAACACCTCAGAAAACTGTGTGAACATAGTGTAGGAGTACACAGCACTTCTCTTCTGTGGATTTTACACATCATATCGATCAAATAGGCTGCAGATTTTCCAACTAGTGAATCCGGACAGAACCTCTTCTGCGGTCTTACCCCCTGGGCACATGCCCTCTGCTTCCCCAAGGACTGGTAAAGAGAAGAGGATGATACAGGATGGATTTCTGTTTCTGGGGATTTATTGGTTTGAGTTTCTGGTAATGAGCCTGACATTGAGTGAGGGGTCGCTGTGTCCTAGATGATGACCCGGCCGCACATATGGCCATGCATGTCATGCTTGCAGTGTATTGTGTTACACACAGGCTGATGATGATCCCCGGGCACAGGTGGTACACCCGATCAGAGATATATTAAGAATTAGAATAATGCAAGTTTCTTTGTCTTTTATCATTGTACGTTGACGACCAGTTTTCCCTCCCACAATACTTTACACTGCAGCGAGCGCTCTTTTTTGAGCAGGTCTTTACCTCTCTTTTGCACTCTGGCCATGTAATTAATCATGGAGTGGTGAATTTTTATCAGGCTCTGTGCTATAATCGATTACTACAGTCCATGACCTTGGGTTAGGCGCTGTCTACAAAACGGGTAAATTAAAGCCATGCAAATTGGAGTAAGGGTCACATTCCTCTCCTTGTGAACTGATTTCTGTACTATGGCTGACACCTCAGAGCCAGAGCAATAATGCGACCATGGCAAAGTTCAGCACAGCGCAATGCAAGTGGTGCTGGGGGGGGCGCCAGTTGTACGTGCACAGCTGCATATCTATGACATTTTCACCATCTATTGTTTTTTTTTTTTTTTTTTTTAAAAAGGAAGGGCCTGTGCATAAAACTTGGTTTATTACTTAAAAAAAATGGCGCCACCCTGAGGTTTTATGGAATATTGCCAATCAACTCTATTTAATTTAAATGGAGCTGAGCTGTAATATCACCAATAACCTATAGACAGGAAGCCATGTTTTTGTTTTAACCTGTACTATACCTTTAAGACCTCCCCAAGGTTAAGGCTTTCCAATCTTCTATTTCTGAGGGTGTGTGCACACGCTGCTGATTCTGCTGCGGATCCGCAGCGCTTTTGGCTCTGCGGGTCCGCAGCAGATTCTGCTGCGTTGTTCAGTACCTTTATTTCCTATGGAAAAAAAAAAAAAACGCAGTGCACATGCTGCAGATTTGTCCGCGCGGTTTTGCTGCGGCTTGCAAACCGCAGCATGTCAATTCTTTGTGCGGTTTCCGCTGCGGTTTCACACCTCATCCATTATGAGGTGTGAAACCGCAGGGCAAAACCGCAGGCTAATCCGCAGATAAACCACAGGACTTTTGTCCTGCGGATTTTCCAACAAAATCCACACAACCAAAAAACTACGTGTGCACATACCCTGAAGTGCATTTGTGTTCAGCCTCTGTAATATTAAACATTTATAAGGAACAGTATTTTATGAATTGCGCTAGAAGCAATTCCCTCATAGTCGTGGGAGCAGTGCAGGAGAAGGGGCTGTCGGGGGTGGGTTTTCATTAATAACATCGCAGTAGGGAATTGCTTAAATAACAATTTCCTATCTGTTCTGGTAGGAGTAACAAAGAGCTGCCCGGGGGTAGTTGGCCCTTCCTTGTTTATGGCAGCATTATGGCTGCACATGATGCCAAGTGTTGCAAAACAGCCCGTGGAGGAAAAGGAGATGATCTCACGGCCAATTTCCCACATTATTTATATAGTCCATTCATTCTCGAGCTCCATGACCTGCAGAGCTGGCGATCTACCATCCATGTGCTGGCTGTACCCTCCAAGATGGACGTCAATCGCTGCACCCACATCCCAGTGAGCATCTGCTTGCACAGGGGACTTATGTTATCTATATCCATTGATGGGAGGGCTTGGTTGTATTGCCGCTACTGATCAAACCAGAGGGTAAAAGATGGGGCGTGCAGACAGATGGTCGTCTGGCATGAGGGGAGCAATATGTACAGACTTGGATGCTGATGGGTACCCAGAAAACACTGCTATATAGGCTAAAAGTGGCTGCTTGTTCTTGTAACTTGCCTACAGAGGGAAGAGCAGCTCTGGAGAATAAACTGCTGCTCTAACTAGTGAACTGTGCAGATTAAAGGGGTCGTCCACTTTTTTCCCCCTTACGCTATTCATTGAGGTGGACAACCTGTATTCACCCTTTGTTTGACCGCTACACATTTTAGCGACTGCCATTTTGTTTCCTTTGACAGAGTAGCCCAGTGTTTTGTCTGTAAGCTTTGTGATCCCGCTTGTTCTGTAGTCTCTCAGAGCGTTAGGCGCGGCGATGGATAACAGGCGGCAGTCACGCCAGGTACGGTACGCTTCTCGCTCTCGGCTTCCTCCAGCCCAGGCTATGTTCTCCTGCTTTTAATTTGATTTTGCTTCTGCTGGGATTAGAATAATGGGAATTAGGATTGTGGATGGAGAATTTATCTCGTTACCAAAGATCTCGTTATAGGAGGAAAGTCTGGAGATCTCATCATTTCTGCCTCTCAGGTTGGTAAAAGGAGATGTAATTCCCATGAGGGTAGCAGTAGGGATTATGCAGCTGAGCTGCCGGCAGTCTGGACTCCGCTGAACAGTAGTCTTTTGTCTGATGACCCATCCCAAAGGAACCTGTCGTATCATAGGCTGCGTCCATGTGATTATTAAGGGACGGTTCTGGTAGATCGGATGTACAGTCAGTATATTAGGGGATTATTGATTAAATGGTAAAATCTAATCAAATTGGAACATTTCTGTAGCATGTAAATGCCCGGTGCAGCGCCACCGTCCTACTGCCCTATCGTTTATACCCTTCACATTGCTCCCGCCGCCTTATTCACATGTACATGCCCATTTTCCTTCCATGTGATGGTCTTTTTTTTTTCTTTATATTAAAGTCCATGATTTCGGGTTTTTTCACGTCATTCGTCAGTAGTTTTTCACGTTTGCAAAAAGTTGCTCAAGCGTCTTCGGATACTGTCAGTTTTTCGCCAACCTGTTAACTTGGTTCAATCTTTTTTTGAATCTGCAATATAGAACCATAGCATGGGGGCCAAATTTGTGTAAATCGCCCCATAGATTGGCACTTGATGTGGCCAGAATCCCCGACCACTTAAATAAAACTTACACTGAGGGTTTTTTCTTATATTTAAAGTGGACCTATTACCATGTGATAAGTGGTCAGTTTTAGGTCTTATTTTGTACCTGCTCTTCCTCTGAGTATTCCAATTTCTATTTTTGGGAAATCCACCATATGGTTCCAGAGATATGGACCTTTTTATTTACTGTTACTTTTTATGGTCTTTACCAATGCAGCGCAGCCAGAAGACACGCCCCCGAGGATCCTGTGAGCCACACCCCCTGTAAAGACTATAGACATTAGCACTAAATACTAAAAGGCCCATCTCTTTAGAACCGTGTGGTGGATTTCCAAAAAATAAAATTTCTCAGGGAAGTGGCGGGAATAAAAAAAATAGCAAAAACTGACCACTTTTGATCTGGTGACAGATCCTTTTAAGTCATATGACACATGCTCTAGATGTCTCAGTGATCACAACAAGATCTCATTGCTGCCGTTGCTCAGCCGGCATTCATTATAGAAATCCATGGTGCCGCCATCCGTCTCTACACTAAAGATTCGTAATCACTGTCTGGTCCGGCTCTAGCTCATTTTAAGTGGTCCTCAAAGGTCAGCAGGCGTCACGCAAGTGCTGCTGGCATATAATCCATTAACCCAATATATACTGATGCTTATTTCTGACACTAACTCCAAAAAATCTGAAATGAATCCAATATTTCAGCTTCTTTAACCATCTGGAGATTTATTAACACAGTTACAAGTATGGCCCCCTTTTACTTACAGGTGTCATCCAGGCTGACATGGTGTAACCAGGGAATACATTTTTCCTGCTGATTGTCAGCTATTGATATTGGATAAATGGCCCTTTAAATAACTTTCTAACCTTGCCTCCCAATTTATTTCAAAGGGGGAGAGAAGAGTCGAATAGATGCCTGACACCCCTTATCTACGAGCCAGTTTAGTATATGTCCTTCATTCTCCCCCTTCGGTTGCACCTGGTTTTGAAGCGTCATCCCAGTTGGGCTGAGATGCAATGACAGACACTGCCTGTAGCCAAGGGTGGTGGTGCGTGTGATACAGAAAGCAGCATGTAACACCTATAACGGGGTCCTCCAGGTCATTTTGTTTTACATACCTATTTAAACTCTCTATTATTTAATTATTTTTTTTACAGGCCAAGCCGGCTCGCCTGGTGAAACCCGTATCGTTGGTGAAGCTGCCAGGTAGGTACTTGGCACACCAAGAGGGGTTGCCTTCTCTTCCCGTACCACCACTGCAACAGACGCTGGACAAGTACCTTCTGGCCCTGAAGCCCATAGTCTCTCAGGAAGAATGGAGCCACACCAGCCAAGTGGTGCAAGACTTCCACAGCTCTGGAGTGGGCGAGCGGCTGCAGAAGGGGCTTGAGAGGAGAGCAAAGAAAACCGAAAACTGGGTATGGTCACGTATTACTGGCGGTTATCTCCTGTAAGAACAGAAGGATTGGGCATACTGAATTTCAGTATGCCAAATCATTTCTCAACTGATTTGAATATTGATGACCTATCCATACGAGTGGTGGAGGTCGGCACCCCTAAAAATCAGCTGTACACAGTGTGCAGTGATGGGAAACACTACTAAATACACAGTCTAGTGGCCATTCTTGGGTACTGCTGCTTGACGCCTATTAAAGTTGAATGGTCATGGAAACCTTAAGTCTTTCAGGACTGGGACATTTTTGTGTGTTGTGTTTTTTTTTTTTTTTTTTTTTTCTTCCCTTCGTTGACACAGTCATGCAAGGGCTTGTGTTTTTTTTTGTTTTTGTTTTTTTCAGGACGATTTGTGAATGGCGCTATTCCAAACTACTTGATTATAAAATGTACTGAAATTCCAATAATAAAAAAATTCCTCCATTAATGTTTGCCTACATAAACTTTTTTTTTTTCTTTTTTATTAAAGAAAAAATTAGACCTTTAGTTTAAAAAACCATTGGCAGATGCACAGCAGTAACCAAACCGTTTAAACACCGTCAGTGATCGGCAGCGTCGTCTAAATGGTTAAGCATCAGCGAACAGAGCTAGCTAGTATAACCCAGGCGTCACCGCCATGCTGGTGCGGACCAAGGGGAAAGGGGTTAATATAGGGTACACTTTCTTGCAGCATTTCTGGATGGGGGGACATTAGCCAATAAAGTCTGATGTGTTTCTCCTCAGCTCGCTGACTGGTGGCTGCAGACGGCCTATCTGGAGTACCGGCTCCCGGTGGTGGTCCACTCCAGCCCTGGGGTGGTCTTACCAAAGCAAGATTTTGCAGACAGACAGGGACAGCTCAGGTACCCGGTTACTTCTTTGGTACAATGTCCTGCGTCCTCTCCCGGTTTTCTGAAAGAGGTAGCTGACCCCTGTCCAGGGTGACCTTTCTCACACTACCTCCATCGCTATTTCCACTCGGCCCAAAATAAAATCTAATAAGATTTATTTTGGGACGTTCACTCCGGACCCTCCCTCGTGTAAGGATCAGAGCAGAGCTGCAAGTGCTGACTCCGGGCTCTGACCTCCAGTGTGTTTCCCTCCTCGGGTGTAACATTATACGCCCATGCCACAATCCAGCTCCGACTGATGACAAGCCGATATCTTCTCCATGTATGACTGATCTTCACACCATGACATGTGAGGTCCCTGGCAGCCACTTATCTCCCCCTCCAACTTATATACACTAACATCTGTTCATGGCCGTTCTGTGCCCATAGGCTTCCTTCCCTCTCTTTAACTCCTTAATGTACAATGGATATGCATAATACTTGTATGGAGCAGGATCAGGGGCTGAGCCCGATCCATACAGCAGCCACACACAGTAACTGCTGCGATTTACCTCTTAGATGCAGCTGGTTGAGGAGGGGGGGACTGCGACAAGAAGTTGGTCATTACACGATTATTGATGGCTTATCCTTAGAAGGAAAAAATAAATATATTTGACACACAAACTGATTTAAACAATTGTTAATTTTCTGCTGACACATTCCCTTTAAGCTGGGTCATCTCTCTCAGGTCTCTGGCTATTTAACTCGCAGAAGTCAGCTGATTAAAGTGGCCGTGACACTCCAGCCTCTTCATTGTTTACCAGAATCAGCGCCATACACTTCTGTAGTGACTGTACCTGGTACTGCAGCTCCATCCTATTGAAGTGAATGAATCTGAGTTACAGTACCAGGCACGACTACGTACAGAGAGAAGCGAACAGGCTATTACAATATGTCCAATTAATTCTGTTTCTGCTTTTAGATTTGCCGCAAAGCTGATTGAGGGTGTCCTGGACTTTAAAGCCATGATAGACAAGTGAGTAATGGAGCGGTACTGTCAGACCCCCTGTAAACCTGTTTATGGGCCAAGTATACATTGTCCTACTGTTGATTTACAGTGAGACCCTCCCTGTGGAGCATCTTGGTGGTAAACTTCTATGTATGAATCAGTACTATCAGATCCTGTCCTCATGTCGAATCCCCGGGGCAAAGCGAGACTCCGTGGTCAACTACAGTCAAGTGAAGAAGCCCCCTACTCACATAACTGTGGTCCATAACTTCCAGGTAAGACCCATTGGTACATATGGATGCACAGAGCTTGGTTCATACTGACATGGCGGAGGCCAAAGGACACTTTTTCGGCCTCTGTCTGGTTAGTGGACCCCTATGAAGACCCTTCGCTTGTACGCGTATGTCAGTTGCTTTTTCCAGACTCTAAACACAGTAAGAACAGACCCCCAAGTCTATAGATCTTTGCTTTTCCGTAGTGGAATTTCCACTTAAAGGGGGTGTCCACTACTCACAAATGCTTTGAAAGTGGGTGCACGGCATTGCCAAATTTTAAATAGCATATTCACAATCTGAACCACCCCAGATGCCCCCTCCATATGGCTGTCAGTGTCCCTCCACAATCTCTTTGCAACATCTACTAGGTGACCTCAGCTGTTAATCAGTGACTGACTCTAGTGGAGACCCCTTTTAATCTGGTTGTTACTGTCATTCTTATCCCCTCTAGTTCTTTGAACTGGACGTGTATAACAGCGATGGAAGCGTCCTCACCGCCGATCAGATTTTTATTCAGCTGGAAAAGATTTGGGGGACCTCGCTACAGACAAACAAGGAGCCCATCGGCATTCTGACCTCCAATCACAGGAACAGTTGGGCCAAGGCCTACAACAACCTGATCAAAGGTAAGATGAAGATGCGCCGTACTGACCCACAGGGTGATATTCCTGACCATGCATTTTAATAAATGCTGTACAAATCTAGTCTTAAAGGACAGGTTTTGTTAAAGGGGTTGTCTGGTGAATGGAAACTGCAATAACTTCTAAATCGATGGGGGTCCAACTCGTGAGACCCCCACTGATCACCAGATCGGGTACTCTTCTTTTTGTTAAGAATGGAGCTACAGTGCACGTACAAGATCGCTGCTCCTTTCATTCCCTATGGGACTTTTGGTCGCTGCATTGGCTTTTTTCAAACTGTTTTCATAGAGAACAAATGGAGCAATGGTCACTGCTGCTCCTTTTTGATGGGGTTAGAAGTACCTCCGTTCTTTTGATTGTTGGTGGTCACAGCGTTGGACCACCATTGATCTATAAATAATTTTGGGGATAGGCGATCACTTCTTTTCCTCGACAACCCCTTCTAAAGTGGCTTTCCAGGACTGATATTTATGGTCTATCAATATGAAATCCGTAGGGGTCTGACTCTCAGCATGCCCAATAATCAGCTGATTGAAGGGGCTGTGGCACTGTTATGGATGCTACTGACATTCTCCACATTTCGTAGTGGCTTTGCCCGGTGTTACACCTCATCCCCATGCACTTGAGCTACAGTATCGAGCACAACTACTACTAAAATTGCAGCACCGTGCCTAGTATATAATGATGCCCTTTACTCAGATGATCGTCAGAGTACCAGGCGTCAAACCCCCACTAATCTGATATTGGTTGCCTGTCTGCAGTATAAAAGTCCCGACAGTTCTCCCCCTCCACCTCTGAGTCCCTAACAATCGGCTATTGTACGGCAATCCATACGACACATTGGGGTCCAATGACCAGTTTGGTCTGGAGTCAAGTAATGCCTTCTCTTCTGTACTAGATAAAACCAACAAGGAATCTGTGCGCTCAATCCAGAAGAGCATCTTCACTGTGTGCCTGGATGGCCCGATGCCCAAAGTCTCCGATGAACACTACAGGAGCCGTGTGGCCGCTCAAATGCTTCACGGTGGGGGAAGCCGCCTGAACAGTGGCAACAGGTGGTTTGACAAAACACTTCAGGTAGGAGACGACCATGTTGTGATATTGCATGAGCTAACCTTTCTAAGTGATGCATTTAACCCCTTTCTGACATCGGGCATAGATGTACGCCGATGTTGGACTCCCTCCCCTTTGAACAGCTGGAACAGCTGCGGGTGGAATCGCAATCCACCCACAGCTATTAACCCATTAAATGCCGCTGTCAAACTCTGACAGCAGCATTTAACATGCGCTTGCGGCAGACGCTCTGGAAATCTGCCCATCGGTGATCCCTGTCACGTGATCACGGATCACGATGGGTTGGCATGACAACCAGAGGTCTTCTGCAGACTTCTATGGTTGGCACTGCCGGATTGCTTTGAGCGCTGCCAAGTGGTCGGCGCACATAGGAAGTCAGCAATTCTGCTACATACAGGCAATCTGATCATCGCCTGTTTGTAGCAGAGCCGATCGGACAACTGCAGCTTCTAGTCTCCCATGAAGACTATTGAGACATGCTAAAAGTAAAAAAAAAAAAGTTTAACCTGATCGCTAAATGGTGTAATGAGAAAAAAATTAAAAACACCAGAATTACGTTTTTTTGGTCGGCCCAACATTGCATTAAAATGCAATAACGGGCAATCAAAAGATCGTATCTAGCACCAAACTGGTATCACAAAAAATGTCAGCCCAGCACGCAAAAAATAAGCCCTCACCCAACTCGAGATCACGAAAAATGGAGACGCTAAGGGTCTCTCAAAATGGCGCAAATTTGTTTTTTTTTGTTTTTTTTTCACCACTTAAATAAAAAAGAACCTAGACATGTTTGGTGTCTTTGAACTCTTAATAACCTGGAGAATCATAATGACAGGTCAGTTTTGGCATCTAGTGAACATGGTGGGGAAAAAAAAAACCCTCAAAAAAACCGCTGTGGGATTGCACTTTTTTTGCAATTTCACCACACTTGGAATTTTTTTTCCGATTTTTGAGTACACGACATGGTAAAACCAATGGTGTCGTTCAAAAGTACAACTGGTCCCTCAAAAAAAACAAAAAAAAACAAGCCCTTACACGGCCATTTTGACCAAAAAAATTATGGCTGTGGGAAGAAGGGGAGCAAAAAATGAAAATTCAAAATCAAAAATACCTCTGGTTGTTAAGGGGTTAATGTTTTGTCTCTTCTCAGTTCATAGTGGCAGAGGATGGGTCGTGCGGGCTGGTGTATGAACACGCTCCTGCAGAAGGACCGCCGATTGTGGCCTTACTTGATCACGTCGTTGAGTACACGTAAGACTTGTGTGCTTACTGTCTGGGATCAGCCGATATTAGTCTAATGTATATGAGGGGGCTTTATAGTGGTTCCTATACATCCATTTATGGGTCACTGACCAGAGTCATAATGAATAGGAGCATCCGAAACCTCAAAAAAGTCTCATTCATCTGTATGGAGAGAGACTGGACATCAGCCGTCTAGACAAGAAGAGGGACTTGGGGATCACTAGCGATCTATAACTTATTCTGGGGGTTCCCTGCTGTAAGCTACAGTAGGGGTCCTACAAATTAGATGCAAACGATGGTACCTGTCTGACAGGAATTTTTTTTTATTTTGCTATGCAAATCTGTAAGCTAAAGGTAACATTACACATTAAACCATATTATTTCTTATTACCACTAGAGAGAGAGAGAGAGAGATATAACACTAAAAAATATATAAAACATGTGTATAAATGCAGGTTAATTAATGATTATGAAAATTAACCCCTTACCTACAATTGACGTAATATTCCGTCCATGTGACCATGGACCTAATTACCATGGACGGAATATTACGTCACCATGATCAGCGGCGCCCACGTGGTGAGCGCCGCTGATCGCGGCCGGGTGTCAGCTAATTATCATAGCTGACACCCGGCACAATGTGTCAGGGGCGGTCACGGACCTCCCCCGACACGTTAACCCCTTGCACACCGCGATCAAACGCGATCGCGGTGTACCGGGGGTTAAAGGGAAGCATCGGCAGGGAGGGGGCTCCCTCCGTGCTTCCCTGAGCCCCCCACAGCAGCGCAATGTGCAGCGCTGCTGCGGGGGACTCCTTTCCTCCAGGCCCCCGAATCCAAGATGGCGACGGGGGCCTTCGGGGGCCTGAGGAAGCTGGCTTCCTCAGTGCCTGCAAAGCGCAGGCATGAGGAAGTCTGCAGCAGTGCCTGTGACAGATCGCTGATCTGTCACAGTGATCTGTGATGTGACAGATCAGCGATCTGTCACAGGACAGTGATGTCCCACCTGGGACAAGGTAATAAAGTAAAAAAAAAAAAAAGTGTTAAAAATAATTTAAAAAAAATCGCTAAATAAATTAGTAAAAAAAAAAAAATATTCCCCAATAAATCCATTTTTTCAAAATAAAAAAAAACAAAAACAATAAAAGTACACATATTTGGTATCGCCGCGTCCGTAATGACCTGCCCTATAAAACTGTCCCATTAGTTAACCCCTTTAGCGAACCCCTTAAAAAATAAAAATAAAAAACGAAGCAAAAAATAATGATTTATTATCATACCACCGAACAAAAAGTGCAATAACGCACGATCAAAAAGACACATATAAATATCCATGGTACCGCTGAAACGTCATCTTGTCCCGCAAAAAACGAGCCGCCATACAGCGTCATCCGCAAAAAAATAAAAAAGTTATAGCTCGCAGAATAAAGCGATACAAAAATAATTTTTTTATATAAAATTGTTTTCATTGCAAAAAACCGACAAAACATAAAAAAACGACCTAAATGAGGTATCGCTGTAACCGTACTGACACGAAGAATAAAACCGCTTTATCAATTTTACCGCACGCGGAACGGTGTAAACGCACCCCCCCCAAAAGAAATTCATGAAATGCTGGTTTTTGTTCATTCTGCGTCCCAAAAATCGGAATAAAAAGCGATCAAAAAATGTCACGTGCCCGAAAATGGTACCAATAAAAACGTCAACTCTTCCCGCAAAAAATAAGACCTCACATGACTCGGTGGGTCAAAATACGGAAAAATTATAGCTCTCAATATGTGGTGATGCAAAAACTACTTTTACAATAAAAAACGTCTTTTAGCGTGTGACAGCCGCCAAACATAAAAACCGCCATAAATAGTAAATCAAACCCCCCGTTATCACCCCCTTAGTTAGGGAAAAATAATAAAACTAAAAGAAAATGTATTTATTTCCATTTTCCCATTAGGGTTAGGGGTGTGTTGAGGTTAGGGTTGGAGTTATAATTGGGGGGTTTCCACTGTTTGGGCACATCAGGTGCTCTCCAAAGGCAACATGGCGTCTGATCTCAATTCCAGCCAATTCTGCGTTGAAAAAGTCAAATGGTGCTCCTTCCCTTCCAAGCTCTGCCATGCGCCCAAACAGTGTTTTACCCCCACATGTAGGGTATCAGCCTACTCAGGACAAATTACAAAACAACTTTTGGGGTCCAATTTCTCCTGTTACCCTTAGGAAAATAAAAAATTGGGGGCAAAAATATAATTTTGCGGAAAAAAATGTTTTTTTTTATTTTCACGCCCAGGCGTTATAAACTTCTGTGAAGCACTTGGGGGTTCAAAGTGCTCTCCACACATCTAGATAAGCTCCGTGGGGGATCTAGTTTCCAAAATGGGGTCACTTGTGGGGAGTTTCCACTGTTTAGGTACATCAGGGGCTCTCCAAAAGCAACATGACACCCGCAGACCATGCCATCAAAGTCTGCATTCCAAAACGTCACTACTTCCCTTCCGAGCCCTGATGTGTGCCCATACAGTAGTTTTCTCCCACATATGAGGTATCAGCGTACTCAGGACAAATTGGACAACAACTTTTGGGGTCCAATTTCTCCTGTTACCCTTGGGAAAATAAAAAAATTGGGGACTAATTGATCATGTTTGTGGAAAAAATACGATTTTTTTATTTTCATGCCTGGGTATTATAAACTTCTGTGAAGCCCTTGGGGGTTCAAAGTGCTCACCACACATCTAGATAAGTTCCTCAGGGGGTCTAGTTTCCAAAATGGGATCATTTGTGGGGGGTTTCCACTGTTTAGGTACATTAGGGGCTCTCCAAAGGCAACATGACACCCACAGACCATTCCATCAAAGTCTGCATTCCAAAACGTCACTACTTCCCTTCCGAGCCCTGACGTGTGTCCATACAGTAGTTTTCTCCCACATATGGGGTGTCAGCGTACTCAGGACAAATTGGACAACAACTTTTGCGGTCCAATTTCTCCTGTTACCCTTGGGAAAATAAAAAAATGGGGACTAAAAGACGATGTTTGTGGAAAAAATACGATATTTTTATTTTCACGCCCGGACGTTATAAACTTCAGTGAAGCACTGGGGGGTTCAAAGTGCTCACCACACATCTAGATAAGTTCCTTGGGGGGTCTAGTTTCCAAAATGGTGTCATTTGTGTGGGGGTTCTACTGTTTTGGTACATCAGGGGCTTTCCTAACGCGACATGGTGTCCGATCTCAATTCCAGCCAAAAACGTCAAATGGCGCTGCTTCCCTTCCGAGCTCTGCTATGCGCCCAAATAGTCATTTACACCCACATATGGGGTATCAGCGTACTCAGGACAAATTGCACAATATCTTTTAGGGTCCTGTTACCCTTGGAAAAATAAAAATTGGGGGTGAAAAGATCATTTTTGTGGAAAAAATATGATTTTTTAATTGTACCGCTGTACGTTATAAACTTCTGTGAAGCCCTTGTGGGTTCAAAGTTCTCACCACATATCTAGATAAGTTCCTTGGGGGGTCTAGTTTCCAAAATGGGGTCACTTGGGGGGGTTTCCACTGTTTAGGTACATCAGGGGCTCTCCAAACGCGGCATGGCGTCCGATCTGAATTCCAGCCAATTTTGCATTGAAAAAGTCAAACGGTGCTCCTTCCCTACTGAGGTCTGCCATGCGCCGAAACAGTGGTCCCCCCCCCCCCCCACATATCAGGTATCAGCGTACTCAGGACAAATTGCACAATAACTTTTGCAGTCCAATTTCTCCTGTTACCCTTGGTAAAATAAAGAAAATTGAACCTGAAGTATTTTTTTTGTGAAAAAAAGTTAAATGTTCATTTTTTTTTTTAATATTCAAAAAATTCCTGTGACGCACCTAAAGGGTTAATAAACTTCTTGAATGTGGTTTTAAGCACCTTAAGGGGTGCATTTTTTAGAATGGTGTCACTTTTGGGTATTTTCTATCATATAGACCCCTCAAAGTGGCTTCAAATGTGAAGTGGTCCCTAAAAATAAAATGGTGTTGCAAAAATGAGAAATCGCTGGTCAATTTTTAACCCTTATAACTTCCTAACAAAAAAAAATTTTGGTTCCAAAATTGTGCTCATGTAAAGTAAACATGTGGGAAATGTTATGTATTAAGTTTTTTGTGTGCCGTATCGCTGTGATTTAAGGGCATTAAAATTCAAAGTTGGAAAATTGCGAAATTTTCAAAATTTTCGCCAAATTTCCGTTTTTTTCACAAATAAACGCAAGTTATTTGAATGCAATTTTACCACTAACATGAAGTACAATATGTCATGAGAAAACAATGTCAGAATCACCGGGATCCATGGAAGCGTTCCAGAGTTATGACCTCATAAAGGGACAGTGGTCAGAATTGTAAAAATTGGCCCGGTAGTTAACGTGCAAACCACCCTTGGTAGTGAAGGGGTTAAAGAAAAATATGTAAAAAAAAAAAAAATTGGGGGTGAAATAAAAATCTATAACCATAGAAAAAGAAAAACATAAATGTCAAATTACAAATATTATCATACACTGCGAATTGAGAAACATAAACTACAATAAAAAAAATTTTGTTTTTATTCTATATTTTACTACATACAAAAGTGCTATAAAATGTATGTTATGTAATAAATATTGCAAAGGAAATATTTATTTTTTTATCAATGTTTCCACAATTGATTTTCTATTTATTTTTTTTTTTATGCAGGAAGAAGCCGGATCTGGTGCGGTCGCCGATGATTTCTCTGCCAATGCCTAAGAAACTGCGGTTCAACATCACTCCAGAAATCAAGAAAGACATCGAAAACGCCAAGCAGAATCTGAACATGTGAGCGACCATTATAGATAAGGCCGCATCAGAGACCTCACATTTTGGAATACTAATTGCTGCTGACGTCAAATTTAACCCCTTGATGATGTAATAAATATATATTTTCATACATACGGTTGTGCTCAAAAGTTTACATACCCCGGCAGAATTTTTGCTTTCTTGGCCTTTTTTCATAGAATATGAATGATAACACCAAAACTTTTTCTCTACTTATGGTTAGTGGTTGGGTGAAGCCATTTATTGTCAGCTTACTGTGTTTTTCTCTCTTTAAATCTTAATGACAACCCAAAACATCTAAATGACCCTTATCAAAAGTTCACATACCCCATTTCTTAATACCATATATTGCCCCCTCTAAGATCAAGGACAGCTTGAAGTCTTTTGTGGTAGTTATGGATGAGGTTCTTTATTTTCTCTTATGGTAAAGCTGCCCACTCTTCTTGGCAAAAAGCCTCCAGTTCCTGTAAATTCCTGGGTTGTCTAGCATGAACTGCAAGCTTGAGATCTCCCCAGAGTGGCTCAATGATATTGAGGTCAGGTGACTGAGATGGCCACTCCAGAACCTTCACTTTATATAAAGAAGAACAAAAGGGATGGCACTCACGGTTCTGAAGTAGTGAATTTATTGTAGGATAAAAAGCATAGGCTAAGGAGAGATGTCTGAACAGTGGACAATGGCCATTTCACGCCAACTGCGCTTCAGCGGGTCCAGGACAGTTGTGGTCAAAAAGTTCAATTTTGGTCTCATCACTCCAAATTACCTTGTTCCGGAAGTTTTGAAGCTTGTCTTTGTGCTGTTTTGCGTATTGTAGGCGAGATACTTTGTGGCATTTGCGCAGTAATGGCTTTCTTCTGGCGACTCGACCATGCAGCCCATTTTTGTTCAAGTGCCTTCTTATTGTGCATCTTGAAACAGCCACACTGCTAGTTTTCAGAGAGTCCAGTATTTCAGCTGATGTTATTTGTGGGTTTTTCTTTGTATTCCAAACCATTCCTATCCTGGCAGTTGTGGAGGAAATTTTTGTTTGGTCTACCTGACCGTGGTTTTATTTTTACAGAGCCCCTGATTTTCCATTTGTTAATCACAGTTTGAACGCTGCTCACTTGGATATCTTTTGTATCCCTTTCTTGTTTTATACAGTTCAACTTCCTTTTCCTGTAGATCCGATAATAATTCTTTTGCTTTCCCCATGACTCGCAATCCAGAAACATCAGTGGCTGGATGAAAGATGCAAGAGTCTGTCTGGATCCCAGAAACTCACTCAGCTTTTATACACACACTGATTTACAAGCAAACAGGTCACAGGTGAGGATGTTACCTTTAGTAGCCACTCACACCTATTTGTATCAACTTCTGTGCATGTTATCAGGCCAAAATCATCAGGGTATGTAAACTTTTGATCAGGATCATATGGATGTCATTATATCATTCATATTCTCTGAAAAACGGCCAAGAAAGCAAAAAGTCTGCCAGGGTATGTAAACTTTTGAGCACAACTGTATGTAGAAAAAGACAGCAGGATGGCACTCACCGTTCTCTTGAAATGATTCACTTTATTTCATATTAATAAAGCATGGGCAATGGCACGGGAGAAATGCAAAAAGACGGATGACAGCCGTTTCGTGCACAATGCACTTCAACAGGTCCCATCATCCCAGGTGATGGGACCTGTTGAAGTGCATTGTGCACGAAACGGCTGTCGTCCGTCTTTTTGCATTTCTCCCGTGCCATTGCCTATGCTTTATTAATATGAATTAAAGTGAATCATTTCAAGAGAACAGTGAGTGCCATCCTGCTGTCTTTTTCTACTATGATATTTCATGTTTTTTCTTCACACAGATAGAGCACCCGTTCAGCAAGGGTTACAGGTGTCACACTGATAGCGGTTATAACTGGCTTTGCGGGTATTTCATTCTTAGGGACAGTGCCGGATGTTTCTTTTTTCTTTGACTGACTATTGTTGAACACAACTGTATGTTTATTTAGTACCGTTAGGGAACTCAAACCTGTGAGCGCTTGTACAATACACTGCAATTTAGGGATATTGCAGTCTATTGCAAGGAAAAAATCTGCTGCTCTCCTATGAAGCTCTTTCACAGGTGGGGCTTAATAGGTGTACTGGTGCAGCAGACATGAGGACCTTCAGTAGGACCCCGCGAACGAATAGTGGAAAAGGTTGCAAAAAGTTAACACCCCCTCATTCCTAACTGGTTAAATGCCGCGAGCAGAGTGACCGCAGCCTCTAAGGTTTAACTATTCCATTGTGCCCCCTGCTCTGTGTGGAGTGGTCACAGCTCCTGAGGATGCCCAGTGTAGTAAGCGGACACAGTCACTGTAAGTGTACAGCAGATGTCACTTAGGCGGCTAAAAGGGTGACCTGAGGCTCAGACTCAGGGCTGTGGAGTCGGTAAGCCAAACCTGCAACTCCGACTCCTCAATTTCCCTTACACCGACTCCAACTCCGACTCCCACATATATTGCTTATATTTAAGTGAAAAATTTATTGTAGTACAATGTGAACATCAGACATTAAATCATTTTTATGATACAATAGTAAGATATTTAGATAGAACATAATATTTATTGGAATACAACTTTAGAACACAAAAGACTATAAATTGTAAATGTGTAATACACTATGTACTGTAATATCGATCAATATATATATATATATATATATATATATATATATATATATATATATATATATATATATATATATACACACACTATGTAATAAACTATAAGTGGCAAAAAGCAGTTTTCAACAAAAACATACTAAATAACATCATGGGCAACATCTCTAACAATTTCTGGGTATAAAGGAAGTGCCTCATGCACAGTCAGTTTTGAAGAATGGTTGAATTTTTCTATTTCTTTGAGAGCAAGTGAAACATTTTGCTGAAATATGGTCAGTCTGCTTGCTATAGGAGACGGAGTGAAATCTTTTTCCTTGTAGCAACCCTTTGCCTGCTCCATGTCATCCAAATACTTGTCAAAGTCAAACTCCTCATCTGCTGAGGATGAAGATATGGCAGCAGTAGCACTGTCAGGACCCAAGTCCTCTTGCGCCTGGCAGTCCTCCTGTAGGCCACTCATCCTAACTGCTACCTCAGTCAGAGCTTCTTTTCCTTTAGTAAGATGTTGATTATTAAGCAGTATACGATGACTTGGGTCCACATAAACAGCTGCCAGAAAAATTTTATTTTCCAGTAGTTGTGTCTCTCTCCGTTTCACTGAAGCAGAAATGCCATCTGCGATTAAACAGCAAAATAGCAAGTTCTTTCGCTTCCTCATGAAAATGCCAGGAGTTAAATCCTCAGCTTGTAATTTTTTAGTCACGGTAAATGGGTGATTAAGCAATTCCTTCAATTCAGCCACCTGTGTCCATTGACCTTCATTTAGGGTTACCTGAGGGTTCGCCATATCTATAAGAAACGGTTTTAGTTGATCAACAATTGCCCCTTTCCCAGCACGTCTCTGCAAGATGGAATCAATTTTAGGGGTTCTGGTGGCAATAACCAATTTCCTCACCTTTCCAATCTGATTTCCAGCATGTCCCTCTTGCAGACTATCTCTTATTGCCAGCTGCAGCGTGTGCACAACACAGCGCATGTGATGAATAGGAAAGGGTTTTGAAGCAGCTTCAACAAGATCATCTATTTCTACAGTATAATTTTGCTGTTCTTCTGTAGTAATATCTGTTTGTTCCTCAGTTACATGAACAGCACTGTGGCCTTCCATCTCAAATACACTGAATCCTAAATGTTCCTCTAGCTGTTGTTCATTACTCTCATTCATCAGTGTAATTGTACTTATGTTTGAAGCATTGTCCGTTACAATAGCAAGAACCTGTTCTTTTTTGAGTTTGTAATCTTGCAGAACTTTTTTCACTAAGGCCTGGAGAAACTGGCTGCTGTGATGAGCTTTAGTATCTTTTACTGCCAGCGTGTTGGTAACAATTTTTGTTGTCACAAACATATCGAATATTGATGGCAAAATAGTTCACTCTGTGACGTGTGCAGGCATCCATTTTAAGAAACATGAAGCGTCTTTTGAGAGTCTTTTTAAGATCTTCCTTTTGATTAAGGGCTGCTTCAATCACTAATTTTCTAATACTTTCTCTTTCCAGAGAAACACCAAGTTTGCGAGCCATTTCTCCATTGAGCGCTGTAAAAGCTGGTCGTGCAAATAATGTTAATGGTACACCGTCCTTCACAACAAGCTGGATGAGCTGTCTTTTAGACATATCTGCTGTCATTGTTACAGTAACTTTGTCACTTACAAAATATCTTGTTAATGGTGTTAGAGATGCTCTTTCCGCCTCTTTTGCCAGGCAGGAAGTGTTAGTCTGTGTGCTACCCAGCTTTCATTCTTTTTGGTACAGATAAGATATAATAATAATAATAATAATCTTTATTTTTATATAATAATAATAATAATCTTTATTTTTATATAGCGCTAACATATTCCGCAGCGCTTTACAGTTTGCACACATTATCATCACTGTCCCCGATGGGGCTCACAATCTAAATTCCCTATTAGTATGTCTTTAGAATGTGGGAGGAAACCGGAGTACCCGGAGGAAACCCACGCAAACACGGGGAGAACATACAAACTCCTTGCAGATGTTGTCCTTGGTGGGATTCGAACCCACCAAGGTGGGATTCTAACCACTGAGCCACCGTGCTGCCCATGATATGGAAAAATGGAAAAATAGAGCAGATTTCTAATCTGCTTTTGATATTGAAAACATTATCTATGAGCTCAAAAACCTTTCAGGTGATGCGTTTTTTTAAAAAATCTGATCTGCTTTTGCAGCTGAAAAACGTATCCACAAAAAACGCAGCAAAAATGCTGTGTGTGAATGTAGCCTTAGATCAGGAATAGAACAGCCATTTATAGGACCTTTCATAACTTTCCCAAATTCCTATGAAAAAATATTCAGCACATTCTGCATTGAACTACTGTACCCAATTTATTATATATTTTAGGAGTCTGAGTCGTTCTATTTTATACCGACTTCACGACTCCGACTCCACAGCCCTGCTCAGACTGTCACCATGTTGTATATACAGTGACCGCTTGTCGTGCTGCTTCTCTCCTCATTCTTTTTTTTCTTCTCCTTTCAGAATGGTTCACGACCTGGATGTTAAAGTCATCGTCTTTGAGGCGTTTGGGAAAAATTTCCCAAAGTCAGAAAAGCTGAGCCCCGATGCCTTTATCCAAGTGGCGCTCCAGCTGGCGTATTACCGGTAAGTGGGGTCTTGAGTCATGCCAATATTAGGTTAATGTGTGAATCCTTCTCGGCAGGATAGTCCGCAGCTTATTAATAGACTTGGGATCATAATTTAACATATATGCCCCTTTTAATATTCATAGTGTGGGATTAAGCTGGTAGCATAGAAAGTAGGGTCTGTGTAATGGGTGCAGCACATCAAGTCTAAATAAAATTGTTTGCGGCCCCATCGTTGAGAGAATTTGCACAGTATGGTCTTCTGGCTGTTCGGACATGCTAGGAGGTGTAGTTTTAGAATGGCCATGGATTGGAGGATCATTGATTTAAGAGGAAAGCAACGAATCAGGTGTACAGCCTGGACTCTGTGGTTGATGACCTGATTGATCCTGGCAAGTGCCATCTGATGGTCTCCTGTTTACTCTGTGTGGAGGATGTACGGCCAGGCCTGCGCCACCTACGAGAGTGCATCGCTACGAATGTTCCGCCTGGGGAGGACCGACACTATTCGCTCTGCCTCCGTGCAGTCTCTAGAGTTTGTCCAAGGAATGGCGGATCCTGGGAAACAGGTGAGTGACAGCGATGTCCGTTGTAGGAGAAGCGGACGTCCTACCTGACGCATGGTTTCTGCTCTTTCCTATCCTTAGAACCTGGAGAAGGTGGATCTGCTCAGAAAAGCGGTTCACGCTCATCGTGCCTACACCGATATGGTAAGCACACCCCAAACCCTTCATTTAGGACTTCACAGTCCACCTTAAAGGTGCTGTCCTATCAGCAAAATGCCTAGTTATTGGGGGTTGAGCCCCCTGATCGTGCAGCGCCGCTCTACTCAGTCTACCGTCTTTAGCTTACATTTGTGCTTCTCTGCCTTTGCTTAGGTCAACCAATTAGCTACTAACTCAACCTTTCATGCATTTTTTTAAATTAAATCCTACACCAGCGTTCATGCACTTATGCTCTAAACTGTCGATGGCTTGCATTTCTACAATATGTAAGGTAGTGTAAAGGAGACCATTATGCCCCTCGGCTGGCAGTTTTAGTGCATACTTGTATTCCTTATGAAATAATTCATCATCTTTCGGTGTCGTGCCTCTGTTTCTCCTCCTGGAAATGTAGGAATAGTCTAGTTAACAGTATTTTTCGGAGTCCATGACAGCACCGACTGAGAGAGGGGATCCGCCCTTCAGGAACAGGAAACCTACAGATACAAAAGGGCGGCACCTCTCCCACCCATCAGTTGATTACAGAGCACAAGAAGACCACCAAGGTTATTGGCATGTTTATGTACAATACTATTACTACTAACTGTTTATCACCTGTGTACATATATAAGAGGAAGAAGTGCACACCCAAACTTAAAGAAAAAAGGGGTGGGACTCTAAGGGTGCGTGGTCGTGGACTCCGAAAAATACCGTTAACCGGTAAGTAACTAGACTTTATTCAATCATCCATGAGAGCACCACCTGAGAGAATTACAGAGTAATAATTACTTAGGGAGGGACTACAGCCCGCAGCACCCTTACACCAAAGGAGAGGTCTGCGGAAGCACCCAGGTCTAGCCTATAATGATTATAAAAGGTGCTCGGAGAGGACCAAGTAGCTGCCTTACATATTTGGTCAATGGAGACTTCCGATCTTTCGGCCCACGAGGTCGCCATGGCTCTGGTGGAATGCGCCCTCAGCTTCCCAGGTGCCGATCTGCCCTTTGAGGTGTATGCTAGTTAAATAGTCTCTCTAATCCACCTTGCTAGTGTGTTTTTTGATGCCCTAAAGCCCTTCCTAGCGCCTTGATGGGAGACAAACAGGGCATTAACCTTTCTCCTACGCCTCATTGGGGAAACAGATACAGTGGGTGTTATGTTGCTGGCTACTAGGAGGACACTAAGTAAACCAGAAAAAAAGTTAGCTCCTCCCCTGCAGTATACACCCTCTCGCTGGCTGAGATTTCTCCAGTTCATGCTTAGTGTCTGTAGGAGGCACTTGGGTCTGGTTTCAGACCCCACCGTTTTTATTTGATTTTTGACTTTTCTGTAAATTTTTATTTTTTAATTAACTGAGTGAAGGGGGCGACTGTTCCTTTCTACGGCCTGCTCTCCCCCGAACCAACAACAGGCAAGCACGCAGAGTATACCTCACCGTACACTTTCCTGCGACGATTGGGGCTGATTTCTCTGGAGA
This sequence comes from Dendrobates tinctorius, assembly GCF_039654945.1. Classification (NCBI taxonomy): domain Eukaryota; kingdom Metazoa; phylum Chordata; class Amphibia; order Anura; family Dendrobatidae; genus Dendrobates; species Dendrobates tinctorius. The sequence goes on along the minus strand of NW_027361788.1, from coordinate 29,106,145 downwards.
TGATGGCGAACAGTAATTCACGGATACGAGGCCAAGCGCATGGAGTACAATGGAGAAGATTGGAACAGCGCTTCTGAATGCCCTGAATCAGCCCCATAGCTCTCCATCCCCCAGCCATAGGGAGGATCGATTTAGCATACCCCTTTAAGAACTCCTCCAGCTCTGCTTCATCAGCCAGGAGGATGAGAAGACCTGCATGGATGGCCCCAGACTGCGCGGCCTGCCGAGCACTGGAGTGGAGGTATGGCGTCGGGTCCTGGCCCCCCGGAGAAGCGCTGACTTGGCGTCAGCGGTCGTGCATCGGCGGCCCACCCCTCCCCTCTCGGCACTTGGGTAGGCCAAAAACTTAGTCCCCCGCTTTTCCGGCCTACTAGGCCGCTATTTGAATGGCGCCTCCCCCGGCACCTACCGTGGGTATGCCAAAAAATTTAGTCCCCGGCTTTTCCAGCTTACTAGGCCGCAATTTGAATAGCGCCGCCCGCGCTAACGCCGCCGCCTCTTGGCGCATCTCATTCCTTACGTGACACGCAGTTCTAATCTCGGGGGCCATGTCTCTTACCTCAGCTGCCGTTAACCCTTTCAGGAGCGCTATGCCTGCTCTGCACAGCCGGAGACGTCAGCAGAGCCCTGCTCGGGCGGTAAAGACGCTGACTCGGAGGCTCCCGGAGGGAGTCTATGGCCTGTGTCAGTGACTCCCCCGACCCTGACAGGGACGCAGCCCACTCAGGGGGACTAAACGCAGGAAGCCCCGCGGTGGCGAGGGGCGTTTGGGCGCAGGCCGGGTCGCAGTCCGTGCATAACTGATTAGTCTGGGCACTGGGCAAGACAGACTTGCAAGTGGTACATACGGTAAAAAAACGCAGTGTGCTTCTTAGCAGCCCGTTTAGCCTCCTTAGATTGAGACATAGCGCTCCTGAAAGGGTTAACGGCAGAGTTTGTCTGCAGCTGCAGGGAATGTGCCGGGAAGGGGTTAAGCTTTAATTTGAGGGCAGATGCAGCTTACCCACGGTCCTGTGCTGTGTCCCCCGGGAGGAAAGGCCTGTTTCACACTTACGTTTTTCTTGTCAGTTGTAATCCGCCAAAAAGGCGGAGAATGGATCCGTAGGCGTCGAAATACCAACGGGAGCCACCGGACCGTTGGTGCGCCGGGATCCGCCGATCTGGGAAAGTTAAAGGAGCCGCGCTTAAAAAAAATTCCGCCGATGTAGCAGAGGAGAGTCGGGATATCGCGGGACGAGGTGAGAGAGAGAAGAATTCTCCAGCGGCCAGATTGGATTTAGGGTTAAATATGTAGCAAGAGGCAAAAATGCTTTCTGGCTCTCAAAAAAACATTGCATTGTCAGTCTGGTCATGTCAGCGGACGGCAAAATTTTGGCAGATCCGCAGAAATACGGATGCAACGGATGACCGTCAGTCAAAATCCGCCGCTAATGCAAGTCAATCGGGGAAAAAACGGATCCGCCAAGAAAAATGGCGGATCCGGTTTTTTTTTGCAAAACGGCGGATTTTGACTGGTGACAAATGGATGTGTGAAACAGGCCTAATCCGTTAAGCACGGACTACGCCCCTCAGCGCTGCTGCTGACGGGCCTCCTACGTTTAGTGCCCCTGAGTGGGCTGCGTCCCTGTCACGGTTGGTGGAGTCTCTGACCCAGGCTATATTCTCCCTCCGGGAGGACTGTAAGTCAGAAAGCATCCTTACCTCCCGAGGAGGGCTCTGGCGTCGGCCGAGAACCGTCCACCAGCAGGGGCCATAGGCGTTCAAGGGATGGTCAGGTCTCTAGAAAGCGGACCCATGACGCATCCCCTAGTCACATTCGCGCTTCAGCATTGGCGACTCTCCCTCTTCCGAGGTTCACAGCGAGCACGACTCTGAATTCGAATCTGACACGTCAGCCCTCAGAATCCCCCAACTGATCAAATATTCCCGCTCCAGCACACCCTATCTCATTTAAGAAAACCAAGCGAGTGCGCAGGTTAATAATCTTTATTTAATCTTTATTTTTATATAGCGCTAACATATTCTGCAGCACTTTACAATTTTGCACACATTATCACTGTCCCCGATGGGGCTCACAATCTAAATTGGAAACCGGAGAACCCGGAGGAAACCCACGCAAACACTGGGAGAACATACAAACTCCTTGCAGATGTTGTCCTTGGTGGGATTCGAACCCAGGACTCCAGTGCTGCAAGGCTGCAGTGCTAACCACTGAGCCTCCAACCATCCGGTGTTTAAGGAAATTGTCCAGAAACATAGAGATCGGCCACATAAGCGGTTCACAGGGCAAAAGTCTACTCAGGCTAAATATCCTTTTGCTCCAGACCTAATGAAGGATTGGTTACAGTCCCCTTCGGTGGACCCTCCTGTATCGCGTCTTGCTTCTAAAACGCTCCTATCTGTTTCTGAGGGTTCCTCATTCAGAAACCCCCTCCGATCGTCAGATTGACTACCTTGCCCGTTCAGTTTTTGAAGCTTCAGGAGCAGAGCTTTTTCGATCTTTCGCGGCAATTTGGGTCACTAAGGAAATGGCTTCTTGGACAGTCCTGATTACTTCCTTCCAGGGCACCAGTCTTCCCCTGGAGGCAACCACTATCGACAGGCAGATAATTCACGCAGTGGACTTTGTAGTAGACACTTCTTTTGATGCCGCCAATTGCGCTGCCTAAACTGCCGCTAATGCGATCTCCATTAGAAGAGCCTTATGGCTCCACGACTGGTGGGCGGATGTCACATCTAAAAGATTGTTGACTTCTCTCCCCTTTCAAACAGGTCGTCTTTTTGGAGAGAAACTGGACCAGCTCATTTCTGATACTACCGGGGGAAAAAGTAAATTCCTTCCTCAACAAAAGGCTGTTCGGCGTTTCGCAACCAACAGCCGACGCGTTTTTGATCTTTTCGCAACAATTCCGGTTGGTCCTCCTCTACATTCTCTTCCGGATCAGGTTGGTCCCCGCGCTTAGACAGAGGCTCCCAGGTCTCATACAGACCTAAATGCTCTTGGAAACCCAGGCTTAGGGCTTCTGGATCTAGGGGAGCCAGATCTCATAGATCTACCCAATGACTTGTTGCCAAATCCGGCGGACGCCGACAGAGTAGGCGGTCGCCTACTTTCCTTCAGCCACACCTGGCTCGCGGTCGACCACGACAAGTGGGTCAGGGACCTGGTGACCTCCGGATACAAGATAGCGTTTTCCTCTCCCCCTCCAACTCGCTTTTTCCTTTCTTCTCCCCCCCAAGGGAAAGACAAGAGTGTCATGAACTCATTTTCTGCTCCACCAGTTGAGTTCCCCTTCCGTTCTCCCTCTGGTGGTGACAGGAGGTAGTGCGGTTGGTTTAAGTGGTAGTGATCTGCCACCTGTTGAGGAAAATAACGATTGGATCTCACGAGTATCAGACTGGATATAAGACAGCCGACGCCCTATCCGGGTGCTGGTGATTCAGTCTGCTTCTCAGGTCCTGGACTTCAGCTCTCTTCCAGTCTTCTCAAGTTGTTTGTTTTTTTGCTAATGTTCACACTTGCGCTTGTTTGTCAATTCAGTTTTTTGTGTAATCAGCCTGCCCCTGCTGGGGCTATGCTGAAATTCCACTCCTATTAATCAGTATTTGCCAATCTGCTTTTTGTCCCTTATTAGATTGGCCTCTTTTTTGCTCTGTCTCAGAATATTTCAGAGTGCTGATATAGGTTTAGAAGTCTAGTGACTTCAAGGTTAATTTTGCTATCAGAAGTGTTGGACAATATTTTTGTAGGTTTTTTTTTGGCAGATTGCAGACAGTGTCTTTCCATACCTGTCCTTTTTAGTTAGCCGGGCCCCATCGTTTGCTCAGCCTATTTTCCTGGCTTTGTTTGTGCCTTCATCTTGTTTCACCGTTAATACATGTGGGGGGCTGTCTTTCCTTTGGGGTCTGCTCTGGGGTAGTTAGTTTTCCTCTTTTCCTGCTTTAGTCTTATGTAGTTCTCCTCCGGTTGTGACGAGGTGTCTAGGACCAACGTAGGAACGCTCCACGACTGCTGCTAGTTGTGCGGGTAAGATCAGGAATCTGCATAGTTACCAACTTCTCTGGTTTTCTGAGACTTAGCTTGTTGTCTTTTTTTCCTCCTCGGTTTCCCATTCATAACACAAGAGCCTTCCTTCGGGCTGTTCAGGCTCTGCTAAGGGATGGTCATCATTCCGGTCCCTCATCACGAGAGGTTCAGGGGATTTTATTCAAACCTTTTTGTGGTTCCAAAAAAGGACTGGACGATGCGACCCATTCTGGATCTCAGACTGTTAAATCAGTTTGTCAAGGTACGGCGATTCCGAATGGAATCTCTCTGATCAGTTGTCGCTTCCACCAGCAGTTTCTGCGTTTTGCAATTCACGAGGAACACTTCCAGTTCGTTGCCTTGCCCTTCGAACTCGCCACCGTCCCCAGGGTTTTACCAAGGTCATGGCGGCTGTCATGGCCATTCTCCACTCTCGGGGAGTGGTGGTGTTACCGTATCTGGAAGACCTGCTCATCAAGGGTCCGTCCCTTCCAGCCTGCGAGGAATCCGTGGAATAACAGTAAATACACTTTCTCGCCTGGGGTGGAAGATAAACTTCGAAAAGTCTTTCCTAAAATCGGCTCAGCAGATTTCCTTTTTAGGAATGATCTTGGACACTTTCTGGGGGTAGGGCATTCTCCCTCCAGAAAAGACGCAAGCCTTACAACAGGCAGCGTGGACTCTTTCCCGAATGGTTTCTCACTCCATTCGTTTCAGCATGAAAGTTCTCGGAAAGATGTGGCAGCGATGGAAGCAGTTCCATTTGCACAGTTCCACTTCCGTCCCTTACAACATGCGTTGCTGTTAGATTGGGACAAGAACACGTTCTCCCTGGACCGTCGGATCCTTCTGTCCCTGCGGGTCAGGCAAACCCTCAGTTGGTGGACACTGAGGTCCTCCCTGAATCAAGGGAGGTCTTTTCTCCCAGTTAGATGGTTGGTAGTAACCACCGACGCAAGTCTTCTCGGCTGGGGTGCGGTCTTTCGTCACCACACGGCACAGGGTCGTTGGTCAACCTAAGAGTCACGTCTCCCCATCAACATTTTGGAGATACGAGCGATCAGATTAGCTCTACGGAGTTTCCACCATCTTCTCGCAGGTCACCGCATCAGGATCCAATCCGACAACGCCACGGCTGTAGCGTATATCAACTGCCAGGGAGGTACCCGGAGCAGGATGGCCATGCACGAAGTGAGTCACATCCTTCATTGGGCCGAGACCAACCATTCGCCCATCTCAGCAATCCACAATCCTGGGCATATAAAATTGGGCGGCAGATTTTCTCAATAGCCAAGGCATTGCCTCGGGAGAGTGGTCTCTTCATCCGGAAGTCTTTCAGCAGATTTGTCATCGTTGGGGGACTCCGGATGTGTATCTCATGGCCTCAAGCCTAAACAACAAGGTTCCTCGGTTCATTGCACGATCCATGCGACATTGGAGCAGACGCCCTAGTTCTGCCATGGCACCAGTTCCGGCTCCCATACATCTCTTCCCCCCCCCCCCCCCCTTCCCTTGCTTCCGAGGGTCATCAAGAAGATCCGAGCGGAGGGAGCACCAGTGATCCTAGTCGTGCCAGATTGGCCGCACCGAGCATGGTATGCAGAACTAATACAACTAGTCGCCGACGTCCCCTGGCGACTTCCAGATCGCATGGAGCTACTCTTGCAGGACCCGATATACCACCAGAACTCCGGGGCCCTGTCTTTGACGGCGTGGCCGTTGAATCCTGGATTTTAGCACAGGCTGCGTTCTCTCACGACGTGATTTCCACCATGGTTAGTGCTAGGAAGCCTGTGTCCATGCGCATCTTTCTCCGCACCTGGAAAACCTTATTTTCGTGGTGCAAAGATCATGGTCGATCACCTCTGGTGTTTTCCATTCCAGCCATATTGGAATTCCTTCAATCCGGATTAAAATCAGGCCTCGCGCTTAGCTCGCTCAAGGGCCAAATTTTGGCCTCGTCAGTGCTTTTCCAACACATAATTGCCACCAAACTTCAGGTCAACACGTTCATTCAGAGAGTTTCCCATGTGGTGCCTCCTTATAGAACGCCGTTGGAATCATGGGCCTTAACCTGGTTCTCGGGGCCTTACAGGAGGCTCCTTTGAACCGCTGCAGGACGTGTCACTGACCGTCCCTCTTGGAAGGTGGTCTTTCTAGTGGCAATTACGTCAATCAGACGAGTTTCGGAATTGGCAGCCCTGTCCTGCCATCCTCCGTTCCTGAATTTATCAGGACAAGTTAGTTCTCAGGACGTCCCCGTCCTTCTTGCCCAAGGTCGTCTCCTCTTTCCATCTCAACGAGGAAATTGTTTTGCCTTCCTTTTGTCCGGCGCCAGTCCATCACATTGAGAAGGCCCTCCACACCCTGGATGTGGTTACAGCGCTGAGACGGTACATCTCGCAGACAGCTCCCTTCCACAAGTCAGATGCCCTGTTCATGCTTCCAGAGGGGCATAGGAAGGGTGTAGCTGCGTCAAAAGCAACGCTAGCCAGGTGGATTCGCTTGGCGATTCAGGAATCCTACTGTGTCAGGAATGCACCTGTCCCAGCAGGGATTAAGGCGCATTCTACCCAGTCAGTGGGCGCCTCTTGGGCCACTCGGCACCAGGCCTTGGCAGAACAGGTCTGCAAGGCTGCGACTTGGTCCAGCCTGCATACTTTTACAAAACATTACCAAATTGATTCTCAGGCCTCTCCGCAAGGCTGCGACTTGGACCAGCCTGCATACCTTTACAAACATTGCCTAATTCATTCTCAAGCCTCTGCGGATGCAGCTCTCGGCAGACGCAGCCTGCAATCGTCAGTACCTCAGTGTTGACTCAGTGGTACATGGGGTATTAGCAGATGTATGCTCCCCACCCAGGGACTGCTTTAGGACGTCCCACTCTGTGTCCCCCAATGAGGCGTAGGAGAAATAGGGATTTGTGTACTCACCGTAAAATCCTTTTCTCCGAGCCAATCATTGGTGGACACAGCACCCACCCTGTTTAGCCTGTTGGTTCACTGTAACATTCTTAGGTTTTGACATAGTTATTGTTATTGTTGACTATTTATGCTCCTACTGCTTTTTTCACCGAACTGGAGAAATCTCAGCCAGCAAGAGGGTGTATACTGCAGGGGAGTAGCTTACTTTTTTTCTGGTTTACATAGTGTTCTCCTAGTGGCCAGCAGCATAACACCCACTGTCTGTGTCCCCCAATGATTGGCTCTGATAAAAGTATTTTACGGTGAGTACACAAAAATCCCTATTTTTCCAGGAATCAGTAACTGCCAGGTACTCTAGGAGACATCTCCTTAGGCCATGTGCAAACGTTACGGATTCTGCTGCGGATCCGCAGTGTTTTTGGCCCTGTAGATCCGCAGCAGTTTCTGCTGCGGTGTACAGTACCACTATAGTCAATGGAAAATGAGAAATGCAGTGCACACGCTGGAGATTTTTCTATGCGGATTTGCTGCGGTTTTAAAACCGCAGCATGTCAATTCTTTGTGCGGAATCCGCAGCGGTTTAACACCTCCCTTACCAGGTGTCAAACCGCAGGCTAATCCGCAGGTAAAACACAGGTATTTTGACCTGCGGATTTTTCTGAATCCGCGCGGAAAAATCCGCAGCACAATCCGCAACGTGTTCACATGGCCTAACATCTAGGGTGTGCAGTTTCTTTTCCTTCTCGTTACCTGGATTAGGGAGGAAGGATGGAAGGACTATTTCCTGCGTCCTATGGAAATTGGAAACTACCTTAGGTAAGTATGCCGGATCAGGCCTAAGTATTACCCTATCGTCCCTGAATTGTATGTAAGGAGGAAGCCTAGATAACGCCTGGATGTCACTTACTCTGCGAGCTGACGTCAGTGCTACCAGGAAGGCTACTTTGAGGGACAGGTTTTTTATAGAGGCTGATGAAATAGGTTCAAATGGGGCCTCTGTTATAGCCGTGAGGACTAGGTTCAAGTCCCACGGCATGAACCTATCTTTCACTACTGGTCTGGATCTACTTGCCGCCTTAATGAACCTACTGACCCAGTAATTACCGACGATGTTGCAGCCAAAAAGGGCCCCCAAGGCTGATACTTGCACCTTAAGGGTACTGGTGGAAAGCCCCATGTCCAGACCTCTTTGCAGGAATTCTAGGATTTGAATTATTGGTGCTGATTGTCCAGCAACTACCCCTGAGATCTGAAGGAATCTTTTCCAGATTCTAATGTAAATTTTGGTTGTAATCATTTTCCTGCTTTTAAGTAGGGTGTTAACCAAGTCTGGGGAGAAACCTTTATCTTTTAGCAGTGACCATTCAAAATCCACGCCGTCAGATGTAGGCTAACCACCTGAGGGTGGTAAACTGGGCCCTGGGATAGGAGATCTAAGACGTCTGGCAGGACCCAGGGGTCAGACACTGACATCGTCCTGAGGCATGAGAACCATGCCCTCCTGGGCCAAAACGGAGCCATCACTATAATCCTCGCCCTGTCTTTTCTGATTTTCCTCATCACCAAGGGTAGTAGAGACAGGGGAGGGAAGGCGTAGGCTAGCCTGAAGTCCCACTCAGAAAAGCATCTGCCAGAGGGTCCTCTCTGGGATTTAGTGATCAAAATTGCCTCCCTTTCCTGTTCTTCCTGGTGGCAAAGAGATCCACCTCTGGTTGACCCCACTTTTGTACAATCAGGTTGAAGATGGAGGTTTTTAGGGACCATTCCCCTTGTTTTAGAAGATTGCGGCTTAAGAAATCCGCGGCCATGTTTTCTCTTCGGCTGGAGTCACACACAACGAATAAAAAAAAAATCGGTCCCATTTTAACGGTACGAAATCGCACAAAGAATTCTTGTCCAGGGATGCGTCTGTCATCCCATTTTTCAGCGATGAACCGATTTTATTCGCATCTAAGCATTAAATTGACATCCAATGTCAATGCCTGATGCTCTTTCCTGTTGACCTGGAGAAGTCTTGCGATTTAATCGCAAGTCACACGTGTGGTGCGTTTTTAATGCGATTTTTAATCGCATCCATAGACTTGCATTGTCGAATCCGATCTGAAAATCGGTGACAATCGCAGCATGCAGCGATTGTCTCGGTCCGAGGAACAGATCCGATAAAAAAAACGCATGATGGGAGCAGCACCATTGAATAACATTGGGACGAATGCAATGCGATTTTTTTTTAAATCGCATTGCATTCATCCGATTTAATCGCTAATGTGACTCCGGCCTTCCTTTTATATGCAGAGCTGTTAAAGATAGAAAATGCTGCTCTGCCAGTTGGAACAAACGCTCTGCTACATTCATCAGGGATCTGGAACGAGTCCCGCCTTGGTGATTGATATAAGCCACGGTGACCTGATTGTCGGAGAACACTCGTACGTGATGACCCTGCAGATACACACACAGTCTTTTAGCCGCCTGCTCCACTGCTGTCAATTCTTTCAGGTTGGAAGACATTTCTACCTGATGATGATCCCATAGGCCCTGGATTAAAATCTCACCCATATGAGTCCCCCAGCCGGAAGGGCTTGCGTCTGTGGTGACTATGCAGGTTATGTTATACTCCCAGGGCACCCCTCTGGATAAATTATTTCTCTCTAGCCACCACTCCAGGGACTCCCTAGTGTTCTGGGATAAAGTTAGTTGGCCCTCCAGGTAACCCTCAAGAACTCTCTGATGTAATAGAGCCTCGCCCTGTTGTTTCCTTGTATGAAACTGGGCCCACTGGACCACGGGGATACAGGACGAGAGAGAGCCCAAAAGAGACATGGCTTTTCTGAGGGACATGGTGGGGTTATTGGAGGCGTTCAGGACCTGATAGCGTAGGCGAACTAACTTTTCAGGAGGCAGACGGCATTCCTGATTCTCGGACACTAAGATTAGGCCTAAGAATTGCTGAATTCTCATTGGCTGCAAATGAGGTTTTTTGATGTTTAGCAGCCATCCTAACCACTCCAGAGCCGACATTGCTTTTTGTAATTGCTCCAATGTTCCGCTGTTTTGCCTATGAGGAAGTCATCAAGGTAGGGGACTACCAGAATGTCTGATTCACGCAGATGGGCCATAACCTCGGCTATCACCTTAGTGAATACCCGGGGGGGGAGACTGCAATACCAAAGGGAAGGGCAACATATTGGAAATGCTTAACTGACCCATCTAAATGAACCGCCACTCTAAGGAAACTCTGATGAGCTGCATGAATGGGTATATGGTAGTAGGCGTCTTTCAGATCTAACGCCACCATAAAGCAATTTTCAAACAACAATTTTATTGTGGAATTGATTTTCCATTTTGAACGGGCGTATGACCACAAACTCATTGAGGGCTTTAAGATTGATTATAGTCCTGAAGGAGCCGTCTGGCTTACGGACTAGGAACATCCTATCCCTTTCCGGCACCTCTGTCAGGACCTTTTTGCTGCGTAGATCATGAATCTCGGCCTCCAGGGCAGCCTGTTCTGATGTGGAAGATCTGAGTGGGGTAATCCTAAACCTGTTTTGGGCTACACAGGGAAACTCTAGCTGAAGTCCTGAGGCTATCAACTCCAGGATCCAGTTGCTACTGGAAATTAGGGACCAGGCCGGTTAGAAGGCAGCTAGCCTACCTCCCACTGGAGCAGCTAGTCATTGTAGAAGGCAGCTAACCACCCTCCTCCAAACATAAATCCTGTACCTTTTTCTTTTTTCATCCCATCTGCCTCGATCTCTGGGCGACCTTCTACAAAAATATCTTTTCCTGGTGAAGGGATGTCTATAAGAAGGGGTCGGCAGACTGGGGAATTTCTTTTTATCATCCCCGGCTTTTTCCAAAAGTTCGTCCAGCACTGGACCGAATAGATATTCTCCCTCACACGGAATGGAGCAGAGGCAGGACCTGGCCTGGATGTCCCCGGCCAACACTTCAACCAGAGAGCCCTTCGAGCTGCATTCGATAGCCCTGCGGTCCTGGCCGCCATCCTTGCCGAATCCGCCAAAGCATCGGCTAAAAAGGCAGCAGCATTTTGAATCATCGGCAGGGTCTTCCGGATGGATGCTCTCGGGGCTCCGTATTTCAGCTGAGAATCAAGCTGGTCCAGCCAGACCATCATGGATCTGGCCATGCAAGTAGCAGCTACTGCTGGTCTTAGAGCGCCAGCTGACATCTCCCATGTCCCTTTTAGAAATGAATCCGCTTTCTTGTCCAGCGGATCTTTTCAGGAGGCCATGTCATCAAAAGGTATGGAGGATTTCTTGGAGGCTTTGGCTACTGCTGCGTCAAGCTTAGGGGCTTTGTCCCATCTGTTTACCAATGGGTCATCGAAGGGGTATCGTCGCTTGAAGGCCGGTGGCTAGGTGCCCCTTTTTTCAGGCTTCTTCCATTCTTTGTCTATCAGGCTCTGGACTTTATTAAGCGGAAAGGCACTGCGCTTCCTTGGAACTAGGTCACCAAACATCAGATCCTGCGCTGAGAGTTCCGGTTTTGTGTCCTCTACCCACATGGTGGACCTTACTGCTTTGACTAGCCTGTCCATTTGGTCTAGGGGGAAGCAGAAATGGCTGGAGTCTTCCTCTGAAGAAGAAGCAGAGCTCTAGCTCTGAAGAATCTGAACCCGAAAAACTTGTTTCTCTTCTCCTAGAAGATTCCCCTTGTGACAGGGACTTTAGGGAGTCTTTCACCTCTGTCCTGATTATTTCCCTTAGGCTTGCGGTGAAGTCAGGGGTTTCTTCCACTACCTGTATAAACGGGGGAGAGTGTAAGGGACTGCAAGTCTAACCATGGACTATCGCTCCCTTTTTGAGCCGTACCGTCTGTCGCACGCACGGCTGACATAACTTTTTAGGGTAGGCATCTGGCAAGGGACAACTACAGAGGGCACATTCCCCATGTTTCTGTTTACCTGAGCACCTCTTGCCCTATGGTAGAAACATAAGGGAACACTGCATCAGGGTACTTTCACACAGATCTCTTACCCAAGCAGTAGAAACAGGTACCGGATCACAGAGGGAGGCAGCTGAATCCTTCAGCCTGGAGGAACTTTTGCGTCTCCCTGCTCGCTCGTCTTCTGTTCTTCAGCTGGGAGCTCATACAAGGCTTCTCTGAGGCCTGTCCATGCGGGTGTGGGTGCTCCTGCACTTCTGCCTGCTGGTCTATGGGAGCTTCTGCCGTATCCATCGCTTGCAATGGGCCAGAAGCACCCCAGCCTCGTCCCAGCCTCTTTTTATAATTGGCCTCCCCCGGAAATCTGGGTCAGCATGGTTCTGGCCAGGGGCACCTCCCACCTGGGACCCTCCCCGTATCTCCCCCACCCCCCCGGCCGCTGCATGCGACCCAGTACAGCCGCGTTCCAGCGGCGCACACGAAAAAGCCGGCTGGCACCCGACTTCCGGTTTCGGCGTTCCCGGCCCCGCCCCCTCCGCTGCGTCACTTCCGCCGCACAAATGAGCCCGTGGGAATGCACGATAGGGAGTTGGCATGGCGCCCCCGGCCCGGTATGCCTCCAGCGCGCCGCCACGCAAACGCTGACCGGCCCAAACGCAGGACCGGGGCCGCAAAGACCGGACATCGGGAGGATGCACAAGGAAGGGCCAGGGGGATACTTGCCTACCAGTGCAGGGACCCCTCTCCACCTGCTCCGCACACTGCCATGGAGACCTGCCCGGCCCCACCGTGGCGCTTCCAGGGACACCGCACTGACCGAGGTAGGAGACCCCCTCGCTACCTGGGTCGGTCAGCCGGCTGGGGATTCCTGACAATCCATGACGGACGATCTGTAGGGAACCCTGTCCTCCAGGAACAGGAAACCAACTGATGCGTGGGAGAGGTGCCGCCCTTTTGTATCTGTAGGTTTCATGTTCCTGAAGGGCGGATCCCCTCTCTCAGGTGGTGCTGTCATGGACGATCGAATAAAGATTGATTTGGGTTTTATCTTCCCTGTTTTCCATGGATCATGTCTCTACTCTCTGACACCATCGGCAGTGTCAGAGTGTGGAGGAACACACCCAGTTGTCAGTTCTTGTATTCCCAGGAAGAATAATAGAGGGACAGTGCACTAGAACGCATAAAGAAAAGATGAAGAATTATTTCACAGGGAATCCAAGTGTCCTTTACTACCATTAAGGCCATTTTTACACGTCAATGAAATGCGGACCATGCTCATATAAGCAGCGTCGGACTGGAACACCTTGGGCCCACCAGAGAAAGTCATTCTTGGGGCCCACTATGTAGCTGCATAGAGTTAAATACCAGACCACCAATTATGCGGTAAAACACGCTAATATCCGGGTATAATATAAGGTTGTACATGTCTTAATTATGTAGCAGGAGTTGGGGTAGCCCCCCATAGAATATAAAGCAGCCCCCTCACATAGTATAATGCAGCCATCTCATAGAATATAATACTGCCCCCCTCATAGGGTATAATACTGCCCCCCTCATAGGGTATAATACTGCACCCCCTCATAGGGTATAATACTGCACCCCCTCATAGGGTATAATGCAGCCCCCTCATAGGGTATAATGCTGCCTCCTCATAGGGTATAATGCTGCCCCCCTCATAGGGAATAATGCTGCCCCCCTCATAGGGTATAATGCTGCCCCCCTCATAGGGTATAATGCTGCCCCCCTCATAGGGTATAATACTGCCCCCCTCATAGGGTATAATACTGCCCCCCTCATAGGGTATAATACTGCCCCCCTCATAGGGTATAATGCTGCCTCCTCATAGGGTATAATGCTGCCCCCCTCATAGGGTATAATGCTGCCCCCCTCATAGGGTATAATGCTGCCCCCCTCATAGGGTATAATGCTGCCTCCTCATAGGGTATAATACTGCCCCCCTCATAGGGTATAATACTGCCCCCCCTCATAGGGTATAATGCTGCCCTCATAGGGTATAATGCTGCCTCCTCATAGGGTATAATGCTATATAGATATAGAGTTAGATAGATATAGATAGAAAGATAGATGTAGAAATAGATAGATATAGAGATAGATAGTAGATAATGGATAGAAAGTAGATAATGGATAGATATAGATAGAAAGATTCATAGAGATAGATAGAAATAGATATAAAGATAGATAGATCGATAGGTAGATAGATATAGAGATAGATAGAAAATAGATAATGGATAGATATAGAGATAGATAGCTATAGATAAAGATATAGAGATAGATAATAGATAGAGATATACAGATATTATTATTATTATTATTATTATAAAGACATATATAGATATAGAGATAAATATATATATATAGATAGATGGCTATAAATAAAAATAGATATAGAGATAGATATAGAGAGATAGATATAGAGATAATAGCTAGATATAGAGATATGTATAGAGTTAGAAAGATAGATAGAGATATAGAGATAGATATAGATGGATAGATATAGATAATAGATAGATATAATAGATATAGAGAGATATATAGAGATAGATGGATAGATCAATAGACAGATAGATAAAGAGAGAGATAGAGATAGATAATGAGATGTAGAGATAGATATAGAGATATAGTGTTAGATAGAAAGATATAGAGATAGATAGATATAGAGATATATATGGATATAGAGATAACAGATAGATATAGAGATAGATAGCTATAGAGAGAGAGATATAGAGAGAAACAGATATAGAGATAGATATAGAGGTAGATGGATATAGAGATAATAGATAGATATAGAGATAGATAGAGAGCGGTAGATATAGAGAGAGATAGATACAGAGATCGATAAATAGATAGAGATAGATATAGATAATAGATAGATAGATAAATAAATATAGAGATAACATAGATATAGAGAGAGAGTAAGATAGAAAGATATAGAGATAGCTAGATAGACATGATAGATAGATATAGATAATAGATATAGATAGATAGAAAGATATACAGAGAGATATAGAGATAAATAGATAGATATAGAGAGAGATAGAGATAATAGATAGATATAAGATAGATATAAAGATATAGATAGATATAGATAATAGATAGAGATAGAAAGATAGATAGATATAAGAGAGATAGAGAGAGCGAGAGATATAAAAAAAACAAACAAACCACAATACTCACCTCTCCTCCTCGCTCCCACGCTGATCCCGGCTTCAGTGTCAGGAGCTGCCCCCTCTGCCAGACACACAGCGGGTGCGCGATGTAGTGACGTCATCGCGCACTGGCTGTGAGCCAGGAGCAGAGAGGACTGAGGGCGGCGCCGGCCCTGATTTACAGCTGTAGTCTGCAGAGCAGCTTACTGGGGGGCGGGGCCTCTGGGGGTGGAGACCTGAAATGAGATTCACTGCTTCGCAGTGAATATTCATTTCTCTTTAGCAGCGGGGACAGGGGCTCCTGCCTCCTGCTGCTGCTCCGCTGGCAGGGGCCCCCATAGCAGCTGCATGGTGTGCGACACACCACTGGCTGGGGGCCCCTGGAGCAGCGGGGGCCCTAGGCAACTGCTGGCCCTGTATGCCAGCAGGTGCCAGGGCCCACCAGATGCCAGGGCCCACCGGAGAATCCACCGGTTCTCCGGTGGGCCAGTCCGACGCTGCATATAAGCCTCATCCCTCCAGACCACTGGGTCTCCAACCTGCTCAGGTCGGGAGGAAACGCATCTTCCAATTTCAGTATGGCCTGTGTTTCAAGTTTGTGTGAAACCAGTGACGTGGAGAGAGACGAGTAGCTACATATGGGTATACGACATAAGATCACAAGGTCCAAAAGCAGGCAGTGATCTGCT
Source organism: Dendrobates tinctorius (assembly GCF_039654945.1). Classification (NCBI taxonomy): domain Eukaryota; kingdom Metazoa; phylum Chordata; class Amphibia; order Anura; family Dendrobatidae; genus Dendrobates; species Dendrobates tinctorius. The sequence goes on along the minus strand of NW_027361788.1, from coordinate 29,090,430 downwards.
CAGCTGCGATCACATATAACCTGCAATGGGACCTCATGCACATTAGATAGCGATCGCTCCTGGCTCCTCCATACTCGGGACTGCTCGGCTTGAGTGTTCCTGTCTCTGTCCCAAGAGAAGGATCAGCCATTGAAATGCCAGCAGCCAGACCCTCATCTCTCCTGACATCTTCCTTTAAGCGGTCTGACTTTAATCTAATGTGTGAGGGTCCTTATACACAAGAAACATTGTGACTGACGCCTTCATTTACTGCAGGCAATCAGTGGAAAAGCCATAGACCGGCATCTGCTCGGATTGAAGCTTCAAGCCATTGAGGATTTGGTCAGCATGCCAGAGATCTTCATGGACACGTCCTATGCCATGGCCATGCATTTCAATCTCTCCACCAGCCAGGTAATAACGCTGCCCTCTCCAGAGTGAAATAACCTATTGTTTTATGTGACTGACCTAGTGTATTGCTCGCAGGTGCCCGCCAAAACGGACTGTGTCATGTGCTTTGGCCCGGTGGTGCCCGACGGGTATGGCGTTTGTTACAACCCCATGGAAAATCATATCAACTTCTCTGTATCTGCATTTAACAGCTGTGCAGAAACCAATGCGGCCCGGATGGCGCATTACCTGGAGGGGGCACTCTGCGATATGCAGCAGCTGATCCAAAGCACCCCCAAGTCTAAGCTCTAACCCTGGACCAGGTGGGGGACTATCCTCAATGCGTATTCTTACACACGGGCACTAGTCGCCAACCATTGAAAGACTACAGAGGCCAAACATGGTGCCCTCTGCTCATGAGACTAGATACTAATGAGAAGAATCATTCAAGATGCACAAACTCCAAAGGAACAACGCTGACATTTATCCAAAATGGTGAAATTACCCATAACAATCAGAAAGCAGAGTTAGTTTAGTTTTTCTTTTTTTTTTTTTTTTCTTATTATAAGGTGCCTTCGAAATTGAAAGGACCATTCTGGTTGTTGCTGCAACAACCCAATTTATTTTCCACCTCTAATTTTGATTAATCAGCCCCTGATAATAATTTATATGGTTGATAAAGATGTTATAGGCATGGATACACTTTATAGAGGCATTAAAGGGGATTGTTCAGAGTTAGAAAAACATGCCTTGCTTTCTTCTATAAACAGCGCCACTCTTGTCCACAAGTTGGGTGTGATACAACAGTGCAGCTGCGGTAAATCTAAAGTTGTTCAGCTGAAAAAAAAATTTATAAAGTAAAATTATTACTGCTCATTAATATAGTTTTATTGGAAAAGGTCTACTGGCAGCCTCAGTCCATGAATGCAGAGAGCCCCCTTTTTTTTGCCTATGCACAGTGAAATAAGCCTTGACAGTCACCCACACAGAGTGGATTACAGCTAAACTAGAACCAAGACAAGGATTCCATTTTTATTCAGAAGAACAATCCCTTTAAATTTACTAAAGCTGAGTTGTAATACCGGGCAACACCTATGGATGAGAGTGGTGCTGTTCCTAGAAGAACGGAGCCCTTTTGTTTTGTTTTTTAAACTTTAAAAAACAGGTTTAACATAAATGTTGTTTTGCGGTAGAGCACTAAAAAAAAGTGTACACATACACACCCCTTTATGGATCAATAGATGCCTGTGGGTACAATCACACAGGACTTATTAAAGTCCATAGCAAAAATTGGGATTTTGCTGCAGAAATGTGCCACAAATTGCTGTATACATAATCCAGAAACTGGTCTTACAATCTAATCCTGACCAATCAGATTGGTCGAGGAGTTAATGTTTACTTTGTAAGTGGTTGTGATTGGTTAAGAAGAGATTTATAATAAATGTATCGTTTTATCCACGTCGCCCTTATTTTGCCAGGTCTGTAGGCCTACCAAGTGATGTGGAAAATGGCGCATATTTACAGCAATGGTAGGGGGCAGCCAAAAACATGTCAAATCGATTAATGGATTTTTTTTTTTGCCAATCAATGCACATTTTACCGACAAAATTGCCCCCAATAAAGTATGAATTTTCCGCATTTGAAACACTTGCAGGAGAGGAAAAAAAAAAAAAAAAAACACCGCACACATGCACTAGAAATGCAGACTTTTTGCATAATTTTTATTTTAAAATAAAAATGTCATGTTTCAATTCATCGGACTCACAGAACAAAACAAACGAGTGACGCGTTTGTGCCAGGAGCCGCTGGTCAGTCACCATAACATGGGGGTCACTGTGTTGCCATCTGTGCTATGGAGCTGAAGAAATAGACTGATGCTCACATCTCACGGTAAAGGGATTGTCCAAGACTGCCCAGAGACAGTGCCCCTCTTGTCCACAGGCTGTGCCTGGTATTGCAGCAAATAAATGCACCGCCAGACACTCTGCAACACCAGATGGGAAAAGTGAGAGATGCTGGATCATACATTTGCCAACTCAACCATAAGTTTGTGCATGGACAATCCCTTTAACTACCAGCTGAGCCTCACATGTGCACATTTTGGTGGGAGGTGAACTTTCACAGTCTCTCCATGCAGTTGCTGTTCTCCTCCTTTCGATCACTCAGCATCGGTCCACACGGGACATATAGACGATGATGGCAGACATTCAAATCGGCCTGCCGTAAGCCCTTTCCACATGGACAGATAATTCTACTATAGCTGACATGTATACAGATAGTAAAGCTCATTCACACTGGCAGATACAGGGGGTGCGGATTCTCTAGTGGACAATTCAGAATCGGGGGCAGATGGTCACCTCTGATAATCGGCCATTGGTGTTACTCCTACCGTAGGGCACGAGGGTTGGTAAAGATCACCCGAGACTTAATCCATTTGCACAAATATAAGGATGGGAGCAGGAGCTGGGCCCGCACAGATACCCGGCAGACGGCGGCTGCCATCTTGTAGGAGAAACACAGTGAGATTTGTCATGAAGACTAAACATGGCTCCATTCTGTCAACTAAAAATGGCCCAAAATAAAACTCCACCATTGAAGCTATTTTAAGGAATCCAGAATGTAGATTTTTTTTTTTTTCGAGGGGGAGGGCAAGTAATACCAGCCCATAAACAAGAGCGGTGCCCTTTCTTTAGATGACTGCATGCTTCCTGACCTATACATTCGAAAATCACTTAAAAGGTAATTCCTTAAGCGTGGCTCCAAGGGTGCGGCTTTATTTTAACCCATGCAAGTTGCAGGACGAACCACATGAGAGGCTACAGAGTGATTCAGCTTCTCACTTACTGCAACAAACATCATCTCCACGGAGTAAGACAAGTAGATTTAAAAATAAAAAAAAAGGAAAACAAAAAAAATTCCGCTGTCACAATTTTCACGCAAACAATTAAAAAATATATATCACTAGTGTTAAAAGGGGTAATTTATAGTCCTTAAATCGAGAGGGGGGGGGGTGAACCATGTTCAAAAGTGCAACAGGAATTGCTTTAAGCCCTCCAGCCGTCAATCATCGATAGGCACCTCGGGAGCATAGCTGAAGCCCATGGGGGTGAGGAGTAGTATTATTAAATCGGCAACCAAAGCTTTTAGTCTGTTGAAGCACGTGGGGTCCATCGTCTACAGGGACTAAAAGTCAGTCCTAAAGCCTCTTCCGCCCCCTTTATAAAAGGAAAAAAAAAATCTGCCCCTGTTTACAGAATCTTCCACCCTATACTTATTAGTCCCAAAGCATTTTATATAAAATATAAATAAATAAAAGGTGGATGTTCATGCAATAAAAAGGGCTGAGATTCGATAGAATTATGAATTTCCTTTGATCATCAGGGAAAAAAATAAAAAAAAGGGGGACACATTAGCTCTTGCAAGTTTCCGTCAATCCGTCTCGGAGAGGGACCGTTGGACGGCGTGTGTTGGTCAGCCCCGATCCTGACATGCAGAGGGCGGCCGCTGGCAAGACAGGCATTGTAAACCGAATAAAAGGCCTCGTTCGCTTTTTTTTCCCGCATTTTGTTTTTGGTCCATCCGTTATAAATGTTCTTCAGTGCGCCATGGGCTGTACCGGCTTCAGTTCCTTGCCAGAATATTATGGATCCTGCCGCCGTCATCCCCCCAAACCTGTCAGCTCGGTTGAGTTTCACTGAAGCTTGGTACCAAGTTTGCGCTGTCTGCTTCTGGACAAGGCAGAAAAAGAATTTAAAAAAAAAAGTTTAAAGAATATTTCCTGTAAGTTACGTGATTGGGCATATAATGAGCAATGGAGGGATGGGTGGGGGAAGGGGTACAAACTCTAGCATCAGGACTGCTGCATTCATTTCATGCTATGTCTTTACATTCAGAGGTCTGTAATGCTGGTTCACCAATCCAAATGCCCCCTCCCCCCCCTAAAAAAAAAAAAAAGTTTGGCCAATGCCACTAATTTCTGCACTATGAGATCAATGGTGCTGATGACCCGGCATCTACACATACCTGAAGGCACAGGCACATTACCTGCTGGACGTGCACGTAGATGGCTAATAAATCAATTTATTTCGCCCTCCTTGGAGTTTCAAGCACTTATTACACACCCCACCCCCAAGGTATTCAGACATAGCCTCCAGCCATGATATTATGCTGCCCAGTAAGCACCAGAGGTACCCATGATACCAGGTGCAGAAGTAAAGACCAGATCAATCATCTTTAAATGCCCAATTATTGAAAAATGTCTAAAGAGAAATAAATATCTTGCAAGCGACAGGAAGGGTTGAAGCAATAAAATGAAGGATGCTCGCGAGCGGTGCGGATCCGGTGGTCTCCGCCACTACAGGAAGCAATAATATTGAGTCCTGTGATTGGCTGCAGAGGTCAGAAGACTGAGGGAGAACATCGCCCATAGCACATCTGACGACATCCCTTTCCAGTGACCTGCCCAAGTGACCGATGCTGAATCCACAGCGGCTGGAGCGAGCCAGCCATGTCATTGATTTCAAACCACCTCTGCCATTTGCAACTTTTTTTCTTTAAGACAATCCCTGTAAAAACGATAGGTGTCTTTAGGAGAGGCAATCAATGTTAGGCCCCACCACGAATCATCAGCCCCTCATCCTCCGCATACTTTAAAGTGACTTCCACAGAGCGGACAACAACTAGAAAGCGAAGGCCATTCTGGGAGCTGTCGTTTAAGAGCAGCTGACAAGTGACAAGCTGGAGATCCCTGTTCCACCCGCTTCAAAGAAACGCCAGCCTTGGCATAGTTACCTGGCTTCTGATCGAGTGACTGTGTATTCAAACCACAAGATATTGGGAATTAGACTGGTGTCACGGATAAGAAAAAATTCGGAAATTGGCCTGAAAGAACATTTTTTTTTATAATATTATATACATACACGTATACATACCCACAGATAACAGGGTGAAGAAAGACATAAGAGAAGGGGCCAAAGAATAAAGCCACTACTACTATAGTGCCCTCCATTACAGTCTAGTGCAATGGTGGTTAATTCGTATTTTGGGGTGCGCATGTCTATATGGGTACAATACACAGTTCCAATCGCATTCCTGCATGTCACATGGACCAGGGTGCTGTGTCTCCCCTTTTCAGGTGGACTGAGACCTACCTGTTTAGGATCTCCCTTTTACTTATTGGAGTAACTGAACAGCTGAGAGTACTCATCAGGCAGCGTTGGGATCCCCAGCAACTACCATGGCACCCCTATGTTGTGAATGCGGGACCTGGGATTGGGTCATGTAATAATATTTGTGAGCTCTCTGTGGATCTGAGGCAAAAGACTGAGCAGATAATCGTTCAACAGACACCTGTCTTCCCAGAGATCTCTAGAGATACAAGTCTCATCTATGACGATTGCCCAGTAATCCAGATTAATCTGATAATCCGGATATACTTGTACTGGATTAACAAATCCAATTTTGGTAGCGGTGGTCTCCGCAGACAGCTCCATCAATGAAGCAGATCTGAAAGTGACGAAGAAGTATTGCAGATATTCAGACCCATCTGTCTTCATGGTCCTAACCATAATGAGGGTCCGGATCCCACAACCGCTGCCACTCTGTTCAAAGTTCATAGGGCTGATTTAGATAGTCTCATACACTGCAAGGCTCCATCTTGGTCCCCTGTTCCTCCTCACAGCACAGTTGTGTGTTGCACTCAGTTACCCCACCGGTCTCATGGGTTTTGTATGGGGCGGCAGCAGTCGTGCACAATCATGCAAGTCTATTTAATCCAGACAATGATGAGGGGGAATCAGGACAGATGTTCTAGTGATTCATAAGAATCCCAGTGATCAGACATTTATCACCAATACTGTGGATAAGCAATGAATGTCTGTAGTGGAAATATAAATTTGTAGGCGATGTATGGTTGCCAATTAACTAGCATCTGTCCTTAGGCGGCAGGTCTCACAAAGGTGATAACAGATGTTATCCTGAGAAAATAGGGATTTTTGTGTACTCACCGAAAAATCCTCTTCTCCGAGCCATTCATTGGGGGACACAGACAGTGGGTGTTATGCTGCTTGCCACTAGGAGGACACTAAGTAAACCAGAAAAAAGTTAGCTCCTCCCCTGCAGTATACACCCTCTCGCTGGATGAGATATCTCCATTTCAGTGAAAAAAGGAGTAGGAGCTTAAACAGTCAACAATAACCATAACTATGTCAAAACCTAAGAATGCTACAAATGAGCCAGTAGGGCGGGTGCTGTGTCCCCCAATGAATGGCTCGGAGAAAAGGATTTTACGGTGAGTACACAAAAATCCCTATTTCTCCTACGCCTCATTGGGGGACACAGACAGTGGGACGTCCTAAAGCAGTCCCTGGGTGGGGAGCATACATCTGCTAATACCCCATGTAACACTGAGGTACTGCCGATTGCAGGATGCGTCTGCCGAGAGCTGCATCCGCAGAGGCTTGAGAATGAATTTGGTAATGTTTTTTAAAAGTATGCAGACTGGACCAAGTCGCAGCCTTGCAGACCTGTTCTGCTGAGGGCTTGTGCCGAATGGCCCAAGAGGTGCCCACTGACCGGGTAGAATGCGCCTTAATCCCTGCGGGACAGACGCGTTCCTGACATGGTAGGATTCCGGAATCGCCAAGCGAATCCACCTGGCTAGACCCTTCCTATGCCCCTCTGGAAGCATGAACAGGGCATCTGACCTGCAGAAGGGAGCCGTCCGCGAGATGTACCGTCTCAGCGCCCTAACCACATCCAAGGTGTGGAGGGCCTTCTCAATGCGATGGACTGGCGCCGGACAAAAGGAAGGCAAAACAATTTCCTCGTTGAGATGGAAAGAGGAGACGACCTTGGGCAGGAAGGACTGGGACGTCCTGAGAACTACCTTGTCCTGATAAATTCAGGAATGGAGAGCGACAGGACAGGGCTGCCAATTCCGAAACTCGTCTGATTGACGTAATTGCCACTAGACAGAGCACCTTCCAAGAGTGGACGGTTCAATTACACGTCCTGCAGCGGTTCGAAAGGGACCTCCTGTAAGGCCCCGAGAACCAGCTTAAGGTCCCATGAATCCAATGGCCTTCTATAAGGAGGCGCCACATGGGAATCTCCTTGAATGAACGTCTTGACCTGAGGTTTGGTGGCAATTGTACGTTGGAAAAGCACTGACAAGGCCGAAATTTGGCCCTTGAGTGAGGTAAGCGCGAGGCCTGAGTTTAATCCGGATTGAAGGAACTCCAATATGGCTGGAATGGAGAACACCAGAAAGGATCGACCATGATCCTTGCACCATAAAAAGAAGATTTTCCAGGTGCGGTGATAGATACGCCTGGACACAGGCTTCCTAGCACTAATCGTAGAAATCACGTCGTGAGAGAGCCCAGCCCGTGCTAAAATCCAGGATTCAACGGCCACGCCGTCAAAGACAGGGCTCCGGAGTTCTGGTGGTAAATCGGGCCCTGAGAAAGATCCGTGCAATCTGGAAGTCGCCAGGGGACGTCGGCGACTAGTTGTATTAGTTCTGCATACCAAGCTCGGCGTGGCCATTCTGGCGCGACTAGGATCACTGGTACACCCTCCTCTCTGATCTTCTTGATGACCCTCGGAAGCAAGGGAAGAGGGGGAAAGATGTACGGGAGCCGGAACCGGTGCCATTGCAGAACTAGGGCGTCAGCTCCGATGGCGCATGGATCGCGCGATCGGGCAATGAACCGAGACACCTTGTTGTTTAGCCTTGAGGTCATGAGGTCCACATCCGGAGTCCCCCAACGACAACAAATCTGCTCAAAAACTTCCTGATGAAGAGACCACTCTCCCGAGCCAATGCCTCGGCGACTGAGGAAATCTGCCGCCCAATTTTCTACGCACGGGATGTGGATTGCTGAGATGGATGAATGGTTGGTTTCAGCCCAATGGAGGATGTGACTCACTTCGTGCATGGCCATCCTGCTCCAGGTACCTCCCTGGCGGCTGATATACGCTACAGCCGTAGCATTGTCGTATTGGATACTGATGGGGTGACCTGCGAGGAGATGGTGGAAACTCCGTAGAGCAAATCTGATCGCTCGTATCTCCAAAATGTTGATGGGGAGACGTGACTCTCGGGTTGACCAACGACCCTGTGTCGTGTGGTGACGAAAGACCGCACCCCAGCCGAGAAGACTTGCGTCGGTGGTTACAACCAACCATCTTACTGGGAGAAAAGACCTCCTTTGATTCAGGGAGGACCTCAGTGTCCACCACCTGAGGGCTTGCCTGACCCTCAGGGACAGAAGGATCCGACGGTCCAGGGAGAACGGGTTCTTGTCCCAAGCTAACAGCAACACATGTAAGGGACGGAGATAGAACTGCGCAAATGGAACTGCTTCCATCGCAGCTACCATCTTTCCGAGAACTCTCATGCTGAAACGAATAGAGAGAGAAGCTGGACGAGAAAGCTTCCGCACTGCCTGTTGTAAGGCTTGCGTCTTTTCTGGAGGGAGAATGACCAACCTGCGGGAAGCGTCTAAGATCATTCCTAAAAAGGAAATCTGCTAAGCCGGTGTTGGGGAAGACTTTGCGAAGTTTATCCTCCACCCCAGGCGCAAAAGTGTATTTACTGTTATTCCACGGATTCCTCGCAGGCTGGAAGGGACAGACCCTTGATGAGCAGATCGTCCAGATACGGTAACACCACTACTCCCAGAGAGTAGAGAATGGCCATGACAGCCGCCATGACCTTGGTAAAGACCCTGGGGGCAGTGGCGAGTCTGAAGGGCAAGGCAATGAACTGTAAGTGTTCCTGGTGAATTGCAAAACAAAGGAACTGCTGGTGAGACAGGCAGATTGGAATGTGCAGGTAAGCGTCCTTGATGTCGATGGATGCTAGGAACTCTCCTTTTTCCATGGAAGCGACAACTGATCGGCGAGATTCCATTCGGAATCGCCGAACCGTGACAAACTGATTTAACAGTCTGAGATCCATAATGGGTCGCATTGTCCCGTCCTTCTTTGGAACCACAAAAAGGTTTGAATAAAATCCCCTGAACCTCTCGTGATGAGGGACCGGAATGATGACTCCGTCCTTTAAGAGAGCCTGAACAGCCCGAAGGAAGGCTCTTGTCTTTCCCTTGGGGGAAGAGGAAAGGAAAAAGCGAGTTGGAGGGGGAGAGGAAAACGCTATCTTGTATCCGGAGGTCACCAGGTCCCTGACCCACTTGTCGTGGACGACCGCGAGCCAGGTGTGGCTGAAGGAACGTAGGCGACCGGCTACTCTGTCGGCATCCGCCGGATACCGCAACAAGTCATTGTGTAGATCTATGAGATCTGGCTCCCCTGGATCCAGAAGCCCTAGGCCTGGGTTTCCAAGAGCGGTTAGGTCTGTATGAGACCTGGGAGCCTCTGTCTCCGCGTGGAGACGGACCTGATCAGGAAGAGAAGGTAGAGGAGGACCAACCGGAGTTGTTGCGAAAACAACAAAAGCGTGTCGGCTGTTGGTTGAGGAAGGAATTTACTTTTTCCTCCGGTAGCATCAGAAATGAGCTGATCCAGTTTCTCTCCAAAATGACGACCCGTTTGAAAAGGGAGAGAAGTCAATGATCTTTTAGATGTGGCATCCGCCCGCCAGTCGCGGAGCCATAGGGCTCTAATTGAGATCGCATTAGCGGCAGTTTGGGCAGCGCAATTGGCGGCATCAAAAGAGGCGTCCACTACACAGTCTGCTGCGTGAATTATCTGCCTGGCGACCGTGGTTGCCTCCGGAGCAAGATTGGTGCCCTGGAAGGAAGTAATCAGGACTTCTGCCCAAGCGGCCATTGCCTTAGTGACCCAAATTGCCGCGAAAGATGGAAAAAGCGCTGCTCCTGAAGCTTCAAAAACTGAACGGGAAAAGGTAGTCAGTCAATCTGACGATCGGAGGGGTTTCTGATTGAGGAACCCTCAGAAACTGATAGAAGCAAGACGCGATACAGGCGGGTCCACCAGGGGGGACTGTAACCAATCCTTCATTAGGCCTGGATCTAAGGGTATTTAGCCTGAGTAGACTTTTGCCCTGTGAACCGCTTATGCGGACGATCTCTATGTTTCTGGACAATTTCCTTAAAGTCCGGATGGCTGGTAAATAACCTGCGCACACGCTTCGCTTGGTTTTCTTAAGTGAGATAGGATGTGCTGGAGCGGGACCATTATCCTCATCCAACTTCAGAATCCTGTTGACTGATTCTATAAGTCATGCTTGCTGAGAACTCCAGGAGAGGGAGAGGCACAAACGGGACTAAGGGACGCGTCATGGGTCCGCTTTCTAGAGACCTGACCATCCCTTGACCGAGTACGGCCCCTGCTGGTGGACGGTTCCCGGCCGACGCCAGAGCCTTCCTCGGGGGGACGCCTTCTGGCTTAAAGAGTCCTCCCGGAGGGAGAATATAGCCTGGGTCAGAGACTCCACCGACCGTGACAGGGACGCAGCCCACTCAGGGGTACTAAATGCAGGAGGCCCGTCAGCAGCAGCGGCGGCGAGGGGCGATTGAGCGCAGGTCGGGGCGCATTCCGTGCATAACGGATTAGTCTGTGCACTGGGTAGGGCAGACTTGCAAGTGGTACACACGGTAAAAAAAAGCAGTGTGCTTTTTAGCCGCCCGTTTAGCCTCCTTAGATTGAGACATAGCGCTCCTGAAAGGGTTAACGGCAGAGTCTGGTGCAGCGAACGTGCCAGGAAGGGATTAAGCTTTAATCTGAGGGCAGATGCAGCTTACTCGGTCCTATGCTGTGTCCCCCGGGAGGAATAGCGGTGGCCCTGTGGTGTCACCCGGTATCCGGCAGAATGCTCGCCTCACAGATTCCAGAGCAGGCTGAGGTAAAAGGACATGGCCCCCGAGATAATTGCGGCGATAATAGCGCGGGCGGCGCTATTCAAATTGCGGCCTAGTAGGCCGGAAAAGCTGGGGGCTAAATTTCTGAGCCTACCCACGGTGGGCGGGGCGGGATGGCACTAGTGGGCTGTGCTATTAAAATTGCGGCCTAGCAGGCCGGAAAGCCTGGGACCAAATTTTTCGGGGTACCCGCAGTAGCGCCAAGGGGGGGGGGGGCAGGGGGGGTGGGGGAGTGCACCGCCGCTGACGCTACGTCAGTGCTTCTCCCGGGAGCCAGGACCCGACCCCATACCTCAACTCCAGTGCTCAGTCCGGCCATCTAAGCAGGCTCTCATCTCCTGGGCTGATGTAGCAGAGCTGGAGGAGTTCTTAAAAGGGGCCATGCTCAATCGATCCTCCCTATGATAGGGGGATGGAGAGCTATGGGGCTGATTCAGGGCCTACGTAAGCGCTGTTCAGTCTTCTCCATTGCGCCTGCCCTCATATCCGTAAGCGCTGTCCATGGAATACCGAACTCCGGTCGCAAGGATCATCGCCAAAATTGCTAAAGGAATCGACCCCAAACGTCGCAGGAAAGTGTATGGGGAGGTATACTCCACGTGCTTGCCTGTTGTTGGTTCGGGGGAGAGCGGGACGTAGAAAGGAACCATCGCCCCCTTCACTCCGTTAATTAAAAAATAAAAATTTACAGAAAAATTCAAAAATAAAAACGGTGGGGTCTGAAACCAGACCCAAGTGCCTCCTACAGACCCTAAGCATGAACTGGAGATATCAAATCCAGCAAGAGGGTGTATACTGCAGGGGAGGAGTTAACTTTTTTCTGGTTTACTTAGTGTCCTCCTAGTGGCCAGCAGCATAACACCCACTGTCTCTGTGTCCCCCAATGAGGCGTAGGAGAAAGGCAGTTTCCTGTTCTCAGACCCCAGGGTGCATTCCTGGGAACACACAGAATTGGAAACATTTCACACCCCTTGAAGGCAGACACTAAATGGGACCTATTTGCAGCCTGACAATTTATATTTACTATGGGAAAGAAATGCTAAGACAACCTTTAGAAAAACAATGTATTCATTGTTTTGCCTATTTGTACGTCATTTTTATTCCCATATTTTTATATCCTTTTATTGTAAGCACTGTGCCTTTTCTATTAAAGCTTAAAACTTTAATAAGACAGCCATGCATGCTCTAAAAGAATCCATAGCCTTAGAGTGTATGATCCTGGTGATTGGCAGACAGTAGTAGTACTTCTGGGACTCATCGCCCGTGTGTTCGGTGAGTGGTGGCAGCGTGTAGGAAGCGGGTTGTGTGGCCTGTGTCGAGATGTGATTTATGCTCCCATTGCAGCATAGGACAGAGGTTGAATGCTGGACGGAGTGAGAGGAGATAGATTAACCCTTACAGGCGCAACCCCAAGTCATGTGCTGAGAAGCGGGTACGTGACAATGTCTTTCATGGCAACAGCCCTTAAATGGGTTTATGCGGCGCTGTTAAGAACCGTTCACTTCCGCCTCAGAAGTGAGTGGTGCCAATGACGTCACAGCCCGTTTTAATTATCCAACATACTATGAAAGGTTCCCCAATATTCAACATGACCATGGCTGCTCAACTTCCACTATGAACACAGGAAAGTATTACCTGCATCCTTGCAGGTGTGTAAAGGGGGATAGCTGCCTGGTTCAAATAAATAGTTAAGCCAGCCCCCTTCTGTACCAGTCAATGCAAAGACCGAGAAGGGGCCTACCTGCTTGCTTCATATCAAGAGCTAAAACAGACCCCCATTTGTACCACCAAATGCAAAGATGGATTTAAAAAAAAAAAAACTTACCAGGATGCAATTCTAGGGAACAAGGGGGTGAGAATCTCCTGGGTGATGCCGAACCAAACTATAGCCAAGATACTTCCCGCCACAGCTCCATACGTGACCTGGCTCCAGCTGTGATACACGAGATAGACTCTGCAGGAAGACCACAGCTGTTACCGAACACTCAATAGATAGGGATATAGGACATTAGGATGGGCAGATCCCCTACCTGCTGTACGAGACCAGGGACGCCGCTGTAAGGAGGCACAGGGACAGGACATGGCGCCAGAGCAAGTCCAGGAACCGCGCGTTGTTAGTCTGGTGCATCCTAGAGCAAAAAAAGGCACAAAATGTAATCCGATGTGAGAAAAAATGCTTAACGGGCAAGAGTGCTGCTCGTCTCCAGAGAGAAAACTCTCGGACCTCAAAGAAGCTTGGAGCGGAGGTGATTCTACCACATCCTGGAAAAGTTGTCTAATACACAAAGTGTGACCTGCTCTCTGACCGGACCAGCGCCACACATACAACCACTTATCCTAGTCACCAATCTCTGAGGTGACCATGAACAGCCCGAGAGCCAAGCCATTGTCAATGCCTCACCTTAAGTACAGGAAGAGGAAGGAGTACACAGAGAAGAACCACATGAATTGGGAATGACTAGAAGGCAAGCCGTACTCTGTGGTGACCGTCGCATGTGTTCCTGGAAGAAGAGAAAAGCAAAATAAGACGCCATAAAATAAGATCAGACAGACACTCAGCAACCCCAACCCTGCAAACCCTACTGACCCCAGCCATGCAAACCCCCGCTGACCCCAGCTATGCAGACCCCAACCCTACAAACCCCGCTGACCCCAACCCTGCTAACCCCAGCCATGCAAACAACAACCCTGCAAATGCCGCTGACTTCAAGCCTACAAATTCCAACCCTACAAACCCAAAACTTGAAAACCCTGCTGACTCCAAGTCTACAAAGCCCAACCCTCCCTATAAACTTCAAACTTGCAAACCTGGCTAACCCCAACCCTGCAAACCCACCTGACCCCAACCCCACTGACATCAAGCCTGCAAACCCCAACCCTGCAAACCCTGCAATCATGATCTGTGCACATTTTAGCTTTTAACTGGAGATAGATGCTGGGAATAATTTACAACATCCACCCCTGTACAGCCATATAGCGGAATGCATTGGTGATTGGCCACAATTAAAAAAAAAAAAAAAAATTAAAAATCCTCTACTGTACCACTATGTTTTACACTAAAGGGCTGCATCAGGTCCCTGTGCATACATGTAAAACACAAGCCGCGGAGACACCATCACGTTTCTCAACGCAAGCAATGACTAGCCAGGTCTTTCCCCGGGAAGGAACAACCACAGGAAGGGCAGTCTCTAATGAAGGAGACCACCTATGCCAAAACATGGTATCCATCCACAGATAGCTGTTTCGGGGTATTGCCCCTCATCAATGTGGAGTAGGAAACTGGCCAGTAGGAGCAATGCCTAGTAGAAGACTGTGAAAAATGAGGATGAATGAACTCATGGAGATCAACATCCAACACTGCGGAGACACCATCACATGTTTCTCAATGCAGTGATTCTAGAGCAAAGCCCCCATCCCTTATGGGAAATATGTAAAATATGCAAAACACAAGCCGCGGAGACACCATCACATGTTTCTCAACGCAAGCAATGACTAGCCAGGTCTTTCCCCGGGAAGGAACAACCACGGGAAGGGCAGTCTCCAATGAAGGAGACCACCTATGCCAAAACATGGTATCCATCCACAGACAGCTGTTTCGAAGTATTGCCCCTCATCAGTGTGGAGTAGGAAACTGGCCAGTAGGAGCAATGCCTAGTAGAAGACTGTGAAAAATGAGGATGAATGAACTCATGGAGATCAACATTCAACACTGCAGAGACACCATCACGTTTCTCAACGCAGTGATTCTAGAGCAAAGCCCCCATCCCTTATGGGAAATATGTAAAATATGCAAAACACAAGCGCGGAGACACCATCACGTTTCTCAACGCAAGCAATGACTAGCCAGGTCTTTCCCCGGGAAGGAACAACCACGGGAAGGGCAGTCTCCAATGAAGGAGACCACCTATGCCAAAACATGAGTTCATTCATCCTCATTTTTCACCCTGTGCATACATGTGACATATGTCCCAGCACATACACCAAATTTAGAGTGCAGATATTACACAGACCCAAAACTAACACTAATCCTACCGATTCTATTTAAAACACTGACCTCCTACTACCCAAATAACCCGAACAGACCACAGTCATTGACCTTACTAATTCTACTGACCTTGGCCTTACTTTCCCTAATAACCATGGCCTTACTAATGATACTGACAAACCACCATACCAACTCTAATATCCATATTAATCCTGTCCTTATCAATAATCACCTTACTGACCACGACAACACTAACACTTTTGACACCAACACTTAGAACCTGAATAAGCCTACTAACTTCCTACTTTACTAACCTTATGGAGCCTAATCCTTATAACCTTACTAATCCTACCAACCTTCTGACCCTATTGGCCCTGACCTTTCCTTACTGTTACACCCTTACTAATCCTAATGACCCAACTGAGTCAAACCTCAATAAACCCACTGACCCTAACCTTACTAACCATAATAACACTGACCTTACTAATTTTCGGCCACTTGGGGCCGTCCTGCATATTTGCTGTCCAGGGTTCCTGCAATAAGCCTTCACCTTGATGCTGAGCTCTACTGAATGTGACATAACGAGCAGCTGTGTGTATCCTGCTGGGCAGGAATGACGATGAGGTGCACAGTCTGCTCGCCATGAACAGCGAGCAGCAGCCCCTCGCCCGGTCGCCTGAGCTCCCTCACTTACCTTCACATGGACGCGGCTCTCTTACAATATTCTTAATTAACCAGTTTACACCTTCATTCATTACCAAACCCCCCAGGAAGGAAATCTGGAAAAGACAGGAGACAGTGAGCTGGAATCTGACACCCTCCGATATAAGGTGTTGGGGGTATAATGAAAGCTCACCGTGTGCAATTCCCTCTTGAAAATGATGAGAGTCACGAAACTGATGAGAATGACTAATGGTCCCAGGCTGAGGTATGCCAACAGCTGCCCGTAGACGTCTCCTGGATGAAGGAGGACACAAAAATAAAGTGGTGAGCAAATGGATTCTGGTCCAGCTATAGCAAAGGCAACTGACAGCAGAGGCACCCAACATAGGAAGGCTACTACACGAGAACAGGCGCAGATGGAAACGGAGCACAGCCACCGAGTGGGAAACAACTTTCCATGTTTCTCTTATACACATGGAGACCATAGAGGGGGCTTCAATCATTCCCACCCTCATGGATCTAAATCCATGGACTTTAACTGTATGTGATTATTCCATTTATCAACTCGGACTGGAAAATGCCAATTTAACTAGGTGTAAGCCCCAAAACGGAACATTGGGTGCAATTCACCTCTCAAACAGTGAAATATTAACCCAAGCCCGGCAACTCGGGACGGCGACCCGGGAAGGGCTCCAGCCCAGCAGCTCGGGATGGCGACCTGGGAAAGGCTCCTGACCGGCAGCTCTGGACAGTGACCCAAGAGAATCCCCAGTCCGGCAACTTGGGACAGCGACCCAGGAAGGGCCCTAGCTCGGCACGGCGACCCGGAAAGGTCCCCAGCTTGGGATGGCAACCAGGGAAGGACCCGCTCCTGAGCAGCTTGACGTGTCCAAGTAGGACAGTAAAGAAGTGATTTTACAAACCAATTGCCCATTGAAATGGTAACACCTGTCCCTCAGCCACTCCATTATCCAGCAGGAATGAGCGCCCCCCCATAGGCTTGGTAAGAACATATCTGGGTAAATTACCAGTGTCATAGAAATGTGACTTATTTAGTTGCAGCGCAGAGGAACAACCTCATGAATAATTGATTGTGGCAGTTTTGCTGAGCCATTAAAAACCACATGAAATATTCAGGGAAAGCTCAGAGCGGAAGAATCTAAATGAGAGAAATGTGACCACATACAGTCTGCGGAGGAAGAGGTCGCATCCAGCATTTAAGAAGGCGTGTTTCCTATAAGACGGAAATTAGAAGGGGTTGTCCAGCTCATAAAAACACAATACATCTAAAAAAACAATACATACATAAAAGCTACTAATATTTGTTTTAAGAAAGGTGCCGTCATATTAACATCTCAGCATCGGTCCTGGGTGCTCCACTTCCGATTAGTGTTCGCCAACGGGGCCAATATTGTATGATAAGGGGGCTGGCCGACAGGGTCATTTTAATAGCTTCTCTAAGGAGAGATGAGGGGCTGGATCACCTATTGAAATGTGAGACAGACAGCCCCCTTCCTTTGTGGAACTCAAGTCAGAAGTAAAGCTGCATAAGCCAGGACTGCCACCTCTCATAATACATGGATATTAGTACAGTTCTATATGTATTTCTATATAACCCGTTACAGAGAATCAATATCTACAGGGGGTGCATTTAGCAATAGGGACGATCACCTGATATTATACTAAATTGAGGATCTGCAACATCAGACATTGTCCATGAAATGAGCAAGACCAGCAGCATCATGTGCATCTCAGATTACCCTTTATGGCACCGTTTTAGTACGCTTTCCATCAAACATCACATATGAACATGGCCATAGATTTACTGGATTTTCTTCTTTTCCCCCCACTTAGTAGAGTGGTGGTAGGTTTGCTCTTTATCATGACTTGTGAGCAGCCATACAACCCAAACGGAAAAGTGACCCGGGCAGCTTACTGATAAGACGTGACTCAGTTACCAGACTCTTTCCTTCTTGTGCCTGCAGATAGCCACCAAGAAAGGATCAGAGAGAACGTGATGACTCCCCTTCTCGCAGGAGCCTTGCCCTGTATTGCCCCACGCCAGGTTATTCGCCCCGCACACAGGCGATAGATTTGCCATTCAAATCCCTGTGTTGTTTTAGGATGAGCTCTTCGTCTACGGACCTGCACCTGGGTCATGACAGTTCATGTCTGAGTTTAGGCATCGAATCAAATGTCAGATTGTCTTGAGTACACATTAAAAAAAAAACTACCGTTTTGTGTTTACAGCTCCCATGCAGACATATGAACCTTAGTAGACGCTGACTACCAAACATGCATGTAGTTTGATTTAGCAGTTAAAGGGTTATTCCCAGCAATATATGTCATGATGAGAGCTGAGCAAAAAGATTCACGGGACCCTGGAGCGGCAGCCCCCGGACCAGAGTCCTGGATCCTCCTAAGCGCCTGTAGTGCCCACAATGCCAACAAGTAAGCACCTCTATACCTATAGGTGAGCAGAAGTGTCGAACAAAACGGTGCACGATCAAACTACACACACGCCTTGTTTATCACCTGTAACCATAGAAACACATAAACCTGTATAGGAGCTGTGAACACAAAACCGTAGGATAGTTTTATTAGCATTGTTTATACTGCAAGTTGATATTCTCTCTTTGCAAAAAGCTGCAATACATGACGGGATGGGGCCAGTTGAACTGACGCAATCTTCCCAAAAATGTATTCCCTTATGAGACAGGGGAAAACATACTGATCGCCAGGACCCCACGATGTTCCCGAGTAGTGGGCTCTACAGAGCATGTGCACTCCTACTCCAGTGAGAGCCGCAAACCAGGGATCACTGGGAGCCCCGGTGAGTTATCCCTTATCCTATTGATAGGGGATGACTTGCTGTCCCTTTTAGATATAAGGAGCCATTTAAAATAAGGCACCCCACAATTGTCAGTCAAGGGTCATGGCAAAAAGTGAATAAGAAGCTTTTACAGACATGGTGGCAAAGAGGGCTTCAGCAGACCGGGAGCAGACAGGGCATCTCATCAGGACCTGGCGGTCACGGTCCTGGAGGGCCAATGGGCGCCAATAAACAAAACCATGGTGGTGCAACTTACAACAAGTAATCAGGTTATGGACAGCGACATTTATGGGGTTAAAAAGCAGCAATAAGGGGTTAACTCCAATTGCTGGCTGTAATATACACCGGACCCGGCCACTGACCCCGCTCTATACACCAGCACTGGCTACAAGACGATATACTGCATTCTGTAACAGGAAGGGGTTAATAGCGACATGGAAACAGAACTATAAACCATTTTGAGGAATTGTCAACAAAGACGAAAATAACGTCCCAGTCTGTATTGGAAACATAACGTATACATGTCCCGACCAGCAAAGTGTATACAGCACTGACGTCACACTGCACACTGAGAAAAACACAGTGGAAACCATCGTGTCCCTCCATGACCGTGCACACACAACACAGCAGGGGAACCTGCCGAAAGTGCGCCGCGCATGCGTACTGACCCGCCACACTACTTGACACCAGCCTAAGATACACTGCGCCTGCGTACAACCCAGACGGTCCCGTACAGGGATCACAATATCGCCATTAAATATTTCTTCAAACCAATCTCTATCACCCGTCAGCAAGCGGAGGCGAGAAAAAGGGAAGAAAGTCATTTACCTGCAGGATATTCAACGTGCGAGAGGGAAACTGGGCGCCACTGAGCCGAGAGCGAGCACTGGTCACCGGCCGACATCTTACCCGGATACCGGGCGTATGGGAGAAACGGTAGATGCTAAATCCCAGTGAGCAGAAAGGACCTGCGATGACGTCATGACCATTTGACCAGACTGTGGGAGGAGCGATAGTACAGAATACAGGAAGTGAGGTGGAAAGGGGCTGCGTCTGATACACAGGGGGGCAGGCTAGTGATGGGTAGTTCGGCTCTTTTTGGTGATCCGGCTCATTCGGCTCCGCTCACCATAAAGAGCCGGCTCTTTTGGCTCTTTAAACGGCTCTTCTTTTAAATAGAAATCCGTTTTCCACAGTCCTCGTTCTAGGTCTTTGCCTGTGAAGTGAGAGCCTCATTCTCCACCTGTGTGACGCAGTGTAGACTGGTATTCAGCATTGCTGCTTCCTCAGAGTGTCAGCTCTCCTGTACAGTGAGGCCTCATTATACCCCTGTATAAGGATCTAGTGACACA
Source organism: Dendrobates tinctorius (assembly GCF_039654945.1). Taxonomy (NCBI): domain Eukaryota; kingdom Metazoa; phylum Chordata; class Amphibia; order Anura; family Dendrobatidae; genus Dendrobates; species Dendrobates tinctorius. The sequence continues at coordinate 29,070,381 of NW_027361788.1, read as the reverse complement.
GTGTAGACTATTATTCAGCATTGCTGTCTCCTCAGATTGTCAGCTCTTGTGATCAGGTCCCGGCTCCTCACTCCGGTCTCTCCTGTACAGTGAGGCCTCATTATACCCCTGTATAAGGATCTAGTGACGCAGTGTAGACTGTTATTCAGCATTGCTGTTTCCTCAGATTGTCAGCTCTTGTGATCAGGTCCCGGCTCCTCACTCCGGTCTCTCCTGTACAGTGAGGCCTCATTATATCCCTGTATAAGGATCTAGTGACGCAGTGTAGACTGTTATTCAGCATTGCTGTCTCCTCAGATTGTCAGCTCTTGTGATCAGGCCCCTGCTCCTCACTCCGGTCTCTCCTGTACAGTGAGGCCTCATTATACCCCTGTATAAGGATCTAGTGACGCAGTGTAGACTGTTATTCAGCATTGCTGTTTCCTCAGATTGTCAGCTCTTGTGATCAGGTCCCGGCTCCTCACTCCGGTCTCTCCTGTACAGTGAGGCCTCATTATATCCCTGTATAAGGATCTAGTGACGCAGTGTAGACTGTTATTCAGCATTGCTGTCTCCTCAGATTGTCAGCTCTTGTGATCAGGCCCTTGCTCCTCACTCCGGTCTCTCCTGTACAGTGAGGCCTCATTATACCCCTGTATAAGGATCTAGTGACGCAGTGTAGACTATTATTCAGCATTGCTGTTTCCTCAGATTGTCAGCTCTTGTGATCAGGCCCCCGCTCCTCGCTCCGGTCTCTCCTGTACAGTGAGGCCTCATTATACCCCTGTATAAGGATCTAGTGACGCAGTGTAGACTGTTATTCAGCATTGCTGTGTCCTCAGATTGTCAGCTCTTGTGATCAGGCCCCGGCTCCTCGCTCCGGTCTCTCCTGTACAGTGAGGCCTCATTATACCCCTGTGTAAGGATCTAGTGACGCAGTGTAGACTGTTATTCAGCATTGCTGTGTCCTCAGATTGTCAGCTCTTGTGATCAGGCCTCTGCTCCTCGCTCCGGTCTCTCCTGTACAGTGAGGCCTCATTATATCCCTGTATAAGGATCTAGTGACGCAGTGTAGACTGTTATTCAGCATTGCTGTCTCCTCAGATTGTCAGCTCTTGTGATCAGGCCCCTGCTCCTCACTCCGGTCTCTCCTGTACAGTGAGGCCTCATTATACCCCTGTATAAGGATCTAGTGACGCAGTGTAGACTGTTATTCAGCATTGCTGTTTCCTCAGATTGTCAGCTCTTGTGATCAGGTCCCGGCTCCTCACTCCGGTCTCTCCTGTACAGTGAGGCCTCATTATATCCCTGTATAAGGATCTAGTGACGCAGTGTAGACTGTTATTCAGCATTGCTGTCTCCTCAGATTGTCAGCTCTTGTGATCAGGCCCCTGCTCCTCACTCCGGTCTCTCCTGTACAGTGAGGCCTCATTATACCCCTGTATAAGGATCTAGTGACGCAGTGTAGACTATTATTCAGCATTGCTGTTTCCTCAGATTGTCAGCTCTTGTGATCAGGCCCCCGCTCCTCGCTCCGGTCTCTCCTGTACAGTGAGGCCTCATTATACCCCTGTATAAGGATCTAGTGACGCAGTGTAGACTGTTATTCAGCATTGCTGTGTCCTCAGATTGTCAGCTCTTGTGATCAGGCCCCGGCTCCTCGCTCCGGTCTCTCCTGTACAGTGAGGCCTCATTATACCCCTGTGTAAGGATCTAGTGACGCAGTGTAGACTGTTATTCAGCATTGCTGTGTCCTCAGATTGTCAGCTCTTGTGATCAGGCCCCCGCTCCTCGCTCCGGTCTCTCCTGTACAGTGAGGCCTCATTATACCCCTGTATAAGGATCTAGTGACGCAGTGTAGACTGTTATTCAGCATTGCTGCTTCCTCAGATTGTCAGCTCTTGTGATCAGGCCTCTGCTCCTCGCTCCGGTCTCTCCTGTACAGTGAGGCCTCATTATACCCCTGTATAAGGATCTAGTGATGCAGTGTAGACTGTTATTCAGCATTGCTGCTTCCTCAGATTGTCAGCTCTTGTGATCAGGCCTCTGCTCCTCGCTCCGGTCTCTCCTGTACAGTGAGGCCTCATTATACCCCTGTATAAGGATCTAGTGACGCAGTGTAGACTATTATTCAGCATTGCTGTTTCCTCAGATTGTCAGCTCTTGTGATCAGGTCCCGGCTCCTCACTCCGGTCTCTCCTGTACAGTGAGGCCTCATTATATCCCTGTATAAGGATCTAGTGACGCAGTGTAGACTGTTATTCAGCATTGCTGTCTCCTCAGATTGTCAGCTCTTGTGATCAGGCCCCTGCTCCTCACTCCGGTCTCTCCTGTACAGTGAGGCCTCATTATACCCCTGTATAAGGATCTAGTGACGCAGTGTAGACTATTATTCAGCATTGCTGTTTCCTCAGATTGTCAGCTCTTGTGATCAGGCCCCCGCTCCTCGCTCCGGTCTCTCCTGTACAGTGAGGCCTCATTATACCCCTGTATAAGGATCTAGTGACGCAGTGTAGACTGTTATTCAGCATTGCTGTGTCCTCAGATTGTCAGCTCTTGTGATCAGGCCCCGGCTCCTCGCTCCGGTCTCTCCTGTACAGTGAGGCCTCATTATACCCCTGTGTAAGGATCTAGTGACGCAGTGTAGACTGTTATTCAGCATTGCTGTGTCCTCAGATTGTCAGCTCTTGTGATCAGGCCCCCGCTCCTCGCTCCGGTCTCTCCTGTACAGTGAGGCCTCATTATACCCCTGTATAAGGATCTAGTGACGCAGTGTAGACTGTTATTCAGCATTGCTGCTTCCTCAGATTGTCAGCTCTTGTGATCAGGCCTCTGCTCCTCGCTCCGGTCTCTCCTGTACAGTGAGGCCTCATTATACCCCTGTATAAGGATCTAGTGATGCAGTGTAGACTGTTATTCAGCATTGCTGCTTCCTCAGATTGTCAGCTCTTGTGATCAGGCCTCTGCTCCTCGCTCCGGTCTCTCCTGTACAGTGAGGCCTCATTATACCCCTGTATAAGAATCTAGTGACGCAGTGTAGACTGTTATTCAGCATTGCTGTCTCCTCAGATTGTCAGCTCTTGTGATCAGGCCCCTGCTCCTCACTCCGGTCTCTCCTGTACAGTGAGGCCTCATTATATCCCTGTATAAGGATCTAGTGACGCAGTGTAGACTGTTATTCAGCATTGCTGCTTCCTTAGATTGTCAGCTCTTGTGATCAGGTCCCGGCTCCTCACTCCGGTCTCTCCTGTACAGTGAGGCCTCATTATATCCCTGTATAAGGATCTAGTGACGCAGTGTAGACTGTTATTCAGCATTGCTGTCTCCTCAGATTGTCAGCTCTTGTGATCAGGCCCCCGTTCCTCACTCCGGTCTCTCCTGTACAGTGAGGCCTCATTATACCCCTGTATAAGAATCTAGTGACGCAGTGTAGACTGTTATTCAGCATTGCTGTTTCCTCAGATTGTCAGATCTTGTGATCAGGCCCCCGCTCCTCGCTCCGGTCTCTCCTGTACAGTGAGGCCTCATTATACCCCTGTATAAGGATCTAGTGACACAGTGTAGACTGTTATTCAGCATTGCTGTGTCCTCAGATTGTCAGCTCTTGTGATCAGGCCCCGGCTCCTCGCTCCGGTCTCTCCTGTACAGTGAGGCCTCATTATACCCCTGTGTAAGGATCTAGTGACGCAGTGTAGACTGTTATTCAGCATTGCTGTGCCCTCAGATTGTCAGCTCTTGTGATCAGGCCCCCGCTCCTCGCTCCGGTCTCTCCTGTACAGTGAGGCCTCATTATACCCCTGTATAAGGATCTAGTGACGCAGTGTAGACTGTTATTCAGCATTGCTGCTTCCTCAGATTGTCAGCTCTTGTGATCAGGCCTCTGCTCCTCGCTCCGGTCTCTCCTGTACAGTGAGGCCTCATTATACCCCTGTATAAGGATCTAGTGACGCAGTGTAGACTGTTATTCAGCATTGCTGTCTCCTCAGATTGTCAGCTCTTGTGATCAGGCCCCTGCTCCTCACTCCGGTCTCTCCTGTACAGTGAGGCCTCATTATATCCCTGTATAAGGATCTAGTGACGCAGTGTAGACTGTTATTCAGCATTGCTGCTTCCTCAGATTGTCAGCTCTTGTGATCAGGCCTCTGCTCCTCGCTCCGGTCTCTCCTGTACAGTGAGGCCTCATTATACCCCTGTATACGGATCTAGTGACGCAGTGTAGACTGTTATTCAGCATTGCTGCTTCCTCAGAGTGTCAGCTCTTGTGATCAGGCCCCTGCTCCTCACTCCGGTCTCTCCTGTACAGTGAGGCCTCATTATACCCCTGTGTAAGGATCTAGTGACGCAGTGTAGACTGTTATTCAGCATTGCTGTGTCCTCAGATTGTCAGCTCTTGTGATCAGGCCCCGGCTCCTCGCTCCGGTCTCTCCTGTACAGTGAGGCCTCATTATACCCCTGTGTAAGGATCTAGTGACGCAGTGTAGACTGTTATTCAGCATTGCTGTGTCCTCAGATTGTCAGCTCTTGTGATCAGGCCCCCGCTCCTCGCTCCGGTCTCTCCTGTACAGTGAGGCCTCATTATACCCCTGTATAAGGATCTAGTGACGCAGTGTAGACTGTTATTCAGCATTGCTGCTTCCTCAGATTGTCAGCTCTTGTGATCAGGCCTCTGCTCCTCGCTCCGGTCTCTCCTGTACAGTGAGGCCTCATTATACCCCTGTATAAGGATCTAGTGACGCAGTGTAGACTGTTATTCAGCATTGCTGTCTCCTCAGATTGTCAGCTCTTGTGATCAGGCCCCTGCTCCTCACTCCGGTCTCTCCTGTACAGTGAGGCCTCATTATATCCCTGTATAAGGATCTAGTGACGCAGTGTAGACTGTTATTCAGCATTGCTGCTTCCTCAGATTGTCAGCTCTTGTGATCAGGCCTCTGCTCCTCGCTCCGGTCTCTCCTGTACAGTGAGGCCTCATTATACCCCTGTATACGGATCTAGTGACGCAGTGTAGACTGTTATTCAGCATTGCTGCTTCCTCAGAGTGTCAGCTCTTGTGATCAGGCCCCTGCTCCTCACTCCGGTCTCTCCTGTACAGTGAGGCCTCATTATACCCCTGTATAAGGATCTAGTGACGCAGTGTAGACTGGTATTCAGCATTGCTGCTTCCTCAGATTGTCAGCTCTTGTAATCAGGCCCCTGCTCCTCACTCCGGTCTCTCCTGTACAGTGAGGCCTCATTATACCCCTGTATAAGGATCTAGTGACGCAGTGTAGACTGTTATTCAGCATTGCTGTGTCCTCAGATTGTCAGCTCTTGTGATCAGGCCCCCGCTCCTCGCTCCGGTCTCTCCTGTACAGTGAGGCCTCATTATACCCCTGTATAAGGATCTAGTGACGCAGTGTAGACTGTTATTCAGCATTGCTGCTTCCTCAGATTGTCAGCTCTTGTGATCAGGCCTCTGCTCCTCGCTCCGGTCTCTCCTGTACAGTGAGGCCTCATTATACCCCTGTATAAGGATCTAGTGACGCAGTGTAGACTGTTATTCAGCATTGCTGTGTCCTCAGATTGTCAGCTCTTGTGATCAGGCCCCCGCTCCTCGCTCCGGTCTCTCCTGTACAGTGAGGCCTCATTATACCCCTGTATAAGGATCTAGTGACGCAGTGTAGACTGTTATTCAGCATTGCTGCTTCCTCAGATTGTCAGCTCTTGTGATCAGGCCTCTGCTCTTCGTTCCGGTCTCTCCTGTACAGTGAGGCCTCATTATACCCCTGTATAAGGATCTAGTGACGCAGTGTAGACTGTTATTCAGCATTGCTGTTTCCTCAGATTGTCAGGTCTTGTGATCAGGTCCCAGCTCCTCACTCCGGTCTCTCCTGTACAGTGAGGCCTCATTATACCCCTGTATAAGGATCTAGTGACGCAGTATAGACTGTTATTCAGCATTGCTGTGTCCTCAGATTGTCAGCTCTTGTGATCAGGCCTCTGCTCCTCGCTCCCGTCTCTCCTGTACAGTGAGGCCTCATTATACCCCTGTATAAGGATCTAGTGACGCAGTGTAGACTGTTATTCAGCATTGCTGTCTCCTCAGAGTGTCAGCTCTTGGGATCAGGCCCCTGCTCCTCACTCCAGTCTCTCCTGTACAGTGAGGCCTCATTATACCCCTGTATAAGGATCTAGTGACACAGTGTAGACTATTATTCAGCATTACTGTTTCCTCAGATTGTCAGCTCTTGTGATCAGGTCCCGGCTCCTCACTCCGGTCTCTCCTGTACAGTGAGGCCTCATTATACCCCTGTATAAGGATCTAGTGACACAGTGTAGACTATTATTCAGCATTACTGTTTCCTCAGATTGTCAGCTCTTGTGATCAGGTCCCGGCTCCTCACTCCGGTCTCTCCTGTACAGTGAGGCCTCATTATATCCCTGTATAAGGATCTAGTGACGCAGTGTAGACTGTTATTCAGCATTGCTGTCTCCTCAGATTGTCAGCTCTTGTGATCAGGCCCCCGCTCCTCACTCCGGTCTCTCCTGTACAGTGAGGCCTCATTATACCCCTGTATAAGAATCTAGTGACGCAGTGTAGACTGTTATTCAGCATTGCTGTTTCCTCAGATTGTCAGCTCTTGTGATCAGGCCCTCGCTCCGGTCTCTCCTGTACAGTGAGGCCTCATTATACCCCTGTATAAGGATCTAGTGACGCAGTGTAGACTGTTATTCAGCATTGCTGCTTCCTCAGATTGTCAGCTCTTGTGATCAGGCCTCTGCTCCTCGCGCCGGTCTCTCCTGTACAGTGAGGCCTCATTATACCCCTGTATAAGGATCTAGTGACGCAGTGTAGACTGTTATTCAGCATTGCTGTGTCCTCAGATTGTCAGCTCTTGTGATCAGGCCCCCGCTCCTCGCTCCGGTCTCTCCTGTACAGTGAGGCCTCATTATACCCCTGTATAAGGATCTAGTGACGCAGTGTAGACTGTTATTCAGCATTGCTGCTTCCTCAGATTGTCAGCTCTTGTGATCAGGCCTCTGCTCCTCGCTCCAGTCTCTCCTGTACAGTGAGGCCTCATTATACCCCTGTATAAGGATCTAGTGACGCAGTGTAGACTGTTATTCAGCATTGCTGTGTCCTCAGATTGTCAGCTCTTGTGATCAGGCCCCCGCTCCTCGCTCCGGTCTCTCCTGTACAGTGAGGCCTCATTATACCCCTGTATAAGGATCTAGTGATGAGGGTAGACTGTTATTCAGCATTGCTGCTTCCTCAGATTGTCAGCTCTTGTGATCAGGCCTCTGCTCCTCGCTCCGGTCTCTCCTGTACAGTGAGGCCTCATTATACCCCTGTATAAGGATCTAGTGACGCAGTGTAGACTGTTCTTCAGCATTGCTGTTTCCTCAGATTGTCAGCTCTTGTGATCAGGTCCCGGCTCCTCACTCCGGTCTCTCCTGTACAGTGAGGCCTCATTATACCCCTGTATAAGGATCTAGTGACGCAGTATAGACTGTTATTCAGCATTGCTGTGTCCTCAGATTGTCAGCTCTTGTGATCAGGCCTCTGGTCCTCGCTCCCGTCTCTCCTGTACAGTGAGGCCTCATTACACCCCTGTATAAGGATCTAGTGACGCAGTGTAGACTGTTATTCAGCATTGCTGTCTCCTCAGAGTGTCAGCTCTTGGGATCAGGCCCCTGCTCCTCACTCCAGTCTCTCCTGTACAGTGAGGCCTCATGATACCCCTGTATAAGGATCTAGTGACGCAGTGTAGACTGTTATTCAGCATTGCTGCTTCCTCAGATTGTCAGCTCTTGTGATCAGGCCTCTGCTCCTCGCTCCGGTCTCTCCTGTACAGTGAGGCCTCATTATACCCCTGTATAAGGATCTAGTGACGCAGTGTAGACTGTTATTCAGCATTGCTGTGTCCTCAGATTGTCAGCTCTTGTGATCAGGCCCCCGCTCCTCGCTCCGGTCTCACCTGTACAGTGAGGCCTCATTATACCCCTGTATAAGGATCTAGTGACGCAGTGTAGACTGTTATTCAGCATTGCTGCTTCCTCAGATTGTCAGCTCTTGTGATCAGGCCTCTGCTCCTCACTCCGGTCTCTCCTGTACAGTGAGGCCTCATTATACCCCTGTATAAGGATCTAGTGACGCAGTGTAGACTGTTATTCAGCATTGCTGTTTCCTCAGATTGTCAGCTCTTGTGATCAGGTCCCGGCTCCTCACTCCGGTCTCTCCTGTACAGTGAGGCCTCATTATACCCCTGTATAAGGATCTAGTGACGCAGTATAGACTGTTATTCAGCATTGCTGTGTCCTCAGATTGTCAGCTCTTGTGATCAGGCCTCTGCTCCTCGCTCCCGTCTCTCCTGTACAGTGAGGCCTCATTATACCCCTGTATAAGGATCTAGTGACGCAGTGTAGACTGTTATTCAGCATTGCTGTCTCCTCAGAGTGTCAGCTCTTGTGATCAGGTCCCGGCTCCTCACTCCGGTCTCTCCTGTACAGTGAGGCCTCATTATACCCCTGTATAAGGATCTAGTGACGCAGTATAGACTGTTATTCAGCATTGCTGTGTCCTCAGATTGTCAGCTCTTGTGATCAGGCCTCTGCTCCTCGCTCCCGTCTCTCCTGTACAGTGAGGCCTCATTATACCCCTGTATAAGGATCTAGTGACGCAGTGTAGACTGTTATTCAGCATTGCTGTCTCCTCAGAGTGTCAGCTCTTGGGATCAGGCCCCTGCTCCTCACTCCAGTCTCTCCTGTACAGTGAGGCCTCATTATACCCCTGTATAAGGATCTAGTGACACAGTGTAGACTATTATTCAGCATTGCTGTTTCCTCAGATTGTCAGCTCATGTGATCAGGTCCCGGCTCCTCACTCCGGTCTCTCCTGTACAGTGAGGCCTTATTATATCCCTGTATAAGGATCTAGTGACGCAGTGTAGACTGTTATTCAGCATTGCTGTCTCCTCAGATTGTCAGCTCTTGTGATCAGGCCCCCGGTCCTCACTCCGGTCTCTCCTGTACAGTGAGGCCTCATTATACCCCTGTATAAGAATCTAGTGACGCAGTGTAGACTGTTATTCAGCATTGCTGTTTCCTCAGATTGTCAGCTCTTGTGATCAGGCCCCCGCTCCTCGCTCCGGTCTCTCCTGTACAGTGAGGCCTCATTATACCCCTGTATAAGGATCTAGTGACGCAGTGTAGACCGTTATTCAGCATTGCTGTCTCCTCAGAGTGTCAGCTCTTGGGATCAGGCCCCTGCTCCTCACTCCGGTCTCTCCTGTACAGTGAGGCCTCATTATATCCCTGTATAAGGATCTAGTGACGCAGTGTAGACTGTTATTCAGCATTGCTGTCTCCTCAGATTGTCAGCTCTTGTGATCAGGCCCCCGCTCCTCACTCCGGTCTCTCCTGTACAGTGAGGCCTCATTATACCCCTGTATAAGAATCTAGTGACGCAGTGTAGACTGTTATTCAGCATTGCTGCTTCCTCAGATTGTCAGCTCTTGTGATCAGGCCTCTGCTCCTCGCTCCGGTCTCTCCTGTACAGTGAGGCCTCATTATACCCCTGTATACGGATCTAGTGACGCAGTGTAGACTGTTATTCAGCATTGCTGTTTCCTCAGATTGTCAGCTCTTGTGATCAGGTCCCGGCTCCTCACTCCGGTCTCTCCTGTACAGTGAGGCCTCATTATACCCCTGTATAAGGATCTAGTGACGCAGTATAGACTGTTATTCAGCATTGCTGTGTCCTCAGATTGTCAGCTCTTGTGATCAGGCCTCTGCTCCTCGCTCCCGTCTCTCCTGTACAGTGAGGCCTCATTATACCCCTGTATAAGGATCTAGTGACGCAGTGTAGACTGTTATTCAGCATTGCTGTCTCCTCAGAGTGTCAGCTCTTGGGATCAGGCCCCTGCTCCTCACTCCAGTCTCTCCTGTACAGTGAGGCCTCATTATACCCCTGTATAAGGATCTAGTGACGCAGTGTAGACTGTTATTCAGCATTGCTGCTTCCTCAGATTGTCAGCTCTTGTGATCAGGCCTCTGCTCCTCGCTCCGGTCTCTCCTGTACAGTGAGGCCTCATTATACCCCTGTATAAGGATCTAGTGACGCAGTGTAGACTGTTATTCAGCATTGCTGTGTCCTCAGATTGTCAGCTCTTGTGATCAGGCCCCCGCTCCTCGCTCCGGTCTCACCTGTACAGTGAGGCCTCATTATACCCCTGTATAAGGATCTAGTGACGCAGTGTAGACTGTTATTCAGCATTGCTGCTTCCTCAGATTGTCAGCTCTTGTGATCAGGCCTCTGCTCCTCACTCCGGTCTCTCCTGTACAGTGAGGCCTCATTATACCCCTGTATAAGGATCTAGTGACGCAGTGTAGACTGTTATTCAGCATTGCTGTTTCCTCAGATTGTCAGCTCTTGTGATCAGGTCCCGGCTCCTCACTCCGGTCTCTCCTGTACAGTGAGGCCTCATTATACCCCTGTATAAGGATCTAGTGACGCAGTATAGACTGTTATTCAGCATTGCTGTGTCCTCAGATTGTCAGCTCTTGTGATCAGGCCTCTGCTCCTCGCTCCCGTCTCTCCTGTACAGTGAGGCCTCATTATACCCCTGTATAAGGATCTAGTGACGCAGTGTAGACTGTTATTCAGCATTGCTGTCTCCTCAGAGTGTCAGCTCTTGGGATCAGGCCCCTGCTCCTCACTCCAGTCTCTCCTTTACAGTGAGGCCTCATTATACCCCTGTATAAGGATCTAGTGACACAGTGTAGACTATTATTCAGCATTGCTGTTTCCTCAGATTGTCAGCTCTTGTGATCAGGTCCCGGCTCCTCACTCCGGTCTCTCCTGTACAGTGAGGCCTTATTATATCCCTGTATAAGGATCTAGTGACGCAGTGTAGACTGTTATTCAGCATTGCTGTCTCCTCAGATTGTCAGCTCTTGTGATCAGGCCCCCGCTCCTCACTCCGGTCTCTCCTGTACAGTGAGGCCTCATTATACCCCTGTATAAGAATCTAGTGACGCAGTGTAGACTGTTATTCAGCATTGCTGTTTCCTCAGATTGTCAGCTCTTGTGATCAGGCCCCCGCTCCTCGCTCCGGTCTCTCCTGTACAGTGAGGCCTCATTATACCCCTGTATAAGGATCTAGTGACGCAGTGTAGACTGTTATTCAGCATTGCTGTCTCCTCAGAGTGTCAGCTCTTGGGATCAGGCCCCTGCTCCTCACTCCGGTCTCTCCTGTACAGTGAGGCCTCATTATATCCCTGTATAAGGATCTAGTGACGCAGTGTAGACTGTTATTCAGCATTGCTGTCTCCTCAGATTGTCAGCTCTTGTGATCAGGCCCCTGCTCCTCACTCCGGTCTCTCCTGTACAGTGAGGCCTCATTATATCCCTGTATAAGGATCTAGTGACGCAGTGTAGACTGGTATTCAGGATTGCTGTGTCCTCAGATTGTCAGCTCTTGTGATCAGGCCTCTGCTCCTCACTCCGGTCTCTCCTGTACAGTGAGGCCTCATTATACCCCTGTATAAGGATCTAGTGACGCAGTGTAGACTGTTATTCAGCATTGCTGTGTCCTCAGATTGTCAGCTCTTGTGATCAGGTCCCGGCTCCTCACTCCAGTCTCTCCTGTACAGTGAGGCCTCATTATATCCCTGTATAAGGATCTAGTGACGCAGTGTAGACTGTTATTCAGCATTGCTGTCTCCTCAGATTGTCAGCTCTTGTGATCAGGCCCCCGCTCCTCACTCCGGTCTCTCCTGTACAGTGAGGCCTCATTATACCCCTGTATAAGGATCTAGTGACGCAGTATAGACTGTTATTCAGCATTGCTGTGTCCTCAGATTGTCAGCTCTTGTGATCAGGCCTCTGCTCCTCGCTCCCGTCTCTCCTGTACAGTGAGGCCTCATTATACCCCTGTATAAGGATCTAGTGACGCAGTGTAGACTGTTATTCAGCATTGCTGTCTCCTCAGAGTGTCAGCTCTTGGGATCAGGCCCCTGCTCCTCACTCCAGTCTCTCCTGTACAGTGAGGCCTCATTATACCCCTGTATAAGGATCTAGTGACACAGTGTAGACTGTTATTCAGCATTGCTGTTTCCTCAGATTGTCAGCTCTTGTGATCAGGTCCCGGCTCCTCACTCCGGTCTCTCCTGTACAGTGAGGCCTCATTATATCCCTGTATAAGGATCTAGTGACGCAGTGTAGACTGTTATTCAGCATTGCTGTCTCCTCAGATTGTCAGCTCTTGTGATCAGGCCCCCGCTCCTCACTCCGGTCTCTCCTGTACAGTGAGGCCTCATTATACCCCTGTATAAGAATCTAGTGACGCAGTGTAGACTGTTATTCAGCATTGCTGTTTCCTCAGATTGTCAGCTCTTGTGATCAGGCCCCCGCTCCTCGCTCCAGTCTCTCCTGTACAGTGAGGCCTCATTATACCCCTGTATAAGGATCTAGTGACGCAGTGCAGACTGTTATTCAGCATTGCTGTCTCCTCAAAGTGTCAGCTCTTGGGATCAGGCCCCTGCTCCTCACTCCAGTCTCTCCTGTACAGTGAGGCCTCATTATACCCCTTTATAAGGATCTAGTGACACAGTGTAGACTGTTATTCAGCATTGCTGTTTCCTCAGATTGTCAGCTCTTGTGATCAGGTCCCGGCTCCTCACTCCGGTCTCTCCTGTACAGTGAGGCCTCATTATATCCCTGTATAAGGATCTAGTGACGCAGTGTAGACTGTTATTCAGCATTTCTGTCTCCTCAGATTGTCAGCTCTTGTGATCAGGCCCCCGCTCCTCACTCCGGTCTCTCCTGTACAGTGAGGCCTCATTATACCCCTGTATAAGGATCTAGTGACGCAGTGTAGACTGTTATTCAGCATTGCTGTGTCCTCAGATTGTCAGCTCTTGTGATCAGGTCCCGGCTCCTCACTCCGGTCTCTCCTGTACAGTGAGGCCTCATTATATCCCTGTATAAGGATCTAGTGACGCAGTGTAGACTGTTATTCAGCATTGCTGTTTCCTCAGATTGTCAGCTCTTGTGATCAGGCCCCCGCGCCTCGCTCCGGTCTCTCCTGTACAGTGAGGCCTCATTATAACCCTTTATAAGGATCTAGTGACGCAGTGTAGACTGTTATTCAGCATTGCTGTCTCCTCAGATTGTCAGCTCTTGTGATCAGGCCTCTGCTCCTCGCTCCGGTCTCTCCTGTACAGTGAGGCCTCATTATACCCCTTTATAAGGATCTAGTGACGCAGTGTAGACTGTTATTCAGCATTGCTGCTTCCTCAGATTGTCAGCTCTTGTGATCAGGCCCCCGCTCCTCGCTCCGGTCTCTCCTGTACAGTGAGGCCTCATTATACCCCTGTATAAGGATCTAGTGACGCAGTGTAGACTGGTATTCAGCATTGCTGTCTCCTCAGATTGTCAGCTCTTGTGATCAGGCCCCTGCACCTCGCTCCGGTCTCTCCTGTACAGTGAGGCCTCATTATACCCCTGTATAAGGATCTAGTGACGCAGTGTAGACTGTTATTCGGCATTGCTGTCTCCTCAGATTGTCAGCACTTGTGATCAGGCCCCTGCACCTCGCTCCGGTCTCTCCTGTACAGTGAGGCCTCATTATACCCCTGTATAAGGATCTAGGGACGCAGTGTAGACTGTTATTCAGCATTGCTGTCTCCTCAGATTGTCAGCTCTTGTGATCAGGCCCCTGCTCCTCGCTCCGGTCTCTCCTGTACAGTGAGGCCTCATTATACCCCTGTTTAAGGATCTAGTGACGCAGTGTAGACTGTTATTCAGCATTGCTGTCTCCTCAGAGTGTCAGCTCTTGGGATCAGGCCCCTGCTCCTCACTCCCGTCTCTCCTGTACAGTGAGGCCTCATTATACCCCTGTATAAGGATCTAGTGACACAGTGTAGACTGTTATTCAGCATTGCTGTTTCCTCATATTGTCAGCTCTTGTGATCAGGTCCCGGCTCCTCACTCCGGTCTCTCCTGTACAGTGAGGCCTCATTATATCCCTGTATAAGGATCTAGTGACGCAGTGTAGACTGTTATTCAGCATTGCTGTCTCCTCAGATTGTCAGCTCTTGTGATCAGGCCCCCGCTCCTCACTCCGGTCTCTCCTGTACAGTGAGGCCTCATTATACCCCTGTATAAGGATCTTGTGACGCAGTGTAGACTGTTATTCAGCATTGCTGCTTCCTCAGAGTGTCAGCTCTTGGGATCAGGCCTCTGCTCCTCGCTCCCGTCTCTCCTGTACAGTGAGGCCTCATTATACACCTGTATAAGGATCTAGTGACGCAGTGTAGACTGTTATTCAGCATTGCTGTCTCCTCAGATTGTCAGCTCTTGTGATCAGGCCTCTGCTCCTCGCTCCGGTCTCTCCTGTACAGTGAGGCCTCATTATACCCCTGTATAAGGATCTACTGACGCAGTGTAGACTGTTATTCAGCATTGCTGTCTCCTCAGAGTGTCAGCTCTTGGGATCAGGCCCCTGCTCCTCACTCCAGTCTCTCCTGTACAGTGAGGCCTCATTATACCCCTGTATAAGGATCTAGTGACGCAGTGTAGACTGTTATTCTGCATTGCTGCTTCCTCAGATTGTCAGCTCTTGTGATCAGGCCCCCGCTCCTCGCTCCGGTCTCTCCTGTACAGTGAGGCCTCATTATACCCCTGTATAAGGATCTAGTGACGCAGTGTAGACTGTTATTCAGCATTGCTGTCTCCTCAGATTGTCAGCTCTTGTGATCAGGCCTCTGCTCCTCGCTCCGGTCTCTCCTGTACAGTGAGGCCTCCTTATACCCCTGTATAAGGATCTAGTGACGCAGTGTAGACTGTTATTCAGCATTGCTGCTTCCTCAGAGTGTCAGCTCTTGGGATCAGGCCTCTGCTCCTCGCTCCCGTCTCTCCTGTACAGTGAGGCCTCATTATACCCCTGTATAAGGATCTAGTGACGCAGTGTAGACTGTTATTCAGCATTGCTGTCTCCTCAGATTGTCATCTCTTGTGATCAGGCCTCTGCTCCTCGCTCCGGTCTCTCCTGTACAGTGAGGCCTCATTATACCCCTGTATAAGGATCTAGTGACGCAGTGTAGACTGTTATTCAGCATTGTTGTCTCCTCAAAGTGTCAGCTCTTGTGATCAGGCCCCCGCTCCTCATTCTGGTCTCTCCTGTACAGTGAGGCCTCATTATACCCCTGCATAAGGATCTAGTGACGCAGTGTAGACTGTTATTCAGCATTGCTGTTTCCTCAGAGTGTCAGCTCTTGTGATCAGGCCCCTGCTCCTCACTCCAGTCTCTCCTGTACAGTGAGGCCTCATTATACCCCTGTATAAGGATCTAGTGACACAGTGTAGACTGTTATTCAGCATTGCTGTTTCCTCAGATTGTCAGCTCTTGTGATCAGGCCTCTGCTCCTCGCTCTGGTCTCTCCTGTACAGTGAGGCCTCATTATACCCCTGTATAAGGATCTAGTGACGCAGTGTAGACTGTTATTCAGCATTGCTGTCTCCTGTTTATCAGCTCTTGTGATCAGGCCCCTGCTCCTCGCTCCGGTCTCTCCTGTAAAGTGAGGGCCTCATTCTCCACCTGTGTGACGCAGTGTAGACTGTTATGATTGAGTCACCGTAGGAGGCAAAAACAGAAATGCTAGCTAAGTCCAGAAAACCAGAGAAGTTGGCAGCTATCGGATTGCAGACCCCTGAACCTATCAACACAACTAGCAGTAGCCGTGGGGGGTTCCTACGATGCCCTAGACCCCTCGATCACAGCCGGAGAATTAAATAGGCCTAAAGAAAGAAAGGGGAAATCTAAACTGCCCCAGAGCAGACGCGTGGGTGTTGACCATAATTTAGGAGAACCTGTAAATCAATCAGCCGCGGAGACACCATCACATATTTCTCAACGCAAGCAATGACTAGCCAGGTCTTTCACCGGGAAGGAACAACCACAGGAAGGGCAGTCTCCCATGAAGGAAACCACCTATGCCAAAACATGGTATCCATCCACAGACAGCTGTTTCGGGGTATTGCCCCTCATCAGTGTGGAGTAGGAAACTGGCTAGTAGGAGCAATGGCTAGTAAAAGACTGTGAAAATGAGGATGAGTGACCTCATGGAGATCAACATCCAACACTGCGGAGACACCATCACATGTTTCTCAACGCAGTGATTCTAGAGCAATGCCCCCATCCCTTATGGGAAATATGCAAAAACATGTAAATCAATCAGCCGCGGAGACACCATCACATGTTTCTCAACGCAAGCAATGACTAGCCAGGTCTTTCACCGGGAAGGAACAACCCACAGGAAGGGCAGTCTCCAATGCAGGAAACCACCTATGCCAAAACATGGTATCCATCCACAGACAGCTGTTTCGGGGTATTGCCCCTCATCAGTGTGGAGTAGGAAACTGGCTAGTAGGAGCAATACCTAGTAAAAGACTGTGAAAATGAGGATGAGTGACCTCATGGAGATCAACATCCAACACTGCGGAGACACCATCACATGTTTCTCAACGCAGTGATTCTAGAGCAATGCCCCCATCCCTTATGGGAAATATGCAAAAACATGTAAATCAATCAGCCGCGGAGACACCATCACATGTTTCTCAACGCAAGCAATGACTAGCCAGGTCTTTCACCGGGAAGGAACAACCACGGGAAGGGCAGTCTCCAATGAAGGAAACCACCTATGCCAAAACATGGTATCCATCCACAGACAGCTGTTTCGGGGTATTGCCCCTCATCAGTGTGGAGTAGGAAACTGGCTAGTAGGAGCAATGCCTAGTAAAAGACTGTGAAAATGAGGATGAGTGACCTCATGGAGATCAACATCCAACACTGCGGAGACACCATCACATGTTTCTCAACGCAGTGATCACCAGAGCAGACCCCAGTTCGCAGCAATGTGGCCCATCTCTTGGCAACGAAACACCTAACGGGCCCCTTGCTTAGACCATAGCTCGTTACTCTCGGCCTCGCATTGCGGGCAGTCCCGGTTTCCTCCCCCACTGTCTTAGGGATTTTTCCTTCTTCCCTACTCCCTGGAACAGTCTTACCGGTTCCACGTGGAGATGATGAAGAACGAGGAGGGGTAGCGTCGTCTCGGAGTCCTTCCACTACGGAGTAACGTTCAATCAGATCCACCAGTTGATCTGCCGTCGTAGGATTTCCATGGCTTACCCACTTCCTCAGGGCTGGAGGTAGAGCTCTCAGGTACTTGTCCATGACGACTCTCTGGATTATCTCTGGCGCTGTCAACACCTCGGGTTATAGCCACTTCTTCGTCACGTGGATCAGGTCGAACATCTGTGACCGCGGTGGTTTATCCGGCTGATAAGTCCTTTGATGCACTCTCTGTGCACGGACAGCGGTCGTCACTCCCAGCCGGGCCAAGATCTCGGCTTTCAGTTTGTCAAAGTCCTGCGCGGCTTCAGATTCCAAGTCATAATAAGCCTTTTGGGCTTCACCGGAAAGAAACGGGGCAATCAGGCCAGCCCATCGTGCCTTCGGCCATTTTTCTCGCACCGCCGTCCGTTCAATCGTGGTCAGGTATGCCTCAACGTCATCTTTGGTCGTCATCTTCTGCCAGTACCGAGTCACGTGAATCACTCTTGACTCGGCTTCCAGGTTAACCTCAGGTAAGCTTGCCAAGCGCTGCGCCACCTGCTGGAGAAGCGAACGATCGGTAACTGTTATGTCCACCAACTCCTTCAGCTGGGCCATCATCACCGATTAGCTTCTTGCTGGACGGCGGTGGACTGTACCAGCGCTTTCACCACGTCCTCCATGCTCATGCTTCCAACGTGATGCCCGCCTTCTCCACCACAATATGATAAAACACTCCGGGATCACCTTTGCTGGGGTCAAAGGTCACGTGCATTCAGCATAAAACTCAGGCGCACAGCCGGGGTCCGGGTATAACTGACACTGGGTCAGGTTTATTAAAGGTGAAAGCAATGCATAAAGAAAAAAAACATAAAACTAATCCGTGCCTGTCCGGCACTACCTAAACAAAGTACAACCTAACTACCAACTGGCGGGCTTCTCCCGTCCAGCCAAACCACAGTTGCAGTGGGCACAGCTTTCACTAACGTGTGTCTCTCACACAGACAGGCTCTCTGTGTTCCCAGGCTGAGACACTCACACAACCACCTGGCATCCTTTTATATCCGCCTCCCATTATTCATTAGTAACCAGGTGCGATACTGACCAGACTAGGCCACCTAGGAAAGGTATCTGGGCGAGATATACCTGCCCTCATCCACTATTCCCACATGATTCTCACACCCTGTATAAGGATCTAGTGACGCAGTGTAGACTGTTATTCAGCATTGCTGCTTCCTCAGATTGTCAGCTCTTGTGATTAGGCCCCTGCTCCTTGCTCCGGTCTCTCCTGTACAGTGAGGCCTCATTATACCCCTGTATAAGGATCTAGTGACGCAGTGTAGACTGTTATTCAGCATTGCTGTCTCCTCAGTTTGTCAGCTCTTGTGATCAGGCTCCTGCTCCTCACTCTGGTCTCTCCTGTACAGTGAGGGCCTCATTATACCCCTGTATAAGGATCTTGTGACATAGTGTAGACTGTTATTCAGCATTGCTGTGTCTTCAGATTGTCAGCTCTTGTGATCAGGTCCCTGCTCCTCGCTCCGCTCTCTCCTGTACAGTGAGGCATCATTATACCCCTGTATAAGGATCTAGTGACGCAGTGTAGACTGTTATTCAGTATTGCTGTTTCCTCAGATTGTCAGCTCTTGTGATCAGGCCTCTGCTCCTCGCTCCGGTCTCTCCTGTACAGTGAGGCCTCATTATACCCCTGTATAAGAATCTAGTGACACAGTGTAGACAGTTATTCAGCATTGCTGTCTCCTCAGTTTGTCAGCTCTTGTGATCTGGCTCCTGCTCCTCGCTCTGGTCTCTCCTGTACAGTGAGGCCTCATTATACCCCTCTATAAGGATCTAGTGACGCAGTGTAGACTGTTATTCAGCATTGCTGTTTCCTCAGTTTGTCAGCTCTTCTGATCAGGCCTCTGCTCCTCGCTCCGGTCTCTCCTGTACAGTGCCTCATTATACCCCCGTATAAGGATCTAGTGACGCAGTGTAGACTGTTATTCACCATTGCTGTCTCCTCAGTTTGTCAGCTCTTGTGATCAGGCCCCTGCTCCTCGCTCCGGTCTCTCCTGTACAGTGAGGCCTCATTATACCCCTGTATAAGGATCTAGTGACGCAGTGTAGACTGTTATTCAGCATTGCTGTCTCCTCAGTTTGTCAGCTCTTGTGATCAGGCCCCTGCTCCTCACTCCGGTCTCTCCTGTACAGTGAGGCCTCATTATACCCCGGTATAAGGATCTTGTGACAGTGTAGACTGTTATTCAGCATTGCTGTCTCCTCAGATTGTCAGCTCTTGTGATCAGGCCCCCGCTCCTCGCTCCCATCTCTCCTGTACAGTGAGGCCTCATTATACCCCTCTATAAGGATCTAGTGACGCACGCAGTGTAGACTGTTATTCAGCATTGCTGTTTCCTCAGACTGTCAGCTCTTGTGATCAGGCCTCTGCTCCTCGCTCCGGTCTCTCCTGTACAGTGAGGCCTTATTATACCCCTGTATAAGGATCTAGCGACGCAGTGTAGACTGTTATTCAGCATTGCTGTTTCCTCAGATTGTCAGCTCTTGTGATCAGGCCCCTGCTCCTCGCTCCGGTCTCTCCTGTACAGTGAGGCCTCATTATACCCCTGTATAAGGATCTAGTGACGCAGTGTAGACTGTTATTCAGCATTGCTGTCTCCTCAGATTGTCAGCTCTTGTGATCAGACCCCCGCTCCTCGCTCCGGTCTCTCCTGTACAGTGAGGCCACAATATACCCCTGTATAAGGATCTAGTGACACAGTGTAGACTGTTATTCAGCATTGCTGTCTCCTCAGATTGTCAGCTCTTGTGATCAGGCCCCTGCTCCTCACTCCCGTCTCTCCTGTACAGTGAGGCCTCATTATACCCTGTATAAGGATCTAGTGACGCAGTGTAGACTGTTATTCAGCATTGCTGTGTCCTCAGATTGTCAGCTCTTGTGATCAGGCCCCCGTTCCTCGCTCCGGTCTCTCCTGTACAGTGAGGCCACAATATACCCCTGTATAAGGATCTAGTGACACAGTGTAGACTGTTATTCAGCATTGCTGTGTCGTCAGATTGTCAGCTCTTGGGATCAGGCCCCTGCTCCTCCCTCCCGTCTCTCCTGTACAGTGAGGCCTCATTATACCCCTGTATAAGGATCTAGTGACGCAGTGTAGACTGTTATTCAGCATTGCTGTCTCCTCAGATTGTCAGCTCTTGTGATCAGGCCCCTGCTCCTCACTCCCGTCTCTCCTGTACAGTGAGGCCTCATTATACCCCTGTATAAGGATCTAGTGACGCAGTGTAGACTGTTATTCAGCATTGCTGTGTCCTCAGATTGTCAGCTCTTGTGATCAGGCCCCCGTTCCTCGCTCCGGTCTCTCCTGTACAGTGAGGCCTAATTATACCCCTGTATAAGGATCTAGTGACACAGTGTAGACTGTTATTCAGCATTGCTGTCTCCTCAGATTGTCAGCTCTTGTGATCAGGCCCCCGCTCCTCGCTCCGGTCTCTCCTGTACAGTGAGGCCTCATTATACCCCTGTATAAGGATCTAGTGACTCAATGTAGACTGTTATTCAGCATTGCTGTGTCCTCAGATTGTAAGCTCTTGTGATCAGGCCTCTGCTCCTCGCTCCGGTCTCTCCTGTTCAGTGAGGCCTCATTATACCCCTGTATAAGGATCTAGTGACGCAATGTAGACTGTTATTCAGCTTTGCTGTCTCCTCAATTTGTCAGCTCTTGCGATCAAGTCTCTGCTCCTCGCTTCGGTCTCTCCTGTACAGTGAGGCCTCATTATACCCCTGTATAAGGATCTAGTGACGCAGTGTAGACTGTTATTCAGCATTGCTGTCTCCTCAGATTGTCAGCTCTAGTGATCAGGCCCCCGCTCCTCACTCCGGTCTCTCCTGTACAGTGAGGCCTCATTATACCCCTGTATAAGGATCTAGTGACGCAATGTAGACTGTTATTCAGCATTGCTGTGTCCTCAGATTGTCAGCTCTTGTGATCAGGCCTCTGCTCCTCGCTCCGGTCTCTCCTGTACAGTGAGGCCTCATTATACCCCTGTATAAGGATCTAGTGACGCAGTGTAGACTGTTATTCAGCATTGCTGTCTCCTCAGATTGTCAGCTCTTGTGATCAGGCCTCTGCTCCTCGCTCCGGTCTCTCCTGTACAGTGAGGACTCATTATACCCCTGTATAAGGATCTAGTGACGCAATGTAGACTGTTATTCAGCATTGCTGTCTCCTCAGTTTGTCAGCTCTTGTGATCAGGCCTCTGCTCCTCGCTCCGGTCTCTCCTGTACAGTGAGGCCTCATTATACCCCTGTATAAGGATCTAGTGACGCAATGTAGACTGTTATTCAGCATTGCTGTCTCCTCAGTTTGTCAGCTCTTGTGATCAGGCCCCTGCTCCTCACTCCCGTCTCTCCTGTACAGTAAGGCCTCATTATACACCTGTGTAAGGATCTAGTGACGCAGTGTAGACTGTTATTCAGCATTGCTGTTTCCTCAGATTGTCAGATCTTGTGATCAGGCCCCTGCTCCTCGCTCCGGTCTCTCCTGTATAGTGAGGCCTCATTATACCCCTGTATAAGGATCTAGTGACGCAGTGTAGACTGTTATTCAGCATTGCTGTTTCCTCAGATTGTCAGCTCTTGTGATCAGGCCTCGGCTCCTCGCTCCGGTCTCTCCTGTACGGTGAGGCCTCATTATACACCTGTATAAGGATCTAGTGACGCAGTGTAGACTGTTATTCAGCATTGCTGTCTCCTCAGATTGTCAGCTCTTGTGATCAGGCCTCTGCTCCTCGCTCCGGTCTCTCCTGTACAGTGAGGCCTCATTATACCCCTGTATAAGGATCTAGTGACGCAGTGTAGACTGTTATTCAGCATTGCTGCTTCCTCAGATTGTCAGCTCTTGTGATCAGGCCCCTGCTCCTCACTCCGGTCTCTCCTGTACAGTGAGGGCCTCATTCTCCACCTGTATAAGGATCTAGTGACGCAGTGTAGACTGTTATTCAGCATTGCTGCTTCCTCAGATTGTCAGCTCTTGTGATCAGGCCCCGGCTCCTCCTCGGTTGTGTCTTAACATGTATCGTGGCATTTTTTGTTATTGTCCTTTGTGAATTAGTAAGTGCTGTGATATGTATTGGTGCACCTGATGCATCCTGATCCTGATGCAAACGCAGGTCCGTGCGTCCCTATGTTAAGTATAGGGATCTAATCTGGATCAGGATGCATCAGGATTGCTACACATCACAACGCACCGTACCAAAACACTAGTGGGCTGTATCATACCATGCTGGGGGGGCTATATACCATGCTGGGGGGGCTATATACCATGATGGGGGGCTATATACCAAGCTGTGCTGTATTATACCATGCTGAGGGGGCTATATACCATGCTGGGCTGTATTATACCATGCTGGGCTGTATTATACCATGCTGGGGGGGGCTATATACCATGCTGGCGGCTATATACCATGCTGGGGGGGCTATATACCATGCTGTGCTGTATTATACCATGCTGGGGGGGCTATATACCATGCTGGGCTGTATTATACCATGCTGGCGGCTATATACCATGCTGGGCTGTATTATTCCATGCTGGGGGGGCTATATACCATGCTGGGCTGTATTATACCATGCTGGGGGGCTATATACCATGCTGGGCTGTATTATACCATGCTGGGGGGGCTATATACCAAGCTGGGGGCTATATACCAAGCTGTGCTGTATTATACCATGCTGGGGGGGGCTATATACCATGCTGGGCTGTATCATACCATGCTGGGGGGCTATATACCATGCTGGGCTGTATTATACCATGCTGGGGGGGCTATATACCATGCTGGGCTGTATCATACCATGCTGGGGGGGCTATATGTGGCGCCCCTGAGGCTCCAGTCGCCACAGAGGTAGTGCCCCACCATCCAGGTAAGGTGGGAACTCCTGTCCACGCTCCACACCTGCATTCCACACACAGGATAATTCAGTGGGGCCACCTAACAGCTTCAGGCTGGGGGTTAGCAGTGCACCCCTCGTGGAACCCTGCTTCGTAACACGAGATGTGCTGGGAGGCGGGTGGAGTGAGATGATATAAAAGAGTGTTAAGAGTGAGAGTTAGGGAGTTGGTTGGTTAGTTGGAGAGAGAAGAGAGAAGATGGGTGTCTGAAGGACGTGCTGCAGCAGGTCCCAGTGATCTGGGCTGCTGGCACGAGAAAGACCAGAGAAAGAGACTGATAAGATTGATAACCTAACCTTCCATAAGAGAGATAGAACAGATCGGAACGAAGGAGAATAGAAGGACGGTGGGAAGCTGGCTGAAGAAAGATTGAGAACCCTTCCAGTCCAGAGAACGCAAAGGCCGGGGCCCGGTCCCCGAGGTTGATTGGATCTTTATGTCCGGCGACAGACACCGGAGGAGTAGTGAGCCGCTAACGCCTTGCTCCCATCATAGACTTGGGACACAACAGCAACTGAATAGAGAGCCGGGACGCAGTGAGGAGTCCCCGAAGCAGGCTACAGCTGTCTGTCATACAAGTAAAGACTAGGAACACCTAGAGAGAGGCATTCCAGGGTAACTAAGTACTGGAGTGCTTCGCACCTAAAGGCGCATTGGAGGAGTCGTTCAGTAAGGTACATGTTGGCGGAGTGTGGAAGGGAGAATCCTATCCTGCCTGGAGGTTGGCTGGAGCCCTGACCTGGAGAACACGGTACAGAGGCAGGCAGTTGAGTGAACTGCAAACAGTGAGTAAAGCTTTGGAACCGCATACTCGGGTGTCCTCCAGTTATTCCTGCACCACTACACCTGGGTACCAGCCTCCATACCATTCTGTGCCTCTCCTCATCCATTGCACCTACACTCCCCTGGGACTACAGTTCCACCTGTGGGGAGCTACACCATCTTTGCAGCACCACACCATCAGTCCCAGCGGATCTGCATGCAGCGTTGGCTCAACATCTTACTTGCCAAACACCACGGGTGGCGTCACGAACTATTCTAATAAACTTTAACACCATTAACATCACCGCCATTGATATTGGGCGCCCAGGGCCACGGACCGGGTCACCTTTGCTGTGACACATTCCCACTTTGACACCGGCCCAGTACCGAGTACCCCGCTGCCCTGAGTGTGCGAGGGCGACCCAATTTTGGCGTCATGAACAGGATGACGAGACCCGGGTTCTGTGTGCCTTGGATTTACAACTTTTGACCAAATTTAATAGACTGTAAATTGGACATTAGAAATGGCCGCTGGCGCGGAGAAGGGCGTGAAGAGATGGGAAGTCCTAAGAAAAGACCGCGAAGAGTCTTGGGCCGTCCCTGCCTGAATTACTATGTGACCGATGCATGGCCCACCCCCCGAGGGGTTCGTATACTGGCTTGGTATGGAGGCGCTGGAAGACGCCGCCCCCGGAAGGAGGGGCAGAGAAAGCCAGTGGCGAGCAGAAGGGCGGAGCAAGAAGAAGAACGCCAGAACGCCATGATGAAAGCAGATGAGAAGACAGAAGAACAGGGAGGGGAGAAGTCACTCGCCCCTAGGCCGCCTACACGGAGGCTGCGACCGCTGATTCATCCTCAGCTGCGTCCACCACCGCCTCACAACAGATATTGTTATTGGGTGAGCCCCGTCCGGAGGAGATACATGAGGGCTCTGGAACAGAATGGAGGACCGGGACCGCATCTCCGCCTGGACCGGGCGCGGTGGCACCGGCCTCCGCCGTCAACCCCAGCTGAGACCGGCCTGGTCCCGGCACGGATCCAACTGCGGCCTACTCCATCAGTCACTGCGGGAGTTGCGGCTGCTGCCATCTACCACCAGGAACCGGAGCCGGAACCGCGGCTGGAAACGCCAGGTATGATCGCTACCCCCGGTCTGACCCTAGTTTTGGGAGCGGAACCCACAGATAGGAACGGGCCCACTGACCTTTGCCGACGATCCCCGGCTGCAGTGCCTATGGGGGGGATGATCAAGTTGTTCCTGGCTGGCGGCCTCGGGCTGCGGCACCATCTCCTGAACTTCCTATGGAACTGGAGGGACCCATATCCCCGCAGACAGTAGAAATCTCCATGGCCCTTTCCCTGGGCCCCACCAGTCCCTATCCCTCTCTATGGGAGATTGAGTATATGCGGCTAGCAAGTAGTCAACGGGACGAAGATACCACCTCTGAGAACAATTCCAGTTCAGCTTCCAGAACCCCAGGAGGGGATCACCAGTAGAAGAATTATAATTTACTAAATCTTGTTACCCAGGAGGGTTTGTTGCACCAGTTGTGCCTTTGCCTTTTTGTTCATCATGTTGCCCAGTTTTTGATTGGCAGCGTTGTTTTTGAAATGGAACTGTGGAGATCATAGACGCTGATTGATCCAAAACCTTTTATTGTAAATAGTTGCACCTCTTTAGGTGCCCTTTCTTGGTTTTACATATAAAGACACTTTGCGAAGATAATGTTTTTGCATGGACACTTTTCGAAGAATGATGTCTACCTCAAGGGACACTGCAAGAAAGCCCGGCTGGGAGCAGTGTTCAGCACTTTGCAAGAATCTTTGAATGTTTTATGATAACGTATTTGATAATGTTGTGTCTTGTGAAAAGTAAATGTCTTTTATAGAACACTAGCTGAAGAGCCCGGCGCTGCCCGGGCATAGTAACTAACTGTGGTTAGTTATAGCAAATTATAATTATCCTCCATACCATAGTCCCGTGCCCATATACCCATCATAAATATCCACGATCCCATAGGCCCGTGCCCATATACCCATCATACATATCCTCCATCCCATAGTCGAGTGCCCATATACCCATCATACATCCTTCATCTCATAGTCCCATGCCCATATACCCATCATACATATCCTCCATCCCATAGTCCCGTGCCCATATACCCATCATACATATCCGCCATCCCATAGTCCCGTGCCCATATACCCATCACACATCCTCCATCCCATAGTCCCATGCCCATATACCCATCACACATCCTCCGTCTCATGCCCATATACCCATCATACATATTCGCCATCCCATAGTCGAGTGCCCATATACCCATCATACATATCCTCCATCCCATAGTTCCGTGCCCATATACCCGTCATACATATCCTCCATCCCATAGTCCAGTGCCCATATACCCATCACACATCCTCCATCCCATAGTCCCGTGCCCATATACCCGTCATACATATCGTCCATCCCATAGTCCCGTGCCCATATACCCGTCATACATATCCTCCATCCCATAGTCCAGTGCCCATATACCCGTCATACATATCCTCCATCCAATAGTCCAGTGCCCATATACCCATCATACATCCTCCATCCCATAGTCAACCATTATGACATCATAATGAGCGGTGGCAGGGCTTGC
This sequence comes from Dendrobates tinctorius, assembly GCF_039654945.1. Taxonomy (NCBI): domain Eukaryota; kingdom Metazoa; phylum Chordata; class Amphibia; order Anura; family Dendrobatidae; genus Dendrobates; species Dendrobates tinctorius. The sequence goes on along the minus strand of NW_027361788.1, from coordinate 29,043,933 downwards.
AACCTATGATGACATCAGTGTCGCCATGGCAACCATTGTGACATCATAATGAGGGGCGGGGCTTGATACACACACACTGTTTCCCCAGTATGCAAATAGGGGCATTATGACATCATAATGAGGGGCGGGGCTTGACGCGCCCACACTTTTTCCCCAGTATGTTGATAGGGGCAAAATTGTTTGGTGAATTGGAATGCGCGGGGTTAAAATTTCACCTCACAACATAGCTTAGGACGCTCTCGGGGTCCAGACGTGTGACTGTGCCAAATTTTGTGGCTGTAGCCGCGACAGTGCGGATGCCTATCCCGGACATACACACACACATACAGTCATGGCCAAAAGTTTAGAGAATGACACAAATATTATATTTTCACATGATCTGCTGGTCTCTGGTTTTTATGTGTGTTGTCAGATGTTTTTATCACATACAGAAATATCATTGCAATCATATTATGAGTAACAAAAGGTTATATTGACAGTTAGAATGAGTTAATGCAGCAAGTCAATATTTGCAGTGTGGACCCTTCTTCTTCAGGACCTCAGCAATTCTCCCTGGCATGCTCTCAATCAACTTCTGGATCAAATCCTGACTGATAGCAGTCCATTCTTGCAAAATCAATGCTTTTATTTTGTCTGAATTTGAAGGTTTTTGTTTGTCCACCCGTCTCTTGATGATTGACCACAAGTTCTCAATGGGATTAAGATCTGGGGAGTTTCCAGGCCATGGTCCCAAAATCTCTATGTTTTGTTCCCTGAGCCATTTAGTTATCACCTTTGCTTTATGGCAAGGTGCTCCATCATGTTGAAAAAGGCATTGTTGATCGCCAAACTGCTCTTGGACGGTTAGGAGAAGTTGCTCTTGGAGGACATTCTGGTACCATTCTTTATTCATGGCTGTGTTTTTAGGCAAGACTGAGAGAGAGCCCATTCCCTTGGCTGAGAAGCCACCCCACACATGAATGGTTTCAGGATGCTTGACAGTTGGCATGAGACAAGACTGGTGGTAGCGCTCACCTGGTCTTCTCCGAATAAGCCGTTTTCCAGATGTCCCAAACAATCGAAAAGGGGATTCATCAGAGAAAATTACTTTACCCCAGTCCTCAGCAGTCCACTCCCTGTACCTCTTGCAGAATATCTGTCTGTCCATGATGTTTTTCCTGGAGAGAAGTGGCTTCTTTGCTGCCCTCCTTGAGACCAGGCCTTGCTCCAAGAGTCTCCACCTCACAGTGCGTGCAGATGCACTCACACCTGCCTGCTGCCATTCCTGAGCAAGCTCTGCACTGCTGGTAGCCCGATCCCGCAGCCGAAACACTTTTAAGAGACGGTCCTGACGCTTGCTGGTCTTTCTTGGGCACCCTGGAGCCTTTTTGGCAACAAGGGAACCTCTCTCCTTGAAGTTCTTGATGATGCGATAGATTGTTGACTGAGGTGCAATCTTTCTAGCTGCGATACTCTTCCCTGTTAGGCCATTTTTGTGCAGTGCAATGATGACTGCACGTGTTTCTTTAGAGATAACCATGGTTAACAGAAGAGAAACAATGATGCCAAGCACCAGCCTCCTTTTAAAGTGTCCAGTGGTGTCATTCTTACTTAATCATGACAGATTGATCTCCAGCCCTGTCCTCATCAACACCCACACCTGTGTTAATGGAGCAATCACTGAAACAATGTTAGCTGGTCCTTTTAAGGCAGGGCTGCAATGATGTTGAAATGTGTTTTGGGGATAAAGTTCATTTTCTAGGCAAATATTGACTTTGCAAGTAATTGCTGCTAACCTGATCACTCTTTATAACATTCTGGAGTATATGCAAATTGCCATTAGAAAAAATGAAGCAGTAGACTTTGTAATAATTAATATTTGTGTCATTCTCAAAACTTTTGGCCATGACTGTACATACATACATACATACATACATACATACACACACACTTTGAGCTTTATATATTAGATTTGATTCAGGGAATTAGAAAAGTTTTGAGATAGAATGTGAGAATTGAATAAAGACTGAAGAATTGAAAGTGACAGGTGACAGGCCAAGTACAGATGGTCAGTGTCTTGCATCCAGTAGAAAGAGAGAGAAAGAATAATTGAACTTTGAACTAGGAATTGCACTTAAGTAAATTTTTGATACTAAGATAGGAAGTTAACCTGTTTGTAACGTTTAAGAAATGTGCCTCCTACATTAGGAAGATTAGATAAGTATTGTTAAACAGCATTTAAACATTTTTGTGTGTTCCTGTATTGTACATTTTGTTGTTTTACAGCCCGTGGATGTGCTGTGTTTAACGGGGGGGTATGTGGCGCCCCTGATGCTTCAGTCGCCTCAGAGGTACTGCACCTTCTCCTAAGGTGTAGTGCCCCACCATCCAGGTAAGGTGGGAACTCCTGACCACGCTCCACACCTGCATTCCACACACAGGATAGTTCAGTGGGGCCACCTAACAGCTTCAGGCTGGGGGTTAGCAGAGCACCCCTCGTGGAACCCTGCTTCGTAACACGAGATGTGCTGGGAGGCGGGTGGAGTGAGATGATATAAAAGAGTGGTAAGAGTGAGAGTTGGGAGTTGGTTGGTTAGTTGGAGAGAGAAGATGGGTGTCTGAAGGACGTGCTGCAGCAGGTCCCAGTGATCTGGGCTGCTGGCACGAGAAAGACCAGAGAAAGAGACTGATAAGATTGATAACCTAACCTTCCATAAGAGAGATAGAACAGATCGGAACGAAGGAGAATAGAAGGACGGTGGGAAGCTGGTTGAAGAAAGATAGAGAACCCTTCCAGTCCAGAGAGCGCAAAGGCCGGGGCCCGGTCCCCGAGGTTGATTGGATCTTTATGTCCGGCAACAGACACCAGAGGAGTAGTGAGCCGCTAACGCCTTGCTCCCATCATAGACTTGGGACACAACAGCAACTGAATAGAGAGCCGGGACGCAGTGTGGAGTCCCCAAAGCAGGCTACAGCTGTCTGTCATACAAGTAAAGACTAGGAACACCTAGAGAGAGGCATTCCAGGGTAACTAAGTACTGGAGTGCTTCGCACCTAAAGGCGCAGTGGAGGAGTCGTTCAGTAAGGTACATGTTGGCGGAGTGTGGAAGGGAGAATCCTATCCTGCCTGGAGGTTGGCTGGAGCCCTGACCTGGAGAACACGGTACGGAGGCAGGCAGTTGAGTGAACTGCAAACAGTGAATAAAGCTTTGGAACCGGGTGTCCTCCAATTATTCCTGCACCTGGGTACCAGCCTCCATACCATTCTGCGCCTCTCCTCATCCATTGCACCTACACTGCCCTGGGACTACAGCTCCACCTGTGGGGAGCTACACCATCTTTGCTGCACCTCACCATCAGTCCCAGCGGATCTGCATGCAGCGTTGGCTCAACATCTTACTTGCCAAACACCACGGGTGGCGTCGCAAACTATTCTAATAAACTTTAACACCATTAACATCACCGCCATTGATATTGGGCGCCCAGGGCCACGGACCGGGTCACCGCTGCTGTGACACATTCCCACCTTGACACCGGCCCGGTACCAAGTACCCCGCTGCCCTGGGTGTGCGAGGGCGACCCATATATACCATGCTGGGCTGTATTATACCATGCTGGGGGGCTATATACCATGCTGGGCTGTATTATACCATGCTGGGCTGTATTATACCATGCTGGGGGCTATATACCATGCTGGGCTGTGTTATACCATGCTTGGGGGGCTATATACCATGCTGGGCTGTATTGTACCATGCTGGGGGGGCTATATACCATGCTGGGCTGTATTATACCATGCTGGGGGGCTATATACCATGCTGGGCTGTATTGTACCATGCTGGGGGGCTATATACCATGCTGGGCTGTATTGTACCATGCTGGGGGGCTATATACCATGCTGGGCTGTATTATACCATGCTGGGGGGATATATGCCATGCTGGGCTGTATTATACCATGCTTGGGGGCTATATATCATGCTGGGCTGTATTATACCATGCTGGGGGGGCTATATACCATGCTGGGCTGTATTATACCATGCTGGGTTGTAATACACCATTCTGGGGGGGCCATATACCATGCTGGGCTGTATTATACCATGCTGGGTTGTATTATACCATTCTGGGGGGGGCATATACCATGCTGGGCTGTATTATACCATGCTGGGTTGTATTATACCATTCTGGGGGGGGCCATATACCATGCTGGGCTGTATTATACCATGGTGGGCTATATACCATGGTGGGTTGTATACCATGTGTTGCTGGGCTATACACTATGCGGCTGTGTTATATACCATGGGGGTAGGCTGTGTTATATAATATGGGGGGGCTGCATTATATTCTATGGGGAGGTGGGCTGTATTATATTCTATTTGGGGCTACATTATATTCTATAGGGGGCTGTATTATATTTATTATATTCTATGGGGGCTGCATTATATTCTATGGAGGGGCTACATTATACTATATAAGGGGCTGCATTATATCCTATGAGGGGGTTGCCATATATTCTATGCAGGGGCTGCATTATACTATATGGGGGGGACTGCATTATATTCTATGGGGGGTTACATTATATTATATACAGATATTATATCCAGCCCTGCATAGACTCAATATTAGATAACAAATAACAAATAACTTTGTTGCCCTATGAAGGGGGGGGGGGGATTTCTTGCACAGGGGCCCACAACAGTCTATGTCCTCCCCTGCACTAGTCTGAACGCAGCCCCACTCATGCAGCCCCTAACCAGGAGCCCCCATACATGCTCCCAATACATTTTATTATCATTACCACAGCATAGCACAGGGCACAAGCCCTTCTAGTGAGGCAGGAAAGATCACTGTATGACAGAGCAGCATGCGGGCATAGTCTATATTATGTCTGCAGACTGGTCCCATACAGCACATCCCTCGCTTCCGAGCATGCTCAGTGCCACAAAACGGATCCCTGCACACGGATCCGTGTTCTCCTGGATCCGTGCTCCATAGAACTCCATTTTAATTCCAGACGTGTAGCCGCGGATCCGTGCGTCTCCCTGTGCCTGCGTGTTTTTCAGATGACACAAAACTGCAACAAGTTGCGTTTTTGTGCATTTGATAAAATATGCAGACATGCAGATCTGTGGGAAACCGGTGACAACTGGATGCACGCGCAAGTCCCATCCGTCACCACTGAAAGTCAATGGAGACGAAAACGAATCCGTGTGCAGCCATTTTCACACGGATTGCAAAATATGCAAGTGTGAAACCAGCTTAACCCTATATAATGATTGGGTCTGGACCGAGATCTCTCCACAGGTTTTACCTAAAATCACTTTATATTACTTACCCTACCCTTAGGGCTCATACTCACTAGAGAGAGACTTGGACGATTCTTGTGCGAGTCTCACGCATGAAAACCTGGCACTGCTGCCGGCACTGGGACTGGAGCGTGCAGCTGCATAGAAGTACATGTAGCCAGACACTCCGGTCCAAGTGCTGGTGGCAGTGCCAGGTTTTCATGCGTGAGACTTGCACGAGAATCACGTGCGTCAAGCTGTTAGAAGCAACAACAGACGTCGTCTATCCTCCTCCCTATAGTGTTGTCCTGAATCCTCCTGGCCCTGCGTTCAATGAGATCGTTACATAGAGGCACTAACGCTGTAACGGATGTGTTAACGCACCCATTGGCCGCAATGATACTAACGCATCCAAAATCGGCCTGATGCGTTACTTCATGACGCACCCACAAATGCTGTAGACCGCGTTCAAGGGTGTGTCATGAAGTAACGCATCATGCCGATTTTGGATGTGTTAGTTTTAGAGTTGAGCGACTTTGCCTTTTTTTGGGTCGAGTCGAGTTTCATGAAACCTGACTTTCGCAAAAGTCGGGTCGAACGAAATCGGCCGATTTTTGTGAAAAGTCGAAGGCCGACTGAAACACGAAACCCAATGCAAGTCAATGGGGAAGCAAAGTCGTCAGGGAGTGAAGGACAGGAAACACACCTACAGTGCCCTTTTGAATGTCAAAAACATCAAATCTTATTACTGAAGCTTTTCAACCTTAATTTACTTCATAATACTAGTTACGCACTGAAAAATGGGGGTTATTTGGCTAAATTTGTGGGGGGTAGGGCTGGCTCCAGGTTTTCATGTGCCCTGGGCCAAAGAAAGCCCCTTTAACACATACCACAACTCATGATGCTCGGATACGGCAGAGAAATAGCGGTATAGTACAATGAAAAATACTTCACTTTTTACATCTCATGACTGATATCCATTTTAAATTCTCCAATAGCTCCAAAAACGGACAGCATCTTACTCCATACAGTATTATGGCCACCGCATAGTGCGCTATACAGTGTAATGAGGCCCATATATTTCTCCATACAGAATCATTGGTCCCATATAATGTTTGAAACAGTATATGATGCTCCACATAATGCTACAGTATATGTTGGTCCCCATGGATGAAGCTGCACTGTCTTATGGGCCCAAATAATGCTCTATATATAATGGGCTCCATTTCTAATGCTCTAGTGTATAATGGGCCCTGTAAATGCTGCTCCAGTGTCTGATGTCCACCTTTGGAATGCTCCAGTGTATGGTGGGCCCCATATATCATTCTCCAGAGTATAGTGCTCCCCAAAAATTGCTGTCCCAACATTGAAAACAATTAAATAAGTCTCCTCAAATAAGTCTCCTCGCTAGGGAATCCCTGTACTAGTCTGGGCGTACAGACGTGATGTCATTGTGCTCTCTGATCAGAATATCACTGTCAGGAAACGCGGAAGACGTCATGGCGGTGGAGCAGGGAGAGGTAAGTATTTCAACTTTGCAAGTGCTGTGATCCAGAGCAAGCGGGGGGGGGGCCCACTCGTTGGCGACGGCACTGGCACAGGGCCCCTCATAGTACGGCGGTGTGTCTGACAGCGGGTGGGCCGAACCTGCACTTTCAGCTGCACCTTCCTTTTTGTCACCGTGTAAGGTGGTACAGTATATGGGAAGGGTAACCTGAGTTTCATCTGGGTCACATTCAGGCTGTGTAGAGTGCGAGGGGAATGTAGTGGTCTGCGTCAATGTACCAGCAGAATCATCTAGCAGTGGCTGACGTTCCTGCAGCAGAAACCGGAGGAAGTAGCAGCTGTAAATGCTATGTACCCAACTAAGACTCGGAGGCCCCAGCAGCGATGTGTGGGAGCCAGAAGGAAAAGGCTACGGCTGCCTGCCATACGAGAAAGTTCCAAGAGAGAGTCAACAGGGGGAACTTCATTGAACTCAGCACTGCGAGTACCTCAGATAAGCGCTAGAACGGAGACCACACTACCTATCTGCATAGAGAGAATTCCAAATTGGCTTCCAGGATGACCAACTCCTTCTCCATCTGTACTCTGGGTCCTGGACGGCACTTACCAAGTACAGGTAAAGGAACTGCACGACTGTCTGTCCTCTTTCTCCTGCGCCTGGCGCACGGCTCTGCTACATCCTGCACTGCACACCATCTACCAACTCTTTCATGTGCTCTGCAACAATGGCCATACCTGTGCAGGGCTTCTACATCTTAGCTGCACCACAACTTCTGTCCCAGAGAAGCGCCACTGCAGCGCTGGTCAATCTGCTCAGAAACCACAGGTGGCATCACGTATCATTCACCTATAATTGTAATTCACCCCTTTGCATGGACGCCCAGGGCCATGGAACGGGTCACCACCACTGTGACACATCCCAGGGAGACACCGTCCCGGTACCGATTAACCCCACTGCCCTGCCTGGCCACCCACACTCCATGTCAGATTCATCTTGGACTGGGGAATTCACGATTTGACTTGATAACCCATGCATGGTATGATAGAAAGAGCTACATGGACTAATGTGAAGTGTGGCCCGCTGCATCATTCACTTTGGGTGGGGGTGCAGGAGACAAGGAAAGGGGTTCTTCCTGACCAGGAGCCAGCACTTGACGACTCAGTGCTTGCATTTTTTGAAACTTCAGACGAGGAGGGCATATTTGCTGGAGTCTGTTTCGGTAATGTAAGCCCAAACCAGTTCCTCATGCTCCGGCTTTAAAAACGGTTAACCTACTCCCAGAAAAGGTAGCCTTCCAGGCGTTCCGTAGACAGACCGTGACGCAGGCTCAACACCTCCTGCCTTAGCTGCTATTGTGCTTTTGCCACTACCAGCAGATGCACCACCACCATCAGCACCAGCTGGCCCCCCCACGCCCACGTCCGCGGCTGTTACACCGCTCCGCCATACTCACCCGGCCTCCGCTCCCACGCCGCAGTCGCCCTCCGCTCCCACGCCGCAGCCTCTCTCCACCCGACGGCCGCGGCGGTCACCTGAGACAGGTCCGCGACTGATGCCTTCCCTGCATGCTATGCGCATGCGCCATAGGCCGCGGCCGCGCCTCCTTCCTGCTTCTTATGCTCCGGCTGTGCCCTAACCCGGAAGCACCTGTGGACCAATGGCTGACCAGACGGGGCCATATCAGGCCGCTTCCCCCTGAGGGAGGCGCCTGATCGTTGTGTTTCCTGACACTCTGGCCTCGCTCCTTCGTGCACACACTGCTGCTGCAGTTCCTGTCTCGGCTGCTCCTCACAGCAGCTTCTCAGTCCCGCTACCTGTGTTCCTGCCGACCTACTCCAGTCCTGCCTTGTGTTCCTGCCGACCTACTCCAGTCCTGCCTTGTGTTCCTGCCGACCTACTCCAGTCCTGCCTTGTGTTCCTGCCGACCTACTCCAGTCCTGCCTTGTGTTCCTGCCGACCTACTCCACTCCTGCCTTCAGTGTTCCTGTCGTCCTACTCCAGTCCTGCCTTGTGTTCCTGCCGACCTACTCCAGTCCTGCCTTCAGTGTTCCTGTCGTCCTACTCCAGCCCTGCCTTGTGTTCCTGCCGTCCTACTCCAGTCCTGTCTTCAGTGCTCCTGCCGTCCAACTCCAGTCTCAGTCTTACTCCGGTCCATCCTGAGCCGCCCCTCGGTACCGGCTACCGTGGTACTCGAACCCCTGGGCCTGCTCCTAACGGTCCCTGTATAGGGGTCGGTTCCACCTGGCAGCTCGCCCGGGGCCCCTCGGTGCCACGGTCCAGAGGGTCCACTCTCGGAGTTCCCGCTCCTGACCACCCGCGCTAACAGTACAATCAGGCCATGGACTCCGCCGGTACTACGGCTGCTACCCAGAAAGAGTTGCTATTCCTACGGGAGAATCAGGGGCGCATTATGTCAATCATGAAGTCGATGGACACCCGTTTGTCGGCCTTACAGGTGGCCGATCCCGGAAATGCCACTCAGCTGGCCAGTCTCCAACAGGAGCTGGGTCAGCAGCAAGATACTCAAACCCACATTTTGTCCTACATGGCCTCCTTTGATAGTCGCTTGTCGGTCCTCCAGGCTGCCGCTGCAGTGCCGACACCTCCCCCTGCGTCTACTGCTCCTCCGACGCCCCGCCTCGCCAAGCCGCCTCGTTTCACTGGGGATCCCAAGCTCTGTAGGGGGTTCTTAAATCAGTGTAGTCTCCACTTTGAATGGCTGCCGCAGCAATACCCCTCGGACCGGGCCAAAGTGGCCTTCATCATGTCCCATCTGGAGGGAGAGGCCCTTTCTTGGGTAAACCCGCTCTGGGAACGTGACGACCCGGTCGTTTCGAGTCGCCCGGTTTTCCTGGATACGTTTCGTAAGGTTTTCGATGAGCCGGGCCGGTTAGCCTCTCTCACTGAGTCACTCTTTAACTTACACCAGGGCTCTCTCACGGTCGGACAGTACGCTATTCGCTTTCGCACTATTTCCTCCGAGCTCGGCTGGAATAACGCAGCTTTGGTAGGGGCATTCTGGCGCGGTCTTTCTAGTAAAATAAAGGATGAACTCGCAGGTCGAGATACCCCGTCCACCTTAGAGGACCTTATCTCGCTGGCTACCCGCATTGACCTGCGCTTCCTGGAGCGCGCTCGGGAGTCAGTGAGAGACAGGCGCTCCTCCAGGTCAGTTTCTCCTTTCACTCAGTCGGCCAGCTCACGTTCAGTCGGATCTTCTTCCCTCTCTTCGGGTGAGCCCATGCAGATAGATCATCTCAGGTTGGCCGAGTTACGTCAGAGAGAGAGACGGGCACAAGGTCTGTGCCTCTATTGCGGTCATTCGTCACACTATATCCGCACCTGTCCTAAGAGACAGGGAAACGACTCCACCTAGGTCAGGTAAGAGAGGCCTTCCTAGGTGATGATGATGATTCCTCTCAACCCCTTACGATTTCTGTGCTTTTGGTTTCAGGAGGGAGGCGTGGTTCCGAGGTGGCCTACGTGGATTCGGGCTCAGCGGGTAACGTCATTCGGCCGGAGGAGGTAGACAAATACCGAATTCCTGTAGTCACTCTACCTAACCCAATTCAGATTGCCACCGTGGTTGGCAAACCGCTACAGGTGTCCGTCACCTTAGTCACTGAAGAGGTGGAATTGCAAATCGGAGCCTTACATCGAGAGAAGATAGCCTTTTACGTTTTACCTAAGCTCTCTCACGCCATTCTACTCGGTCTTCCATGGTTAAGGACTCATCAGCCTGTTCTCGACTGGTCTTCTGGGGAGATACCCCGCTGGGGGCACCCGTGCCAGGCTCGCTGTCTGATTCCTGTCTGCCTGGCGGCCGCTCCACGGTCACCTCCAGACCTCCCGGGTCTTCCTCCAGCTTACAGCTCCTACGCCGATGTTTTTGATAAGAAGGAAGCGGAGGTCCTCCCTCCACACCGGCCGTTTGACTGCCAATTGAACTTGTTTCTGGTTCAACCCCCCCAAGGGGCAGAATCTACCCTCTGTCTCCCGTGGAGACCACCGCCATGTCTGAGTACGTCCGAGAGAACCTCTCCAAAGGCTTTATACGGAAATCCTCTTCGCCCGCAGGAGCCGGGTTCTTCTTCGTCAAAAAGAAGGACGGGACTCTTCGGCCATGCATCGACTATAGGGGCTTGAATGAGATTACCATCAAGAACAGGTACCCTCTTCCACTCATTCCAGAACTGTTTGACCGTCTCAGAGGGGCTCGGGTCTTTACCAAGCTGGACCTCAGAGGAGCCTACAATCTGGTCCGTATCCGTGCAGGTGACGAGTGGAAGACCGCTTTCAACACTCGAGATGGCCATTACGAGTACCTGGTCATGCCCTTCGGTCTTTGCAATGCTCCTGCAGTCTTTCAAGAGTTCGTCAACGAGATCTTCCAGGATCTCTTGTACTCCTGTGTGGTCGTGTACTTAGACGACATCCTCGTCTTCTCGCCAGACCTCTCGTCCCACAGAAAGAGTGTCCGCCTGGTGCTTCAGCGGCTTCGGGAGAACCGTCTGTATGCAAAGATCGAGAAATGTCTCTTCGAACAGACCTCTCTGCCATTTCTGGGATACATTATCTCCGACGCTGGTCTAAGGATGGACCCCGAGAAGTTGTCTGCCATCCTCAAGTGGCCTCGCCCCGTCGGATTAAAGGCGATACAACGATTCCTCGGGTTCGCCAACTATTACCGGCAATTTGTCTCCCATTTCTCCGCGATCACAAGACCCATTTCTGTGCTCACCCGTAAAGGGTCTACTTCCAAGGATTGGTCTCCTGAGGCAGAGCAGGCCTTTCTGACCCTAAAACGGGCTTTCTCCACGGCTCCGGTCCTGCATCACCCTGAGAGCGATCAACCTTTTGTACTCGAGGTGGACGCTTCCTCGACTGGTGCCGGGGCGGTGTTGTCCCAGAGAACCGTCTCCGGTCGCCTGCACCCTTGTGGCTTCTTCTCGAAGGCCTTTTCTCCATCCGAGTGTAACTACTCGATCGGTGACCGGGAACTTTTGGCTATCAAGTTGGCCTTGGAGGAATGGCGCCACCTCCTGGAAGGAGCTGTACATCCTTTTGTCATCTTCTCGGACCACAAGAATCTGGCCTATCTCCAGTCTGCCCAGAGACTAAACCCTCGCCAGGCCAGATGGTCTTTATTTTTTGCCCGATTTGATTTCGAGCTCCGATTCCGTCCCGGCAACAAGAATTCCAAAGCCGACGCCCTGTCCAGGGTCTTCCAACCACACGAATCCACGGAGGAACCGTCACATATCATTGATCCCACTAGGATCATCACCGTGGCTCCAGTGAACTGGCTTACTCCTCCGCCTGGCAAGACGCTTGTGCCAGAGAATCTCAAGCAAAAGGTTCTTCTATGGGGGCACTCCTCCAAACTGGCTGGCCATGCCGGAACTAAGAAGACTCTTGACCTTATCAAACGTCACTACTGGTGGCCCTCACTTTGCCAAGATGTACTCGACTTTGTGGCTTCTTGTCCATCCTGTGCAAAAAACAAGATGCCACAGAGATCTCCGTCCGGCTTGTTGCTTCCGTTGCCTGTCCCTACGGTTCCTTGGGAGAACATCGCCATGGATTTCATCACCGATCTACCCTGCTCTGCGGGCTGCACAGTCATCCTGGTGGTGGTGGATCGTTTTTCCAAGATGGCTCACTTCATCCCTCTGCCGGGCCTTCCCTCAGCGCCAGAGCTGGCCAAAATCTTCATTCATCAAGTCTTCAGGCTTCATGGTCTACCTCGACGCATTGTGTCTGACCGAGGGGTTCAGTTTACCTCAAAGTTCTGGTGTTCGCTTTGTAAGCTCATGAACGTTTCCCTCGACTTCTCCTCGGCCTACCATCCACAGTCCAACGGACAAGTAGAGCGTACCAACCAGACGCTTACGGGATACTTACGCCACTTCTCTAACGCCCACCAGAACGATCGGGTCAACTTACTCCCCTGGGCAGAGTTCGCTTATAACAACCATGCTGGTGAGTCTTCGGCCAAGTCTCCGTTTTTCATTGTTTTTGGCAGACATCCTGGTGTTCCTCTTCCGATAACCCCTGCCTCTGAGGTACCCGCGGCCAATGCCTTGTCCTCGGAATTTTCTAAGATTTGGGCTGAGACCAACACATCACTCAAGAGATCCGCTGATCAGATGAAGAACTATGCTGACAAAAAGAGGTTGGATTCTCCTCCGTATCGTGTTGGCGACAAGGTCTGGCTCTCCTCCAAATTCGTCCGACTAAAACTGCCCTCTTACAAGTTGGGTCCACGCTACATTGGTCCGTTTGAAATTCTGGGACGTATTAACGAAGTTGCCTACAAATTGAGGTTGCCTGCTTCGCTCCGGATCCCGAACACCTTTCACGTCTCTCTCCTGAAGCCTGTGGTGCTGAATCGTTTCCACTCCTCGCTTGATCTTGGTCCTCAGCCGGTGGGGGCCGACAACATTTTTGAAGTACAGGACATCCTCGCTGTGAAAAGGGTTAGAGGTAGGACTTTCTTTCTCGTTGATTGGAAGGGCTTTGGTCCTGAGGAGAGATCCTGGGAGCCTCGGGAGAATATTAATGCTCCCCGTATCCTCAAGAGGTTTCTTGTTAACCTCCGGGGGGGGCGGCTTAGGGGAGGGGGTACTGTTACACCGCTCCGCCATACTCACCCGGCCTCCGCTCCCACGCCGCAGTCGCCCTCCGCTCCCACGCCGCAGCCTCTCTCCACCCGATGGCCGCGGCGGTCACCTGAGACAGGTCCGCGACCGATGCCTTCCCTGCATGCTATGCGCATGCGCCATAGGCCGAGGCCGCGCCTCCTTCCTGCTTCTTATGCTCCGGCTGTGTCCTAACCCGGAAGCACCTGTGGACCAATGGCTGACCAGACGGGGCCATATCAGGCCGCTTCCCCCTGAGGGAGGCGCCTGATCGTTGTGTTTCCTGACACTCTGGCCTCGCTCCTTCGTGCACACACTGCTGCTGCAGTTCCTGTCTCGGCTGCTCCTCACAGCAGCTTCTCAGTCCCGCTACCTGTGTTCCTGCCGACCTACTCCAGTCCTGCCTTGTGTTCCTGCCGACCTACTCCAGTCCTGCCTTGTGTTCCTGCCGACCTACTCCAGTCCTGCCTTGTGTTCCTGCCGACCTACTCCAGTCCTGCCTTGTGTTCCTGCCGACCTACTCCACTCCTGCCTTCAGTGTTCCTGTCGTCCTACTCCACTCCTGCCTTCAGTGTTCCTGTCGTCCTACTCCAGTCCTGCCTTGTGTTCCTGCCGACCTACTCCAGTCCTGCCTTCAGTGTTCCTGTCGTCCTACTCCAGCCCTGCCTTGTGTTCCTGCCGTCCTACTCCAGTCCTGTCTTCAGTGCTCCTGCCGTCCAACTCCAGTCTCAGTCTTACTCCGGTCCATCCTGAGCCGCCCCTCTCGGTACCGGCTACCGTGGTACTCGAACCCCTGGGCCTGCTCCTAACGGTCCCTGTATAGGGGTCGGTTCCACCTGGCAGCTCGCCCGGGGCCCCTCGGTGCCACGGTCCAGAGGGTCCACTCTCGGAGTTCCCGCTCCTGACCACCCGCGCTAACAGCGGCCTCTTCCACCAAACTTCCAAATTTAGCACAAAATAGACACAAAATAACATCACATATATGGTACTGTATCAGAAGCGTACAGCTCTATTCAGTCAAAGGATAATTGTCAATCTCCATATATATTCCATCAGTCAAACAGAGACACTCCCAGGCTCAGTATGGATTAGACAAGGATATAAAAAGTAGACAAAGTGTACAGTATCATCAGATAGCAGGTATAGATAGCATAGTTTAAACATTAACAATGTACGTCTATATATCATGAGTAGTGTTGAGCCACTCCGCTAGTGTTTTGGTTCATCGCACAGGAGGCAAGTTCGTCGAATGTTCGTCGAACCACAATGAAAACAATGGCAGGCAAACACAAACACATACTAACACATAGAAAACAATTACAAAACACCTTAAAAGGTGTCCCAAAGCCGACAAAATGCTCAGAAGCCAAAAATAACATGGAAAAGGGCAACTACATTTACAAAAGAGGTGGAGGAGTAAAAGGAGGAGGTGGAGGAGACACAGATCAAGGCTTGTCATGCCCTTATGAAGTCAAGAAAGTCTGGACTAAAAATGTAAAAACCAAACCCAAAAAAACAAAATCTGAAAACGAACACGATCATATACTGTCGTACTTCCCACCAATAAATTATGGCAACTGGCGATCGGGCAGCGTTATTCCCTTGAACCTCCAAACAGCGTCCATGAAGCTAAAGTGTTTGCTTTCCGGGGGCAGTATGATTGCAAAGCTGAACCTTAAAGGAATGTCCAAAAGGGCACCACCAGGAGTGGAGCCTGCGGCTTAATTGGACTCCACCCGGGAAACCACAACCATGCCACCTCAAAAAAAGATGCACACATTGAAAGCTTTGTCGATTGTGTGTGTGTGGTATGTCCGTTTGTAGTTGTGCTAGCGATTTGTCAGCTTTATTCCGTTAACGAACGAGACTCCGGCATGCCCCTGCGGTACGCGTAAAACTTACTAGAGGGATACGCAAGGCTCTGGCACGCGCGATCGAGCAATAACAGGGCTATCATGGCCTTCCATGTCCGGGGCTACATGCGCGCTACACTGAAATTACCATCTTTTGTCGCTTACAGGTGCAGATAACCCGCTGAACACCGTTAGTGATGGGGATCTGAGATTCCAATAATTCGCCGTGAACGATGATTTCCCAGTAAGTGCAGGCCAACAGCAATTCCTGATTTCAGCCTAACCGCCATTCCAGAAAAAATGCAAAACATTATGTATCCAAACCACAGGTGCTGTAGCCCAATATGGATTCTACAAGATTCGAGAAAGTTGATAAAGGGTACAGTTTCACCGGATAACACGTATATATGTTGCATAGTTTACACATTAAAAACCTATGTGTACCGATCAGGAAGCAGGCTCAGACGGTCTTAGGCCCAGTATGGATTAGACCAGATTGTACAAAGTTGAGATAGGGTACATTATCACTGGATAGCAGGTATATAGAGCATAGTTTAAACATTTAAAATCTCCGTGTTCTCTGCATGGATTACACAACAATCTAAAAACTAGAAAAAAGGAAATGTATTTCAAGCGTACACCATGATACACTTTTGGTGGTATTTTTAAATCTTCATTTATATTTCTGTCTCAGTAAGACAGCACAGACTCTCTGCAATAGGAAATTAGATGCATACAATTATTTACCTAAAGTCTAGTGATTGCAGAAATCTACGAATTATTCACGGGAACAACTTCCGTCACAATTCTCAGAGGCGATGCTGACCCTCAATTAATTAGTGTGTGGACACAGCAAAAACCTTTCTTTGTGAAGAAAGTGTTGCTGTATCGCAGTACCGTTGATCCCATCGCCGTTACTCATATCCATCCAATTTTGATCACAGTGAGTGGTTTTTTTCATCTAACTATTCTCTTGGGCATTTGTCGCCGGCTTACATGGGCTTTTCTGCCATCTAAACATACATTATACTACATCTTGTGAGTCTGGTTCCATACCAGTATTATTTGGTACAGACTATGAGCAATATCTTAAGGTCCCGTCACACCTAGCGACGCTATAACGATCCCGACAGCGATATGACACGACAGGGATCGTTGCCGCATCGCTATGTGGTCGCTATTGAGATGTCAGACAGTCCAATCTACCCAACAACGGAGCAACGATCTAGCGTGTCATAGCGACCTTTGTAACGATGTTGGGAACGCTACTCCCCACCTTGTCTTGCTTCTGAGTCGCTAACGAGGTCGTTAGGCTAGGTGTCAAACGTGACGATACAAGCGACTCAGCGGGACATGAGCGACCAAAGAAATGTCCAGACATTTCGGGCACGATCAGCGATACCCGGCAGGGGGGCTGGTCGCTGGTCACTGTCACACACAGCGATCTCGCTGGTAAGATCGCTATAACGTCACAGTTCTAGTGACTCAGCAGCGATCTCGCTAGCGATCTCGCTTAGTGTGACAGGGCCTTTACACCCACTGTTGAACAACACATTTGTTTGCCCATTACAATCTGGCCTCTTGGTCTTTGTCCAGAGAGACTAGTCGGAAGGCCTTCAAAATGTGTTGTTCTTTGGAACTGTTTGTTTTCATCTGTCTTTGTGAAACAATATACCCCACTATGTGATTTCTGACTATTCTATAACAACATCGTTTCACCTTTTTGATGAATTACCATCATGATGCGCTCTAGGTTTTCTATGTGGTGCGTCCTATATATTACAAGTGGTTACCATATAGCCACTCTTGGATATTATACCATATATTGCTAGAAGATTGTTCTTTCTGTCTTTTATGACTGGGTTTATACCACTGCATTCCTGTATCAATATCTTCATACAGGACATCTCTGTGTACAATCGTCGACACCATAAGTGTATATATCATATTGTTTTTGAAAACGGTTGGCGTAGCATATTTCATATGCGATGTCAGTTTAATATTTTATTCAGCACATATGTCTTAATTTGGGGCATTTAGGTAGTAAGCCTGCAGACATTTGCCGTTGTATTGCTATCTTTATAAATGATGCGCTTTCTTATTAGGCCTGTATCGCCGTATTTGCTACTCTACTGTTACTCCTGGCTGCAGTATGTGTATATTGATTACTATATCATATGATGTGCCAGAGACACAGGGATGGCTAGTGCCTGTGCTGTTACCTCTTGGCGCTCGCGCATTTTTCATCGTTACTATGACAACCTTATGTCATTATGCACTTCCTATATTTAGGAATGCGCATGCGCTTCATGAGTGTTCTATGTTGTTAGGACTTTCCCATGATTAGTATTTAATCTCATTTAACTACTTGCCGCACGTTTTATTATGCTGTCACTTCTGGCCGCCATATGTATACAATGTGCACTACATTGCACGGTGTGCCATTGTACACACGTTGTTTCCACTGTCATCATTACAACCTCACGCCCAGACGTACTTCCTGCATCTGGGGGATCAGCGCATGCGCTGAGATTCCCTAGCGCATACGCTGGTTGTTTACTTCATGGTCATTATCGCTAGTGTCTACTTGCGTTTAACAAACCACCACACTTGGTAGTACGCCGATACCTTTGGTCGCTATGTGTATACATTGAACACCACACTGTACGATGTACCATTGGTTTAAGGATGGTTAGCACGCGCGCTGCTACTCTCCGGCGCGCGCGCGCGCACTCTCTCTTGCTACATCGCTACTATGACAACCCCAATCTATGATGTACTTCCTGTATTTAAGGAACCAGAGCGTGCTGTGATTCCTTGGCGCTTGCGCTCTGTGTTTGTCCTGTGATCACCATGACAGCCTCACGAGAACATTCACTATCTTCCGGCTATATGACCAACAGCGCATGTGCATTCCACTTTGCCCTTTTATCACATGCCTCTCCTGTGTTTAATGATTTTCCCAACAGCCTGGTAAGTGGCGCAGCTGCGCACTATTGTTCAATTACTGACCGTACTTAAGGACATGACTAATCCATGTTTACTACCCCTGACGAAGCCACTGCGGGTGGCGACACGCGTCGGGTACACATTGCACCTGGCTCTACTCCATATGGGTCTTTATATGTAGCACCATTTTCCTCATGTCTTTTGACATGAGTGCTTTTTCCAGCCTGTGGTTTTAATAGCTGCATATTTGAACGGCTATCCTAGGGGTAACTAAATATTATGATCTCGTCTTTGAACCCATATGCACCTCATCTATAGGTATCTTTGTGGCCTCAGTGACTCATTTCTCAATTTGGTCACTACTTATATCTTTTATTGTGTATGGCTCTTGCAATAATTTGTCATCTTATTTATTTTTCTTTCGAGTCTCAGCCAGGCAGCAGCGAGACCTGCTTCAGCTTGCCCCACGTAGACGGTCCGAAGACTCTTGATACGGTTCGTGGAGTCAGGACCCAACCATTTTACCATGAGGTCGAGCTCCCGTTCTGCAGATAGATTG
This sequence comes from Dendrobates tinctorius, assembly GCF_039654945.1. NCBI lineage: Eukaryota > Metazoa > Chordata > Amphibia > Anura > Dendrobatidae > Dendrobates > Dendrobates tinctorius. The sequence goes on along the minus strand of NW_027361788.1, from coordinate 29,025,166 downwards.
AGGTCAGCAATGGTGGCCTTGAAGGTTGCTTTCCAGGCTCTGTAGTTCTCTGCACAGTCGTCAGACTTTGAGAGGCTAGTGCTGGTTAGATCTTTGCTCACCATAAACCTGGAAAACTCAGACATGTCCGATCCTTCACTCCTTGTTACTGTGTTAGTTTGTGTTGCCCCTCGGGTGTATAAGCTGTGTGGCGTGGACGGGTGAATCGTTCCCGGGTAGAATGATGTTGCTGCAGGGTTGAGCTGTGGTTTAACCTCTGGAGATTTCGATGACTGCGGCTTGAACTGTGGAGATGGAATGGAATGCGTCTTGTGGTCATCTTGTGATGATTGCTGCTCCTTAGGGGGCACATTATGGCGTTGGTCTTGGGTCTCTGCAGATGCAGTGGTTGGGCTGACTTGGACGTTTCCACATTGTTGGGTTGAACGTCGCTGGAGAAGGTGTGTGCTGCAGATATCTGTTTTTGCACGTAATCACTGGTACGGACGGCTGGTAGTCCAGTCAAAATACGGTTTGACCCGGAACAAATTCCAAGAAAGCGTTTTATGATTTTTTTTTATTACTATTATATGTGGGGAAAAACATATTAAAACTTTTCCAAAAATTGATCACCACAAAGGTCCTAACTATGACGTCATAAGACGATGACAGCCATCGCACTAAAAATAACGAATATTTCCCTATTTCAAAGCTGTAGTTTTAGGTTACAGAGTTTGCATTTTGTATACTATATATTTTCATATAACAATTTTTATACAAAGTTTTATACTAACTACATGGACAGGCGAGGTCATGACGTCATCAATGACGTCATGACATATATGTACATTTCTAGAAATTATAGAATTAATACACAGTGCATTTTAAGACCTACTTCATCACTGAATAAGCGTGTCAGGTCAATAGTCACTATTTTAATCATCAGACACTGCTTCCACACTCATATTGTCACAATGCCCTTCTTGACATGGTCCACATACCCGTGTCTTTTGCAAGTGCACCGGAGTGTACTACAACCACGAGAACAATTGCAGTGAATTATTTTCAGAAGTGTTTCTGGTGCGTGTGAAGTATCCATCATCACTGGAACTAGACTGTTGTTCTGCAATTCCCATCCCCATTCAGTAGTGTCCATGGCCTCACCATTGTCCATCCAAAGCATCACTTGGAGGTAACTCCAAAGGGCATGATACTTCGTCGCAGAGGAGGTCGGTGGCAGTCGTTCAGGTGTAACAAAGATTTTGGCTGAACCAACTTTTTTGCAGAGAGTAGAATACCTCATTGCAGACAGATTGTCTCCAGGTTTGCCCCCGAACAATGCCACCATCGCTTTACACCCAGCGTCTTCAATCTCAGCTCTGTTTTTGTTAGGTGTGGAAAAGATTTTAGCACAGCTATTTAAGACCGAGTCTCCCTTCAAAACCTTGTGTACACCGAGTTTTTTTCCGATTCCAAAAACCGCAGAAGTGGTATCGCAACCCGTGAATGCATGAAGGAACAGAAGACTGCTGCAGACATGGTTTCCCAGGAACTTCTTCATAACCTTAATGTCGTATACTGTTGCAGGACTCCCTTTATCCGAGTAGAAATAAAGCTTGTTGCCATCGCTGGTTGACGCATGATGAAGTAACAACACCAAAAGATCTGTATCTTCGCCAATGAGACTAGTACTTTTGTTGATGACATTGACACTGCTGCCTTAACAATCTCCACATCTGTATCCCCCTCTGATTGTATTACGTGGCAACTTCTGTCATTCATGCACTGTGAAACGAGATTGATAAGAGACTGTTTGTTCTCCACATTCGAAAGGAAGTCCTCCTTTTTCCCAAAAAAATGTTGTTCCTTCAGCAATGTTCACTTTGATACTTGTTCGTTTTTTGCGCCGTCGCTGATGGGTAATGTCCTTAGTGTTTGGTCCTCCAATGTAACCATCAAATACTATCATAGCCTTACCATAGTGCTTTAGTGTGAAAGATGCATAGTCTTCAGCGATTGAACAATATGTCTTTCCTTCTGACCACTTCAGTCGATGAAGAAGAGAACCTCCGTCAAGAACATAATGTTCCACTTCTGGTACATCCTTGAGTACTGCGTCATCTGAACTCTGTTCTTTTATAGCAACCATCAGTTGTGCTTTGTTTGGTTTGGGTAAGAGATGTTTTGCCTCAAAGAGGGATGGTGGGTATGGTGAAAGTTCATAGGCCATCACCTCATCAAGGGAAAGATCAGCAGTTTGAGACACCACAAGAAACCTTTGGAACAAAAGAGCGGGGTCTATTGTTTTGTCCTTAGCAACGTCAATAGCCTCACTGGATGCCAGGGTCTTGGCTTTCATTGACCGCTTGTACTTAACTGAAAACAGTGATTAACCCTCCATTGTTGCCACTATTTCTCTGCCAATGGTGAACAGGTTATGGACATTCACATCCTTATTTGCATTGACATCGGTGATAATGTTGCGAAGAGACACTTCATCAGAGAAAGGTGAAAAGGTCTTGAGCTTATCTGCAATTTTCTCCAGGTCTTCACGATCTCTTCTCGTCCTTGACGTTCTTGCCTCCTTGTGTTGTTCACTGGTGACAAAGCTCTGGCGAGTGAAACCCTGCATTGCATCACTGTAGGAAGAGGACACTGGCACCAACAGAGTCCACAAGGCCCTCTGATGTTCGGACGTTCCACTTCCTCTGGTGAGTCGTCCTGCAGTTTTTAGGAGCGCATCAGAGCTTGCTCGATGACTAGGTCGCAACCCAGGCCTGCCCAGTACAGATCAGTCCACCTTATAACATGAAAGCCATTCATAAATCTATGGAAGACTGATGGCATATCATCTTCCAGAGTCGTCATAGACTGGAGGTAAAGGTAGGCGGCCTTCACATAGTTCCCATGCCCAGCAGCTGCAAGAATGGGCAAACATTCGGCTACAGCATGAAGGTGCATCAGCCAGGATCCTGTACGATCGGCCTCGATAAGCTCCCTTGCAATTCTAACCATCTGTTGGTAATTCAGCCATAGTTTGGTGCGAGAGTGAGCGGATAATCCGTTTCTTTTGGTGGACAAGAGGTGGACAATTTCACTAAGGCAGGTAGAAGTGATGACCGAATTCAAGTCACTCTCCCCTGTCAGTGTCCGAGCATTCAACTGCTCAAGTTCTTGCAACAGGTCTGCAAAACCGGGATGGTCGCAAAGTACTTTGTCTGCAACTTGCTGAGTAAGACACTGATCAAGGAGGAGATGGCCACGAACTGCACGCTGAACTGCCTTTCCAGTCATGATGTCTTGCACAGCATTGTCTCCGTAAATTGTTCTCAAGATCTCTTTGATTCCACTCCCATCCATCAACGTTCCTATGGCACCCATAAGATTCATCAATGTGTGGAAGCTCCCGAGCATCAGGACAACATCTTGAAGCGCGCTGTCTTCAGGCACCTCGTGTTTGATTTCTGACGCTTTCCAGTAGAGTGGCTGATCGAATGTACCAACTGCAGCGGATCGGTGTTTATCAGCAAGGTTGCACAGATACTCAAGAGTAGAGAAGATGCATGACTTGTCTCCGGAATACATGTCAATGATGGGCAGGAAGATTACCGAAGACGACCCCGGATGATCACAGTCTTTATATAGCATGTGCATCATTCCATTCATGCAGGCTGTTTGAAGCGTAAAGACATCTCCCACAATACATCAACACGATGGTCAATGGAGTCGAGAAATGGCAAGGGCTTGAATTTTATGTTTCGGCGAGTGTTTTGCGAAACGGTATTCCCTTACATCAACTCTGCTTTGTTCAACTATCTCCAAGTCCGCAGTCTTCCGTCTGAGAACAGTGCGACTGACCTTCCTTCCTGGAGTCACAGTAGCTACCATCCCCATGCCGTGGAAAGTCCCCTTTCCATCTAACGTGATGATATTATGATCGACGTTGTCCGCAGCGAACAGCAGTGCCGTATCCAGTCTGTCTATGGTACCACCGAGTACATCCTGGCCAACAGAAGCGGCAGCGTTTTCCTCAAATCGCTGAACAATATCCCATGGCTGAGAGACTGTCTACAAGAAATCGAGACCTGAAATGATGATGGAGCTGGACTGCTAACCCAAGCTGCAATGGAGCTACTACAGCCCTGGGACGTACAGCCTGAACAACTGATTGTCCAATGCTTGCAACCTTCCTGTGAATGTCCTTTCCAACGAAGAGGGTTTCAAGCAAGCAAAGCAAACTCAGGGGGAGATAATCTAAGGCAGACTGACATTCAAGCAAAGAAGTCTTCGGATATTCATCGGTTGAAGATGGGATCTTAGACTTGATATCGTTCTTGATTAGTTTGGCCGCAGTCTCTATGATGGCTCTCTTCTGGGCTTCTTTATCCGTTTCCTGACTACGGAAATAGTCCCTCAGGATTATTCTGGTCTTTTCACGGAACGTTACAATGTTAGGCAACCCTTCACACTCTGCTATGAAGAGCGAATCACCATACCTCTCCTCCAGCCTATACCTCAGCCATTTATTACTATAGGCAGCACTGTCTCCTTCTACAAGATACTCCATCATTTTCTTTGCAAGATCTGTGACAGTCAGTTGCTCTTCATCGTTTTCCTCGAGAAATGCACACATTCTCAAGAACGCTTGCTCTTGGTCTATGTTCATCGGCCTCCCTTCCTTCCGTGGTTTCTTTGTAGTAGATCCACCACCATGACGCATAGGAATTCCGTAATTTGTCTGAAAGTTAATGTCACATGAACGATGATACAGTCTGCAGCATGTAAGTCCTTCCCAAAGTACGCGATTCTCCCTTGAATGGTGATTGCCCAGTCGTCATTACGCTGTTTGCAATGTGACACGATGGACCTTACAAAGCCATCCGTTTTAACAAAGCTATAGTCATCGAAATCACTACTAGATCTTGTCTTCACCACTTCATGTCCACAGAACAAACACTGCGTCGTGCTATCATAGGATCCAGTAGACACCTGTGTACCTCTCTTGGCAGGTGAACGATGAACGGAAGTAGCTTTCTTATGCAAGTCTATTTGCTTCTTGTTTATGTAGTTCATATGACATCTCTTGTGCACCACTACTCCAGCAGCTACCACAGTGCTAATGCCCCTCTCAATACTGGCTTTATTGATCCCTTCAGCTCCTTTCGCACCAATCACCACTCTTTCTCCGTCATCTTCTACTTCATGGCTGCATAAGGGGCAAGTTTCTTGACTTTCCATCATTCTCAGCTCTGTAAAAGAAGATAAATAAATTGTTAAATAATAAATATAATAATAGTAGTAATTGTAAAAGAAATATGACAGACACTGAAAGGCGAGTCGCATTTAACATTTTACAGCTTTGGCAGCCATATTTTTTGACGTCACATTTGGGGTAACCCTATCTTGGTAAACTTTTAGTATGTTTTTCCCTACATGTAATACTACAAAAAAAAACCAATAAAACGCTTTCTTGGAACTTGTTCAGGGTAAAGGAATTTTTTTTTCGTATTTTGACTGGACTATGGGTCCTCTTCTTCCAGTGGTGGTAGGCAAATCGGGTCGAAGGTTTGATTCCATGCTTGCTCAAGTATTTTTACTTCAGCTAATGCGATTTTTTCCTCCATTTCTGTTTGAAGAATCTTTGCCCGAGCCTCTGCTTCTGTTTGAAGGAACTTTGCTTGGGCTTCTGCCTTTGCTTTCTTGGCTTTTGCCTCTGCCTCTGCTTTCTGCCTCAGCTTCTGCTTTCTTGGCTGTGTAGGAGCATCTTAGTTTGGATCGCTCTGCGTTTAAACGGGCCTCTAGGATTCTGTCGCTGAGGGCTGAAGTTCTGGAGCAGGATGATTTGTATGACCGAGCAGAGTGTCTGGATGAGCCTGACCTGTGAGATCCAGCTTCTTGCAGATAAGCGATACGGAGCTCAGCTTTATCTTCGGCGTCTTGCACAGCAGCGTCCCTTTCTCTTTCTGTGGAATCCACTTTTCTTAATTCTGATGAGGCTTCATCAATATTAGAGTCTTTTAGGAAGGCAATGTACCTTGCGGATAGTCTCTTGTATCTTCCATGGGCCGTGTCTAGCCGTTTTATAGTGTCCTGTTGACTCGCTGCATCATTTTTGTGGCGTTGGATGCTTGACATGAGGGAGGTGACTCGTTCCTATAGGTCGTCCAGTTTGTCATTAAACTCATCCTTTGTACTGTGATAGTTTTCGATGACCTTTATGGTAGGTTTGACAGAGCGTCTTGATCGTGAGTCTTGGTCTGTTTCTGAAGCTGGCTCTGTTTCCCCCTCTTCATAATGGACAGTATCGGGTAGTATTTGCTCTGTTTCAGCAATGGGAGACTGTGCAGGGTCTTTTTCGGCCATTTTGATTTAAGGTGCACTGTCTCTTTAAGAAACTGAACTTTTGAATTGGGGGCTGGAAATCGCAGTGCAGCTTAGTTAAGACGTCCTGACGAGATCCCCAATGTGTTTTTAGAGAATTTTGGGGTTTTGCAGTCCGACAATCTGCAGCAATGTTGTATAATATACAGACAGTCTCTATGCACAATGCGGTCTGGGGTGACACTGCAGTTTCTTAGCAGAGCAGGGCTGCAGTATGTGAGCGGGCAGACGGGTTAGGATATAAGGGTGATTTTTGCTGGGCTTCAAGGCAGTTTTTTGACTGTTCTGTCCCCACATGAGGCGAATGGAGGTGTAGTTGATTGGGGCTGGGAGAGATTCCTACCTTCCATTTCCTCAATGCAGAGCAGACAGGACCATTGTTGCTGTTTTGCTGTTCATGCGTCCGGAGAGATGATACACACCAGATATTGTGAAGTCCAGACTTGTTTATTGGAAATCTGGACATACAGCATATGAATGGTAATGCAGTACACTCCTCCAGAAATGCAGATGTAGCGACCAAAGTGATACAGCGATGTGTGTGCAGCAAGGTGTGCAGCAAGTTGGTTCAGCAAATTGTGTGTGTGGTCAAAAAACTGATGCCTTTCACAGCCTGGTAAGCGTGTCTCTCCCAGAGTAAACAAAAAGCAAAAAACACAAATATCCTGAACTAAAAAGTAAAAAATATACTGCAAATAATGCATAAAGGTAATAATAATAATAAGGGTATTTAGTAAACATAATTTTGATCAAAATAATGTACAAGCCATCCCGCCACGTCACGGCAACCCTTGTGGGACAGTCCCTACTCTAGTATTTAAAACCTTTTCACTTGCCAAGTGGCGTAAATGTGAATAAGGGTCGAGCGGCTGAACCACTAGTAACAGCTTAGGCCAGACTGGATGGCTTTCCCAGCTCAGAAAGAGGTCATGTGTTAATATGCACTTACATTGTGCATACACATTAACTTACTTCTCTCTCCCAGAGTAAATGAAACTAATAATGGCCACCGGCAGGAAGAGAAGGAGTCACTGACCTGGAAGTGGGAGGCATGTACTAGAATTAATTAGCTGCAGTCTGCTATACAGAAAAAGGACAGCAGGTGGCAGCAGAGCAAATGCAAAACTGAACACAAAGAAAGGCAACATAACACAAACTATGTAAGCATGTAATCATAACTTTAGATGGGACACAACATGTGTTACCTCCCCTGGTGTGCTAGGCAATTGCTAATTTATCCCAAACTAGTTCACACAATCCCTCTCACCTGATCCTCTACTCAGTCCTATATTTTTAGCAGCATCCCAAGGGGGGCACGTGTGTGGGGTCGTCTGGCACGTGTCTCCCTGCAGCATAAGTATCTTGACAATGCAGTTATTACAACGGCAGTTGGTCGCGGCAGGAGTCGGGACCCCACACTATATACCTCTCTCTTTTGGGGATGTCTGCTGAGTAAGCACTTCTTATTGGTTGAATCAAGCTTTTCTATTAACCCTCCTATTACTTCACCATGTTTACATATGCCCTCACAGTGTTTGCTCCATTACTCCTCACTCTCCTTCGCTATTCCCAAACCCCAGCAACCTCTAACCAAATAATAATCTCCCCTTCCCTCCCCGCCTGACCTCCTCTGCTGAACTGCTCCTCAACCTCAAATCTGTGCTAATGAAACATAAAACAAGCTGCCCACCCTCCTCCCATCTGCTCTCCTTTCTCTGCTTCTCCTCACTGCTGGTGACATATCTCCCAATCCTGGACCCCCACAGCTCATATCCTCCATTACTACCCCTTCCTACCGCTCCCTATCTAATATTAACTACCGCAATCTTTCCGACTTAAAACCTGTGCCTTTGACACCCAACCCCATGCTCCCTCTCTCTGGAGCACTGTTAGCGCGGGTGGTCAGGAGCGGGAACTCCGAGAGTGGACCCTCTGGACCGTGGCACCGAGGGACCCCGGGCGAGCTGCCAGGTGGAACCGACCCCTATACAGGGACCGTTAGGAGCAGGCCCAGGGGTTCAAGTACCACGGTAGCCGGTACCGAGAGGGGCGGCTCAGGATGAACCGGAGTAAGACTGAGACTGGAGTAGGACGGCAGGAGCACTGAAGACAGGACTGGAGTAGGACGACAGGAACACTGAAGGCAGGACTGGAGTAGGACGGCAGGAACACTGAAGGCAGGACTGGAGTAGGACGGCAGGAACACAAGGCAGGACTGGAGTAGGACGGCAGGAACACTGAAGGCAGGACTGGAGTAGGACGGCAGGAACACAAGGCAGGACTGGAGTAGGACGACAGGAACACTGAAGGCAGGACTGGAGTTGGACGACAGGAACACTGAAGGCAGGACTGGAGTAGGTAACCAGGAACACGGGTAGCAGGACTGAGAAGCTGCTGTGAGGAGCAGCCGAGACAGGAACTGCAGGAGCAGAGTGTGCACGATGGAGCGAGGCCAGAGTGTCAGGAAACACAACGATCAGGCGCCTCCCTCAGGGGGAAGCGGCCTGATATGGCCCCGTCTGGTCAGCCATTGGTCCAAAGGTGCTTCCGGGTCAGGGCACAGCCGGAGCATAAGAAGCAGGAAGGAGGCGCTGCCGCGGCCTATGGCGCATGCGCATAGCATGCAGGGAAGGCATCGGTCGCAGGCCTGTCTCAGGTGACCGCCGCGGCCGTCGGGTGGAGGGAGGCTGCGGCGTGGGAGCGGAGGGCGACTGCGGCGTGGGAGCGGAGGCCGGGTGAGTATGGCGGAGCGGTGTAACAGTACCCCCTCCCCTAAGCCGCCCCCCCGGAGATTAACAAGAAACCTCTTGAGGATACGGGGAGCATTAATATTCTCCCGAGGCTCCCAGGATCTCTCCTCAGGACCAAAGCCCTTCCAATCAACGAGAAAGAAAGTCCTACCTCTAACCCTTTTCACAGCGAGGATGTCCGGCACTTCAAAAACGTTGTCGGCACCCACCGGCTGAGGACCAAGATCAAGCGAGGAATGGAAACGATTCAGCACCACAGGCTTCATTCAGGAGAGAGACGTGAAAGGTGTTCGGGATCCGGAGCGAAGCAGGCAACCTCAATTTGTAGTCAACTTCGTTAATACGTCCCAGAATTTCAAACAGACCGATGTAGCGTGGACACAACTTGTAGGAGGGCAGTTTTAGTCGGACGAATTTGGAGGAGAGCCAGACCTTGTCGCCAACACGATACGGAGGAGAATCCAACCTCTTTTTGTCTGCATAGTTCTTCATCTGATCAGCGGATCTCTTGAGTGATGTGTTGGTCTCAGCCCAAATCTTAGAAAATTCCGAGGACAAGGCATTGTCCGCGGGTACCTCAGAGGCAGGGGTTATCGGAAGAGGGACACCAGGATGTCTGCAAAAACAATGAAAAACGGAGACTTGGCCGAAGACTCACCAGCATGGTTGTTATAAGCGAACTCTGCCCAGGGGAGTAAGTTGACCCAATCGTTCTGGTGGGCGTTAGAGAAGTGGCGTAAGTATCCCGTAAGCGTCTGGTTGGTACGCTCTACTTGTCCGTTGGACTGTGGATGGTAGGCCGAGGAGAAGTCGAGGGAAACGTTCATAAGCTTACAAAGCGAACGCCAGAACTTGGAGGTAAACTGAACCCCTCGGTCAGACACAATGCGTCGAGGTAGTCCATGAAGCCTGAAGACTTGATGAATGAAGATTTCGGCCAGCTCTGGCGCTGAGGGAAGACCGGGCAGAGGGATGAAGTGAGCCATCTTGGAAAAACGATCCACCACCACCAGAATGACTGAGCAGCCCGCAGAGCAGGGTAGGTCGGTGATGAAATCCATGGCGATGTTCTCCCAAGGAACCGTAGGGACAGGCAACGGAAGCAACAAGCCAGACGGAGATCTCCGTGGCACCTTGTTCTTTGCACAGGATGGAAAAGAAGCCACAAAGTCGAGTACATCTTGGCGAAGTGAGGGCCACCAGTAGTGACGTTTGATAAGGTCAAGGGTCTTCTTAGTTCCGGCATGGCCGGCCAGTTTGGAGGAGTGCCCCCATAGAAGAACCTTTTACTTGAGATTCTCTGGCACAAGCGTCTTGCCAGGCGGAGGAGTAAGCCAGTTCACTGGAGCCACGGTGATGATCCTAGTGGGATCAATGATATGTGATGGTTCCTCCGTGGATTCGTGTGGTTGGAAGACCCTGGACAGGGCGTCGGCTTTGGAATTCTTGTTGCCGGGACGGAATCGGAGCTCGAAATCAAATCGGGCAAAAAATAAAGACCATCTGGCCTGGCGAGGGTTTAGTCTCTGGGCAGACTGGAGATAGGCCAGATTCTTGTGGTCCGAGAAGATGACAAAAGGATGGACAGCTCCTTCCAGGAGGTGGCGCCATTCCTCCAAGGCCAACTTGATGGCCAAAAGTTCCCGGTCACCGATCGAGTAGTTACACTCGGATGGAGAAAAGGCCTTCGAGAAGAAGCCACAAGGGTGCAGGCGACCGGAGGCGGTTCTCTGGGACAGCACCTCCCCGGCACCAGTCGAGGAAGCGTCCACCTCGAGTACAAAAGGTCGATCGCTCTCAGGGCGATGCAGGACCGGAGCCATGGAGAAAGCCCGTTTTAGGGACAGAAAGGCCTCCTCTGCCTCAGGAGACCAATCCTTGGAAGTAGACCCTTTACGGGTGAGCACAGAAATGGGTCTTGTGATCGCGGAGAAGTGGGAGACAAATTGCCGGTAATAGTTGGCGAACCCGAGGAATCGTTGTATCGCCTTTAATCCGACGGGGCGAGGCCATTTGAGGATGGCAGACAACTTCTCGGGATCCATCCTTAGACCAGCGTCAGAGATAATGTATCCGAGAAATGGCAGAGAGGTCTGTTTGAAGAGACATTTCTTGATCTTTGCATACAGACGGTTCTCCCGAAGACGCTGAAGCACCAGGCGGACACTCTTTCTGTGGGACGAGAGGTCCGGCGAGAAGACGAGGATGTCGTCTAAGTACACGACCACACAGGAGTACAAGAGATCCCGGAAGATCTCATTGACGAACTCTTGAAAGACTGCAGGAGCATTGCAAAGACCAAAGGGCATGACCAGGTACTCATAATGGCCATCTCGAGTGTTGAAAGCGGTCTTCCACTCGTCACCTGCACGGATACGGACCAGATTGTAGGCTCCTCTGAGGTCCAGCTTGGTAAAGACCCGAGCCCCTCTGAGACGGTCAAACAGTTCCGGAATGAGTGGAAGAGGGTACCTGTTCTTGATGGTAATCTCATTCAAGCCCCTATAGTCAATGCATGGCCGTAGAGTCCCGTCCTTCTTTTTGACGAAGAAGAACCCGGCTCCCGCGGGCGAAGAGGATTTCCGTATAAAGCCTTTGGCGAGGTTCTCTCGGACGTACTCGGACATGGCGGTGGTCTCCGCGGGAGACAGAGGGTAGATTCTGCCCCTTGGGGGGGTTGAACCAGAAACAAGTTCAATTGGGCAGTCAAACGGCCTGTGTGGAGGGAGGACCTCCGCTTCCTTCTTATCAAAAACATCGGCGTAGGAGCTGTAAGCTGGAGGAAGACCCGGGAGGTCTGGAGGTGACCGTGGAGCGGCCACCAGGCGGACAGGAGTCAGACAGCGAGCTTGGGACGGGTGCCCCCAGCGGAGTATCTCCCCAGAAGACCAGTCGAGAACAGGCTGATGAGTCCTTAACCATGGAAGACCGAGTAGAATGGCGTGAGAGAGCTTAGGTAAAACGTAAAAGGCTATCTTCTCTCGATGTAAGGCTCCGATTTGCAATTCCACCTCTTCAGTGACCAAGGTGACGGTCACCTGTAGCGGTTTGCCATCCACGGTGGCAATCTGAATTGGGTTAGAGTGACTACAGGAATTTGGTATTTGTCTACCTCTTCCGGCCGAATGAAGTTACCCGCTGAGCCCGAATCCACGTAGGCCACCTCGGAACCACGCCTCCCTCCTGAAACCAAAAGCACAGAAATCGTAAGGGGTTGAGAGGAATCATCATCATCACCTAGGAAGGCCTCTCTTACCTGACCTAGGTGGAGTCGTTTCCCTGTCTCTTAGGACAGGTGCGGATATAGTGTGACGAATGACCGCAATAGAGGCACAGACCTTGTGCCCGTCTCTCTCTCTGACGTAACTCGGCCAACCTGAGATGATCTATCTGCATGGGCTCACCCGAAGAGAGGGAAGAAGATCCGACTGAACGTGAGCTGGCCGACTGAGTGAAAGGAGAAACTGACCTGGAGGAGCGCCTGTCTCTCACTGACTCCCGAGCGCGCTCCAGGAAGCGCAGGTCAATGCGGGTAGCCAGCGAGATAAGGTCCTCTAAGGTGGACGGGGTATCTCGACCTGCGAGTTCATCCTTTATTTTACTAGAAAGACCGCGCCAGAATGCCCCCACCAAAGCTGCGTTATTCCAGCTGAGCTCGGAGGAAATAGTGCGAAAGCGAATAGCGTACTGTCCGACCGTGAGAGAGCCCTGGTGTAAGTTAAAGAGTGACTCAGTGAGAGAGGCTAACCGGCCCGGCTCATCGAAAACCTTACGAAACGTATCCAGGAAAACCGGGAGACTCGAAACGACCGGGTCGTCACGTTCCCAGAGCGGGTTTACCCAAGAAAGGGCCTCTCCCGCCAGATGGGACATGATGAAGGCCACTTTGGCCCGGTCCGAGGGATATTGCTGCGGCAGCCATTCAAAGTGGAGACTACACTGATTTAAGAACCCCCTACAGAGCTTGGGATCCCCGGTGAAACGAGGCGGCTTGGCGAGGCGGGGCGTCGGAGGAGCAGCAGACGCAGGGGGAGGAGTCGGCACTGCAGCGGCAGCCTGGAGGACCGACAAGCGACTATCAAAGGAGGCCATGTAGGACAAAATGTGGGTTTGAGTATCTTGCTGCTGACCCAGCTCCTGTTGGAGACTGGCCAGCTGAGTGGTATTTCCAGGATCGGCCACCTGTAAGGCCGACAAACGGGTGTCCATCGACTTCATGATTGACATAATGCGCCCCTGATTCTCCCGTAGGAATAGAAACTCTTTCTGGGTAGCAGCCGTAGTACCGGCGGAGTCCATGGCCTGATCGTACTGTTAGCGCGGGTGGTCAGGAGCGGGAACTCCGAGAGTGGACCCTCTGGACCGTAGCACCGAGGGACCCCGGGCGAGCTGCCAGGTGGAACCGACCCCTATACAGGGACCGTTAGGAGCAGGCCCAGGGGTTCGAGTACCACGGTAGCCGGTACCGAGAGGGGAGGCTCAGGATGTACCGGAGTAAGACTGAGACTGGAGTAGGACGGCAGGAGCACTGAAGACAGGACTGGAGTAGGACGACAGGAACACTGAAGGCAGGACTGGAGTAGGACGGCAGGAACACTGAAGGCAGGACTGGAGTAGGACGGCAGGAACACAAGGCAGGACTGGAGTAGAACGGCAGGAACACTGAAGGCAGGACTGGAGTAGGACGGCAGGAACACAAGGCAGGACTGGAGTAGGACGACAGGAACACTGAAGGCAGGACTGGAGTAGGTAACCAGGAACACGGGTAGCAGGACTGAGAAGCTGCTGTGAGGAGCAGCCGAGACAGGAACTGCAGGAGCAGAGTGTGCACGATGGAGCGAGGCCAGAGTGTCAGGAAACACAACGATCAGGCGCCTCCCTCAGGGGGAAGCGGCCTGATATGGCCCCGTCTGGTCAGCCATTGGTCCAAAGGTGTTTCCGGGTCAGGGCACAGCCGGAGCATAAGAAGCAGGAAGGAGGCGCGGCCGCGGCCTATGGCGCATGCGCATAGCATGCAGGGAAGGCATCGGTCGCGAGCCTGTCTCAGGTGACCGCCGCGGCCGTCGGGTGGAGAGAGTCTGCGGCGTGGGAGCGGAGGCCGGGTGAGTATGGCGGAGCGGTGTAACAAGCACTTTGGAATGCCCGCTCCGTCTGCAATAAGCTTCATGTGATTCATGACCTTTCTCTCTCGCAATCTTGTCTTTCTCGGCCTCACAGAAACCTGGCTGACACCCTCTGATACCGCCTCCCCTGCCTTGCTGTGTTACGGCGGCCTCCACTTCACCCACACTCCTTGCCCTGGCAACAGACACTGTGGAGGAGTGGGTCTTCTCCTTTCTTACAACTGCACCTTCAACCCAATCCCACCTCTTCCCTCCCTAATCCTCCCCTCTTTTGAAGTCCACTTTGTCCGCATCTACTCTCCCTCCAACCTCCAAGTGGCCATCATATACTGACCTCCAGGCCTGACCACTGCCTTCATTCTCTACCTGGCTTCTTCACTTTCTTTAAATTGACATCCCCACTATCATCACAGGTGACTTCAACATCCCCACTGATACCCTTCAGTCAGCAGCCTCAAAACTCCTATCCCTTACTTCATCCTTTGGACTTACTCAGTGGTCCTCCTCAGCCACCCACACAGATGGACATACATTAGACCTGGTCTTCACCCGCCTCTGCTCTTTCTAACTTCACCACCTCCCATCTCCCTCTATCCGACCACCATCTACTCACTTTCTCATCCCTATCCTCCTCTCCTGGCACCCATGTCCAGCAACATGCGCACCCCCGCAGAAACATCCCACACCTAGACACCCACACGCTCTCTGACTCTATTCTACCATTGGCATCCATATCCTCACTCCACGACAGAAACAGTGCCACTGCTTTCTGTAATGCCACTCTCGCATCAGCTATTGACACGGCCGCCCCTCTCGTTCATGGCATAATGTGATGTACCAACAGACAACCCTGGTACAATAACACTACTAAAAAGCTTCAGCAAGTGTCCAGGGCTGCAGAGCGGCGTTGGAAGAAAACAAATTTGCAAGATGACTTCACTGCATTCAAACAGGCAACACTCGCTTCAAATCTGCCCTCACTTCTGCTAAACAGGCCTACTTCACAACCCTCGTATCTTCCCTATCCTACAACCCCAAACAGTTATTCAAAACTTTCAACTCTCTCCTCCACCCACCACTGCCCCCTCTAACCTCCCTCATCTCTGCTGAGGACTTTGCCACACACTTCAAAAATAAGATCGACCAAACAAGGCAAGTCTTCATTGTTCAACCACCTCAACCCCTTTGTATACCAGACCAATGCCCAAACCCCATAACCTCCCTCTCCAACATAACTAAAGGGGAGTTTAATCATCTCTTCTCCAAATCGCACCTCGCAACCTGTGCACTTGACCCCATCCCATCTCCTCTCCAACCTCACCACCACACTTATCCCATCCCTAACCCACCTCTTCAACCTATCACTAACATCCGGTACCTTCACTTCTGCTTTCAATCATGCCACAAGCACGCCTATCCTTAAAAAGCCAACCCTCGACCCAACCGCTATGTCCAGCTATCGCCCAATATCAATGCTCCCATTCGCTTCCAAACTTTCCTCCCACCTCTCATCTAACTTGCTCTATGACAATCTACAATCTAGTTTCCACCATCAGCACTCCACTGAGACAGCCCTGACCAAAATTACTAATGACCAACTTACAGCCAAAGCAAATGGACAATACTCTATACACCTGCTTCTAGACCTGTCCTCTGCATTCAACACAGTTGACCACCGCCTCCTACTACAGATCCTCTTCTCCTTTGGCATCAAAGACCTCGCCCTATCCTGGATCTCTTCATACCTTTCCAACCGCACATTCAGCATCTCCCACTCCCACACTACCTCCTCATCCCACCCTCTCTCTGTTGGAGTCCCCCAAGGCTCTGTTCTAGGACGGCTACTCTTCTCAATTTATACCCTTGGTCTGGGGCAACTCAATGTCCCATGGATTCCAGAACCACCTTTATGCTGATGACACTCAGATCTACCTCTCTTGCCCAGGCGTCACCTCTTTGCTGTCCAGAATCCCGGAGTGTCTATCAGCCGTATCCTCCTCCTTCTCCTCTCGCTTCATCAAGCTCAATGTGGACAAATCTGAAATAATCTTTCCTCCATCTCACAGATCTTCCTTACCTATCTCAATTAATGACATCACGCTTTCCCCAGTACCGGAAGTCCGCTGCCTCGGAGTAACCCTTGACTCTGCCCTGCCCTTCAAACCGCACATACAAGCTCTTTCTACCTCCTGTCGCCTCCAGCTCAAGAATCCGTCCTTTCCTCAACCATCAATCTACTAAAATGCTTGTGCACGCCCTCATCATCTCCCGCCTTGACTACTGCAACATCCTTTTCTGTGGTCTTCCTGCTAACACCCTCGCACCTCTCCAGTCCATCCTTAACTCTGCTGCCCGACTAATTCATCTTTCTCCTTGCTACTCCTCCGCTTCTCCCCTCTGAAAATCTCTTCACTGGCTCCCTCAGCGTATCCAGTTCAAATTACTAATACTGACCTACAAGGCCATCTATAACCTGTCTCCCCCATATGTCTCTGAACTTATCTCCCGATACCTTCCCTCACATAATCTCCGGTCATCCCAAGACCTCCTTCTCTCCTCCACACTTATTTGCTCATCACCCAAACGCCTCCAAGACTTCTCCCGAATAGCCCCCATCCTCTGGAATTCTTTGCCCCTACATGTCCGACTATCAACCACATTCGGATCCTTCAGATACAACCTGAAAACCCACCTCTTCAAGAAAGCCTACAGCCTGCAATGAACCCGCTACTTCCTCATCACTACCGCAGATATCACCTCAACCAACACCGGAACTGCTGCAACCCACCAACCTACTGTCTCCTTCCCCACCATCCTGTAGCATGTAAGCCCGAAAGGGCAGGGTCCTCACCCCTCTGTACCAGTCTGTCATTGTAAGTTTGCTTACTGCGATATCTGTAATTTGTATGTAACCCCTTCTCATGTACAGCACCATGGAATCAATGGTGCTATATACATAAATAATAATAATAATTATTAGTCCGTGATGGTACCACTGACAACCAGTCCTAGTGTAGTACAGTGCTCCTTGAACTTGAGACACGAGGAACAGTCTCTTCACACACATTGCTTTTTACCTTAGTGCAACCAACACAACTCTCTTAAAGGGGCCGCATCAGTCAATACACGGCCGTTAGAATAGTGGGCCGCATTTGGACCCTGTACAACAATATATATATCTGCCGAGGATCCACTGGAGGAGTCGTCTCCACTATTTCTCCTACTCTGTGCCCCGTCCAGTGGTGGTCCCATGGCTCCCAGAACTCCCGGCTCTGGTGATGCACCTGCAGCCGCCACACTCTGTCCAGGCGCCGCTTCCTCCTGTCTAGCTACAGGCGCTGTGACCATTGCAGTCAGCTGCTCACAATTTTGGGCCTCCCGTGGTCGTCCTTCCTCCAGACTGGAGGCCAAGCTTACAGCCTCTGCATATGGCCCTCAAGGCCCCTGCTCCTTCGCAAAGGTGACACAATTGAAGAGGACCCTTAAAGGCAAAGGATCCAGCGCTAACGTATACCTTTTCTCCGGTACCGGTCTCCAGAATGAATCCACAACCCCTTGTGGGGTTAACCCCTTTCTGATATCAGACGTACTATTCCGTCCATGTGACCCGACACAATCAGATCTCTAAGCGGTCGGCCACGCACACGGGGGGGGGGCACGGCCAATCACGGCCAGGTGTCAGTTGATTCTGTCACCTGATTCTGTTACCTTATCCTGAAAGCTGACACCCAGCACTAGGTGCCAGGAGCAGGCACTTTAAGCCCCGAAATACTGCGATCTAACAAGATCTTACAAGGCACAGGGGCTGATGACATCCAGGTCACCAGAACCAAGTAAACTTGCTGATCATGCACAGTGCATGATCAGCAAGTCTCTCTCTGTCAGTGCAGCACTGACAGCTTAGGCCTGTTTCACACTTCAGTTTTTTCTTGTCAGCTAAAATCCGCCAAAATGGCGGAAAGCGAATCCGTTGGTAACTGAAGTTAACGGATGCCAGCGGACCGGTTTTTCGACGGATCCGTTGGCTGAAGAATTTTAAAGTAACCGCAGTCCGGGGACGAGATAGAGAGAGAGATATTACCGTCCGGCAGAAATGATTTCAGGGTTAAATTTCCGGCTGAGATCATTCCTCCGGGCATGCGCAGTACAAAAATGCGGATCCATCAGCCAAAAAAACGCTACAAGCTCCGTCCGGGCATGACGGCGGACGCAAAAAAATTGGCGGATTGGCAAATAAACGGATCCGACGGATGGCCATCCGTCAAGATCCGCCAGTAATGCAAGTCAATGGGAAAAAAAACGGATCCGCCAAACAAAATGGCGGATCCGTTTTTTTAGGAAACGGCGGATCTTGACTGATGGAAAAAAACTGAAGTGTGAAAACGGCCTTATATGGCATGCAGATGCTGCTTCATCTGCATGCCATAGAAGCGATCAGCCTGCAAAAAATTATTGTCCCATAGTGGGACTAAGTAAAAAAGGTTAGGAAAAAGTAAAAAAAAATTTCTTAAATAGTTGTAAAAATCAAAAAATAAAAAATAATAAAAAAAATATATTCTATCTCTAAATAAATATTTGAATGAAAAAAAAGACAATAAAAGTACACATATTTGATATCGCCGTGTCCATAACAGCCCAACCTATTAAACTGTCCCATTAGTTATCCCCCTTAGGTGACACCATAAAAAAAACAAGGCAAAAAACCGCTTTATTGTCATACCGCCGAACAAAAAGTGGAATAACACGCGATCAAAAAGACAGATATAAACATCGTACCGTTGAAAATGTCAAATGTCCCACAAAAAAACAAGCCACCATACAGCTCTATCAGTGATGCAAAAACAATTATATTTTCTAGAAAAGAGTTTTTATTGTATAAAAGCGCCAAAACATAAAAAAAATGATATAAATGAGGTATCACTGTAATCGTAATGAACCAAAGAATAAAACTGCCTTATTAATTTTACCACAAACAGAACGGCATAAAGGCCCCCCAAAAAAATCGGAATAGAAAGTGATCAAAAAATGTCATGTGCCCGAAAATGGTACCAATAATAATAATAATAATAATACATTTTATTTTTATAGCGCCGACATATTCCGCAGCACTTTACATTTCAGAGGGGACTTGTACAGACAATAGACATTACAGCATAGCAATAATCACATACAGTAGATTATAACAAATACCAAGAGGAATGAGGGCCCTGCTCGCAAGCTTACAGTCTATGAGGAAAGAGGTAGACACGAAAGGTGTGTGGTAACAGTTGCCCTGATTGTATGGACCAGTCATAATGTTAGGTGTGTGACAGTACAGACACAGAGGGCTAATGGATGCATACAGCATGTGGGAACATGATGCGGGAAATCTGGTTATGGTAAGACTTTTGGCTGTGCCACACAGGGATAGATTAGGTTAATGTGTTGAGGCGATAGGCCAGTCTGAATAAATGTGTTTTCAGGGCACGCCTAAAATTGTGGGGATTGGGGACTAATCGTATTGACCTGGGAAGTGCATTCCAAAGAATTGGCGCGGCACGTGTAAAGTCTTGGAGACGGGAGTGGGAGGTTCTGACTATTGAGGATACTAACCTCAGGTCATCAGCAGAACGGAGGGCGCGGGTAGGGTGGTATACTGAAACAAGGGAGAAGATGTAGGGTGGTGCTGAGCCATGGAGGGCTTTGTGGGTGAGGGTAATAAGTTTATACTGAATTCTGGAGTGGATGGGTAGCCAGTGTAATGACTGGCACAAGGTAGAGGCATCGGTGTAACGATTGGTGAGGAATATGATCCTGGCTGCAGCATGCAAGACAGATTGGAGAGGGGAGAGTTTGGTAAGAGGGAGACCGATTAGAAGAGAGTTACAATAGTCGAGGCGAGAATGAATAAGAGAAACATTAAGAGTTTTTGCAGAGTCAAAAGTAAGAAAAGGTCGAATTCTAGAAATGTTTTTGAGGTGCAGATGACAAGAGCGAGCCAGTGATCGAATGTGGGGGGCAAAGGAAAGCTCGGAATCAAGTATGACCCCAAGACAGCGGGCCTGTTGCTGGGGAGTAATAGTGGAGCCACCCACAGAAATAGCAATGTCAGGTATAGGTACATTAGTAGAGGGAGGAAACACCAGGAGTTCAGTTTTTGACAGGTTCAGTTTCAGATATAGTGAGGACATGATATTAGACACAGCGTTTAGACAATCGCCGGTGTTTTCTAGAAAGGCTGGCGTGATGTCAGGAGAAGAAGCGTATAATTGGGTGTCATCAGCATAGAGATGGTACTGGAACCCAAATCTACTGATTGTTTGACCAATAGGGGCAGTGTACAAGGAGAAGAGGAGGGGGCCTAGAACCGATCCTTGGGGGACCCCAACAGTAAGGTGAAGGTGAGAGGAGGAGGAACCGGCAAAAGATACAGTAAAGGAGCGGTCAGAGAGATAGGAGGAGAACCAGGAGAGAATGGTATCCTTGAGGCCAATGGAACGGAGCATAGTGAGGAGGAGCTGATGATCCACAGTGTCGAATGCTGCCGAGAGATCCAAGAGAATTAGCATGGAGTAATGACCATTTGATTTACCAATAAAAACGTCAGCTCGTCCCGCAAATAAAAAACAAGACTTCACATGACTCTGTGGGTTTCAATATGGAAAAATTATAGCTCTCAAAAATGTGGTGATGCAAAAACTATTTTTTGCAATAAAAAGCGTCTTTTAGGCTAGTTTCACACTTGCGCCTTTTTGCGCAGCGTATCGAGCACACATGAAACGCATGTCAAAAATGCGTGTAAACGCTGCGTTTTTTTGTAGCATTATTGTGCGCATTACGACAAAAAAATCTCAGCTTTTTTATGCGTTTGTAAGCGTTTTTACATGCGTTTGCGTTTTTTATGCGCAATGGTAGTCTAGGTGTCACATTTCACAGGAGAAAAATCCTTGAAAAATTCTTGCAACAGACTCCACCAATGGGACAGCAGTGGGCGTGTTTTGGGAATTCTTTATATAGACCCTGTTTACAGCTGAATTCTTCACATTTGCTTGCATTTTCCTTTGTGAAACATGGATCTGCGCTGTAAGAGTTTTTACTTTGACTTGGATCTGGACATCAGGATGGCTCAGGCTTAAGCAGTTGCTTGCCATCAACAAAGGGAGAGAGAGAGGGAGCGAAGATGGCAGCCTTTGTGGATACATCCCATTATTGAACTCCGGGAGAGCCGTGGAGCGTACCACACCCTCTACAATGAGCTACAGGCAAACCCGGAGAAATTTACTGACTATACCCAGATGTCCCAAGAAAGCTTTAACGATTTGCTTGGTCGTGTCCAAGAAGCCATCCGGAGACTGGACAGGCAGCTCTGTCGTGCGATTACTCCTGAGGAACAGCTCCTGGTTATATTACGGTCCGTAGTTTGCAAAACCAATGCCTGCCTAATTCTCTTTGTTGTCACATGTACTATTCCAAACCTGGCAGAATTATAGTTCAGCCATGTAGTGAACAAAAGGCTGCGGTATTTTTTTTATGGCATGTAGTGAACAAAAGGCTGCAGATATATTTTTATGAATTTTTTGATTGTTTTAATTTTATTTTTGGTGTTTTAAAAATCCATATACATAAATAATAATTTTTATTTTTTCTTGGTTTCCCAGATTCCTGGCTACTGGAGAGACCCTCTCTTCACTCCACTTCCAGTACCGTATTGGAATCTCCACGTTGTCTGGAATTGTAGCGGACACCTGCCGGGCTTTGTGGAACGTTCTTTGTCCAGAATTCATGCCCCTGCCCACCGCAGAAAAGTGGTTGGAAATCGCCAAAAAATTCTGGACAGTCTGCAATTTCCCCAATTTTTGGGAGCGGTTGAAGGGAAACACATCCGGATTATCAAGCCAAAAAAAACTGGATCTGAGTACTACAACTATAAAAAGTACTTCTCTACAGTACTCATGGCCATTGCGGATGCAGACTGTATGTTTATTGCAGTGGACATTGGTGCATTTGGCCGTGGGAATGACTCCCAGGCTTTTAAGAACTCTGACATGGGCAGGAGGTTGTATGGCAACAAGTTCAATTTCCCCATGCCACGGCCTCTTCCCAACACCGAAGGTCCGCCTCAGCCCTTTGTAATGGTTGGTGATGAAGCATTCCAGATGTGCCAAAACCTGCTCACGCCCTACTCCAGCCGGGACTTGGACCATACCAAAAGAATTTTTAATTACAGGCTGACCAGGGCCAAAAGAACTGTTGAGTGTGCCTTTGGTATACTTGTATCCAGATGGCGCATTCTCGGCACAGCCATTAATCTGAAACTGGAAACAGTGGATGAGGTGGTGAAGGCCTGTGTGGTTCTACATAATTTTGTCATGGCTAGAGAGCACCCGAACTTAGATCTTGATGATGTTGCTCCTAACCCACTGCCTGAATTTACTCAGCACCCTTTCAGGTCATCGGTTGAAGTTGGCCAAATGAGGGACCAATTTGCGACCTGCTTCAACTCAGATGTAGGACGGGTGGAATGGCAAGAGCAAATGGTGTAAAAAAATTTTCTTGTTGATATGTTAATAAAAACACTGTTCTGATACCTGTACTGAGTGCATTATGTCTTTTTACACTCCCAATACTATTATCAACTGGCCAGGTGTACCAGTGAATTTATGATGCTGTGTTTTGTGCATCATGAATTTACTAGTACTCCTGACCAGGTGACTATACATACACACACAAGTTGTATGACCTTTATCATCTCTACAGTGCGTGTTCAATTAGCAGCGACGGTGGAAATAATACAACTAATGTCACATGGGCAGATTTTACAAATAGTGATTTGTGGATGCACTGGCATCCTTCACTTTTTATGACACCTAAACATGTGACTATAAATATTATTTGTAGGATCACCACTGTGGCTTGAGTTTGAACGCACACTGGAGACATAATAAAGTTTATACAACTTCTACAATACCCAGGGCCTGGTGTCATGCTGAAGTGAGGACGCACAAACTAACGCATACTGACTTCACAAAGTTATCACACATGGGCAGGAGAATACACATATGAGTTAAACTGCAGCATCGCTACAGTCTGCTTCAAATATATGGAGACTGAAGCAACGCTGCAGGTTAAAACCCATGTGTATACACCTGCCCAGGTGTGATAGTTATGATACAAGGCCAAGGTATTGGTGAAGCATATATAACATTTATTTTCACCATCATGTCATCAGTTTATTCAACACACACTTAATAGAGTATGTGGTTAATTACAAGGTATATCTACAATCACCTTGCCTTGTCTCAAAAATAGTTAAATGATGATGGTAATAAAAAAAATAGGCAAGGTAGCAATAGATATGCCTTGCACTCAACACCATCCTCTATTCCAGGGTTCCCAAACTCTAGTCCTCAAGGCCCACCAACAGATCAAGTTCAAAAACACTAATCTATATGACTTGTATTTTCCACACCAGTTTCTACTGATCTGTTGGTGGGCCTTGAGGACTGGAGTTGGGGAACCCTGCTCGATTCAGTCTGTGCAATATTAGAAGAACGTAGAAACTGGTGTGGAAAATACAAGTCATATAGATTTGTTTTTTTTACACCACATATCTCCAAGACTGACACAAGAAACATGTCTCAGTAATGGAGATATCTGGTGTCAAAAACGCTAAGTGTACGGCGCAGTGTGTGTAGTCGGCAAAAGACACATTAATCAAACCATATTTTTTGAAAGCAGAATTGCACATTTATTTAAAAAAAAAAAATGTATTATGAATGACGTTTGGGGGAAGATTTGGATACTTTGGGGGTGTGGAGAGACGAGGAACGGCTGGAATTTGAGGAAGGGGTTCTAGGAGAAGGGGCGACGAAAGTACTGGGGGAAGGGAGCTCAGGGATGGACATGGAGGCACGTTGAGACACATTAGGAGGAGAGGGTGAATGGACAAACAAAGTCTTTTTTTTTTTTCTTTGGCGCAGAAGTATCCTGCCTGGACCGACTTCCACCGTGTGGCCGCCTTACATTGCTCGACCGCCTGGAGCTGGTGGACCATGGTGTTGACCTGTAAAAGATGGAATGTGGGTCACCCCTCTGATGCTCTGTGGTGGCGGTGGCGGTGCTCCTAGAAGGAGACAAAGTTGTGTCGGTGCTCCTAGAAGTAGCGGCGGTGGAGGTGCTCCGAGAAGGCGACAAACTCGTGTCGGTGCTCAAAGAAGTGGCAGTGATCCTAGGAGACAAAGTCGTGTCGGTGCTCCTAGGAGGATACGTGTCGGTGCTCCGAGCAGGAGAAGTGTTGGCGGAACTCCTAGGAGGAGAATTGGTGGCGGTGCTCCTTTGATGAGGAGTGGTGGCGGTGCTCCTTTGATGAGGAGTGGTGGTGGTGCTCCTTTGATGAGGAGTGGTGGTGGTGCTCCTGTGATGAGGAGTGGTAGCGGTGCTCCTTGAATGCTGTTGAGTGGTGGTGTCGGTGCTCCTAGACGGAGAAATGGTGGCGGTGCTTTGAACAGGAAAATAGGTGTCGGTGGCCCAAGCAGGTTCTGTGGTGGTGGTGCTCCAAGCAGGTGGTGCGGTGGCGGTGCTCCAGACAGTAGCAACGCTTGCCATAGTGGTGGTGGCGGAGGAGTGTCCACTCAGACTTGGGGTGGTGTAGTGGTGTCCGGCTTCGCTGGGAATGCAGGTGGCCGTGCAGTGGTATGCAGCAGAAGTCGGTAGGGAGGTGTAGCGAGTCAGCGGTGGCACTGTTGGAAATGACAACACTGACTGCTGCACATACCGATTCTGCTGCATAGCCTGCAAGTAAGCAGTGTTGCAGGCCTGTAACACACTCAGTTGTTGCTCAGGACTAAGGTGTTCCGCCATGCCCTGTTCAATTTTACTGACAAAATGGTGCGCTGGTCTGTTGAGGTCGGCCTCTAGACGGTCAAGGCGCTGGTCGACAGAGTGGAAGCGGTGTTCCATGTGGTTAAAACCGCGCTGAAAGGCCTCGCTCAAGTGCATGAACTCGGGCATGACAGGCCTGTCTAAGGCCCTCTGCTGCTGGCGGGTACTGCCCGCATAACCAGTGGCAGAGACCTGGGACAGGGGAACACCTGATTGACCAGCTTCCTGGTCACCAGCTGTCTGTGTTGCTGACCTGCAAGATGCTTCCTGGCTGTCGGATGGCTGGGACGGGTCCGAAGTCGTCCAATGAAGGACCGCTCCAGGGACAGGTTGCAGGGTGCTGCTTCAGATGCTGTGGAAAGAAAGGAAATACATTACTATCATGCATTTACAAGAAGCATCAGCTGTGGAATATAAAAGGACATGTTTAAAAAAAAAAAAATAATAATACTTACGCTCTGCTGGCAAGGACCGGTCTCAGGAACGCCAACTCGCGATAATAACGATAATTTCTTCTGGTCCTTGCTGCTGAACCATTGCGAACCTGTCCCTCAGCACGAACATCAGTGTTGAAGCGGTCCTTCATCGAGCGCCTGCGGACTTTGTTCACTGTTGGGAAAACAAAGAAAAACCGTTATGCAATTCACTGATGGCAACATCATTAATAGCACACAAACCTGAGTGAACTTTCCAAACAGTCAATGTGTCATCACAAAATAATTCTAGGCAGAAAGCAGTCACTGTTGATCCTGATGGCACAGGTGCAAGAATATATCGTGCAACAAACACACCTGTACCATCAGGAGCAAGAATAAAACCAGATTCAATACAGCAGTCCAATACACAAAGCAATCACTGTTAATCCAGAGGGCACTGGTGTGTTGATGCAAGAATATATCTTGCAACAAACACACCTGTACCTTCAAGAGCAAGAGTGAAAACAGAATCAATACAGCAGTCCAATACACAAAGCAATCACTGTTGATCCAGAGGGCACTGGTGTGTTTGATGCATGGATATAATCTTGCAACAAACACACCTGTACTTTCAAGAGCAAGAGTGAGAACAGAATCAATACAGCAGTCCAATACACAAAGCAATCACTGTTAATCCAGAGGGCACTGGTGAGTTTGATGCAAGAATATATCGTGCAACAAACACACCTGTACCATCAGGAGCAAGAATAAAACCAGATTCAATACAGAAGTCCAATACACAAAGCAATCACTGTTGATCCAGAGGGCACTGGTTTGTTTGATGCAAGAATATATCTTGCAACAAACACACCAGTACCTTCAAGAGCAAGAATAAAACCTGATTCAGTACAGCAGTCCAATACACAAAGCAATCACTGTTGATCTAGAGGGCACTGGTGTGTTTGATGCAAGAAAATATCTTGCAACAAACACACCAGTACCTTCAAGAGCAAGAATAAAATCAGATTCAATACAGCAGTCCAATACACAAAGCAATCACTATTGATCCAGAGGGCACTGGTGTGTTTGATGCAAGAATATATCGTGCAACAAACACACCTGTACCATCAGGAGCAAGAATAAAACCAGATTCAATACAGCAGTCCAATACACAAAGCAATCACTGTTGATCCAGAGGGCACTGGTGTGTTTGATGCAAGAATATATCTTGCAACAAACACACCAGTACCTTCAAGAGCAAGAATAAAATCTGATTCAGTACAGCAGTCCAATACACAAAGCAATCACTGTTGATCCAAAGGGCACTGGTGTGTTTGATGCAAGAATATATCTTGCTAAAACACACCAGCACCTTCAAGAGCAAGAGTGAAAACAGAATCAATACAGCAGTCCAATACACAAAGCAATCACTGTTAATCCAGAGGGCACTGGTGTGTTTGATGCAAGGATATACAGTATCTTGCAACAAACACACCTGTACCTTCAAGAGCAAGAGTGAGAACAGAATCAATACAGCAGTCCAATACACAAAGCAATCACTGTTGATCCAGAGGGCACTGGTGTGTTTGGTGCAAGAATATATCTTTCAACAAACACACCAGTACCTTCAAGAACAAGAATAAAACCAGATTCAATACAGAAGTCCAATACACAAAGCAATCATTGTTGATCAAGAGGGCACTGGTGTGTTTGATGCAACAATATATCTTGCAACAAACACACCAGTACCTTCAAGAGCATGAGTGAAAACAGAATCAATACAGCAGTCCAATACACAAAGCAATCACTGTTGATCAAGAGGGCACTGGTGTGTTTGATGCAAGAATATATCTTGCAACAAACACACCAGTACCTTCAAGAGCAAGAATAAAACCAGATTCAATACAGCAGTCCAATACACAAAGCAATCACTGTTGATCCAGAGGGCACTGGTGTGTTTGATGCAAGAATATATCTTGCAACAAACACACCTGTACCATCGGGAGCAAGAATAAAACCAGATTCAATACAGCAGTCCAATACACAAAGCAATCACTGTTGATCCAGAAGGCACTGGTGTATTTGATGCAAGAATATATCTTGCTAAAACACACCAGTACCTTCAAGAGCAAGAGTGAACAGAATCAATACAGCAGTCCAATACACAAAGCAATCACTGTTTATCCAGAGGGCACTGGTGTGTTTGGTGCAAGAATATATCTTGCAACAAACACACCAGTACCTTCAAGAACAAGAATAAAACCAGATTCAATACAGCAGTCCAATACACAAAGCAATCACTGTTGATCAAGCGGGCACTGGTGTGTTTGATGCAACAATATATCTTGCAACAAACACACCAGTACCTTCAAGAGCAAGAGTGAAAACAGAATCAATACAGCAGTCCAATACACAAAGCAATCACTGTTGATACAGAGGGCACTGGTGTGTTTGATGCAAGAATATATCTTGCTAAAACACACCAGTACCTTCAAGAGCAAGAGTGAACAGAATCAATACAGCAGTCCAATACACAAAGCAATCACTGTTTATCCAGAGGGCACTGGTGTGTTTGGTGCAAGAATATATCTTGCAACAAACACACCAGTACCTTCAAGAACAAGAATAAAACCAGATTCAATACAGCAGTCCAATACACAAAGCAATCACTGTTGATCAAGCGGGCACTGGTGTGTTTGATGCAACAATATATCTTGCAACAAACACACCAGTACCTTCAAGAGCAAGAGTGAAAACAGAATCAATACAGCAGTCCAATACACAAAGCAATCACTGTTGATACAGAGGGCACTGGTGTGTTTGATGCAAGAATATATCTTGCAACAAACACACCAGTACCTTCAAGAGCAAGAGTGAAAACAGAATCAATACAGCAGTCCAATACACAAAGCAATCACTGTTGATACAGAGGGCACTGGTGTGTTTGATGCAAGAATATATCTTGCAACAAACACACCAGTACCTTCAAGAACAAGAATAAAACCAGATTCAATACAGCAGTCCAATACACAAAGCAATCACTGTTGATCAAGAGGGCACTGGTGTGTTTGATGCAACAATATATCTTGCAACAAACACACCAGTACCTTCAAGAGCAAGAGTGAAAACAGAATCAATACAGCAGTCCAATACACAAAGCAATCACTGTTGATACAGAGGGCACTGGTGTGTTTGATGCAACAATATATCTTGCAACAAACACACCAGTACCTTCAAGAGCAAGAGTGAAAACAGAATCAATACAGCAGTCCAATACACAAAGCAATCACTGTTGATCCAGAGGGCACTGGTGTGTTTGATGCAAGAATATATCTTGCAACAAACACACCTGTACCATCGGGAGCAAGAACAAAACCAGATTCAATACAGCAGTCCAATACACAAAGCAATCACTGTTAATCCAGAAGGCACTGGTGTATTTGATGCAAGAATATATCTTGCTAAAACACACCAGTACCTTCAAGAGCAAGAGTGAAAACAGAATCAATACAGCAGTCCAATACACAAACAATCACTGTTGATCCAGAGGGCACTTGTGTGTTTGATGCAAGAATATATCTTGCTACAAACACACCTGTACCATCAGGACCAAGAGTCAATGCAGCATCACAGAGCAGCTTTATACTTACTGAACGCCTTTTTTGAAATGGGAGAGGCGCTGTCCCAGCCATCCATCATCGCTGTGGCCACCTCATTCCAGAGCTGCCGGGTCACCACTGTGTCTTTGTACTGCTGGTCACGGCTGTCCCACAACAGGATACGCTCCTCAACAAGGCGGATCAGGCGCTCGTTGTCGATGTACACGTCTTCTTCATCCCGTTGTGGAACCTAGAGCAAACCAAAAAAATTATAATCTTGGAAATTTGGGAGAATGAAAAACATAGAAAAAGAAACAGAGAAGAAGCAAGATAGAAAATGAAAATAAAGACAGAAAAAAAACCAACAAAGGAACATTGAAAGACTATATACTTACATTACGTCTCCTCGCCGTGACTTGGCTAGGCTGCTCCCGCTCAGGCTGCTCCTGCTCTTCGCCTTCACTTGCCGTGTCCGATGTCTGTAAAGAAAAAAAATTCTTACACATTTCTGGATGCAGCAGCTGTACTTACCCAAAGGCAGCAAGATCCTCACCTCACGATCTGCTTGGGCCAGTTCTTCCTGGGATGGCGAATAGGCTGATTCAGAAGAAGACATGCTGACATTTAAACAAAAAAAACATTAGTACATAATAAATTGTACAGGACACACAGACATTATCTTGAAGAATACTCACATTTTGGCTGCTGATGCTTGAATCCAAGGCTCTTGTCTGGTCTTCTATTCAAGGCTGTCTGTAGCTGCTCTTATCTTCAAGGCTGTAGTGGTGTGGCCCTGAAGACATCATCTTTTATCTACACTCCTCTCAATGTTGCTTGTTTAGGGGGAGGTTTAAACAAGTGTCTAGACATTGTTGACTCAAATCGCGTGCGCGCAAAAAGTGCTGACGTGCGCACATCCAAGCGCACGCCAGCGACCCCATAGACTGTAACGCTATTTTTTTGCGCATACCACGCGCAATTTTTTAACGATGTTGGGCGGAACAAAAGATGCAACATGTAGAGTATGGCGCGTGTGGAAAATGCGCAGCGCACGCAAACGCTGATGAGCACGTGCAATCGCTAAGCACTGCTCCCGCAATGTTAGAGATAGGGGAACATTGCGCGTGCGCCCGATAGCGCGTGATAAAATGCTAGTGTGAAACCAGCCTTAAACCAGCGTTAGCGTGTGACAGAAGCCAAGCATAAAAACATTTTTGAACCTGGACGGTGCCAAGATACGACCCGTTGACGCTGAGAACAACTGGTGAATGCACTGCTGGGAACGCAGTGTCAGTAACCAGGGGGGTGACATCATAGAGATTACCTCCGGTCACTGGGCTCCGTTCCCAGCCGGGCTGAGCTATGGTGAGATCCCTGCTAGCACCGTGAGAAATCATGGTGCTAGCGGGGATCTCACTGAAGTCACCGCAGTTACATCCAGTCACTGGGCTCTGTTCCCAGCCGGGCTGAGCTACGGTGAGATCCAGGGTCACGTTTAAAATTCACATACCAGAAAGCAGTAGATTAGTGCCAAAAAGGGGGCACTTGTTGGGCATTGCCACTGTTAAGGCACATCTAGATAAGTTCCTTGGGGGGGTCTAGTTTCCAAAATGAGGTCACTTGTGGAGGGGGGTTTCCACTGTTTAGGCACATCGGGGCTCTGCAAACGGAACATGATGCCTGCAGACCATTCCATCAAAGCCTGCATTCCAAAATGTCACTACTTACCTTCCGAGCCCCGACGTGTGCCCATACAGTAGTTTTCTCCCACATATGGGGTGCTAGCGTACTCAGGACAAATTGGACAACTTTTGGGGTTGGGTGGTGAACATATATTCCCTTAAGAACACTTTTTAATAATAATCATTTAAAAACACACCTTCCCAGTACAAAAGGGCCACTGCCCTAAGAAAATAGTCTTTGACCAGAAAAATCTAGGCAACCCTATACTAGGCCTATCTGTCAGCCTGCCTTGCTGTGGAGGTTGGCACCCTAAAAGAAACGATGTTTGGCGCCCCCACTCAACGAAGGCTCTCCCCGTCTCCCCTATCTCACCCTGATTCCAAAGGTGATAAAACAATCAAATAGGATAGAGATGAAGGAAGCAAAAAACTGGTCATAAAATATACCACATCAAAAAGGCCATAGGTATTCAAATCACCGGTATGCCTAGATTGTCAATATAATGCATAATGATGTAAACAAGCTGCAAAAAAATTAGCACATTAGTGGTAATTCATCCCACAAAAAAATCACCAGATAGAGAAGATTAAATAGGCTAAATTGTTCAGCCCCATAAATACATACACAGTCATAGTGGTGACGTAACATTTGCAGGATGTGCCCAATGATCTAAATAAGCTGCACAATAATACTAGCACAATGGTGGTAAATAATCCCACAAAAAGGTCATCAGATAGAAAAGAACAGGCTCAATTGATTAGCCACATTGATAAAGATACAGTCATATGGTGACTTTATCGTTTGCAGGACGTGCCCCGATGCGTTTCCCTGCACTGACGGTTCATCAGGGGGCCATGATGATAGCAGCAGAAAATAGATGCCAGATGCCAATGACGAGAAAGTAATTTCTCCTGTTACCCTTGGGAAAATAAAAAATTGGGGGCTAAAAAAATCATTTTTGTGGAAATTTTTTTTTTTTTTTTTTTCACGGTCGGGCATTGTAAACTTCAGTGAAACACTTGGGGGTTAATTTTACAGCTCTACGTTATAAACTTCTGTGAAGCCCTTGGGGGTTCAAAGTGCTCACCAAACATCTAGATAAGTTCCTTGGGGGGTCTAGTTTCCAAAATGGTGTCATTTGTGGGGGGTTTCCACTGTTTAGGCACATCAGGGGCTCTCCAAATGCGACATGGCATCTGATCTCAATTCCAGCCAATTTTGCATTGAAAAGTCAAATGGCGCTCCTTCCCTTCCAAGCTCTGCCACGTGCCCAAACACTGGTTCCCCCCCCCACATATGGGGTATCAGTGTACTCAGGAAAAATTGTGCAATAAATTTTGTGGTCCAATTTCTCCTGTTACCCTGGAGAAAATAAAAAAACTTGGATCTGAAGTAAATTTTTTTAGAAAAAAAGTTAAATGTTCATTTTTTTTAAACATTCCAAAAATTCCTGTGAAGCACCTGAAGGGTTAATAAACTTCTTGAATGTGGTTTTGAGCACCGTGAGGGGTGCATTTTTTAGAATGGTTTCACTTTTTAGTATTTTCTATCATATAGACCCCTCAAAGTGACTTCAAATGTGATGTGGTCTCTAAAAAAAAAAATAGTGTTGTAAAAATGAGAAATTGCTGGTCAACTTTTAACCCTTATAACTTCCTAACAAAAAAAAAATTGGTTCCAAAATTGTGCTAATGTAAAGTAGACATGTGGGAAATGTTACTTATTAAGTATTTTGTGTTAAATATCTGTGTGATTTAAGGGCATGAAAATTCAAATGTGGAAAATTGCGTAATTTTGAAAGTTTTCAACAAATTTGTTTTTTTTCACAAATAAAGGCAAGTCATATCAAAATTTTTTTACCACTATCATGAAGTACAATATGTCACGAGAAAACATTGTCAGAATCACCGGGATCCATGGAAGCATTCCAGAGTTATTACTTCATAAAGGGACAGTGGTCAGAATTGTAAAAATTGGCCCGTCATTAACATGCAAACCACCCACGGTGGTAAAAGGGTTAAAGTACCTAATGACACCGATTGAAACTTGGTCAGATATGGCTCCCCCACCGGGGCGTCGTAACTCCTTCACAATGCGACGTTCTCGCCGCCTCTTTTCGCTCCCTGGATCCACCGGACCTCGTCAGGAGAGCGCACCCTAGGCTCCTCCAGGTATGTGCTGATAGAGGCAGTGAGAGTCGGTGATGATGGCGGAGCTGAGGTGGTAGGAGTAGGTGTGACCATCTGGTCAGACGCGTGTTCTCTGCTCACCACCGCTGCAGCTTCTTCTTCACTCGCACCCATTTCGGGCAGGCATTAGTCACAGTGGGACGCGGCCTCCTTCCTTTTTGGCGCCAATTTCTTTCCAGGATGCCCATGAAGGACGGCACCACCCTCCATTTTCGCGCCACTCACTGTCTCCTTGTTAGTGCTTGGCGCCATTTTAAAGTCACTATCAGACGCCATTTTTAACTCTTACGGCTGTCACCAGTCCACAAGCCTCAGGACTCTTCTCCACAAGTTCTGTAGCTGTAAGGCTTCCAGATTCGATCCTACCGACTACACCAAGTGCAACAAGGGGGCACGGGGAGGTAGTCATGGCCGAGTTTACTAAGACACAGTCAGTGAGCACCCCGGCCCCTTGCACATGTAAAGACAAGTGAAGTTCCAGTCCTGCGTTACAGTTGTAAGGAGGAAGACCAGGCTGCAAGTACCTGTATTGAGCCGGGTCGGGAACTACTGAGGCTGCATCTCCTGTTTCCTGGGGGAAGGAATAGGGGACTGGACAGGCCCCATGACCCAGGAATAGGGGGAATGTTTAGAGAGGGTACCCGACCAGAAGCTGAGGGAGAAAGCGTGCGAAGCTGCAGGGAGGCCCCCGCCGTCAGTGTGCGAGCAGCAGGGCAGGAAGCACGCTCTGCACGCGACCCGCTGGCACTGTAATGGACTGCAGCAGTCAGACCCGGTGGCCTAGAGAGAGACTTGGCAGGAAGAGACAGCGCGCAGCAAAGGGACGTGAGTGCTCTGGCCCTCGAGCATGAATATAGTGCAGGCCCGTGCTCGAGCAGCTTCCCCGCCACTGCTGACAGAGACTGTGAGGATAGACGTGCAGTTTGCCCCTTGGTCACCACGGAAAGAGGTATTAAATGTCCCGGGCTAGTGAGTACTGTGTGTGCTGCCAGAGAGAGATCAGACGCAGGACTGCCAACTCTGCGTCCTGATTCACCAGGGTATATCTGCCGGGCCACGTCAGGCCGTGGCCCATGCTACTCCGTCCACATCAGTATATGGACTAGGGGCTCAGTGGAAGGTACCAGACACGGACCACTGCCGACAGAAGACAGACCACCATTACCAGCAGGACCTTCTTGGACAAGCACCGTGCCAGCTGTTGTCGGCGCTATTGACTTTCAAGGAGCATCTACAGTCGGAGAAACTTCTGACACGATAAGTGTACAACAGAACTGCCGTTACCTTTTTCATTATCGCTGCATATTAGTTACACCTGAACTCTTTATTCCCACGCTTAACCATTTATCTTCCTGCGAGGAGTAAATCCCCTGTTTAATTAAACCTGTATAAAAATAGACTGGCGGAATGGTGCGCGGGGAATTCATGGGAATTTTTAGACATCAATATGTTTCTAATGAAAAAAGGTGTTCGCAC
Organism: Dendrobates tinctorius; assembly: GCF_039654945.1. Lineage (NCBI taxonomy): Eukaryota > Metazoa > Chordata > Amphibia > Anura > Dendrobatidae > Dendrobates > Dendrobates tinctorius. The sequence goes on along the minus strand of NW_027361788.1, from coordinate 28,990,710 downwards.
TTTTTTGATGCTTGAAATGTCGTGACAGGTTCCCTTTTGTGCATTTTTACTGCAGATGTGAAACAGCATTTTTAATGCTTTGTTTAATACTACAGAAAAGCTTAAGTTATTCATTTAAAAATACAATATTTTTTTTCATGCAGTCTTTTCAAGCTCCTCGTAGAAGCCCATAGAGAAAAGAGCACCAAAACCGCACAGTAAGGCTGGTTTCACACTAGTGTTTCTGCCGTCTGCGCATGGCCGCCGATAATCCCCGCCCCCTGCCGCGCCCCCTCCTGACATCACCGCCTATTATCGCACATGGCCGCATGCGATCTTAGCACCCTATCTTTAATATAGGGTGCGCAGACCGTGCGCTGACCGTGCGCTAGGATTTTTGAGCGTGCTGCGCACTTTTGAAGGTGCGCCGAGTGCGCCAAAATGCAACATGCTGCATTCGGCGCACAACGGCGCACCTACAAAAGTGCGCAGCGCACTCAAAAATCCTACTAGCGCACGGTCAGCGCACCCTATATTAAAGATAGGGTGCGCAGATCGCATGCGGCCATGTGCGATAATAGGCGGTGATGTCAGGAGGGGGTGCGGTAGGGGGCGGGGATTATCGGTGGCCGTGCGCAGACGGCAAAAACGCTAGTGTGAAACTAGCCTAAAACAGCATTTTTACAAGATGCACTGAAGGAGGAGTTTTCATGAAATCACATCCACTTTGCTTGGACATTTAGGCTGTGTGCCCACGTAAGCGTTTTTTAAGCGTTTTTACCGGCAAAAACGCTTAAAAATCGCTCAAAAGAAGCATCCCTTTCATTTTAATGCATTTTGTACTTTTTGTGCACATTGATGTTTTTTTCCCGTGAAAAAAAAACACTTTGCGGTAAAAACCGCCGCATGCTCACTAATTTTGCGGAAAAGTCAGCATTTTTAGCTATTTTCTATGAGACTGGAGACGCGTGGAAAAAAACGAATCAAAAACGCACATTTTTTGCGCAAAAAACGCACGGAAAACGCGCGTTTTCTGGGAAGGAGTCCGGTTTTCATGCAGACATTTTCTGCATACGTGGGCACATAGCCTTAGGCAGTGTTCACATGTAGCGTAACTGCTGCATTTTTTGTGCAGCTATTTTTTTGCACAGAAATTCTGCTATGTTTAACTATGCAAGCAAAGTGGATGTGATTTCATGAAAACTGCGCCCGCTGTGCGTCTAAAGACGCTGCTAAACTGTGTGATTTTAGGGTTTTTTTTCTCTAGAGGCTTCTATGTGGAGCCTAAAGACAAAACAAATGTAAAAAACTACAGGTACTTTTTTAATTTAATCCAAGGTGTCATACCTAATTGATCAAACCATCAAGTTCAATATGAATTAGTTATCAAAATGCATAACACAAGCCACACAGCCCCCCCGAGGAAGCCCTTTGGAGCGAAACGCGTCGGGGCCTAGTCAGCGCCACCTGAAATTCCCACATGGGTAAGAAATTTTAGTCTTTTGTATTTAAATCTCTGCTATGACCGCTTGGCATGGTGTAAACAGATTGGCTAATTAGGGAGGTTCCAGGCTTACTATTGTAGGGCATTTTGTCCCTCCGCTTACTCAATATGACTCCTGTATACTATGTTGTGTAAACCGTGTACTCCCTTATATATAGGTTTTTTAGGATATATTGATAGTCCTGTATTGCTATATTATAATACTGATGCTAGACATTGCCTCTCGGCCATTTCACCTATATGGTGTTAGCTGTTATGACTATAATCCTTTCAGGTGGTTTTGCTGTCTTCCACCTTATGTACTCATGTATTTTGTATTGATACATGTTTTTATGAGAATATTAATAAAGAAATTTAATTAATTTTGCACAAAAAAATTGTTTTTTGTGATTTATACTGGGATTTTTTGAATCCGGGCATTTTTGAACTCATGTATATCTTGTAGGTTTCAGGTACGTTTTTAAGTGCAGAATCAAAAGCTTTTCTGTAGTAGAAAAAAACTTTAAAAACCCAGCTTCACATCTGCACAAAAAAACCAACACATCAAATAAGAGGGAAAAGGCATAAAAAGTGCACAAAGATACAATAACCAGAGAAGATTGTGATTGTATACAGCAGCAAGAAGTACAATTCCATTCATCATATTTCTCATCCCATCTGAATCCATTTCTGGCTTTTGCTCAGGAAACAGTATAAAAAAAACTGTGGTGGTGCTTTTCCAAAAATTGCTGTGTGTAAAGCTGCCCATAATAGGATTAGAATTAAGTTCAGTAATCCTGTTACTGCAGAGCTGAAATCAAGCAGGTGTCACTGATCACACAGACATAAGCTTATCCTTACATGAAGGTGAAACATGGATTTTTGTGAGTACTCACCGTAAAATCCATTTCTCCGAGACGCTCATTGGGGGACACAGAGACTGTGGGGTGTGTGCTACTGCCGTCTGGAGGCTGACACTAAGTATACAAAAAACAAGTTAGCTCCTCCGCCGCATACACCCTCGCCCCGATAGCGGGCGGAAACCAGTTTAGTGCAAAAGCAGTAGGAGAACATAACAATAAATTAGCCTTAACGCAGAAAATCATATGTCTGAAAAAAGGACCACCCTACATTAAACAAGGAATTATACTAATCAAATAAACAAGAGCCAACTGGCTATCAGGGTGGGTGCTGTGTCCCCTAATGAGCGTCTCGGAGAAAAGGATTTTACCGTGAGTACTCACAAAAATCCATGTTTCTCCTCCGTCTCATTGGGGGACACAGAGACTGTGGGACGTCCTAAAGCAGTCCCTGGGTGGGAGCAACTCACCGATCCAAACCGCATGCCCACCTGTTTAACCCCTTCCTGACATGAGACGTACTATCCCGTCCATGGGACCCGGGCCCCTATGCCCATGGACGGGATAGTACGTCTACCGCGATCAGCGGCGCCCACGTGGTGAGCGCCGCTGATCGCGGCCGGGTGTCAGCTGATTATCACAGCTGACACCCGGCACAATGTGTCAGGGGTGGTCACGGACCGCCCCCGACACGTTAACCCCTTGCACACCGCGATCAAACATGATCGCGGTGTACCGGGGGTTATAGGGAAGCATCGGCAGGGAGGGGGCTCCCTCCTTGCTTCCCTGAGCCCCCCACGGCAGCACAATGTGCAGCGCTGCTGCCGGGGGCTCCTTTCCTGCAGGCCCCCGAATCCAAGATGGCGACGGGGGCCTTCGGGGGCCTGCAGGAAGCTGATCTGTCACAGTGATCTGTGATGTGACAAATCAGCGATCTGTCACAGGACAGTGATGTCCCACCTGGGACTATTTAATAAAGTAAAAAAAAAATAAAAAAAGTGTTAAAATAAATTTAAAAAAATCGCCAAATAAGAAAAAAAAAAATATTCCCCCAAATAAATCCATTTTTTAGAAATAAAAAAAAACAAACAATAAAAGTACACATATTAGGTATCGCCGCGTCCGTAACGACCCGCCCTATAAAACTGTCCCATTAGTTAACCCCTTTAGCGAACCCCTTAAAAAATAAAAATAAAAAACGAAGCAAAAAATAATGATTTATTATCATACCGCCAAACAAAAAGTGTAATAACGCGCGATCAAAAAGACGCATATAAATATCCATGGTACCACTGAAAACGTCATCTTGTCCCGCAAAAAACGAGCCGCCACACAGCATCATCCGCAAAAAAATAAAAAAGTTATAGCTCGCAGAATAAAGCGATGCAAAAATAATTATTTTTTATATAAAATAGTTTTCATTGCATAAAAGCGCCAAAACATAAAAAAACTACCTAAATGAGGTATCACTGTAACCGTACTGACCGGAAGAATAAAACCGCTTTATCAATTTGATCGCACGCGGAACGGTGTAAACGCACCCCCCCAAAAGAAATTCATGAAACGCTGGTTTTTGTTCATTCTGCGTCCCAAAAATCGGAATAAAAAGCGATCAAAAAATGTCACGTGCCCGAAAATGGTACCAATGAAAACGTCAACTCGTCCCGCAAAAAATAAGACATCACATGACTGGGTCAAAATACGGAAAAATTAGAGCTCTCAATATGTGGTGATGCAAAAACTATTTTTACAATAAAAAGCGTCTTTTAGCGTGTGACAGCCGCCAAACATAAAAACCGCCATAAATAGTAAATCAAACCCCCCGTTATCGCCCCCTTAGTTAGGGAAAAATAATAAAGTAAAAAAAATGTATTTATTTCCATTTTTCCATTAGGGTTAGGGCTAGGGTTAGGGTTAGGGTAGGGTTAGGGCTGAGATTAGGGTTAGGGGTGTGTTGGGGTTCAGGTTGGAGTTAGAATTGGGGGTTTCCACTGTTTGGGCACATCATGGGCTCTCCAAATGCAACATGGCGTCTGATCTCAATTCCAGCCAATTCTGAGTTGAAAAAGTCAAATGTTGCTCCTTCCCTTCCAAGCTCTGCCATGCGCCCAAACAGTGCTTTACCCCCACATATAGGGTATCAGCCTACTCAGGTCAAATTGCAAAGCAATTTTTGGGGTCCAATTTCTCCTGTTACCCTTAGGAAAATAAAAAATTGGGGGCATAAATATCATTTTTGTGGAAAAAATGATTTTTTTATTTTCACGCCCGAGCGTTATAAACTTCTGTGAAGCACTTGGGGGTTCAAAGTGCTCACCACACATCTAGATAAGTTCCGTGGGGGGCCTAGTGTCGAAAACAGGGTCACTTGTGGGGAGTTTCAATAGTTTAGGTACATCAGGGGCTCTCCAAACGCACATGACATCCGCAGACCATTCCATCAAAGTCTGCATTCCAAAATGTCACTGCTTCACTTCCGAGCCCCGACGTGTGTCCATACAGTAGTTTTCTCCCACATATGGGGTATCAGCGTACTCATGACAAATTGGACAACAACTTTTGGGGTTCAATTTCTCATGTTACCCTTGGGAAAATAAAAAAATTGGCGACTAATTGATCATGTTTGTGGAAAAAATACGATTTTTTTATTTTCATGCCCTGGCATTATAAACTTCTGTGAAGCCTTTGGGGGTTCAAAGTGCTCACCTCACATCTAGATAAGTTCCTTAGGGGGTCTAGTTTTCAAAATGGGGTCATTTGTGGGGGGTTTCCACTGTTTAGGTACATTAGAGGCTCTCCAAAGGCAACATGACACCCGCAGACCATTCCATCAAAGTCTGCATTCCAAAACGTCACTACTTCCCTTCCGAGCCCTGACGTGTGTCCATACAGTAGTTTTCTCCCACATATGGGGTATCAGCATACTCAGGACAAATTGGACAACAACTTTTGGGGTCCAATTTCTCCTGGTACCCTTGGGAAAATAAAAAAATGGTGACTAAAAGATCATGTTTGTGGAAAAAATACGAATTTTTTATTTTCACGCCCGGGCGTTATAAACTTCTGTGAAGCACTGGGGGGTTCAAAGTGCTCACTACACATCTAGATAAGTTCCTTGGGGGGTCTAGTTTACAAAATGGTGTCATTTGTGGGGGGTTTCCACTGTTTAGGTACATCAGGGGTTTTCCAATCGCGACATGGTGTCCGATCTCAATTCCAGCCAAAAACGTCAAATGGCGCTGCTTCCCTTCCGAGCTCTGCCATGCGCCCAAATAGTGGTTTACCCCCACATGTGGGGTATCAGCGTACTCACGACAAATTGAACAATAACTTTTAGGGTCCTGTTACCCTTGGGAAAATAAAAATTGGGGTGAAAAATCATTTTTGTGGAAAAAATATGATTTTTTAATTGTACCGCTGTACGTTATAAACTTCTGTAAAGCCCTTGTGGGTTCAAAGTTCTCACCACATATCTAGATAAGTTCCTTGGGGGGTCTAGTTTCCAAAATGGGGTCACTTGTAGGGGGTTTCCACTGTTTAGGTACATCAGGGACTCTCCAAACGTGACATGGCGTCCGATCTGAATTCCAGCCAATTTTGCATTGAAAAAGTCAAACGGCGCTCCTTCCATTCTGAGCTCTGCCATGCGCCGAAACAGTGGTTTCCCCCCACATATCAGGTATCAGCATACTCAGGACAAATTGCACAATAACTTTTGCAGTCCAATTTCTCCTATTACCCTTGGTAAAATAAAAAAAATTGAACCTGAATTATTTTTTTTGTGAAAAAAAGTTAGATGTTCATTTTTTTTTAAATATTCAAAAAAATTCCTGTGACGCACCTGAAGGGTTAATAAACTTCTTGAATGTGGTTTTGAGCACCTTAAGGGGTGCAGTTTTTAGAATGGTGTCACTTTTGGGTATTTTCTATCATATAGACCCCTCAAAGTGACCTCAAATGTGATGTGGTCCTAAAAATAAAATGGTGTTGTAAAAATGAGAAATCGCTGGTCAACTTTTAACCCTTATAACTTCCTAACAAAAAAAAATTTTGGTTCCAAAATTGTGCTGATGTAAAGTAAACATGTGGGAAATGTTAGTTATCAAGTTTTTTGTGTGCTGTATCTCTGTGATTTAAGGGCATAAAAATTCAAAGCTGGAAAATTGCGAAATTTTCGCCAAATTTCCGTTTTTCTCACAAATAAACGCAAGTTATTTGAATGAAATTTTACCACTAACATGAAGTACAATATGTCACGAGAAAATGTCAGAATCACCGGGATCCATGGAAGCGTTCCAGAGTTATGACCTCATAAAGGTACAGTGGTCAGAATTGTAAAAATTGGCCCGGTCATGAACGTGCAAACCACCCTTGTGGGTCAAGGGGTTAAAGGTGTGCCACTGCTGCCTGGAGAATTTTCCTACCCAGGCTCGCATCTGACGAAGCCTGAGTATGCACATTGTAGTGCTTAGAGAACGTGTGCAGGCTTGACCAGGTCGCCGCCTTGCATACCTGCTCCGCCGAAGCCTGGTGCCGAAGCGCCCAAGAGGCGCCCACTGCCCGAGTCGAGTGCGCCCCTATTCCAGTTGGAATCGGCGTGCCTCTGATACGGTAAGCCTCTTGAATAGTTAGGCGAATCCATCTGGCTATGGTCGACCGTGAGGCTGCGAGCCCTTTCCTGCCCCCTTCGGGGATCACAAACAATGAGTCTGTTTGGCGAAAAGGTGCTGTCCTTGATACGTACCTTCTGAGGGCCCTTGCTAGGTCCAGCGTGTGGAGCGCCTTCTCCACTCTGTGTACCGCAGCTGGACAAAAAGAAGGCAAAACAATGTCCTCATTAATATGGAAACAGGACACAACCTTTGGCAGAAACGGCGGCGGTGGTCTAAGGACTACCTTATCCTTAAAAAAGGTCAGAAACGGAGCTACAGGATAGGGCTGCCAATTCCGAGACCCGCCTAATGGAAGTTATGGCTACCAAAAACACGACCTTCTTGGAAAGGTATGACAATGCGACTTCCTGCAACGGCTCAAAAGGAGCTTCCTGCAGGACACCCAGAACCAGATTAAGGTCCCAGGCGTCTATGGGCGCTCTAAAGGGGGGCACCAAGTGAGAGACCCCCTGAATGAATGTCTTGACCTGCATATTGGTAGTGATCTTTCGCTGGAAAAGGACAGACAAAGCCGATATCTGTCTCCTCAGGGAACTCGGGGCCAAACCTGCGTCTAGGCCTGACTGCAGAAAAGCCAGGATGTTGGGAACCGAGAAGGACAAAGGCGCAACCCCGTGCCCTCGACACCAGAGAAAGAAAACCTTCCAAGTGTTATGATAAACCCTCGCCGAGGCCGGCTTCCGGGCGCTAACCATTGTAGCCACCACTTCACGCCCAAACCCCGCCTGGGTCAGAATCCAGGATTCAATGGCCATGCCGTCAAGCACAGGGCCCCTAAGTTCAGGTGGTAGATCGGCCCCTGGGACAATAAGTCTGGCCGTTCTGGTAGACGCCATGGCACGTCTGCGAGGAGCTGTACTAGATCCGCGTACCAAGCTCGACGGGGCCAGTCTGGAGCCAGCAGAATTGCCGGGACCCTCACTATCTTGATCTTTCTGATGACCCTCGGTAGAAGAGGCAGAGGGGGAAACAGGTATGGGAGCTGAAACTGGCCCCATGGAAGGACCAACGCATCCACTGCGATTGCTCGCGGATCCTGTGACCGGGCGACAAACATGCCCACCTTGGCGTTCTCCCTGGAGGCCATCAGGTCCACGTCCGGAGTCCCCCACCGTTGGCAAATCTGCTGGAAGACCTCGGGATGCAGGGACCATCCCCCGGCCATGACACCCTGCCGACTCAGGAAATCTGCTGCCCAATTTTCCACGCCTGGAATGTGAACTGTTGAGATTACTGAGTGGTGCCTCTCGGCCCAGCGGAGTACATGTTCTATCTCGCGCATGGCTGCCTTGCTGCGCGTGCCTCCCTGGTGATTCACGTACGCCACTGCCGTGGCGTTGTCTGACTGGACCCGGACTGGGCGACCTGCTAGCCAGTGCTGAAAATGCTGCAATGCCAACCGCACCGCTCGAATCTCCAACAAGTTGATCGGAAGATGAGCCTCCTGGGGTGACCACTGCCCTTGTGCCGTGTGATGATGAAATACTGCTCCCCAACCGAGAAGACTCGCGTCGGTTGTGATAACCAACCATTGGTCTGGAGGAAATGGTTTCCCCTGAAGGAGAGAGGAGTCGCGCGTCCACCATTGAAGTGCTCGTCGGACCTGAACGGACAACCTGCACTGATGATCTAGGGAGAACGGACTCCTGTCCCACGCTGCCAAGAGAGCGTGCTGCAGGGGCCGAAGATGAAATTGAGCAAACGGAATTGCCTCTATTGCCGCTACCATTCTCCCTGGAACCCTCATCCCAAATCGAATCGTGTGAGGGCCTGGTTGCTGGAGACTCCGAACTCCCTGCCGGAGCGCCCGAGCCTTGTCCTGAGGGAGAATTACCAACCCTCGGGAAGTATCGAAAATCATCCCTAGGAATGGAATCCTCTGAGCTGGGATAAGAGATGACTTTTTTCCATTGACCAACCAACCTAGGCGAGATAGGGTATCCAGCGTGATGCTGACATTCTCCTCGCATGCTTGAAAGGACGGCCCCTTTACCAAGAGGTCGTCTAAGTACGGCAAAACCACTATGCCCCGAGCATGAAGAATGGCCATAACGACCGCCATTACCTTCGTGAATACCCTGGGAGCCGTGGCTAACCCGAATGGCAGAGCCACAAATTGAAAATGCCGGCCATCGATTGCAAACCGAAGGAACTTTTGATGCGGGGGAAAAATAGGGATGTGCAGGTAGGCATCCTGAACATCGATTGAGGCTAAATATTCTCCCTGCTCCATGGCTGATATCACTGACCGGAGGGATTCCATCCGAAAGTGCCTGACTCTGATGAACCTGTTTAGGAGCTTTAGGTCCAGAACCGGCCTTACTGTTCAGTCCTTCTTGGGGACCGCGAACAGGTTGGAATAAAATCCTTGAGCCTTTTTGCCCTCTGGTACCTGGACAATGACCCCGTTGTACTGAAGAATCCTGATGGCTCCTAGCAACGCCTCTGCCCGGGACTCCGATTTGGGAAGCCGAGAAAGAAAAAATCGCCTTGGCGGATGTCCGATAAACTCTATTTTGTACCCGGATGACACTAATTCCGCCACCCATGCGTCGTGTGCCACCTTGACCCAGACGTGGCGGAACCTGAGCAGACAACCGCCTACTCTGCTGTCTTCGGGAACTTGAAGCCTCGAGTCATTTTGCTGAGGGCCTCTGGGACCTGGCCCCCCTTGACCTGGGTGAACGGCCCCGCATCCTTCCCAGCGGATTGGCTTTATATGTGTCCTGGCGCTCTCTGTCTTGGTTGTAGCGAGCTGGGGCGGTAGAACTGGCCGCTGTTGCCCATCCGGGGGCGCGAAATGCTCGAAAGCGCGCCTGCGGTTGACGAAAGGGCGGTCTACTCTTCTGCTGTGGGAGAAAGCTGCTCTTTGCCCCTGTGGCATCCGAAATGAGCTTGTCTAATTTCTCTCCAAAAAGTCGGTTACCCTGATATGGGAGGGACGTTAACGATTTCTTAGAAATTGAATCAGCCCGCCATAGCCTTAGCCACAAGGCTCTCCTAATGGCGATAGCATTTGCCGCCGCTAGTGCCGCGCAATTAGCCGCATCCAAGGATGCATTAATTAGATAGTCACCCGCCATCGCGATCTGATTTGCTATCTCAGACACCTCTATCGGCAAATCTCTCTCTTGCAGGACTCTATTCAAAGACTCTGACCATGACATCATGGCCTTGGCCACCCATGTTGCCGCAAATGAAGGCAAAAGTGCTGATCCCGATGCCTCATACACCGAGCGGGCTAAACCTTCCATGAGCCGATCCGTGGGGTCCTTAATGGAAGAACCACTAGGCACTGACAACAATGATCTTGAGGCCAGGCGTGACACTGGGGGATCCACAATCGGAGATTCCGCCCATGTCCTACAGAGCTCTGGTGCAAATGGGTACCTCGTCTCTAGCGTCTTCTGTCCCGAAAAGCGCTTATCTGGACGTTCCCTGTGCCGTTGTACCATGTCCTCGAATTCTGGATGAGTGCTAAACACCCTATGAGGTCGCCTGGTCTTTTTAAAAGATATCTTATGCCCTGTGGTTAGGAAGACATCCTCCTCAATACCTAGAGTCTGATTGACAGCCTCAATGAGACTGTCTACCATCTCCCGACACCCCGGGGTATCCAGGTCCAGGGATTCCTGCATGTCCTCATCCGAACTCTGCTCGCTCCAAGACAATGGTGACGGTGAGCGAGACGCCGCACTCACGGATGCTGAAGCACCGGAGGAGCCCGGAGACGCCATATGGGATCTCTCCCTGTACGTCTGTTTAGAGAGTGAGGCCCCTGCAGGCCAGTGGCTCTTGTGAGGTGGATGAACCTTCCCAAACAGGCGAACCGTCGTCTCTACCCCTATCCGGGGCCTGAAGGGTCTCAATCGCCTTCGTAAGCGAAACCATAGACCGAGAAAGTGCCGGATCTGACGTCACGTCGGGGGGGGCACTGGATCCTGCACTCCCCCGGTACCCCCCTGAAGCGCCCCCTTCCCCAGCTGGGGGATTTCCCTGCGCCCACTGGCTACAGGTATGGAAGGGAGGAAGGAGAAGGGGAGGCAGGAGGGAGGAAGCGGCGAGGGGAGAGGAAGGAGGGAGCTGCTGCTGATCACCGCCTTTGGTTACTCTGCAGATCCAGCCCTGAGTTGCTGGGGCATACGAAATGTATTAAAGTGTTCGTTGCTCTTCCTAAGCCTGGAGCCTCTCGCTGCCCAGGGGCCCTCCCAGCCCAACCATACCTCCTTGAGGCCATGAGGTAATCCATTTTGGGACGGTGCAGGCACCCTAGCTCCGTCCGCCTTGCCTGGGCGAGGAGAGGGACCGTCCGCTGCCATGCAGCACCGCCGTCATGCATTGGTGGAGCAGTGGGGGCGCACAGACTAGTCTTGTGCCTCTGTGCAAGCCCATGGTTTCACTACCTAGGGGTGGACAGGGCTAAGTCTGGCATAATGTCCCACGTCGCGGGAGAGGAAACGTGGAGGGATACTCGCACGTGGTCGCCCGTTGTTGGTTTGGGGAAATCGGATCCTTTCAATAGGATGCGTTGCCCCTGTCTTATCTTCTCAGAAAATAAAAAATAAAAATAGATGTCTGGGGAAAAGTCCCAGAGATGTCCCTCGGTGCGGGAAAGGATACGCGGAGGCGATACTCGCGCGTGCTCGCCCGTTGATGTTTTGGGGAGATCGGACCCTTTCAATAGGGTCCGTCGCCCCTGTCTCCTCTTCATAGCGACAAAAATATTAAAAAAAAAATAGTCTGGAGAGACCATCAGACACTAAGCAAAAACTGGTTTCCTCCCGCTATCGGGGCGAGGGTGTATGCGGCGGAGGAGGAGATAACTTGTTTTTTGTATACTTAGTGTCAGTCTCCAGATGGCAGTAGCACACACCCACAGTCTCGGTGTCCCCCAATGAGACGAAGGAGAAAACTGCCTGTGTTTACCTGTCCAAAGGTCGTGTACAAGAACATGGGGATCTCGACCAGGGTCAATGCCACAAACTGCATAATGGACATACCCTCTGGAGTGCTATGATGGTCTGTTCATTATAATAAAGACTTTCCACTCCATCTTCAGCTCCAGAAGGATGGGGCTGTTTATACGTTAGATGGGCTGGGAGGAGTGATATTCTGTGGGATGGGGCTGTATATAGAGGGGTTGAGAGGAGTGATGTTCTGTGGGATGGGGATGTATATAGAAAGGCTGAGAGGAGTGTTCTGTGGGATGGGGCTGTATCTTGATGACCTGCTAAAAATTAAGTTACGTGGGATGGGGCTGTATATAGTGGGGCTGAGGAAGTGATGTTCTGTGGTATGGTGCTGTATATAGTGGGGCTCAGAGTTGTAATGTTTTGTGGCATGGGGCTGTATATAGAGGGTCTCAGAGGAGTGATGTGGGATGGGGCCATATATTGTGGGGCAGACAGAAGTGCTGTTCTGTGGGATGGTACTGTATATAGAGCGGCGCAGAGGAGTGATGTTTTGTAGGATGGGGCTGTACATAGAGGGGCTGAGGGGAGTGATGTTCTGTGGGATGTGGCTGTATATAGAGGGGCTGAGAGGAGTGGTGTTTTGTAGGATGAGGCTGTATAAGGAGGATCTGAGAGGAGTGGTGTTCTGTAGGATGGGTCTGTATATAGAGGGGTTTGGAAAAGTCATGTTCTGTAGGATAAACTGCAGATAGAGGGGCTGTGAGGAGTAACATTTTGTGGGATGGGGCTGTATCTACAGGGGCTGAGAGGAGTGATGTGGTGTGAAATGGGGCTGTATGTTAGGTTGCTAGATGATAAGGGAACACTTACCTAATGTAAATGAATGTAAATCTCCTGGTCCAGATTGTTAGCGTGGGTGGTCAGGAGCGGGAGCTCCGAGAGTGGACCCTCTGGACCGTGGCACCGAGGGACCCCGGGCGAGCTGCCAGGTGGAACCGACCCCTATACAGGGACCGTTAGGAGCAGGCCCAGGGGTTCGAGTACCACGGTAGCCGGTACCGAGAGGGGCGGCTCAGGATGGACCGGAGTAAGACTGAGACTGGAGTAGGACGGCAGGAGCACTGAAGACAGGACTGGAGTAGGACGGCAGGAACACAAGGCAGGACTGGAGTAGGACGGCAGGAACAGTGAAGGCAGGACTGGAGTAGGACGGCAGGAACACAAGGCAGGACTGGAGTAGGACGGCAGGAACAGTGAAGGCAGGACTGGAGTAGGACGGCAGGAACACAAGGCAGGACTGGAGTAGGACGACAGGAACACAAGGCAGGACTGGAGTAGGACGGCAGGAACACAAGGCAGGACTGGAGTAGGACGACAGGAACACGGGTAGCAGGACTGAGAAGCTGCTGTGAGGAGCAGCCGAGACAGGAACTGCAGGAGCAGAGTGTGCACGATGGAGCGAGGCCAGAGTGTCAGGAAACACAACGATCAGGCGCCTCCCTCAGGGGGAAGCGGCCTGATATGGCCCCGTCTGGTCAGCCATTGGTCCAAATGTGCTTCCGGGTCAGGGCACAGCCGGAGCATAAGAAGCAGGAAGGAGGCGCGGCCGCGGCCTATGGCGCATGCGCATAGCATGCAGGGAAGGCATCGGTCGCGGGTCTGTCTCAGGTGACCGCCGCGGCCGTCGGGTGGAGAGAGGCTGCTGCGTGGGAGCGGAGGGCGACTGCGGCGTGGGAGCGGAGGCCGGGTGAGTATGGCGGAGCGGTGTAACAGTACCCCCTCCCCTAAGCCGCCCCCCCCGGAGATTAACAAGAAACCTCTTGAGGATACGGGGAGCATTAATATTCTCCCGAGGCTCCCAGGATCTCTCCTCAGGACCAAAGCCCTTCCAATCAACGAGAAAGAAAGTCCTACCTCTAACCCTTTTCACAGCGAGGATGTCCTGCACTTCAAAAACGTTGTCGGCACCCACCGGCTGAGGACCAAGATCAAGCGAGGAATGGAAACGATTCAGCACCACAGGCTTCAGGAGAGAGACGTGAAAGGTGTTTGGGATCCGGAGCGAAGCAGGCAACCTCAATTTGTAGGCAACTTCGTTAATACGTCCCAGAATTTCAAACGGACCGATGTAGCGTGGACCCAACTTGTAGGAGGGCAGTTTTAGTCGGACGAATTTGGAGGAGAGCCAGACCTTGTCGCCAACACGATACGGAGGAGAATCCAACCTCTTTTTGTCTGCATAGTTCTTCATCTGATCAGCGGATCTCTTGAGTGATGTGTTGGTCTCAGCCCAAATCTTAGGAAATTCCGAGGACAAGGCATTGGCCGCGGGTACCTCAGAGGCAGGGGTTATCGGAAGAGGGACACCAGGATGTCTGCCAAAAACAATGAAAAACGGAGACTTGGCCGAAGACTCACCAGCATGGTTGTTATAAGCGAACTCTGCCCAGGGGAGTAAGCTGACCCAATCGTTCTGGTGGGCGTTAGAGAAGTGGCGTAAGTATCCCGTAAGCGTCTGGTTGGTACGCTCTACTTGTCCGTTGGACTGTGGATGGTAGGCCGAGGAGAAGTCGAGGGAAACGTTCATAAGCTTACAAAGCGAACGCCAGAACTTGGAGGTAAACTGAACCCCTCGGTCAGACACAATGCGTCGAGGTAGTCCATGAAGCCTGAAGACTTGATGAATGAAGATCTCGGCCAGCTCCGGCGCTGAGGGAAGACCGGGCAGAGGGATGAAGTGAGCCATCTTGGAAAAACGATCCACCACCACCAGAATGACTGAGCAGCCCGCAGAGCAGGGTAGGTCGGTGATGAAATCCATGGCGATGTTCTCCCAAGGAACCGTAGGGACAGGCAACGGAAGCAACAAGCCAGACGGAGATCTCCGTGGTACCTTGTTCTTTGCACAGGATGGACAAGAAGCCACAAAATCGAGTACATCTTGGCGAAGTGTGGGCCACCAGTAGTGACGTTTGATAAGATCAAGGGTCTTCTTAGTTCCGGCATGGCCGGCCAGTTTGGAGGAGTGCCCCCATAGAAGAACCTTTTGCTTGAGATTCTCTGGCACAAGCGTCTTGCCAGGCGGAGGAGTAAGCCAGTTCACTGGAGCCACGGTGATGATCCTAGTGGGATCAATGATATGTGACGGTTCCTCCGTGGATTCGTGTGGTTGGAAGACCCTGGACAGGGCGTCGGCTTTGGAATTCTTGCTGCCGGGACGGAATCGGAGCTCGAAATCAAATCGGGCAAAAAATAAAGACCATCTGGCCTGGCGAGGGTTTAGTCTCTGGGCAGACTGGAGATAGGCCAGATTCTTGTGGTCCGAGAAGATGACAAAAGGATGGACAGCTCCTTCCAGGAGGTGGCGCCATTCCTCCAAGGCCAACTTGATGGCCAAAAGTTCCCGGTCACCGATCGAGTAGTTACACTCGGATGGAGAAAAGGCCTTCGAGAAGAAGCCACAAGGGTGCAGGCGACCGGAGGCGGTTCTCTGGGACAGCACCGCCCCGGCACCAGTCGAGGAAGCGTCCACCTCGAGTACAAAAGGTCGATCGCTCTCAGGGCGATGCAGGACCGGAGCCGTGGAGAAAGCCCGTTTTAGGGACAGAAAGGCCTCCTCTGCCTCAGGAGACCAATCCTTGGAAGTAGACCCTTTACGGGTAAGCACAGAAATGGGTCTTGTGATCGCGGAGAAGTGGGAGACAAATTGCCGGTAATAGTTGGCGAACCCGAGGAATTGTTGTATCGCCTTTAATCCGACGGGGCGAGGCCATTTGAGGATGGCAGACAACTTCTCGGGATCCATCCTTAGACCAGCGTCGGAGATAATGTATCCCAGAAATGGCAGAGAGGTCTGTTCGAAGAGACATTTCTCGATCTTTGCATACAGACGGTTCTCCCGAAGACGCTGAAGCACCAGGCGGACACTCTTTCTGTGGGACGAGAGGTCCGGCGAGAAGACGAGGATGTCGTCTAAGTACACGACCACACAGGAGTACAAGAGATCCCGGAAGATCTCGTTGACGAACTCTTGAAAGACTGCAGGAGCATTGCAAAGACCGAAGGGCATGACCAGGTACTCGTAATGGCCATCTCGAGTGTTGAAAGCGGTCTTCCACTCGTCACCTGCACGGATACGGACCAGATTGTAGGCTCCTCTGAGGTCCAGCTTGGTAAAGACCCGAGCCCCTCTGAGACGGTCAAACAGTTCCGGAATGAGTGGAAGAGGGTACCTGTTCTTGATGGTAATCTCATTCAAGCCCCTATAGTCAATGCATGGCCGTAGAGTCCCGTCCTTCTTTTTGACGAAGAAGAACCCGGCTCCCGCGGGCGAAGAGGATTTCCGTATAAAGCCTTTGGCGAGGTTCTCTTGGACGTACTCGGACATGGCGGTGGTCTCCACGGGAGACAGAGGGTAGATTCTGCCCCTTGGGGGGGTTGAACCAGAAACAAGTTCAATTGGGCAGTCAAACGGCCGGTGTGGAGGGAGGACCTCTGCTTCCTTCTTATCAAAAACATCGGCGTAGGAGCTGTAAGCTGGAGGAAGACCCAGGAGGTCTGGAGGTGACCGTGGAGCGGCCGCCAGGAGTCAGACAGCGAGCTTGGCACGGGTGCCCCCAGCGGAGTATCTCCCCAGAAGACCAGTCGAGAACAGGCTGATGAGTCCTTAACCATGGAAGACCGAGTAGAATGGCGTGAGAGAGCTTAGGTAAAACGTAAAAGGCTATCTTCTCTCGATGTAAGGCTCCGATTTGCAATTCCACCTCTTCAGTGACCAAGGTGACGGTCACCTGTAGCGGTTTGCCATCCACGGTGGCAATCTGAATTGGGTTAGATAGAGTGACTACAGGAATTTGGTATTTGTCTACCTCTTCCGGCCGAATGAAGTTACCCGCTGAGCCCGAATCCACGTAGGCCACCTCGGAACCACGCCTCCCTCCTGAAACCAAAAGCACAGAAATCGTAAGGGGTTGAGAGGAATCATCATCATCACCTAGGAAGGCCTCTCTTACCTGACCTAGGTGGAGTCGTTTCCCTGTCTCTTAGGACAGGTGCGGATATAGTGTGACGAATGACCGCAATAGAGGCACAGACCTTGTGCCCGTCTCTCTCTCTGACGTAACTCGGCCACCCTGAGATGATCTATCTGCATGGGCTCACCCGAAGAGAGGGAAGAAGATCCGACTGAACGTGAGCTGGCCGACTGAGCGAAAGGAGGAACTGACCTGGAGGAGCGCCTGTCTCTCACTGACTCCCGAGCGCGCTCCAGGAAGCGCAGGTCAATGCGGGTAGCCAGCGAGATAAGGTCCTCTAAGGTGGACGGGGTATCTCGACCAGCGAGTTCATCCTTTATTTTACTAGAAAGACCGCGCCAGAATGCCCCCACCAAAGCTGCGTTATTCCAGCCGAGCTCAGAGGAAATAGTGCGAAAGCGAATAGCGTACTGTCCGACCGTGAGAGAGCCCTGGTGTAAGTTAAAGAGTGACTCAGTGAGAGAGGCTAACCGGCCCGGCTCATCGAAAACCTTACGAAACGTATCCAGGAAAACCGGGAGACTCGAAACGACCGGGTCGTCACGTTCCCAGAGCGGGTTTACCCAAGAAAGGGCCTCTCCCTCCAGATGGGACATGATGAAGGCCACTTTGGCCCGGTCCGAGGGATATTGCTGCGGCAGCCATTCAAAGTGGAGACTACACTGATTTAAGAACCCCCTACAGAGCTTGGGATCCCCGGTGAAACGAGGCGGCTTGGCGAGGCGGGGCGTCGGATGAGCAGCAGACGCAGGGGGAGGAGTCGGCACTGCAGCGGCAGCCTGGAGGGCCGACAAGCGACTATCAAAGGAGGCCATGTAGGACAAAATGTGGGTTTGAGTATCTTGCTGCTGGCCCAGCTCCTGTTGGAGACTGGCCAGCTGAGTGGCATTTCCAGGATCGGCCACCTGTAAGGCCGACAAACGGGTGTCCATCGACTTCATGATTGACATAATGCGCCCCTGATTCTCCCGTAGGAATAGCAACTCTTTCTGGGTAGCAGCCGTAGTACCGGCGGAGTCCATGGCCTGATCGTACTGTTAGCGTGGGTGGTCAGGAGCGGGAGCTCCGAGAGTGGACCCTCTGGACCGTGGCACCGAGGGACCCCGGGCGAGCTGCCAGGTGGAACCGACCCCTATACAGGGACCGTTAGGAGCAGGCCCAGGGGTTCGAGTACCACGGTAGCCGGTACCGAGAGGGGCGGCTCAGGATGGACCGGAGTAAGACTGAGACTGGAGTAGGACGGCAGGAGCACTGAAGACAGGACTGGAGTAGGACGGCAGGAACACAAGGCAGGACTGGAGTAGGACGGCAGGAACAGTGAAGGCAGGACTGGAGTAGGACGGCAGGAACACAAGGCAGGACTGGAGTAGGACGGCAGGAACAGTGAAGGCAGGACTGGAGTAGGACGGCAGGAACACAAGGCAGGACTGGAGTAGGACGACAGGAACACAAGGCAGGACTGGAGTAGGACGGCAGGAACACAAGGCAGGACTGGAGTAGGACGACAGGAACACGGGTAGCAGGACTGAGAAGCTGCTGTGAGGAGCAGCCGAGACAGGAACTGCAGGAGCAGAGTGTGCACGATGGAGCGAGGCCAGAGTGTCAGGAAACACAACGATCAGGCGCCTCCCTCAGGGGGAAGCGGCCTGATATGGCCCCGTCTGGTCAGCCATTGGTCCAAATGTGCTTCCGGGTCAGGGCACAGCCGGAGCATAAGAAGCAGGAAGGAGGCGCGGCCGCGGCCTATGGCGCATGCGCATAGCATGCAGGGAAGGCATCGGTCGCGGGTCTGTCTCAGGTGACCGCCGCGGCCGTCGGGTGGAGAGAGGCTGCGGCGTGGGAGCGGAGGGCGACTGCGGCGTGGGAGCGGAGGCCGTGTGAGTATGGCGGAGCGGTGTAACACAGATGAATTGCATCCAAGGGTACTGAAAGAGTTATCTGAGGATATTGTATAACCGCTAGCCAGAATCTTTGAAAAATCCTGGAGAACAGGAGAAGTCTCAGTAAATTGAAGATGGGCAAATGTTGCACCGTATCTTCAAAAAAGGAAAGAAGATGGAGTCAGGAAATTACAGGCCAGTGAACCTTCTATACTAGGAAAGATCTTTGAACAAATTATTAAACAGCAATTATGCAAGTACATAGATAAGAAAACAGTAATTAACCAGAGCCAGCATGGTTTTATAGCAAACAAGTCATTCCAAACTAATCTAATTTCCTTCTATGATGGAATCACTGACTATAGTGGATAAGGGAAATGCAGTAGATATACTGTAATATATCTCGACTTCAGCAAAGCATTTGATAAAGTATCTCATACTATCCCTATTGAAAAAATGACCAAGTGTGAGATTGACAAGGCTACGGTTAGGTGGATTTATAACCGGCTCAGTGATTTTAATCAAAGAGTGATAATAAATGGTTGCACATCCAATTAGAAGAGTGTTTCAAGTGGGGTACCACAAAGCTCTGTCCTGGCCTCAGTGTTTTTCAACATTTTTATAAATTATCTAGATAAGGGAACTGAAGGTAAACTGATCAAATGAGCAGATGATGCAATGCTAGGAGAGATAGCTAACACTAGAGAAGACAGAGAAAGGATTCAGATGATCTAGATAAGTTTGAACAATGGACAGCAACTAATAGAACGGTATTTAACAGGGAGAAATGCAAGATTCTACATATGGGCAAGAAAAACAAAAATTACATCTACAGAATGGGAGGAAAAGAATTAAGCAACAGTAAGTGTGAAAAATACTTGGGTATACAGGGTGGGCCATGTAATGGATACACCTAAATAAAATGGGAATGGTTGGTGATATGAACTTCCTGTTTGTGGCGCAGTAGTATATTCTGTAATGCTGTAGATAAGCCCCCGATGTAACCTGAAAGAGAAGAAAAAAGAGTTAGATTATACTCACCCCGGCGGCCGGTCCGGTCCAATGGGTGTCGCCGTCTTCATACGATGCCGTCCTCTTCTTTCCTTCCTGTCGTGGCTCCTGCGCAGGCGCACTGCTCTGCCCTGTTGAGGGAAGAGCAGAGTGCTGCAGTGCGCAGGCGCCGGGAGAGGTTCCGGACCAGAAGATGGGAGGCGCCGGACCAGACGGCGACACCCATTGGACCAGACCGGCCGCCGGGGTGAGTATAATCTAATTCTTTTTTCTTCTCTTTCAGGTTACATCGGGGGCTTATCTACAGCATTACAGAATGCTGTAGATAAGCCCCTGATGTCTGTGCCGGCAGCTCATATTCGAAAAAAGGGGTGACAGATTCCCTTTAATACATCCTAGAACTGTGTTTGCCTTTTTTTGCTACTGTATCACACTGTTAACTCGTGCAGTCTGTGATCTATTAGTACAGGGTGGGCCATGTATATGGATACACCTAAATAAAATGGGAATGGTTGGTGATATTTGAAAAAAAGGGGTGACAGATTCCCTTTAAGAGAAGCATACAGTCTAGATTACATGAAGTAATTATCCCCCTCTACTCCTCCTTGGTCAGGCAATTGCAAATTGTATCCTACGAGGAACGGTTAAAGGATCTGGGAATGTTTAGCTTGCAAAAGAGAAGGCTAAGAGGAGACTTAATAGCTGCCTACAAATATCTGAAGGGCTGTTACAGTTTAGAGGGATCATCGTTATTCTCATTTGCACATGGAAACACAAGAAGCAATGGAATGAACGTGAAAGGGAGAAGATACAGATTAGATATTAGAAAAAACTTTTTGACAGTGAGGGTGATCAATGAGTGGAACAGGCTGCCACAAGAGGTGGCGAGTTCTCTTTCAATGGAAGTCTTCAAACAGAGGTTGGACAGACATCTGCCTGAGATGGTTTAGTGAATCCTGCATTGAGCAAGGGGTTGGACATGACTCCATGTTTCAGTGGGATGGGGCTGTCGCTAGAGGGACTAAAGGCCCCGTTACACACAACGATATTGTGAACGATATTGTAGCAACGTCACCAGTTTGGTGACGTTGCAGCGATGTCGAAACGACATCGTTGCGTGTGACATGTAGCAACGATCAGTTGGCTGATCGTTAATCGTTGCCTAATGGTCTGGGCCATAATTCTATCGTTGATCTCCCGCTGGGCAGCACACATCGCTGCGTGTAACAGCGAGAGACCAATGATCAGCGACGCTGGGAGCTGGTATCCAGGGTAAACAGCGGGTATCTAAGAGCCGCGTGGCTCTTAGTTACCCGCTGTTTACCCTGGATACCAGCTTGCTCGCTGGTGAGTCTGTCTGTTTGTGACAGCCCACCAGCGATCAGCTAACTATGTCCCAGCGATGCCATCCACATCGGATCGTTGGTGGGATCGCTGGGACATTGAATTGTGTAACGGGGCCCTAAGAGTAGTTATGTTCTGTGAGATGGGGCTTTATATAGAGGGGCTGAGGAGTGATATTCCAAGGGATGGGGCTGTAGCTAGAGGAGCTGAGTTATGTTCCTGTTGGATTGGGCTATATATAGAGCGGCTGAGGTGTGACGTTCTGTGGGATGGGGCTGTATCCAGAGGGGCTGAGAGGAGTAATGCTTTGTGGGATGGGGCTGTATATGGAAGGGCTGAAGAGATGTTCTGTGGGATGGGGCTGCATATGGATGGGCTGAGGAGTTATGTTCTGTGGGATGGGTCTGTATATAGAATGTCAGAGGAGTGATGTTGAATTGGATGGGGCTGTATATAGAGGGACTGAGGAGTGATGTTCTGTTGGATGGGGTTGTAAATAGAGGGACTGAGGAGTGATGTTCTTTTGGATTGGGTTGTATATAGAGGGACTGAGGAATAATGTTCTGTGGGATGGGGCTATATATAGAGGGGCTGAGGATGAATGGGACTGTATATAGAGGGGCTGAGGAGTGATGTTTTGTGGGATGGGGCTATATATAGAGGGGCTGAGAGATGTGATGTTCTGTGGGATGGGGTGGTATATAGATGGGCTGAGAGGAATGTTTTGTGGATTGGGGCTGTATATGGAGGGGCTGAGGAGTGATGTTCTGTGGGTTGGAACTGTATACAGAGGTACTGAGGAGTGCTGTTCTGTGGAATGGGGCTGTATATGGAGGGGCCGAGAGGAGTGATGTTCTGTGGGATGGCGCTGTCTATAGAGGGGCTGAGTGTTCTGTGGGATGGACTGTATCTTGAGGAGCTGAGAAAAGTGAAATTCTGGGGATGAGGGTGTATATAGAAGGGCTGAAAGGAGTGACTTCTGTGGGATGGGGCTGAATATGGAGGGGCTGAGAGAAGTGTTCAGCGGAATGAGGTCATATATAGAGGAGCTGAGATGAATGATTTCTGTGGGATGGGGCTATATATGGAGGGGCTGAGTGGAGTGATGTTCTGTTGAATGGGGCTGTAGATAGTGGGGTTGAGAGGAGTGATGTTCTGTGGGATGGGGCTGTACAGTGGGTACGGATAGTATTCAGACCCCTTTAAATTTTTCACTCTGTTTCATTGCAGCTATTTGGTAAATTCAAAAAAGTTCATTTTTTCTTCTCTGCACCCCATCTTGACTGAAAAAAAACAGAAATGTAGAAATTTTTCTGCAAATTTATTAAAAAAGAAAAACTGAAATATCACATGGTCATAAGTATTCAGACTCTTTGCTCAGACACTCATATTTAAGTCACATACTGTCCATTTCCTTGTGATCCTCCTTGAGATGGCTCTACTCCTTCATTGGAGTTCAGCTGTGTTTAAAGGGAATCTGTCACCCCATTTTTCGAGTATCAGCTGCCCGCACCGCCATCAGGACTTATCTACAGCATTCTGTAATGCTGTAGATAAGCCCCCAATGTAACCTGAAAGATAAGAAAAATGACTTATATTATATTCACCGGGGGGCGGTCTGGTCTTGGTCCGATGGGTGTTGCGGTCCCGCCCCTCCCATCTTCTAACGGTGACGTCCTCTTCTTTGTTGCCTGTCGTAGCTCCTGCGCAGGCGCACTACTCTGGCCTGTTGAGGGCAGAGCAGAATACTGCAGAAGATGGGAGGCGCTGGACCGCGACACCCATCGGACCAAAACCGGACCCAGACCGCCCCTGGGTGAGTATAATATAACTCATTTTTCTTATCTTTCAGGTTACAATGGGGGCTTATCTACAGCATTCTGTAATGCTGTAAATAAGCCCCTGATGGCTGTGCAGGCAGCTGATACTCGGAAAATGTGGTGACAGATTCCCTTTAAACTGATAGGACTTGATTTGTAAAGGCACACACCTGTCTATATAAGACCTCACAGCTCACAGTGCATGTCAGACCAAATGAGAATCATGAGGTCAAAGGAACTGGCCAAGGAGCTCAGAGACATAATTGTGGCAAGGCACAGATCTGGCCAAGGTTACAAAAGAATTTCTGGACTACTCAAGGTTCCTAAGAGCACAGTGGCCTCCATAATCCTTAAATGGAAGACGTTTGGGACCACCAGAAGTCTTCCTAGACCTGGCCGTCCAGCCAAACTGAGCAATCGTGGAAGACGAGCATTGGTGAGAGAGGTAAAGAAGAACCCCAAGATCACTGTGGCTGAGCTCCACAGATGCAGTAGGGAGATGGGAAAAAGTTCCACAAAGTCAGCTATCACTGCAGCCCTCCACCAGTCGGGCCTTTATGGCAGAGTGGCCCGACGGAAGCCTCTCATCTGTGCAAGACATATGAAAGCCCACATAGAGTTTGCTAAAAAACACATGGAGTCCCAGACTATGAGAAATAAGATTCTCTGGTCTGATGAGATGAAGATAGACCTTTTAGGTGATAATTCTAAGCGGTATGTGTGGAGAAAACCAGGCACTGCCCATGCCCTGCCCAATACAATCCCAACAGAGAAATATGGTGGTGGCAGCATCATGCTATGGGGGTGTTTTTCAGCTGCAGGGACAGGACGACTGGTTGCAATTGAAGGAAACATGAATGCAGCCAAGTTTAGAGATATCCTGGATGAAAACCTCTTCCAGAGTGCTCTGGACCTCAGACTTGGCCAAATAACAAAGGGGAGAAGCCAGCCCTGCCTATGGTCAGAACGCAATACATAAAGTGCATATGCACATATTGATTTCTAACTGTACTTTAAAATGAGACATTTAGCAAACAATTCATCAATTCTTTGAGCCACCCCGCCATGCCAAGGCATTCTCATATGGGGCAGTCCTACTCTATGTTTTTTATATTCGCTGTGCCATTACGGCCTCCTAAATGAATTAAAAGAAAGACTGTAAAAAAGGCAAAATGTACCTGAAGCATTTCTGAATCACTACCATGGCGCCAGAAAGGGCGAGCGCAGATAAAGGCTGACCAGGTCCGGACATGGACATCTCTGGTCTAACCTCCACACTACAAAACCAGCAACCACAGATGAAGGGTGAAACAGTCCCAGACACAGGTGCATAATCAAATAGAGGCTGGGGCAGGGTAGGGCTGCTGTATGTGTGTACAGCAGCCTAGATCAATCACAACAAAGACAGAAAGAATGGCGTACATAACCCAGCAAGCACATCAAACTGTGGTGGCAGCTACAACCAATATCAAATAAGAAAGGGAAGAAGCCAGCGCTGCCTATGGTACATTTTGCATTTTATACAGTCTTGCTTTTAATTTATTTAGGAGGCCGTAATGGCACAGCGAATATAAATAACGTAGAGTAGGACTGCCCCATATGAGAATGCCTTGGCATGGCGGGGTGGCTCAAAGAATTGATCAATTGTTTGCTAAATGTCACATTTTAAAGTACAGTTAGAAATCAATATATGCATATGCATTTTATGTATTGCGTGCTGACCATAGGCAGCGCTGGCTTCTCCACTTTCTTATTTCAGACTTGGCCGAAGGTTCACCTTCCAACAAGACAATGACCCTAAGCACACAGCTAAAATAACAAAGGAGTGGCTTCAGAACAACTCTGTGACCATTCTTGACTGGCCCAGCCAGAGCCCTGACCTAAACCCAATTGAGCATCTCTGGAGAGACCTGAAAATGGCTGTCCACCAACGTTCACCATCCAACCTGACAGAACTGGAGAGGATCTGCAACGAAGAATGGCAGAGGATCCCCAAATCCAGGTGTGAAAAACTTGTTGCATCATTCCCAAGAAGACTCATAGCTGTACTAGCTCAAAAGGGTGCTTCTACTCAATACTGAGGAAAGGGTCTGAATACTTATCACCATGTAACATAGTAACATAGTTAGCAAGGCCTAAAAAATACATTTGTCCATCCAGTTCAACCTAGAATTTCAGTTTTTCTTTTTTAATAAATTTGCAAAAATTTCTACATTTCTGTTTTCTTTTCCAGCCAAGATGGGGTGCAGAGTGTACATTAATGAGAAAAAAAATGAACTTTTCTTTCAATTTACGAAATGGCTGCAATGAAACAGTGATGATCTGTGAGATGGGGCTGAGAGAAGTAACATTCTGTGGAATGGGGCTGTATCTAGTGGGGCTTAGGAGTAATGTTCTGTGGGATGGGGCTGTATCTACAGAAACTGAGAGGAGTGATGTTCTGTGCGATGGAGCTGTATATAGACGGGCTGAGAGGAGTAATGTTCTGTTGGATGGGGCTATATATGGAGGGGCTGAGGAGTTATGTTCTATGGGTTGGGGCTGTATATGGAGGCCGAGGAGTGATGATCTGTGGGGTGGAGCTGTTCTGTTGGACAGGGCTATATATGGAGGGGCTGAGAAGTTATGTTCTGTGGGATGGGGCTGTATATGAGGGCCAAGGAGTGTTAGGCTGGCGGAATGCACCAAATAATAAAATGATAATGAGGTGCGTTCGCAGCCTGGGGTCCACCGTGCAGAGATGGAATACTGCAGCTAAGTAATGGCAGATACTATATGGCGGTGTAATAAGCGAACACACGCGGGTTAACGTCACCCGGTGTGTACGAGGCTGACTCTGTTGCCCCACAGAGCCGCACTACCGCCGAATATAAATGCCGAAGCCTGTTAAGCTCACAGAGCTCGGCGAAGTGAGCGCTGGTGTAAAGTCACAGGACTCTGCCCTAAGGCACAGGGTCGGAGTCCCTCTAGACTCACCAGCACTCGGCGCCACAGCTGTGGTGCCAGGGAAGACTAAGTAAATACCGCACTAAAGTGCATGCAGTGCCAGACTGGCGGACGCCACTAACCAGCCTAGACTTAGGACTGGAAAGTGCACTCTAATACTACAGAAGTGCACACGGTGCTGCTCTGATAGGTGCTGCAATAAATGCAGTACTAATGTGCCTTCTGCTGGATGGCACAATATGGCACTAAGTGAGGTGCTGATCTGGAAGCACTGTGGCGCAAGGCAATGTCACTGGTAGGCGCTGACTCTAACTACAGTTCCCTATTACATGCGTATCCAAGGGAGGGGAGTCATAATGAGTCAGTCACCAGTCTCATGTATCCATCATCACTCACACACATAGTAACAAGAGTCTATACTAGCGCATGGCCACTCTGTTATAGTGGCTTCCTTCCGGGACCTTCCCAGTGGTGGACCAATCCGAGCAGGCGCGGGACCTGCGCATGTGACTTCCGACCTCCAATGAGAGGTCGTTCCACGGGTATGCTCAGTAGGCAAAATACAGGACTTAGTCCCTGGAGTGTCTGCTTGCTGCGGATTCAAGCATGGTGCTACAGCAGAGCCTGAAGGAGCAATCAGACGCCTGGCATTAGCCTGGGCAAGACGACTGGACTGACGCCTCTGCTGAGCAGGAATCTCTGCGGCCGCAGAGGACATGGCTTGAGACTCCCCCTGTGCAGTAGGGGAAACTCGACGCCTAACATGGAGTGATGTTCTGTGGGATAGGGCTGTATATGGAAGGGCGAGTAGTGATGTGGGATGGGGCTGTAAACAGAGGGGCCGAGAAGTGATGTTCTGTGGGATGGGGCTGTATGTAGATGAGCCGAAAGGAGTAATGTTCTGTGGAATGGGGCTGTATATAGAGGAGCTGAGGAATGACGTACTGTGAAATGGGGCTGTATATAGAGGGGCTTAGAGGAGTGATGTTGTCTGATGGTGCTGTATCTACAGAAACTGACAGGAGTAATGTTCTGTTGGATGGGGCTATATATGGAGGGGATGAGGAGTTATGCTCTGTGGGATGGGGCTGTATACAGAGGGGCCAAGGAGTGATGTTTTGTGGGATTGGGCTGTATATGGAGAGACTGAGAGGAGTGATGTTCTGTGGGATGGGACTAAGGAGTTACTTTCTGTGAGATGGGGCTGTATATAAAGGAGCTGAGAGGAGTCATGCTCTGTGGGATGGGGTTGTATATAGGGCTGAGAGGAGTGATTCTGTGAGATGGGGCTGTATATAAAGGAGCTGAGAGGAGTGATGTTCTGTGGTATGGGGTTATATATAGGGCTGAGAGGAGTGATTCTGTGGTATGGGGCTGTATATAGAAGGGCTGAGAGGAGTGATTCTGTGGTATGGGGCTGTATATAGAAGGGCTGAGAGGAGTGATTCTGTGGTATGGGGCTGTATATAGAAGGGCTGAGAGGAGTGATTCTGTGGTATGGGGCTGTATATAGAAGGGCTGAGAGGAGTGATTCTGTGGTATGGAGCTGTATATAAAGGGGCTGAGGAGTGACGTTCTGTGGAATAAGTCTGCATCTAGAGGAGCTGAGAGTGTGGATAGGTCTGTACATAGAGGGGCTGAGGAGTGATGTTCTGTGAGATGGGACTGTATAGAGAGGGACTGAGAGGAACTAAACTTGAAATGATTGGCAAAACAACTTATTATACCATAGGTATTCCCATCCCCAAGATTTTATCCCAATAAGTAGTAGGTGTAATAATAATATTAGCAAATACTTCCAATTAGAAATATAGTATAGTTCTTCTGATTCACTATGTCACTTACCCCATATGCAGGTGTCTAAGGTTATGACCACTCACATAGTGACAGCTAGCTAGCGGTTATGGTTAGTAACCATGGATACCTAGCCTACTGCACCGTCTGCACATGCGGTAAGGAACTAGCTAATCAGAAGAACTATACTATATTTTTAATTGGAGGTATTTGCTAATATTATTACACCTACTACATATTGGAATAGGATCTTGGAGATAGGAATACCCTTTTAATGATTCAGGAGCTATGTGTAACATAGATATCAGAAAAAGCATTTTTTAGCCACCAAAAGTGCAGAGAAATTGCAACTTCTGTGTAAATAAATTAAAGTATCCTAAAAACAAAAAGTTCCACTGTCACTGTGTATCCTTAGCAGTGAGGCGGCAGAAGCAGTTTCTCCGTGCAGCTCCGTTGAGTGTCAGCCTAAGGGATGTCCGGTGCCGCCTGGAGCAGCAGCACGGAAGAGACCACAGGACTTGCCACATGTGGAGCAGACCAGTGCCTGCCCCTTACCACAGTTAGCGCCGGCTTGTAGCCCAGTCACCTGACAGGAAGTGACGTCACGGAGCAGCACCCACTTCCGCCAATACTGAGGCGGGTTCTCCCACCTCTTAGTTAGAGTGGGCGGTCACGTGACGTACGGGCCGCGCGGGGTCTCGTCACGTGTGCGACGGGTTGGGGGGGTTGGAAAGTGAAGATGGCGGCTGCCGGGGGCCTGGACGAGAGGTAAAGAAAACGGGCTGGAGAGAACCGGCGGCCACCGGAAGCTGGGAGGTGGCTGACAGCAGCAAGTGACGTTTAAATAGGAGAAGGCGGGAGTTGGAGACTTAAGAAATGTCAGCTGCCAGATAGTAGAGTTTTCACCACAGGCTGTGTGCGGACTGCAAGTCTTAGCATGTTGTGGTGGAGCCGTGTGTAATGGTCTATGTTATATAGGGGAGAGCACCCTGCATAGAGCGTGTCCCCCCTTCATAGAGAGCGTCCTGCAGAAAGCATGGCTCCCCCCTCCATAGAGAGCGCCCGGCAAGGAGCGTGTTCCCCCCCCCCCGTAGAGAGCGCCCAGCAGATAGTGTGTCCCCCCTTACATAGAGAGCGTCCGGCAGATAGCGTGGCACCTCCCCCCCATAGAGAGCGTCCTGCAGAGAGCATGGCTCCCCCGTCCATAGAGAGCGTCCGGCAAGGAGCGTGTGTGTCCCCCCCCCCGTAGAGAGCGCCCAGCAGATAGTGTGGCCCCCCTTCCATAGAGAGCGCCCGGCAGATAGCGTGTCACCTCCCCCCCATAGAGGGCGTCCTGCAGAGAGCATGGCTCCCCCCTCCATAGAGAGCGTCCGGCAAGGAGCGTGTGTCCCCCCCCCCCCCCCGTAGAGAGCGCCCAGCAGATAGTGTGGCCCCCCTTCCATAGAGAGCGCCCGGCAGATAGCGTGTCACCTCCCCCCCATAGAGAGCGTCCTGCTGAGAGCGTCCCCCCTTCCATAGAGAGCGCCCGGCAGATAGCGTGTCACCTCTCCCCCATAGAGAGCGTCCCCCCTCCATAGAAAGCGCCCTGCAAGGAGCGCCTCCCCCCCTCCATAGTGAGCGCCCATCGGAGCGTGTCTCCCCCTCCATAAAGAGCGCGCAGAAGGGAGCGCGTCTCCCCCCTCCATAGAGAGCATCCTGTAGAGCTCGTGTCCCTCCCCCCCATAGAGAGCGTCCTGCTGAGAGCGTCCCCCCCCCTCCATAGAAAGCGCCCTGCAGGGAGCGCGTCCCCCCCTCCATAGAGAGCGCCATCGGAGCGTGTCTCCCCCCTCCATAAAGAGCGCGCAGAAGGGAGCGCGTCTCCCCCCCTCCATAGAGAGCGTCCTGTAGAGCGCGTGTCCCTCCCCCCCTCCATAGAGAGCGCGTGGCAGGGAGCGTGTCTCCCCCCCTCCATAAAGAGCGCGGCAGAGAGCGCGTTTCCCCCCCTCCATAGAGAGCGCCCGGCAGAGAGCGTCCCCCCTCCATAGAGAGCGTGTCTCCCCCCCTCCATCTCCATAGAGAGTGCCCAGTAGAGAGCATGTCTCCCCCCTCCATAGAGACCGTCTTGCATAGAGCGTGTCCCTCCCTACCCCCGCCATCGAGGGCGCCCGGCAGGGAGCGTGTCTCCTCCCCCCTCCATAGAGAGCGCCCGGCAGGGAGCGTGTCTCCTCCCCCCTCCATAGAGAGCGCCCGGCAGGGAGCGTGTCTCCTCCCCCCTCCATAGAGAGCGCCCGGCAGGGAGCGTGTCTCCTCCCCCCTCCATAGAGAGCGCCCGGCAGGGAGCGTGTCTCCTCCCCCCTCCATAGAGAGCGCCCGGCAGGGAGCGTGTCTCCTCCCCCCTCCATAGAGAGCGCCCGGCAGGGAGCGTGTCTCCTCCCCCCTCCATAGAGAGCGCCCGGCATGGAGCGTGTCTCCTCCCCCCTCCATAGAGAGCGCCCGGCAGGGAGCGTGTCTCCCCCCTCCATAGACAGCGCCCGGGAGAGCGCGTCTCCCCCTTCCATAGAGAGCGCCCAGCAGAGTGTGTGTCTCCCTCCCCTCCATAGAGAGCGTCCTGCAGAGAGCGTGTCCCCCCCCCTCCATAGAGAGCGTGTCCCCCCCTCCATAGTGAGCGCATCCCTCCCCCCCTCCATACAGAGTGCCTGGCAGAAAGTATGATTCCCCCCCCCCCCCCCCCATGGAAAGCTTGTCTCCTATAGAGTGCCCGGCTAGAACATATTCTCCCTTCCCCCTACAGAGAGCGTCCAGCAGAGAGTGATGTTCCCCCTCCCTCTATAGAGAGCTTCCAGCAGAGTGTGTTCCCGCATAGAGTGCATGTCCCCCTCCATAGAGAGTGTGTTCACCTGGCAGAGAGGATCACCCACCCAGCATAGAGTAGCCCAGCAGAAAGTCTTGTCCTCCCCAGTAGAGGGCGCCCCGCTGAAGCAACGTGTCTAGCAGAGCAGTGACCCCAAGTATGTTTATAGTCATATAATTTATTACCATCGGCCTCTCATGACGCAGGTGGCTGGTGATGGCCACGTGGAACATCGCGTCCCCCCAGACCAAGTGCCTTAAATGCTGCTGTCAGAGCTTGCGATCAGATCATCTGCCGGGTTCGCCTTCATGTGTTTTCGTCTTAAAGGGGTGAAGCAGTTTGAT
The DNA here is from genome assembly GCF_039654945.1 of Dendrobates tinctorius. Taxonomy (NCBI): domain Eukaryota; kingdom Metazoa; phylum Chordata; class Amphibia; order Anura; family Dendrobatidae; genus Dendrobates; species Dendrobates tinctorius. The sequence continues at coordinate 28,959,800 of NW_027361788.1, read as the reverse complement.
AGCATTTTGCATTACATTGTTTTACAATCATGTGCTCCGTGCCATGAAGGACCGAGAGTTTACTAGACTTTTCCTTCTTCTTTCAGGAGCAGCCGGGAGCTGTGGACAATTCTACTTGGCCGCTCTGCTATGAGAGATCCGGTATGTGTCACCAGCTCCCCCGACGTCACTGCTCCGTGGAGGATTCTAATGACCAGCTGCAACACTTACTAGCTTCTCGCCTTAATTCTGTGCCCCCCTAATAAGCTGCCTGGACTCACATCTGTACACCACAAATCCATCTACTTTAAAGAGAAGTAACAGCAGGAAACATGATAAAATTACCAGTACTCCTCTGTTAACCCCTTCCCGACATCCGCCTTTCATGTTCAGCGCATGTTGGGTGCAGGATTGGGCTCAGGAGCTCCATACTTTTCGGTTGACGGCTGTGTGATACAGCCAGCACATGCCACTAATAATAATCACTGGTGTTAAAAAAAAAAAAACCAAAACAAACACACAAGAATTTCCTTCACCGCACCGCCCCCTAAAAAGTGCGATTTAACTCCAGACAAGTCTCATAAATACTCTGTGCTGCTGTGAAGTAAATGACTACTCTTAACAAACTGTAATATACTTTACTTTGCAGATACAAATCAAGGCAGAGCTGGACCACTACGGAGAAAGGCTCCTGCAGGGATTGTCCTTTTACAAAGCACCCAGGTACATTTCTACACAGACTTTATCCGTACTCCACTGACTGCCCGACCGTCTTATTACATATTTGCGTTTCTATCCCTCGTCACTTGCAATCTGTGCTTGCTGTCAGTGAAGGGAGCCAGTCCTGCTCTAGCTTGGCTCAATCACCTAAAATTGGGTAGACTGGGACAGATCAGAGCCCTGCGCTGGGTGTTCTAGATTCTAATTGCAGTTGTAGCGATCAGGGATAAATGTGGGGAGGTTTTCCTGCATTTGCATGACAGCAAGCAGAGGTTGCACATTTCTCCACCTTCTTTAACCCTCTACTTGCAGAACAAGCTCCGCAGACAAGGTGAAGGCTAACAAGAACTTGGCTCCAGCCATGAAAGATCTCGGGCAGAGAATCAGTAAATTTCTGGTGAGACCATGTTTTGGGACGACCTTAGGGGAGACGCCAGTGCATTACCGGACACCTGTAACCTGTATTTACTGTACGTTCGTTGACTCAGGGTCTGGATGAGGAGCAGAGCGTGCAGCTGCTGCAGTGCTACCTCCAGGATGACTACAGGGGGACACAAGACTCTATTAAGGTTGGCCCTCGCTCCTGTTCGTGACGTGGTACACTGGTCGCACTTGTTGATTTTACACTTCTCCCATCTTTATGCTTTTTTTTTTTTTAGATGGTACCACAGGATGAAAGGCAGAGCCAGGCACTGATGCTGAAGGTTTGTGTGAATCCATTCTCCCGTCATTACGATCACAAGCTGTCCATCTGTGATTAGTAGGCGTTGGACAGAAGTACTGGGGCCCCTGCCCTGCAGTGCCCGGCACAGAGTCAGTCATACATGTGTCCAGCTGTGCTGATCACACATTGACGGTCGGGGCAAGGTGTCGTCCGTGTTACAAGTAATCTTAGCTCTGGCTTATTGCTCTTCCATCACTTAGATAGCAGACTATTACTACGAGGAGAGAATCTGTATGCTGCGCTGCGTTCTGCTGCTGCTGACTTACTTCCAGGATGAAAAGCATCCGTACAAGGTAAAGTCGTGTGTATGTCTGTAAATTATTGGTCATGGAGGAACGACCAAAATCATCATCTATCAGTCCTTTGGATCGACCTATCCAAATGGTTTTGGTCATGATAACATTTTTTTATCCAATGAAAATTCATGCGTTTTCTGGCCAAGCCCAGCATGCATGTGTAACTGTCACTGATCATCAGCTGACGGTCCTCCTATTTCTGGCATGCACAGATCTTCATGGCTGACTGTTCTCTCTTGTCACCATAGAAAGAATTTAATGACTGTATGGATATGCTGCAGCGGGAGGACTTGATGGGCAAATACTGCAAGCACTTTGAAGATCTCTGTAAAGAAGAAGCACCCACGTGGGAAACCCATGGGAACCTCATGGTACGTCGGCAGCTTTGCCTGTAAACTGATTGACACACATCATCGATATACAATGACTGTAAAGGGAGTCGCGTAGCTGTGTGTCTGCATCCGCCGCTCCTATAGAGAATTAATGGAACCGAGGTGCGCACTCTCTGGAGCCCCACTCTCTGGATTGGTGGGGGTCTCAGAGGTTGGACCCACAGCGATCAGGAAGTTATCTCCTATCCTCTGCATGGGGCGTTACTTAAAAATCTTGGTACAAATCTTCTAATATACAGTATATATTTTTTTTAAATACCTGCCACTTATTAATCTTTTTCTGCCGAAGCCAATTTTTTTTGCACTTTTAGTTTTTTCATTTATTTTTTTTAGGACCAGTTGTAGTATTGAATGACGCTATTTATTTTATCATATATAAACTGCTTGAATACTGTGCAGTGTTTACCGTCTGGGCTAAAGGAAACCAGTCACCAAGTTTGGCCAATATGAGAAACAGCTACCATATTCTAGTGCTGATATACAGCATTCTGTAATGCTGTATATCCACCCCCAACCCGATCTGCGAAACTAGAAAAAGACCCTTCATTATACGAACTTGCAGGACGGTCCGAGGGGTGTCGCTGGTCTTGATCTGGCGCTACAATTGTTCTTCTTACTTTGTGTGGATGATGCGTCCCCGCGTCATCCGCACAGTCTCCCTACCATCGTGTTCCTGCCCAGGCGTAGTTCTCTGCCCTGACTAGGGCAGAACAAAGTACTGCAGTGCGCAGGTGTCGGGAAGGGTCAAAGATCCCGACACCTGGGCACTGCAACACTTTACCCTAGTCAGGGCAGAAAAGTACGCCTAATGAGAAAAAAAAATCGAAATGCCAGAATAAAATTTTTTGTTTGGCCACCAAAACATTGCAATAAAATACAATAATAAACAATAAAAACATATCTACCCCAAAATGGTACCAATGAAGACGTTTTTTTCCCACTACTTAAAACAATAACCTATATATTTTGGTATCTGCATACTAGTACTGACTTGGAGAATCATATTGCCAGGTTAGTTGTACCGTGTAGTGAACATGGTGAATAAAAAGAATTGCAGAATTGCATTTTCTTTATCACTTCATTGGGGGACAGCGGTAACCATGGGTGTATGCTGCTGTTGCTGGCTGACGCTAGGCAAAAAAGGAAAATACCTTATATACTTGTGTATAAGTCGAGATTTTCAGCCCATTTTTTGGGCTGAAAGTCCCCCTCTTGGCTTATACACGGGTCATATACCTGGGGGTCGGCGGGGGAGGGGGAGCGTTGGTGTCAGAGATCATACCTATCTGTCCTGCCGCGGTCTCTGCAGCCTCGCTTCTCCACTGTCTCTCCCTTCCTGTCTTCAGCGGTCACGTGGTACCGCTCATTACCACAGGAAGGGAGACAGTGGAGAAACGAGGCTGCAGAGACTGCGGCAGGATGGGTGAGTATAGCGATATTCACCTGTCCCCCGGTCCATCGCTGCTCACCGCTGTCTCTGCTGCATCCTGTGTCAGTGACGTTTAGGCAGCAGGGGGGGGCGCGGTGACGTGGTTAGTGCGCGCCACCCCTCTGCTGGCTGAACAGTCACTTACAAAGAAGCGGCAGACAGCGGCGATGGACCCAGGAGAGGCGAGTATGGCTTTTTTTTGCTTTTTTTTTTTTTGCAGCATATGGGGGCATATTCTATGGAGCAGCATATGGGGGCATAATATATGGAGCAGCATATGGGGGCATAATTTATGGAGCTGCATATGGGGGCATAATCTATGGAGCAGCATATGGGGGCATAGTCTATGGAGCAGCATATGGGGGCATAGTCTATGGATTCTACCCTCGGCTTGTACATGAGTCAATAATTTTTCCCAGTTTTTTTGTGGCAAAATTAGGGGGGTTGGCTTATACACAGGTCGGCTTATACACAAGTATATACGGTAGCTCCTTTTCTTCTACGCCTCATTGGGTGACACAGGCAGTGGGTGTTATGCTGCTTGCCACTAGGAGGACACTAAGTAAACCAGAAAAAAAGTTAACTCCTCCCCTGCAGTATACACCCTCTCGCTGGATGAGATTTCTCCAGTTCTTGCTTAGTGTCTGTAGGAGGCACTTGGGTCTGGCTTCAGACCCCACCGTTTTTATTTTTGATTTTTCTGTAAATTTTTATTTTTTAATTAACGGAGTGAAGGGGACGACGGTTCCTTTCTACGACCCACTCTCCCCCGAACCAACAACAGGCAAGCACGCAGAGTATACCTCCCCGTACACTTTCCTGCGACGAACGGGGCTGATTCCTCTGGCGATGATTCCTTACGGTGGTGATCCATGGATATGAGGGCAAGCGCAACAGACGAAGCATGGATTGCAGGACGGCACGATGCGTGGAGAACAGCACTTCCGAATGCCCTGAATCAGAACCATAGCTCTCCGTCCCCCTGCCCATAGGGAGGATCGATTGAGCATACCCCTTTAAGAACTCCTCCAGCTCTGCTACATCAACCCAGGAGGATGAGAAGACCTGCGTGGATGGCCCCGGACAGTGTGGCCAGCCTGAGCACTGGAGTAGAGGTGTACGCAGGTTATTTACCAGCCATCCCGAGTTTAAGGATATTGTCCAGAAACATAGGGATCGGCCACATAAGCTGTTCACAGGGCAAAAGTCTATTGAGGCTAAATACCCTTTTGCTCCAGACCCAATGAAGGATTGGTTGCAGTCCCCTTCGGTAGACCCTCCGGTATCGCGTTGTGCTTCTAAAACGCTCCTATCCCTTTCTGAGGGCTCCTCAGTCAGAAACCCCTCCGATCGTCAAATTGACTACCTTGCCCACTCAGTCTTTGAAGCTTCAGGAGCGGCGCTTTTTCCATCTTTCGTGGCGACTTGGGTCACTAAGGCAATGGCCGCTTGGGCAGAAGTCTTAATTATTGCCTTCCAGGGTACCAATCTTCCTCCGGAGGCAACCAGGGTCGCCAGGCAGATAATTCATGCAGCGGACTTTGTAGTGGACGCTTCTTTAGATGCCACCAATTGCGCTGCTCAAACTGCCGCTAATGCGATCTCCATTAGAAGAGCCCTATGGTTCCGCGACTGGCAGGCGGATGCCACATCTAAAAGATAGTTGACTTCTCTGCCCTATCAAACTGGTCTTTTTGGAGAGAAACTGGACCAGCTCATTTCTTATACTACTGGGGTAAAGAGTAAATTCCTTCCTCAACAAAAGGCTGTTCGGCCGTTTCGGAGCCAACAGCCGACGCGTTTTCGACCTTTTCACAACAATTCCAGTTGGTCCTCCGCTACCTTCTCTTCCGGATCAAGTCTGTCCCCGTGCGGAGACAGAGGCTCCCAGGTCTCATACAAACCTAACCGCTCTTGGAAGCCCAGGCCAAGGGCATCTGGATCTAGGAAAGCCAGATCCCATAGATCTTCTACACAATGACTTGTGTGGTATCCGTCAGACACCGACAAAGTAGGCGGTCGACTACTTTCCTTCAGTCACACCTGGCTCGCGGTCGTCCACGACAAGTGGGTCAGGGAGCTGGTGTCCTCCGGATACAAGATAGAATTCTCTTCTCCCCCTCTGACACGTTTCTTCTGGTCCTCACCCCCCCCAAGAAAAAGACAAGAGCCTTCCTTTGGGCTGTTCAGGCTCTGCAAAGGGACGGAGTCATCATTCCGGTCCCTCATCGCGAAAGGTTCGGGGGTTTTTATTCAAACCTTTTTGTGGTCCCAAAGAAGGACGGGACGATGCGGCCCATACTGGATCTCAAACTGTTCAATCAGTTTGTTAAGGTACGGCGATTCCGAATGTAATCTGTCCGATCAGTTGTCGCTTCCATGGAAAAAGGAGAGTTCCTAGCATCCATTGACATCAAGGACGCTTACCTTCACACTCCGATCTGCCCGTCCCACCAGCAGTTCCTCCGTTTTGCAATTCACGAGGAACACTTCCAGTTCATTGCCTTGCTCTTCGGACTCGCCACCGCCCCCAGGGTCTTTACCAAGGTCATGGCGGCTGTCATAGCCATTCTCCACTCTCGGGAAGTGGTGGTGTTACCATATCTGGATGACCTGCTCATCAAGGGTCCGTCCCTTCCAGCCTGCGAGGAATCCGTGGAATAACAGTAAATACACTTTCTCGCCTGGGATGGAAGATAAACTTTCGAAAAGTCTTTCCCAAAACCGGCCCAGCAGATTTCCTTTTTAGGAATGATCTTGGACACTTCCCGCGGGTTGGTCGTTCTCCCTCCAGAAAAGACCCAAGCCTTACAACAGGCAGCACAGACTCTCTCCCGAATGGTTTCTCACTCCGTTCGTTTCAGCATGAAAGTTCTCGGAAAGATGGTGGCAGCGATGGAAGCAGTCCCATTCGCACAGTTCCATCTCCGTCCCTTACAACTCGCGTTGCTGTTAGCTTGGGACAAGAACCCGTTTTCCCTGGACCATCGGTTCCTTCTGTCACTGCGGGTCAGACAAGCCCTTAAGAGGTGGACACTTAGGACCTCCCTGAATCAAGGGAGGTCCTTTCTCCCAGTAAGATGGTGGGTAGTAACCACCGACGCAAGTCTTCTGGGCTGGGGTGCGGTCTTTCGTCACCACACGGCACAGGGTCGTTGGTCACGTCTCCCCATCAACATTTTGGCAATACCTGCGACCATCTTCTCGCAGGTCACCCCATCAGGATCCAATCCGACAACGCTACGGCTGTAGCGTATATCAACTGCCAGGGAGGTACTCGGAGCAGGAAGGCCATGCACGAAGTGAGTCACATCCTCCATTGGGCCGAGACCAACCATTCGCCCATCTCAGCAATCCACATCCCGGGCGTAGACAATTGGGCGGCAGACTTTCTCAGTCGCCAGGGCCTTGCCTCGGGAGAGTGGTCTCTTCATCCGGAAGTCTTTCAGCAGATTTGTCATCGTTGCGGGACTCCGGATGTGGATCTCATGGCCTCAAGACTAAACAACAAGGTTCTTCGATTCATTGCCCGAACGTGCGATCCATGCGCCGTCGGAGCGGATGCCCTAGTTCTGTCGTGGCACCGGTTCCGGCTCCCGTACATCTCCCCCCCCCCTCTTCCCTTGCTTCCGAGGGTCATCAAGAAGATCAGAACAGAGGGAGTACCAGTGATCCTAGTCGCGCCAGATTGGTCGCGCCGAGCATGGTACACAGAACTGATACATCTAATCGCCGATGTCCCGTGGCGACTTCCGGATCGCATGGATCTACTCTCACAGAGCCCGATTTACCACCAGAACTCCGGGGCTCTGTCTTTGACGGCGTGGCCATTGAATCCTGGATTTTAGCACAGGCTGGGTTCTCTCATGACGTGATTTCCACCATGATTAGTGCTAGGAAGCCTGTGTCCATGCGCATCTATCACTGCACCTGGAAAACCTTCTTTTCCTGGTGCAAGAATCATGATCGATCCCCTCTGGTGTTTTCCATTCCGGCCATTTTGTAATTCCTTCAATCCAGATTAAAGTCAGGCCTCGCGCTTAGCTCGCTCAAGGGCCAAATTTCAGCCTTGTCTCTTTGCTGGCCACACCCCTTTCCTACTTTCCTTTAGCCAGTCGCCGGCGTGCGTTTAAAATCGCGCACTCTTTTTATCCTATATGACGTGTCTTCCTCCTCTTCTTTTGAGCTGGCCACGCAACACCCCCCCCCCCCTCCCCCCGCAGCGCGTGTTTTTTCTGCGCACCTTCTTCTGCTCCTATCTCGGACCTTCTCCTTCCCGGCTGTTCACGCCCCTGGCGTGTCAGCCAATCGGAAGGGGACCTTCGTTTTCACCTGTTGGCAGAATGTCCTGACTGTTGACGCCCCTGGCGTGTCAGCCAATAGGACGCTGGCTTTCTCTTTTGCCTGCCGGCAGATTGCAGCGGTGGTGGGGACAAGCAGAGTAAGAATGAGTCTATTCACACTACCATATCCTACGTGCTCTGCAGTCCTGCTGGAGCTCTGCTCACGGGGGACACAGCTATATTTTGCGCTCTCTACAGGCAGCTTCCTCAGCTCTTTCTGCTGTTGTCGCTGGCATCAGGTAGGCTCTGTCAATGGACAATAGCCTTTTCTTGGCAATTATTCATAGTCTGAACCTAATGGAGGACGAGGCACCTGATCAGGAGCACTCTGTTTCCTTCAAACAGGTAAAATGTCCTTCCTGGAATTTCCCTAATCACGGGGAATTTGAAGCAATTATGTCTAAACACTGGGATCACCCTGAAAAGCGTTTCCCAGGAAGGAAGCAGCTAGATATTCTCTATACCTTTAGGCCAGACCTCGTTGGTAAATGGGCAGAATCCCCTAATGTGGATCCGCCGGTTTCTCGCCTGTCTTCCAAGACAGTCCTGTCTCTACCAGACGGTGCATCTCTTAAGTATTCTACAGATAGACAGATTGAATCCTTGGCTAAGTCAGCCTTTCAAGCAGCTGGCGCCTCCCTCTGTCACATATTTGCCTCCACCTGGGTGGCAAAGTCCATGTCTGCCTAGGCAAGAATGCTTTGTCAGAGTATTCTAGCGGCAGCTTCTCCGGATGAAATTGCAGATCAGATTGCCCTTGCCGGCAAGTATCTCATGACCGCTTCTTTAGATGCGGCTGGTTGCTTCGCCAGGGCTACCAGCAACATCATTGCTTTACTCCACATTCTCTGGTTAAAAGCTTTTAATGCGGATCCGCCGTAAAAAATGTCCCTCACTGGTCTTGCCTTCCAAAGCTTTAGACTTTTTGGTCCAAGCTGGATCAAATAATTTCGGATGACACCGGCAGGAAAAGCACCTTGCTTCCCCTGTCCAAGCCTAAATGTCCTTTTCTCGTTCGCCTTATTGGGGGACACAGAGACCATGGGTGTATGCTGCTGCCACTAGGAGGCTGACACTATGCACAAAAAAAGGTTAGCCCCTCCTCCGCCATATACACCCCACCGACCGGCAGGAAGTTCCTCAGTTTAGCTTAGTGTCAGTAGGAGGTGGACACGGGTCTTTGATTAGACCCATATCTACCTCGATGTGCGTCGTTTCTTTTCAGGTTTTTCCGGAGGGATACAGTGTGAATAGTCACATCTGTAGTCCCACAAAGAGACTATGAGTACGGCGTGCACTGCCACCCCGTATCCTCATAGGTCTACAGCAGGACCAAGACCCCTAACATGGATGTGGCGTTCCAGATGGTCCTCGCTCCCCGTCTCCCACCCACTCGCCTACCAGAGCCGGTCGGTCGGTTGAGGCGCAGGATACTCTCCTTGAAACAGTACGCTGGATGAAACGGATCAGGAAGGTAAGTATGAGACCTGAGTCCCATTCTCCCCTGCGGGTTCCACGCCAGGCCACTCCATGGATTCTTCGGCAGCGGTCGCTGTGACAGTGCTGCGACGCCTCCGCGTCGTCTCCAGGCGGCTGCTGCAGCTATTTAGGCCCTGGCTGGTTATCGGACAGCTCTTCCCCCCCCCCCCCCCCCCTCTGCCGGGTCCTAGCTGTCCTCAGTAGCGGCCACCGCGGCGGTTCTGCGACGCCTCCGCGCCGCCCTGTGCAGGCGGCCGCCTCTCCTAATCCAGGCCCCGGCTTCATCTGGGGCCTTGTCCGGCGTCGCGGCCACGCCCCCCGCCTCCATTCTCGGGCGGGCTTCCCTCCCGCCCGCTCTAAGCCCGCCCACGGCCTTCTCCCCTCAGGTTGAGCGTCCCGGAGGCGGCGCCGTCCCTCCCACCCTACCATCTTAGCGGGTGGCACCATTTTTATCATCGGCGCCTAGCCCCGCCTACCTCCCTCCTCTGCATCTGCAGGAAAGCGCGCGCTTCCTTCTCGGCTCCTCTCTGGCTGCCGCCATTTTCGCAGCCTGTCAGCCGGACGCTGTTCCGTCAGCCGTGCCCCTGCAAACCGGACGAACCGTGCATCTCCATTTATTGGAAGCTGCGATAGGACACCGGACCGTGAGTAGCTCTGCATACTGCAGACTGACACCCTCCTCTGCCTCCTGTCCCCCAACCTTCCGGCAAGGCTTCAGTGACTGTCCGTCAGTATGTCTAATTCTAAGTCTGACCGCGCTCGTCCCCCTGCCTCCTCTGGCACCTTAGTCAAGTACTTTGCGTGCTCTTCTTGCAATCGCAAACTTCCCTCAGGTCAGTTCACTCCCCTCTGCCTGGACTGTAGCAATCCAATCCAGCCCGACGCCGCTCAGGAGCCATCCATAGCCCCAGTGGTGAGTGAGCCCCCCATGCCGGGCTGGGCCTCCTCTCTATCACAGTCAGTGGCAGACCTCACCAAGGTGTCTCAGTCCCTAGTAGCCGTTCTGGACAAGTTGCCCTTGGGAGCTTCGGCGGGACCCAGCACGTCTCAGGACGTCCCATCTGAGCCAGCCAGCGGCAGTCGCAAGCGGCACAGGCAGGACCTCCAGGCGGAGTCCTCCCCTCGTCCTACCTCACCCCATAGTCCCCAGCAGTCTCCCTCTCAGGCCTCCTCTCCCGAGTCAGGTGAAGCGCTTTCGGAATCGGAAGGGGTCTTAGAGCTGGATTCGGACCAGGATGCGAACATGAAGGTTACGGTGCAAAACCTCATTGCCGCGATTCACCATACCTTCGACATCGCTGACGCCCCTGCGAAATCCTCAGATCAGGAGGTTTCGTTCAGACGGGCGGAAACACCATCCAGGGTGTTTCCCTTCCATTCTGAGTTTGGAAAGATTTTTACAAAGGAGAGAGAAGATCCGACCAGACGCTTTCAAAGAGGAAAGCGTCTCGGCGTGCTGTACCCGTTTGCTAAAGAGCTCACGGACAACTGGGCCGCTTCTCCCTCGGTGGACCCTCTCGTGTCCAGACTTTCTAATAGTACGGTCCTTCCGCTGTCAGGTGTGGCATCTCTAAAAGATTCTAATGATAGGATCATAGAATCTCTAGCAAAATCTGCCTTCCAAGCGGAATCAGCAGCGGTATGTCCAGTCTTTGCTTCTTCTTGGGCAGCAAAGGCCATATCCACTTGGGCAGACGACCTTCGGCAGGGCATTCTGGATAAGGCACGACCAGAGCATTTGGCCGATCTCGCCAATCAGATTTCCCATGCGGGGGATTATCTGCTTTCTGCATCCTTGGATGCCGCATCTTGCGCAGTTCAGGCATCAAGTAACATCGTGGCAATCCGACGTACAATTTGGCTCAAGGCCTGGCAGGCGGACTTGTCCTCTAAAAAGTCTCTGACCAATCTGCCTTTTCAGGGAGTGCGTCTCTTCGGATCACAATTGGATCAGATTATTAAGGACGCTACCGGAGGTACGAGTTCTCTTCTCCCCTCCAAGCCTCGCAGACCTCCTCCAAGGCGTCAGTTTCGTCCCTTTCGGACTTTCCGCCGTTTCAATACGGCGGAAAACCCTTCCAACCAGCAAAGGCCACAGGCACGTCAGGAAAGAAAGAAGGTTTCCTTCAGGCCCACTCCGTCCTGGCGGTCCCACTCTTCCCAGGGAAGACCGTCCAGATCTAGATCTGGACGGTCTACATCCGCATGACTACCATCGGTCTCCCGTGGGTCCCTTCCAATTGGGAGGTCGACTTCTTTTCTTCAGCGACGTCTGGCTCGCCTCAGTAGAGGACGCTTGGGTCAGAGAGGTTGTATCAACAGGATACAAAATAGAGTTCATTTCTCTTCCACGGGATCGTTACTTCCAATCCCGTCCGCCGAGGGATCCGGCCTTGGTCCCGGGGTTCGGTTCAGCCATCGCCTCTCTTCTCAGCTCCGGGGTGATTGTGCCCGTTCCCGAATCGGAACGCTTCACAGGGTTTTATTCAAACCTGTTTGTGGTGCCGAAAAAGGACGGGGCAGTTCGGCCCATCTTGGATCTCAAGTTACTCAACAAGAGAGTTCGTCTTCGCCACTTCCGGATGGAGTCAGTACGCTCGGTAATTGCTTCCATGGAGGAGCAGGAATTCATGGGTTCCATAGACATCCAAGACGCCTATCTACATGTGCCCATATTTCCCGGACATCAGAAGCTCCTGCGGTTTGCGATTCACCACGAACATTACCAGTTCGTTGCGCTTCCTTTCGGGCTCGGCACCGCTCCCAGAGTCTTCACGAAGATTATGGCGGCGTTGATGGCCTTGTTGAGGATCAGAGGTCTCGTTCTTTTTCCGTACCTCGACGTCATCCTGATCAAGGCTCCCTCCTTTCAACAGGCCCACCTAAGTGTGGCGATCGTTCTAGACACCCTGTCCAGTTTTGGATGGATTGTCAACCGGAAAAAGTCCTGTCTGGTCCCTACTCAACGTCTTGTGTTTCTGGGCCTTCTGTTCGACACTCGTCGGTCAAGGGTATTTCTCCCACAAGACAAGATCCTTTCCCTGCAGCAGGGCGTGCGATCATTACAGATCACACGATTTCCATCCCTCAGGACAGCCATGAGGGTCCTGGGGAAGATGGTGGCGGCGATAGAGGCAGTTCCCTTTGCCCAATTTCACGCCAGGCCACTCCAGCAGGCCATTTTGTCCAGGTGGAACAGGTTGGCTCTGTCTCTGGATCGTCCGGTTCGCCTTTCATGCCGGATCAAGCGGTCTCTCAACTGGTGGTTGACGTCTCCCCTCATTCTCTTGGGGCGGTCTTTTCTTCCCGTTCACTGGCAGATTGTCACTACGGACGCCAGCCTCATCGGCTGGGGTGCAGTGTTCCGCAATCACACTGTTCAGGGTCGATGGTCGACTCAGGAATCAGCTCTGCAGATCAATGTCCTAGAGATAAGAGCGATCCATCTAGCCCTCGTCCACTGGGAAAGGCGCCTCAAGGGCCTGCCTGTCAGGATTCAGACAGACAATGCCACAGCGGTGGCGTATATCAACCGCCAAGGGGGAACACGGAGTGTCTCAGCTCTGGCGGAAGTGTCCAGAATTCTTCAATGGGCAGAGACCTTTGTTCCAACGATTTCCGCGGTTCACATTCCCGGCGTGGACAACTGGGCCGCCGATTTCCTCAGCCGCGAGGGTCTCGCGGCAGGGGAATGGTCCCTACATCCGGACGTGTTTCATCTGCTCTGCCGTCGGTGGGGAACTCCGGATGTAGACCTCATGGCATCTCGCCTCAATAGGAAAGTCCCACAATTCGTGTCCAGGTCTCGGGACCCTCTGGCAGTGGGCGCCGATGCTCTGGCCGTCCCTTGGTCACAGATCGAGCTCCCCTACCTGTTCCCTCCTCTGCCTCTTCTTCCCAAGTTGTTGAAGAAAATCAAAGCAGAGGGGATTCCAGTCATCCTCATCGCCCCGAATTGGCCCAGAAGGTCTTGGTTCGCGGACATTGTCAACCTTCTCGCGGACGCCCCCTGGAAGCTTCCCGACAGGGCAGATCTGCTGTCTCAAGGCCCGATTTGCCACCCCAATTCTCGGTCGCTCAATTTAACGGCGTGGCTGTTGAGACCGAGGTTTTGAGACGGGCAGGATTCTCTGATCGGGTATTTCATACCATGATCCGCGCCAGAAAGCCGCCTTCTTCGAAGATCTTATACCGTACTTGGAAAGCCTATTTCTCCTGGTGTGAGACCAATGACATCGCGCCCTTGGTTTTTTCGCTCCCTTCTATTCTAGCGTTTCTGCAGGCAGGGCTGGATGCGGGGCTTGCTCTCAGTTCCTTGAAGGGTCAAGTTTCGGCACTGTCCATTTTATTTCAGAAAACGCTGGCCTCCCGGCCCCAGGTCAAAACCTTCCTCCAGGGTGTGGCTCACACGGTTCCTCCGTACCGAGCGCCCGTGGATCCTTGGGATCTTAATTTGGTTCTTCAGGTGCTGCAGGGTCCACCTTTTGAACCTCTCAGGGACGTTTCCCTTTCCCTCCTTTCTTGGAAAGTGGCCTTTCTGGTGGCCATTACCTCCATCCGGCGCGTGTCGGAATTAGCAACACTTTCTTGCCGCTCTCCTTCATCAGGACAAGGTAGTTCTGCGGCCTCCGCCCTCTTTTCTTCCGAAGGTGGTATCTTCGTTTCACCTCAATGAGGACATTGTTCTGCCATCCTTCTGCCCGAGCCCAGCTCACCCTCGGGAGTGGTCCTTGAACAAGCTGGACCTAGTCAGGGCATTGAGAGTCTATCTAGCCCGGACGACTTCCTTGCGGAAGTCAGACCCTCTGTTCATCATTCCTGACGGGGCGAGGAAAGGTCACCCAGCCTCAAAGGCCACTATTGCGCGCTGGATCAGATCGGCAATTTTGGAGGCATACCGGGTCAAGCATCGAGTGGCCCCTCCAGGGGTCAGAGCGCACTCTACCCGGGCGGTGGGTGCCTACTGGGCGGTGCGCCACAGAGCTTCCGCGCTGCAGCTTTGCAAGGCTGCAACGTGGTCATCGGTTCACACCTTTGTGAAATTCTACAGGGTCCACACCTACGCTTCGGCGGACGCCAGCCTAGGTAGAAGGATTCTGCAAGCTGCGGTGGCGAGTCCACTGGCCTGATGGAAGTTTGTTTCCCACCCCAGGGACTGCTTTGGGACGTCCCATGGTCTCTGTGTCCCCCAATAAGGCGAACGAGAAAACAGGATTTTTTGGGTTGCTTACCGTAAAATCTGTTTCTCGGAGCCTTCATTGGGGGACACAGCACCCTGCCATGTTCTACAACTCCTGTTCTTATGTTTGTCGGTTTGTTACAGTTGAGTTGTTTGTTCTGTTCTCAATCTATTCTGTTACTTCTCCTACTGCTTTCTCACTAACTGAGGAACTTCCTGCCGGTCGGTGGGGTGTATACGGCGGAGGAGGGGCTAACCTTTTTTTGTGCATAGTGTCAGCCTCCTAGTGGCAGCAGCATACACCCATGGTCTCTGTGTCCCCCAATGAAGGCTCCGAGAAACAGATTTTACGGTAAGCAACCCAAAAAATCCTGTTTTAACAGGAAAAGGTCACTTCAATCTCAAGAGAGATAGTGACTTCCGGTTACAAAATCAAATTTTCTTCCCACTCTTTCCCCAGGAAGACGTTTCTTTCTCTCTGGCCCGCCAAGACATCAGTCGCAGGCCCCAGGGTTTCTTCATGCCGTCTCTTCCCTACTACTCACAGGAGTAATCGTACCCGTCCCCTGGAACTAATGACTAATGGTTTTCGGGTTTTTACTCTATTCCTTTCATAGTCCTGAAGAAAGACTGATCGCTCCATCTGATTTTGGATCTCAAGCGATTCGGTAATCGCCTCCATGGAAACATGAGAATTTCTTCACATTCTTGTTTGTGTTCAGCATTAGAGGATCCTACGGTTTGCGATCCAGGAGGAATCTTTACCAGTTCACGGCCCTTCCTTTCGGCCTGGCCTCTGCCCCCAGATTATTTACGAAGGTCATGGCCATCCTGCGCTTCAAGAGGATTCTCATAATTCCTTACTTGGACATCTTCTGATCAAGGGACTGTCCCGCCCCGATGAGACTGCGCCCCGCTGAGACTGCGACCAGAGTCTTCAAATTACTCTGGACTCTTTGGTCTATCGCAGCTGGATTATCAACAGAAAGTCCTCCCTGACCACAGCTCAGCAGCTGGTGGATCTGGGTATAAGGTTCGACATAAACTAAGCCCGTGTCTTCCTTCTATTGGAGAAGTTTTCATCCCTCTGCCAGGGGATCCGTACTCTAAAGCGACCAGCTTCTCTCCCCCTACGGTCCTGCATGAGAGCTCTACGGAAGAGGATTGCCACCAAGGAAGCTGTTCCTTTTGCCCAGTTCCATAACCGTCCTCTTCAGCTGGCCCTCTGGTCTCCTTCGGACAAGAGGATCGTCTCCCTGGATCGACCCGTGCTTTTACCTCTCTAGGTGAGGCAGTGCCTGACCTGTTGATGCTATCAGCATCAGTCCTATGAGGGAAGTCCTTGTTTCCTGTCCGGTGACAGGTCATCACCACCAACGCCAGTCTCCTCGGTTGGGGAGCATTTTTTTCTTCGTCACACAGCGCAGGGCCACTGGAACGCCCAAGAGGCCGCTCTCCCATCAATCTCCTGGGGATCAGGGCAATTTTCTTTACCCCTCACCACTGGCAGACCCTCTTCGCGGGCCAGCCAGTCCGCGTACAGTCAGACAATGCTACGGCCGTGGCTTACATAAACTGTCAAGACCGAACTCACAGCAAACAGGTTATCATAGACGTAACAAGGATTCTGTGATGGGCAGAACGTCACGTTTCCGCCATATCAGCCGTGCACATTCCGGGGGTAGAAAATTGGGCAGCCGACTTTCTGAGCCATCAATGTCTCGCATCGGATGAGTGGTCGCTCAGCCCCGCCGTCTTCATCCAGATATTCCAGAAATGGGACTCCCCAGACGTCGACCTGATGGCGTCTCAGATGAACCACAGATTCCTCAGTTTGCAGCCAGGTCCTGGGATCCGCTAGCCATTGGTTGCGATTCCAACTGCCTTATCTTTTTCCTCCTCTCCCCTTGATCCGAGAGTCGTGAAAAAGATAAAGGCAGAAGGGATCCCCGTATTCTTGATAGCTCCGGACTGGCCAAGAAGGGCCTGGCGAGCGGAGCTGGTGAACATGCTCATGGACGCTCCCTGGAGGCTTCCAGACCTTCTCTCTCAAGACCCCCCTCTTCCACTAGAGTTAACAGTCTTTGAGTTTAACAGCATGGCCGTTGAGGCCGCAGTCCTCAGGGAGGCTGGTTTTTCCCATCAGGTCGTTCAGGCTATCCTTGCGTATCTACTACAGATACTGAAAGGCCTTCTTCTGGTGGAGTGAGGACAATGGTTTGGTCCTTATGTCCTTTTTTCTTCCTTCCATTCTTTGTTTTCTACAAACAGGTCTTGACTCTGGTTTGTCGCTCGGTCAATTCTTTTCCAATGAAATCTAGCCTCTCGTTCCCAGGTAAAAACCTTTCTTCAAGGAGTCGCCCACCTGGCACCTCCTTATCGTCTTCTGATAGGTCCATAGGATTCTAACCTTTGTCTTTGGCGCGCTCCTTTTGAGCCCATTCAAGAGATTACGTTTTCTCTCCTGTCATGGAAAGTTGTGTTGTTTTCTTAGTTGCAGTACATCCATCAGGAGAGTTTCCAATTAGCGGCATTATCCTACCGTTCCTGATTCTACATCGGGACAAGGTAGTTCTCAGGCCTGTTCCTTCCTTCCTACCTAAGGTGGCCTCTTCATTTCTCATCAATGAAGACATTGTCCATCCTTCTGTCCCTCCACAAGCTGCATCCCGTCAGCTGTCAGAGTTCAAGGACTACTCCTTCTCGTCAATCTGACGTCCTGTTCGTCATCTCTGAATGTCGTCGTAATGGGCTCCCAGCTTCTAGGTTCACTATTGCCGTTGGATTAGTTTGGCAATATTGGAGGCATATCGCTTTCAGGACAGACAGCCTACTCTGGGGGTGAAAGCTCACTCTGCTCAGCGGTGGGGGCCTCCTGGGCTGTTTCTCACCAGGCCTCGGCTTTCCAGATTGTAAGCAGATTGTAAGGCTGTGACCCATGCCCATACCCATGCCTCTACCCATGCCTCGTCTGATGCAGGCCCGGGAACGAAGGTGCTGCAGGCGACTGTTACGTATCGGCTGACCTGAGTCCGTTTTAACTTGCTTCTATTGTTTCCACCCTAGGGACTGCTTTGGTACGTCCCATGGTTACCTGTGTCCCCCAATGAAGCGATAAAAAGCGATTTTTGGTACTCGCCGTAAAATCTTTCTTGGAGCCTTCATTGGAGGACACAGTGTTATGGTTGCGGATCGCACTAAATATAAAATATAATAAAGTGCGATCGCAACCCAGAGTCCACCGTGCAGAGATGGTAAACTGCTGCTCGGTAATGGCGGACACTACCTGAACACCGGTGGAGTAACCGCTGACCCGGTGTGTCCAGAAGTGAATGTTACAGCACAGAGCCGCAGAAAGAGACGCTGAAGCCTGTTACCTCACAGACTACGGCTTAGGGAACCGCTACTGCGGCGCCAGGGATTAACCCTAGAGAAACGCTGTGCCCTGTTAGCAGTCACAGGGTGCAGCCGACAGTTGTGTTACCCCACTGCTTGCGGACAGCGCCGCCCTAGCGGATGCCACTAGCCAGCCTAAGCTTAGCACTGGAAAGCGCAGTAACTGTGCACGGCACCACTGAGACGGACACTGCGGCGTATGCGGTACAGAGATGTCTCGTGCAGATGACACACTCTGGCATAACGTGTGAGAGGAGCCGGAAGCACTGCAGCGCTATGCTGTGCCACCGCTCGGCACTGACTCAGAACTCTAAACCCTACCAACATGCGTATCAGAGGGAAGGGGTTTCATAATGAGTCATTCAGCGGTTCGCAAGCATCCATCATCACACACCTCACTACCAATTACTGACTATACTAGCGCATGGCCGTGTGGCCATGCGACTCTTTTATAGCAGTGTCCTTGCGGGACCTTCCTAGTGGTCCAATGGGAGCAGCAATAGGACCTGAGCATGTGACCTCAGACCTCCAATGAGAGGACTTCCCACGGACATGCTCAGTGGGCTGAAAGAAGGGCTTAGTCCCAAGAGCTGCTTGCTGCTGGCTATTGCAGGTTATTATAGCTGAACCCTGATTGGCAGCAGTAACCAAGCCAACAGTAGTAGACTGAGCAAGACGCCGGGAACGACGTCTTTGCTGAGCAGGCTCCTCTGCGGCCGGAGAGAAATGGGAGACCGCAGAAGGCAAGGCTTGAGATTCCTCCTATGTAGAGGCAGGAACCTGATGCCTAACACTCAGCACTCTCTCTAATTGTTTGTACCATTATTGGGCCTATGTGCCTTCGTTGCTGGGTTGGTACATATGTTAAGTTTTTGGTTGCTTCTACTGTTTTAACACTAACTGAGGTACTTTGTGCCTTTTGGTGGGTGTATTCTGCGGAGGAGGAGCTATTTTCCTTTTTTGCCTAGTGTCAGCCTCCTAGCAACTGCAGCATACACCCATAGTGACCTGTGTCCCCCAATGAAGGCTCCAAGAAAGAGATTTTTTGGTGCGTACCAAAAATCCCTCTTTTTTGCCATTTCACCACACTTGGATTTTTTTTTTTATTGCTTTCCGGTACATTAAATGATAAAATCATGTTGGCATCCAAAAGTACAACTCGTTCTGCAAAACACAAGCCTCTATATGGCTATGTGGACAGAGCAATAAAAAAGTTATGACCCTTGGAAGAAGGAGGAAAAGCCCAAAGAAAACAAGAAAATCGCCTGATCGGGAAGGGATTAATATTCTCATTACTATATACTTGGTGCATATTAGGTAATTGGTATTCATGCATTTTTTCGATATTCATGTACCTTTTTTGACTTTTCTTAAAAAAAAAATCATCTGCCATCCACAAACACAATCCTTGATTTATTTTTTTCACTGCTTTGTTCTGTTAGACCGAACGTCAGGTGTCCCGGTGGTTTGCGCAGTGTCTACGAGAGCAGGCAATGTTGCTGGAGATCATCTTCCTCTATTATGCCTACTTTTCCATCTCCCCCTCCAACCTCCTGGCACTCGCCAAGCTGTTCAAAGAACAAGGTTTTGGACGGAGACAACAAAATCGTCACTTGATTGAGCAAAGCTTTGACCCTTTAATAGACCGAATCGGGTGAGTGTTCATAATTGTGTGTCAGCAGTTCCTGTGGTCATCTACATTGCCTAGATTAAAGGAAGATGTTGGTAATAAATGATTTCTTTCACTAAACATATAGATGTATTATCATATATATCTAGTAGATGCTGGATGTGCCCCTGCTTGGAGAACCAGCTTATGCATTTCTGCATCCAGGCAGATGATACGAGGAATTCTGGTCCCCATATTAGTGCTGGTCTCAGAGTTTGGACCCCCGTCTGTCAGATATTCAAGGGATATGCATCTTGTACATTTATAACATATACTTGGAATTGATCCACTCACTATTCCACTTGCAGCGCTGCTCATCAAGGCCCCATTCTTGATACATGCAGGTCCCATTACATTTATTACTGACCCGCAGATAGTTGATGTAAAAAGCTTGTTTTCAGTATCTGAAGATTCCTCCTTTTTGCATTACAGATATTTTGAAGTTCTCATCCTGTTGGAAGGCATCGACATGGACTCTGTTCAGGACTACGTTTTCAAGGATGAGCTCGAGCACCCTTTTACCAACGAGCAGCAGTTCTGTAAGGTGAGGTTTGCCCTGATCGGCCCTGAAACTGACTTGTTTACCCCCACCCAACCACATCCCATTAATGCCAATTCTACAGGACATGGACAACATCTTGCTAACGTTTGGGGATATCCCTCACCACGCTCCCGTCCTCCTAGCCTGGGCTCTGCTGCGGCACACTCTGAGTCCAGATGAAGGGGCCACGACCATCCGAAAAATGGGCAGCATTGCCGTCCAGCTCCACGTGTTCAAGTATTTGACAAGTATGCTGCGAGCCCTTGGTAGCGGTGAGAATAATGTAAGAATCCAATGCAATGATGAGCAGGATTTCACTAAACGACATGATTATAATTTTTATTTTGTATTACTATTGCAGTGTACCACCAGCACGGCATGTCTGTGCGTCTACAGTCTGCTGTGTTTTGCCTTGACTTCCATGGAAGAGCATACGTTGGGCAAACAGCAGGTAAAAGTTGGAATATACATCTAGACTTATCTAATCATATTAGTATTAATCCATTTAATAAATATTGTCATCCCGTCAGGATATTATTGATACGGCTTGTCAAGTGCTGACCGCCCCAAACCTCTCAGATCTCTTCTGGAATACGGTGAGTACCTGGGATCATACAATAGGTTTTGGAGATCTTTTGACATGTCATAGAGATATGTCAGAAGTTTTAGTCAGTGGGAGTCCAGGTGCTGAGACGAAAGGCTGGAAGCGCTCAGAAAAGCCCTGCTTTCCTCTAAGACTGAAGGTGAGCTCTATAGAAAGTCTGTCCAGTGTCTGAGCAGATCTGCACTCTGTTGATTAAGCTTGTCTCTCTTCCTTTTGTTTTGACAATCGTGTGGTCACGGCACCTGGACCCCAACTGAGCAAATCTTGTGACATATCAGAAGTTTTGTAAAAGTTCAGTTACACTTTTAATGAGTTGTCCACTACTTGGATAACCTCTTATTTAACTTCCAAATCCAACAAGAAAAGCTTATACTCGCCTCCTGCACTGATGTCGGCCCCGGGTCTCCCAGTGGTGGCGTCGCATTGATCAGCATCCACTAATGGGCTGCAGCACTCACACCTCCCTGGACATCAGAGTTTCGTCTCAGAAGTGTGAGCGGAGCAGCCCAGGAGTGCTGGAAGACCCGTCGTCAAAATCGCTATGCCAGTGCTTGTGCAGGAGGAGAGCGTAAGCTTTTCTTGTTTTATTTGGGGTACTCTGGAACTTAAGACTGGATTGTTCAAGTAGTGAACAACCACTTTAAGCAAGTTCTGCATACCTTTTTAAAAGACCACTGCAGTGAGGTGTTTTTTTTCTTTTTTTTCTCTATTTCTCCCTTTGCAGTATTACAGCCACTGGTTGCCCTTTTCAGCGGACCTCCGGTCCGTTCCAGCTTCATGTGGCCGCATTTCTAACCCACCAATTCACACACTTTTTACATTTGCTCGAAACGAGTCCCCAGAACGAGGCACTAAGAACGTCACATCCGCCTCCACACAATGGGTTACACCTGCAGTCATGTGACGCAAGAACGGGACAGCACTCCACAGAAAACGGCAGGAAATGACAACCTATGAGTTTCTTACTGCACTCATTAGACATGATTGCTACCACTGGAGTGCTCCTTTAAAGATTTTTGGACCTTGTAGTATTCGTGTACATCTTGCCTTTCCTATAACGCCTCCTGGTTTGTGTTTGCGGTAAGGTGATTGTTGACATGTCTTCCTTCAGGACACCACCATAGGCCTCGGGATCTTACTAGACAGCGTGTGTACAATGTTCCCCTATCAGTTGGCTCCGCTGCTTCAGTTGTTTACTGCTCTCGTCTCAAACAAGTCCACGGCTCGGAAGGTAACGAGATAAATGAACTAAATATCTCGACTCTTTTATAAAATCGTTGCACTTAGTTCTGGTTGTTTGTGTTTTCCCAGGCCTATAGCTTCCTGGATAGGATGGCATTTTACACCGAGCATTATAAGCACAAGCCCCACGATGTCATGTCACATGATGATGAGACACTGTGGAGGAGACAGAGCACCAAACTGCTGTATGCTTTAGGTAATTGTCTGACTTCTATGTATAATATGTTTTGTGTTGTCTCGAAATGGGCTGATCTATGATTAGTGACCGGACACCAACAACGTCAGAAGTTTTTTAAAATGATTGTACCCTTTAAGGAGGACCTTTAACTAGTTTGAGCATGTGAGATTGGCCACATCATGGAATAGTGGCTGCAGAGATGAATAAAACGAAAGGTGTTTTTTTTTAATTTTTTTTATTTTCTCATCTCCCGTGCGGAAACATCAGCTAGTAAAGTTTGTGGCAACTAATATGATAATTTCCACTCCATCCTAGGGGGACTTACAGATTTATTTCTGGGGAGGGTCTCACTTTTTTTTCCCTGGATAGCGGTACCCCATTATAACTAGGATGAAGAAGGGAGCAGTGGCCCACAGAGAAGGTCAGAACCGGCTTTCTCTGTGTATGATATTTAATAGGTCGCACTGATCTCACTGCCAGCACCTACTGTTATTACAAGAGAAGAGCTGTGCATCATTACAGACACGGCTCTGTATCTATCTCAGGCATCAGGGAATACTTTGGAGCTGTGTGTGCAATGACACACAGCTCTGCTCTCCTCCTGCGCAGCTGCCGGCTGTGTGATGAGTCTGACCTGGTACGTCACATCAGTCTTACCAGATCAAACAGTGAAAGTTTGTTCTGACTTTTCTCTAGGGACATTTTCTTTTTTTTCCCTTATATGAAGACCCTGTCATGATCTCAGTGCGGGTTTGACTCGCACACGTGGGGTTAATGTTTGGAACCAGTGCTGATGACTGGCATTTCTGGGGTTAAAGGTTGTGATCCCGATGCAGGCTTACCTGCACACCTGGGGCTATGATTGTGGCCTCTCCCTGGTTCTGGGGGAGGCTTCTTATAGCCTCAGGACGCTCCCATCCCTGTCAGTTATACTCTTGCCCTTGGGATTGTGTGGTGACCCCTGAGTGTGTTAGTGCTGTGTTCTGGTTGCTTGATTCTCTGTGTATGACTCGGTCTGTTCCCTGGATATCGCTTTGGATTCTGCCTGGTACCTCCTATGTCTGTTTGGTTTTGATCTCTGCTTGGGCCTGATTATCCGCTTATTGACTCCCAATTGGTCACACACTGCAAGATAGGGACAGTTAGGCTCAAGGTTCCGATCAAGGTGATGGCCATTGACTCATCTCCCCTCACTAAGGAGGGAATTCGCTTTGTCTGATGTGTTTTCGCTCAGAGTGGGCGCTACTCATGTGGAATACATAAGTTGTTTTGTGCTGGACAATCTACCTGCAGGTTTGGTGTTGGGCTTGCCCTGGTTACAACACCATAACCCAGTTATTAACTGGAAAACGGGGGAGATTGTACAATGGGGGTTTAATGATTTTGAGTTATATGATAAATCCACACTGCTGGTTGAACCTGTTAAATCTGTGTCTGTATCATCTGTCGAGCTGGAAGGTATTCCGGAATGCCTGAAGGACTTCGAAGATGTATTCTCCGAAAGCGAGGCCGAGACGTTACCGCCACATAGACCCTTTGACTGCGCTATTGAGCTGGTCCCGGGGGCTAAATTACACCAAAGCCCGTCTGTTTAATTTATCCGGTCCTGAGCGCTTGGCTTTGAAGGAGTACATTACTGAAAGTCTGCGCAAAGGACACATACGTCCTTCAGTCTCACCTGTGGCGGCAGGTTTCTTTTTTGTAAAGAAAAAAGATGGCGGGTTACGTCCCTGTCTCGACTTCCGGGAGCTTAATCAAGTTACTGTACGGAATACGTACCCCCTTCCGTTAATTCCCGATTTATGTAACCAACTATCAGGGGCAAAGTGGTTTTCTAAACTGGACCTTCGGGGGGCATATAATTTGATAAGGGTCCGAGAGGGGGATGAATGGAAAACCGCGTTCCTCACGACCGAGGGACTATTTGAAAATTTAGTCATGCTGTTTGGTCTTACCAACGCCCCTGCCATATTTCAGAATTTCATCAACGTGGTATTCTCGGATCTCATTGGTCGTTTTGTCGTTATCTACTTAGATGATATTTTGATATATTCCCCCAACAAGTATTCTCATTTGGAACATGTACGAACTGTGCTCCAAAGGCTGAGAGAAAATCATTTGTATGCCTAATTGGAAAAATGTGTATTAAATGTGTACAAGAGTTGTCCTTTTTGGGGTTAATTGTATCCGGTGAGGGTTTTCGCATGGACCCCAAGAAGGTGCAGGCCATTGCGGATTGGGTGCAACCCCGAGATCTTAAGGGTCTTCAGCGCTTCTTGGGGTTCGCCAATTATTACCGCAAATTTATCCGGGGGTTTTCGCAAGTGGTCAAACCTCTCACGGATCTAACATGCAAAGGTGCGGATGTGAGAAATTGGTCCTCGCTCGCAAAAGAGGCCTTTGTGACGCTGAAAAAATGTTTTATGTCTGCTCCTGTGCTAGTGCAGCCAGATCTGTCCAAACCATTCGTCGTGGAAGTGGACGCCTCTGAGGTGGGGTGGGGGAGGTGTTGTCCCAAGGGCCTGCCACTCTAACCAACCTCAGGCCATTTGCTTTCTTTTCCAAGAAGTTCTCTGCTGAGGAAAGAAATTACGACGTAGGCAATAGAGAGCTTCTTGCGGTCAAATTGGCGTTTGAAGAATGGAGGCACTTTTTGGAGGGGGCCAGTCACCCGGTTACGGTGATCACGGATCACAAAAATTTGTCGTACATTGAGTCTGCTAAAAGAATAACGCCCAGACAAGCCCGTTGGTCACTTTTTTTTTTCCCGTTTTCAGTTTACAATTACATTTCGTCCAGGGTCTGAGAATGTCAAGGCTGACGCCTTATCACGCAGTTTTCAGACGGTGTCGCCCCCTGAGCCACCGTCCTCCATTCTTCACCCTGGGGTTGTGATAGCAGAGGTCTCATCTGAATTGGAAAGGGAGATTCAGGGGGCCCAGTCGCAGGCCTCGGCGGCCAAGCCGGAGGGGAAGTTGTTTGTCCCAGAGCAACTTCGCCTGAAACTCTTGCAGGAGTTCCATGAATCCAAGCTGAGTGCTCACCCTGGTATTTCAGCCACACGTCTGGCGGTGGCTAGGATCTTTTGGTGGCCTACCCTTGGTTCGGACATAAAAAAATTCATTGCTGGTTGTGGAGTCTGCGCTCGTTCTAAAAGCTCTCATAGCCGGCCGGCAGGGGAGCTGATACCCTTGGCAGTGCCCGAAAGGCCATGGACTCACTTATCCATGGATTTTGTTACCAATCTCCCTCCATCTAAGGGTAATACGGTGGTATGGGTAGTGGTGGACAGGTTTTCTAAGCAGGCTCATTTCGTACCCCTGTCCGCACTACCGTCAGCTGAGACGTTGTCCAGGTTGTTTGTGCAGCATGTGATCCGGTTGCATGGGGTACCCCTGAATGTGGTGTCTGATCGTGGTGTGCAGTTTGTGGCTAAGTTTTGGCATGCTTTCTGCAAAAAATTAGGTATGTCTCTGTTCTTTTCGTCTGCATACCATCCTGAGAGCAATGGGCAGACGGAACGCACTAACCAGTCCCTGGAACAGATCCTCAGGTGTCTAACCTCTGCTAGACAGAGTGACTGGTGCGATGCACTGCTGTTGGCTGAATTTGCCTTCAATAGTCGGGTGAGTCAATCCACTGGTAGGTCCCCTTTCTTGATTAACTATGGGTTCAGTCCTCATTTTGGTGAGTTTTCTCGTCTGGATTCGGGGTGCCCCGGGGCTGAGGACTCTGTTCAGCGGTTAAAAGATACATGGGCAGAAGTCCAGCGGCGTATATCCAGGTCTCAAGGCAGGTATAAGTTTTTCGCGGACAGGAAACGAACACCTGGTCCCATGTTTCGGGTGGGAGAGAAAGTTTGGCTCTCCACGCGAAACATTAAGTTAAAGATTCCGTCAGCCAAGTTAGGACCCAAATTCATTGGCCCGTACAAGATTGTGGAAAAAATCAATCCAGTGGCGTATAGGCTGTGCCTTCCACCCTCTTTCAATATCCCTAACGTCTTCCACAAATCTCTACTGAAACCTTTTGAAGCAGTCCGGGGAGACTCCGAGTCTGGTGCTTCTCCTGTTTTGGTCGAGGGGCAGGTGGAGTACGAGGTTGGTCATATCGTAGATTCCAGGTTGGTTCGGCGGTCGGTACAGTACCTGGTTCATTGGAAGGGGTATGGACCGGAGGACAGGTCCTGGGTACCGGCCTGGTTGATGCATGCTGATCGCCTGGTACGGGCTTTCCATGCTAAGTACCCGGGCAAGCCTGGGGGTCCAGAGGCCCCCCGTTGAGAGAGGGGTACTGTCATGATCTCAGTGCGGGTTTGACTCGCACACGTGGGGTTAATGTTTGGAACCAGTGCTGATGACTGGCATTTCTGGGGTTAAAGGTTGTGATCCCGATGCAGGCTTACCTGCACACCTGGGGCTATGATTGTGGCCTCTCCCTGGTTCTGGGGGAGGCTTCTTATAGCCTCAGGACGCTCCCATCCCTGTCAGTTATACTCTTGCCCTTGGGATTGTGTGGTGACCCCTGAGTGTGTTAGTGCTGTGTTCTGGTTGCTTGATTCTCTGTGTATGACTCGGTCTGTTCCCTGGATATCGCTTTGGATTCTGCCTGGTACCTCCTATGTCTGTTTGGTTTTGATCTCTGCTTGGCCCTGATTATCCGCTCTGTCTCCTCCCTGGTACTGTACTGATATCTTGTGTATGACCTTTTGCTTTGTCTGACCTCCCGTCTGTTTATCCCTCCTGTACCTCGCTGGTCTGTACCGTGCATGACTTCTGCTTTGCCATAATCTTGAGTTCTCTGGCTTCTCTGACACTATTAGTTGAAGCACGCTTTGTCACCTCTGCTGCCCTGCTCCCCAGGTAACTCTTAGCACTGCTTCTGTACTCAGGACACGTGCACTGGCTCTATGAGCAAGTGTAGTGCGGTGTCTCTGACAGACCCCTTGATTAAAGCTACGCAATGGAGATGATAAATTACAAAAATAAAATATATTCAGCTCTGCAGCCGCTATATATGATGTGGCTGGTTTATCATGTTAAATCCCGTAAAAGGTCCTCTTTAAAAGCTTTGTCCACTTTCAGAACTTTTAGGTGCAATCTTCAGTAGTTCTAAAAATTAGACGGAGTATTACTTACCCTCCCTGGGTGACACACCAGTTCTCCGCTATTTCTCTCTGCTCATTTTAGTTTTGTTTGAGAGGGTTTTTTTTTTTTTTTTTAATATTTAATAATTACCGGAGTTTATACCCTAACGTTTTCTAAAAAGGGAAGACCCCTTTAAGTTCTGGTTGCTCTCAGCCACTGCAAGTGGGCCCTTGTTGCCAGTGGATTTATACATCTCCCTAAAAGAAAATCTGCCTCCAAGTTTGACCCCTCCTCCCCCATAAATTAAGCCATTTGTATGGGTCTGTAGCCCAGTAAAAGATGCGCTCATTGGCTCTTGTATGTTGTCAATCCGTTGCCTGACTCTTAAAAGCTCCACTCTCCCTAGTTGGGGGCGTTCTACTGTATATTTCCATTTAGTTCATGTGTACGGTTCTCTAGTTCTTGCATCACATGGTAGGACACTCATTATGGCCTCTCATTTTTGTTTTAGGGCTGGGCCAGACCAATCTGCGTATTCCTCAGGGGACAGTTGGTCAAGTGATGTCTGAGGAACGTGGGTTCTTTGTGCGCTGGGAATACTCGTTCAGTAGCTGGACCCTCTTCACCTGCGAGGTTGAGATGCTTCTTCACGTGGTGTCCACGGCTGGTAAGTAACGCGTCCCTTTGTCTAATCCCGCGGCATTGAGTCATATATCTTTTCGCAGATACTCATCTTCTCCTTCTACGCAGACGTTATCCTGCACTGTCACAGAGTAAAGCCCATCATTGACCTTGGGCACAAAGTTATTAACACAGACCTGTCCATCGCGGATTACCTTCTCCCCATCACCTCTCGGATTTACATGCTATTGCAGAGGTAGGAGGTCAGGAAGGAGGTGAAGCTGCAGCGGGAGTTATATAACCAGACTTGGGTAGTCATTACACTTTCTTACCAGGTTAACAACAGTCATGAACCCTCCAATGGATTTCATTGCCTCCTGTGTGAACTGCCTGACTGCTTTAGCCACACGGATGCCTGGAAAGGTGAGGGCAGATTATGTCCTTGGTAAATATCAGGCAAAATGAAATGGATCTTTCAGCGCCTTGTTTCATCCTATTCCAGGTCTGGACAGATTTGCACCACACAGGATTTCTTCCCTTTGCTGCCAGTTCATCAGGACACATTATCAGGTTCTGTTATACGAGACCTCAGGGGGTCTGTTGTTACCTTTGCCTTCCCATTTATGCCAACTTCACACTTCCACAACTCATGGACTGGCAACAGGTCTCCTGAACCTGTCCAGTTCAGTACAGGAGACCTGCGACCAATTCGTACATCATGCAGCATTGCTGTAATTTTGCACTTTCCAATATTTTTTTTTTTTTTTGATACAGCACTGAAAATATGAATGCAGGAGGATACGGGACACTGCTGGGGATTGAGCAGTCGCACGGGGAATACAGCGTCACAATATCGTTCCTCCGCCTTGTTACTACATTAGTGAAGGTATGACTTTGTGGAACAGCAGTGCTAATTGTTTTCCTTCTTTCAAGTCTTACACATCTCAGGTTTTAATTTTCTGATTTATTTCTAGGGTCAGCTGGGCAGTATGCAAAGTCAGGGACTCGTGCCCTGCATTCTGTTCGTGTTACGAGAAATGCTTCCTAATTACCACAGGTGGCGCTACAACTCTCATGGAGTGAGAGAAAACCTTGGTATGTGATCCAGTCTTTTTTTTTTTTAAATCCTGGCTGCGTGACTGCATAAAGGCATGTTTTACTCTTAAAAAAAAAACAAAAAAAAAACCACTATTGTGAAGTCGGTCTCTGATTCCTGCTGCCGTGGTTTGGGCAACCTGAGTCTGAGGATCAGTTGTTGTTGTTATTATTTATTTATAAAACAGGATTTTTGGGTTGCTTACCGTAAAATCTGTTTCTCGGAGCCTTCATTGGGGGGGACACAGAGACCATGGGTGTATGCTGCTGCCACTAGGAGGCTGACACTATGCACAAAAAAAGGTTAGCTCCTCCTCCGCAGTGTACACCCCACCGACCGGCAGGGAATTCCTCAGTTAGTGAGAAAGCAGTAGGAGAAGAAACAGAATAGATTGAAAACAGAACAAACAACTCAACTGTAACCAATCAACCAAAGTAAGAACAGGAGTTGTAGAACATGGGAGGGTGCTGTGTCCCCCAATGAAGGCTCCGAGAAACAGATTTTACGGTAAGCAACCCAAAAATCCTGTTTTCTTGTTCGCCTTTTTGGGGGACACAGAGACCATGGGACGTCCCAAAGCAGTCCCTGGGGTGGGAAACAAACTTCCATCAGGCCAGTGGACTCACCACTGCTGCCTGCAGAATCCTTCTACCTAGGCTGGCGTCCGCCGAAGCGTAGGTGTGGACCCTGTAGAATTTCACAAACGTGTGAACCGAAGACCAGGTTGCAGCTTTGCAAAGCTGCAGCGCGGAGGCTCTGTGGCGTACCGCCCAGGAAGCACCCACTGCCCGGGTAGAGTGCGCTCTGATCCCTGGAGGGGCCACTCGATGCTTAACCCGGTAGGCCTCCAAAATTGCCGATCTGATCCAGCGAGCAATAGTAGCTTTGGAAGCCGGTTGACCTTTCCGCGCCCCATCTGGAATGACGAAAAGCGAATCTGTCTTTCGCAAGGAAGACGTCCTAGACAGATAGACTCTCATCGCCCTGACCAGATCCAGCTTGTTCAGGGACCGCTCCCGAGGATGAGTTGGACTCGGACAGAAGGACGGCAGAACAATATCCTCATTGAGGTGAAAGGAGGACACCACCTTCGGAAGAAAAGAGGGTGGAGGCCGCAGAACTACCTTGTCCTGGTGAAGTACCAGGAAAGGAGAGCGGCAAGAAAGAGCCGCCAATTCCGACACGCGCCGGATGGAGGTGATGGCCACCAGAAAGGCTACCTTCCAGGAGAGAAGGGAAAGGGAGACTTCTCTGAGAGGTTCAAAGGGAGAACCTTGCAGAACCTCAAGAACCAGATTAAGATCCCATGGATCCACGGGCGCTCGATACGGAGGAGCCGTGTGAGCCACGCCCTGAATAAAGGTTTTGACCTGAGGGCGGGAGGCCAAAGTCTTCTGAAATAAAATGGAGAGTGCAGAAACGTGACCCTTCAAGGAACTGAGTGCAAGCCCCGCATCCAGCCCTGCCTGAAGAAACGCCAGAACGGAAGGGAGCGAAAAGCACATAGGCGCGATGTTATTGGCCTCACACCAAGTGAAATAGGCCTTCCAAGTACGGTAGTAAATTTTGGAAGATGATGGCTTCCTGGCTCGGATCATGGTATGAATTACTCGACCGGAGAATCCTGCTCGTTTCAAAACCTCGGTCTCAACAGCCAGGCCGTTAAATTGAGCGGCCGAGAATTGGGGTGGCAAATCGGACCTTGAGACAGCAGATCTGCCCTGTCTGGAAGCTTCCAGGGGGCGTCCGCGAGAAGGTTGACAACGTCCGCGAACCAAGACCTTCTGGGCCAATTCGGGGCGATGAGAATGCCTGGAATTCCTTCTGCTTTGATCTTCTTCAACAGCTTGGGAAGAAGAGGCAGGGGAGGAAACAGGTAGGGGAGCTCGAACTGTGACCAAGGAATGGCCAGAGCGTCGGCGCCCACTGCGAGAGGATCTCGAGCTCTGGATACAAACTGTGGGACCTTCCTGTTGAGGCGAGAAGCTAGCAGATCTACGTCCGGGGTTCCCCAACGACTGCAGAGCTGAAGAAATACCTCCGGATGTAGGGACCACTCTCCTGCCGCGAGACCCTCGCGGCTGAGAAAGTCGGCGGCCCAGTTGTCTACGCCGGGAATGTGTACCGCGGAGATTGTCGGTACTGAAATCTCTGCCCACTGAAGGATCTTGGACACTTCTGCCAGGGCTGAGGCACTCCGTGTCCCTCCTTGGCGGTTGACATATGCCACCGCTGTGGCCTTGTCTGTCTGAATCCGGACAGGCAGGCCCCTGAGGAGTCTCTCCCAGTGGACGAGAGCCAGATGGATCGCTCGTATCTCTAGAACGTTGATCGGCAGAGCAGATTCTTGAGTCGACCAACGACTCTGAACAGTGTGATTGCGGAACACTGCACCCCAGCCGAGGAGGCTGGCATCCGTTGTTACAATCTGCCAATGAACAGGAAGAAAAGACCTCCCCAAGAGG
This sequence comes from Dendrobates tinctorius, assembly GCF_039654945.1. Lineage (NCBI taxonomy): Eukaryota > Metazoa > Chordata > Amphibia > Anura > Dendrobatidae > Dendrobates > Dendrobates tinctorius. The sequence continues at coordinate 28,928,360 of NW_027361788.1, read as the reverse complement.
ATGAGAGGTGACGTCAACCACCAGTTGAGAGACCGCTTGATCCGGCATGAAAGACGAACAGGGCGATCCAGGGACAGAGCCGACCTGTTCCACCTCGACAGAATGGCGTGTTGGAGAGGTCTGGCGTGAAATTGGGCAAAGGGAACTGCCTCTATCGCCGCCACCATTTTTCCCAGGACCCTCATAGCTGTTCGGAGGGACGGAAATCGTGTGGTCTGCAGCGATCGCACAGCCTGCTGCAGGGAGAGAATCTTCTCTTGTGGGAGAAAGACCCTTGACCGACGAGTGTCGAACAGTAGGCCCAGAAACACAAGACGTTGAGTAGGGACCAGACAGGACTTTTTCCTGTTGATGATCCACCCGAAATCGGAAAGAGTGTCCAGGACGATCGTCAAACTTAGGCGTGCCTGTTGGAAAGAGGGAGCTTTGATCAGAATATCGTCGAGGTACGGAAAAAGAACGAGACCTCTGATCCTCAACAAGGCCATCAACGCAGCCACGATCTTCGTGAAGACTCTGGGACCGGTGGCGAGACCGAAGGGCAGCGCGACGAACTGGTAATGTTCCTGGCGAACCGCAAAACGCAGGAACTTCTGATGTCCGGAGAATATGGGAACATGTAGATAGGCATCTTGGATGTCTATCGAACACATGAATTCCTGCTCCTCCATAGAAGCGATTACCGAACGAACCGACTCCATCCGGAAGTGGCGAAGACTAACTCTCTTGTTGAGCAGCTTGATAACCAAGATGGGTCAGACTGCCCCGTCTTTTTTCGGCACGACAAACAGGTTTGAATAAAACCCTGTAAACCGCTCCGATTCGGGAACGGGCACAATAACCCCGGAACTGAGGAGAGAGTCGATGGCCGTAAAGAAACCCGGGATCAAAGCTGGATCTTTTGGAGGACGGGATTCGAAGAAACGATCCCGTGGAAGAGAGACGAACTCTATCTTGTATCCTGACGATACAACCTCCCTGACCCAAGCGTCTTCTACCGAGGCCAGCCGGACGTCCTTGAAGAACAGGAGTCGACCTACCAATTGGGAGGGACCCTCGGGAGTCCGAGGATAGTCATGTTGATGTGGGCCGTCCCGATCCGGATGTGGATGGTCTGCCCCACGAAGAGTGGGTGCGCCAGGAGGGAGTGGGTCTGAAGGAAACTTTCTTCCTATCTTGGCGTGCCTGCGGTCTTTGTTGGTTGGAGGAGGTCTCCGCCGCATTGAAACGGCGGTAAGCCTGAAAGGGTCGAAACTGACGCCTCAGTTGGGGGTCTGCGAGGTTTGGCCTGAGGCAGGAGAGAACTCGTGCCTCCGGTGGCGTCCTTAATAATTTGGTCCAATTGGGATCCAAAGAGGCGCCCTCCCTAGACTTTTTAGAAGACAGGTCCGCCTGCCAGGCCTTGAGCCAAATTGTACGTCGGCTTGCCACAACGTTACTTGACGCCTGGACTGCGCAGGATGCGGCATCCAAAGAAGCAGAAAGCAGATAATCCCCCGCATGGGAAATCTGATTGGCAAGATCGACCAATCGATCTGGTTGTGCTTTCTCTAGGATACCCTGACGAAGATCCTCTGCCCAAGTGGCTATGGCTTTTGCTGCCCAAGATGAAGCAAAAATTGGGCATACCGCCGTCGAAGGCAGACTTCGCTAGGGATTCTATGATCCTATCATTAGAATCCCTAAGAGACGCCACGCCTGAAAGCGGGAGAACCGTGTTATTAGCCTGGACACGGGCGGATTGACCGAGGGAGAAGCAGACCAGTTGTCCGTGAGCTCTTTAGCAAACGGGTACAGAACGCCGAGACGCTTCCCTCGCTGAAAGCGTCTGGTCGGATCCCCTCTTTCCCTGGTAAAAATCTTTCCAAACTCGGAATGTAAAGGGAATACCCTGGAGGGTGTTTCCTCCCGTCTGAACGAAACCTCCTGATCTGAGGATTTCGCAGGGGGGTCAGCAATGTCGAAGGTCTGATGGATCGCTGCAATAAGGTTCTGCACAGTAACCCTCATGTTCGCATCCTGGTCCGAATCCAGCTCTAAGATCCCCTCAGATGATCTGTCCGAGAGCGCTTCACCTGACACGGGAGAGGAGGCCCGGGAGGGAGGCTGCCGAGAAGGACTATGTGGTGACATGGGGCGAGGAGAGGAATCCGGCTGGAGATCCTGCCTGGGTCTTTTGCGACTAACGCTGGCCGACTCAGATGGAACCTCTTGAGGCCTGCTGGACCCTGTAGAGGTGTCCAGGGGCAACTTATCCAGGACGGCTACTAGGGTCTGAGACACCCTGGTGAGGTCTGCCACTGACTGTGATAGAGACGAGGCCCAGCCAGGCATGGGGGGTTCACTCTCGCCTGGGGCCCTAGATGGCTCCTGGGCGGCGTCAGGCTGAATAGGGTTGCTACAATCCAGGCAGAAGGAAGTGGACTGACCTGAGGGAAGTTTGCGATTGCAAGAAGAGCACGCAAAGTACTTAACTAAGGTGCAAGAGGAGGCAGGAGGACGCGAGCGGTCAGACTTAGAATTAGACATACTGACGGACAGTCACAGAGGCAGTGCCGGAAGGTTGGGGGACAGGAGGCAGAGGAGGGTGTCAGTCTGCAGTCGCAGAGCTACTCACGGTCCGGTGTCCTGTCGCAGCTTCCAGCAAATGAAGGTGCACAGCTCGTCTGGGCTTGCAGGGGGCATGGCAGATAGGACAGCGTCCGGCTGACAGGCTGTGAAAATGGCAGCAGCCTGAGAACAGAGCAGGAAGCGCGCGCTTCCCTGCAGAGACCGAGGAAGAAGATGAGCAGGGCTAACTGCCGATACTAAAAATGGCGCCGTCCTATCCAGACTGGGGTGGGTGGAGACAGCGCCGCCTCAGGGAGACTTAGAGTGAGGGGAGAAGGCGGTGGGCAGGCTTAAAGCGGGCGGGAGGAAAGCCCGCCCGAGAAAGAAGGCGGGGGGCGTGGCCGCGACGCAGGACAAGGCCCAAGATGAAGCCGGGGCCTGGATTAGATGAGGCGGCCGCCTGTCAGCGCGGCGCGGAGGCCCCGCAGCACTGCCGCGGTGACCGCTCCTGAGGCTCGCTGGGGCCGGAAGGGAGAAAAAAAAACCCCCTAGAAATGCACTGGGGGCAAGTTGCGGCAGAACAGACCGATAAGTCGGGACCTGAATTAAATGCGGCGGCCGCCGGGAAGCGCGGGGCGGCGCGGAGGCGTCGCAGCACTGCCACAGTGGCCACTGGAGCTGCCGAGGAGAATGGGACCCGGGCCTCGTACTTACCCTGCCTGATCCGTCTCTATGAATAAAGGTACCTTCATCCAGCGTTCACGAAGAGTATCCGCGCCTCATCCGACCGACAGGCTCTGGTAGGCGAGTGGGTGGGAGACGGGGGACGAGGACCATCTGGATCGCCTGACACACATCCGTGTTCGGATCTCCTGGTCCTGCTGTAGAGACCTATGAGGATACGGGGTGGCAGTACACGCCGTGCTCATAGTCTCTTTGTGGGAGTACAGCTGTGACTTTTCACACTGTATCCCTCCGGAACCTGAAAAGGAACGACGCACAACGAGGTAGATATGGGTCTAATGAAAGACCCGTGTCCACCTCCTACTGACACTAGGCTAAACAGAGGAATTCCCTGCCGGTCGGTGGGGTGTACACTGCGGAGGAGGAGCTAACCTTTTTTTGTGCATAGTGTCAGCCTCCTAGTGGCAGCAGCATACACCCATGGTCTCTGTGTCCCCCAATAAGGCGAACGAGAAAGCACCATTTGTTCCATGGTGCTGTACATGAGAAGGGGTTACATACAAATTGCAGATATCACTTACAGTAAACTAACAATCACAAACTGATATAGAGGGGAGAGGGCCCTGCTCTTTCGGGCTTACATTCTACAAGATGGTGGGGAAGGAGACAGTAGGTTGTGGGGGGTTGGAGCAGCTCCAGTGATGGTGAGGCGGTAGCTACAGTAGTGGTGAGGAGGCAGCGGGGATCATTGCAGGCAGTAAGCTTTCCTGAAGAGATGGGTTTTCATGTTCCCTCTGAAGGATCCGAGTGTGGTTGATAGTCGGTGTGTTGGGGCAAAGAATTCCAGAGGATGGGGGCTATTCGGGAGAAGTCTTGGAGGCGGTTGGGTGAGGAGCGAATAACTGTGGAGGAGAGGAGGAGGTCTTGGGAGGACCGGAGACTACGTGAGGGAAGATATCGGGAGATTAGTTCAGAGATATATGGAGGAGGTTATAGATGGCTTTGTAGGTCAGTATTAGTAATTTGAATTGGATTCGCTGAGGGAATGGGAGATTTGCAGAGGTGAGTAGCGAGGAGAGAGCTGAATTAGTCGGGCTGCAGCGTTAAGGATGGACTGCAGAGATGTGAGGATGTTGGCAGGGAGGCCACAGAAAAGGATGTTGCAGTAGTCTAGGCGGGAGATGATGAGGGCATGCACAAGCATGTTAGTAGGTTGAAGAAGGGACGGATTCTGGAAATATTTTTGAGCTGGAGGCGACAGGAGGTAGAGAGAGCTTGGATGTGCGGTTTGAAGGACAGGGCAGAGTCAAGGGTTACTCCGAGGCAGCAGACCTCCGGTACGGGGGAAAGCGTGATGTCGTCAATTGTTATAGATAGGTCGGGTAAGGAAGATCTGTGAGATGGGGGAAAGATGATCAGTTCTGATTTGTCCACATAGAGTTTGAGGAAGCGGGAGGAGAAGGAGGATAAAAGCCCCGTCACACACAGTGAGATCGCTGGTTTTGTGACGCCACAGCCATCTCGCCAGCGAGATCACTGTGTGTGACGGGGATCAGCGACCGGCCCCCCTGCCGGGTATCGCTGATCGTTCTCGATTGGCCTGGGACGTTTTTTGATCGCTGGTCTCCCGCTGGCCTCCCGCTGGCCAGCACGCATCGCTGCATGTGGCAGCGAGAGATCAGCGACGCTGGTTTCTAATGTAAATATCGGGTGTATCCAAGAGCCGCGGCTCCTGGATACCTGATGTTTGAACCCCTTGGATGTACAGAGGCTCTTATGGTGTCCGCGCGGCCCCCACTGCATCACCACTGACTGAACAGTGGCGATGAATGGAGGGTGGACGGTATCTCTCCACCTCCCTGTTAAAGGGATGGTGAATTCAGGGTTCCCTGCACCGTCCATAAGGCAGCTGATCTGAGGTAGGAGCGCTTCTCACAATCCGGGTCCTGCGCTGCGGCGGTCTCCAGACCGGGACGCACCAGTGGCGAGGTATTTTCTCCACGTCCCCCCTTTCCCCCGAGTGCATCGGCCTGCTCTAAAAATGTAGGTCCCGACTTGAACCTTTCTCCGCAGAAGCTCCAGCCCCTGGGCATGATGTTGCGGTGGTGCCCCACCCACTTTTTTAAAATAGTGGCGCCAGATCCGCCTTCCTCTTGTCGCGTCTCGCACCCGGCGAGACTTCCCCTTGTGAATCTTGGCGGCCATTTTCCCTCACTAGCCACAATCCAGGCGATATCAGCACTCTCTTAGCCCTCTTCTCCTTACCGCGTCTCGCACACGGAGAGACTTCCTGGTTCTTCAGTGACCATCTTTCCCGCCGGCAGCGCTCTGCACGTGCATCAGGGGGTCCACAGCACATGGTGACATCCTCCACGGCTCCTATACTACCTTCTACAGAGGGCCGCTCACTTGGGGCTACAGGACCAGGGTAAGGTCTGCAAGGTGATATATACAGTATATACCATATATACTCGTGTATAAGCCGACCCGTGTTTAAGCAGACCCCCCTAATTTTGTCACAAAAAACTGGGAAAACTTATTGACACGCGTATAAGCCTAGGGTGCACAGTGAGTGGCCCCAGTTAATGCTGCACAGTGTGTGGCCCCAGATAATGCTGCACAGTGTGTGGCCCCAGATAATGCTGCACAGTGTGTGGCCCCAGATAATGCTGCACAGTGTGTGGCCCCAGATAATGCTGCACAGTGTGTGGCCCCAGATGATGCTGCACAGTGTGTGGCCCCAGATGATGCTGCACAGTGTGTGGCCCCAGATGATGCTGCACAGTGTGTGGCCCCAGATGAGGCTGCACAGTGTGTGGCCCCAGATGAGGCTGCACAGTGTGTGGCCCCAGATGAGGCTGCACAGTGTGTGGCCCCAGATGAGGCTGCACAGTGTGTGGCCCCAGATGAGGCTGCACAGTGTGTGGCCCCAGATGAGGCTGCACAGTGTGTGGCCCCAGATGAGGCTGCACAGTGTGTGGCCCCAGATGAGGCTGCACAGTGTGTGGCCCCAGATGAGGCTGCACAGTGTGTGGCCCCAGATGAGGCTGCACAGTGTGTGGCCCCAGATGAGGCTGCACAGTGTGTGGCCCCAGATGAGGCTGCACAGTGTGTGGCCCCAGATGAGGCTGCACAGTGTGTGGCCCCAGATGAGGCTGCACAGTGTGTGGCCCCAGATGAGGCTGCACAGTGTGTGGCCCCAGATGAGGCTGCACAGTGTGTGGCCCCAGATGAGGCTGCACAGTGTGTGGCCCCAGATGAGGCTGCACAGTGTGTGGCCCCAGATGAGGCTGCACAGTGTGTGGCCCCAGATGAGGCTGCACAGTGTGTGGCCCCAGATGAGGCTGCACAGTGTGTGGCCCCAGATGAGGCTGCACAGTGTGTGGCCCCAGATGAGGCTGCACAGTGTGTGGCCCCAGATGAGGCTGCACAGTGTGTGGCCCCAGATGAGGCTGCACAGTGTGTGGCCCCAGATGAGGCTGCACAGTGTGTGGCCCCAGATGAGGCTGCACAGTGTGTGGCCCCAGATGAGGCTGCACAGTGTGTGGCCCCAGATGAGGCTGCACAGTGTGTGGCCCCAGATGAGGCTGCACAGTGTGTGGCCCCAGATGAGGCTGCACAGTGAGTGGCCCATCATGTTGCTGCCGCTGCCTCCGTTACATATAAACAAAAAACAAAACTGTATACTCACCTCCCGCTGCTCATCAGCGTTGCTGGCTCTGGAACGGAGACAGGTGAATATGGCTCCCCCGTTCATACTCACCCCCTCCTGGCGCAGGTCTCTGCAGCGCAGCCCCCCTGCTTGTTCCATGTTCTCGGTGCTGCTGTGCTCTTCCTGCTTCAGCGGGCACGTGGTACCGCTCATTAAAGTCATAAATATGTGCATATTCATGAGTTTAATGAGCGGTACCACGTGACCGCTGAAGCAGGAAGAGCCCAGCAGCACCGAGAACATGGAGCAAGCAGGGGGGCTGCAGAGGGTGAGTATGATCTGATACCCCCGATCTTCCTCCCTCGCCGACCCCCCTCCGGTATATGACTCATATAAGCCGAGAGGGGGACTTTCAGCCCGAAAAAATGGGATGAAAATCTCGGCTTATACACGAGTATATACGGTATGTGTGTATGTGTATGTATGTATGTGTATATATATATATATATATATATATATATATATATATATATATATATATATATATATATATATATATATATATATATAATCTCTAATATATAAAGCTCAAAGTGTGTATGTGTGTGTATGTCTGGGATTGTCATCAGCACCGTCGCAGCTACAGCCACAAAATTTGGCACAGTCACACGTCTGGACCCCGAGAGCGTCCTAGGCTATGTTGTGAGGCGAAATTTTAACCCCGCGCGTTCCAATTTACCAAACAATTTTGCCCCTATCTACATAATGGGGAAAAAGTGTGTGCGTGTCAAGCCCTGCCCCTCATTATGATGTCATAATGCCCCTATCTACATAATGGGGAAACAGTGTGTGCGTATCAAGCCCCGCCCCTCATTATGATGTCATAATGGTTGCCATGGCGACGCTGATGTAGTCATAGGTTGCAAACCCTGCTGCTCATTATGATGTCATAATGGTTGACTGTGGGATGGAGGATGTGTGATGGGTATATGGGCACTGGACTATGGGACGGAGGATATGTATGACGGGTATATGGGCACGGGACTATGGGATGGAGGATGTGTGATGGGTATATGGGCACTGGACTATGGGATGGAGGATATGTATGACTGGTATATGGGCACGGGACTATGGGATGGCGGATATAGAATCATAGAATCGTAGAGTTGGAAGGGACCTCCTGGGCCATCTCGTCCAACCCCCTGCTCAAAGCAGGATTCGCTAAATCATCCCAGTCAGATGTCTGTCCAGCCTCTATTTGAAGACTTCCATTGAAGGAGAACTCACCACTTCTCGTGGCAGCCTGTTCCACTCATTGATCACTCTAACTGTCAAAAAGTTTTTTCTAATATCTAATCTGTGTCACTTCCCATTCAGTTTCATCCCATTGCTTCTAATCTTTCCTTGTGCTAATGGGAATAAAGATGATCCTTCTACAATGTGACAGCCCTTTAGATATTTGTAGACAGCTATTAAGTCTCCTCTCAGTCTTCTCTTTTGCAAACTAAACATTCCCAAATCCTGCAACCTTTCCTCATAAGACAGGGTTTGCAGACCAGTCACCATTCTGGTCGCTCTTTTCTGAACTTGCTCCAGTTTGTTGATGTCTTTTTTACAATGTGGTGCCCAAAACTGGACACAATATTCCAGATGAGGTCTGACCAAAGAGGAGTAGAGGGCAATAATGACTTCACGTGATCTAGACTGTATGCTTCTGTTAATACATCCTAGAATTGCATTTGCCTTTTTTGCTGCTGCATCACACTGTTGACTCATATTCAGTCTGTGATCTATTAGTATACCCAAGTCTTTTTCACATGTGCTGTTGCTTAGCCCTATTCCTCCCATTCTGTATATGCTTTTTTCATTTTTATTGCCCAGATGTAGTACTTTGCATTTTTCCCTGTTAAAAACCATTCTGTTAGTTGCTGCCCACTGCTCCAGTTTATTTATATCTTTTTGAATCCTCTCTCTTCTCAAGTATTAGCTATCCCTCCTAGCTTTGTGTCATCAGCAAATTTAATCAGTTTACCCTCAATTCCTTCATCTAAATCGTTGATAAAGATGTTGAACAATACAGGGCCCAGGACAGAGCCCTGTGGTACCCCACTTGAGACATTCTTCCAACTGGATGTGCAGCCATTTACGACCACTCTTTGGGTCCGATCACTAAGCCAGTTATGAATCCACCTAACAGTTGCCTTGTCCATTCCATACTTAGGCATTTTTTTCAATAAGGATTGTATGAAATACTTTGTCAAATGCTTTGCTGAAGTCAAGATATACTATATCTACAACATTTCCTTGATCCACCCAATCAGTGATTCCGTCATAGAAGGAAATTAAGTTAGCCTGACATGACTTATTAGTTACAAACCCATGCTGACTCTGTTTAATCACTTCATTCTTATCCAGGTACTGACATACATGTTGTTTAATAATTTGTTCAAAGATCTTTCCTGGTATAGAAGTCAGACTCACCGGCCTATAGTTGCCTGGGTCCACCTTCTTCCCCTTTTTGAAGATAGGAACAACATTTGCTCTTCTCCAGTCTTCTGGGACTTCTCCTGTTCTCTAAGAATTTTCTAAGATTATGGAGAGGGGTTTAAAAATTTCTTCTGCTATCTCCTTCAGTACTCTGGGGTGTAATTCATCTGGACCTGGAGACTATAATTCAATTAGGTTAGCTAAGTGTTTCCTCACTATCTTTCTGTTTATAGATATCCTGGATTCTTCTATTCCCTTAATAGGACAGTGAAGAACAGTTGATGTTACATTTCCTTTCTGAGAGAAAACATGCAAAATAGGTATTTAAAAGTTCGGCCTTCTCAACATCCTGTCTTACCATTTCATCATTTTCATCCTGTAAAAATCCTATAGCATCTTTGACTTTTCTTTTACTTTTGACATATCCCCAAAATTCTTTATTATTGCTTTTGACATCTCTTGCAAGCCTCAATTCATTGTCAGCTTTAGATAATCTGATTTGTGCCCTGCAGGTTCTGCAGCCCGCATTATATTCTTCTTTAGATATGCCTCCCTCTTTCCATTTTTATAAACATTTCTTTCTTCCTTTTTAGCATGTGCTTAAGTTCTGTGTTCATCCATCCTGGTTTCCTTAAATGCTTCCTATTCTTCCCTCTTTTTGGAATTGTTAACAATTGTGCTTTGAGAATTTCATTTTTCAAGATTTCCCATCCTTCCTGGACATTTTTGTCTTTAAGGATATCCAGCCATTGGATCCCTCCAATTCTCTTTCTGAATCCCTTAAAATCTGCCTTTCTGAAATCTAACCTTGATGTCTGAGTCTTCACAGGTCTTCCTCCTCTAGTTATCCAAAATTCTAAAATAGCATGGTCGCTACCTCCTAGGGTCCCAGCCACTTTTACCTCCTCAACCATTTCCTCCCTGTTTATAAGTATTAGATCCAAGGTAGCAGTTCCCCTTGTTTTCTCCCCTACCTTTTTAAAGAAGTTGTCAGCAAGAGAGGATAAGAGTTTCCTTGACCTGTTAGTTTTGCCTGAGAGAGATTCCCAACAAATGTCTGGATAGTTGAAATCTCCCATGACAACGATGTCATATTTTTTGGAGAACTTGGCCATTTGATGCATAAAGAGTTCATCCATATCTGCAGCTTGCACAGGCGGCCTGTAGTAAATGCCTACAATGGTGTCCTTTCCATTGTTCTGTCCTTGTATTCTTACCTAAACAGTTTCCACAGAACTTCCAGTCTCTGAAGCTTCAATCTCTGTGCAGATATACGCGTTTCTAACATACAATGCGACACCCCCTCCTCGTTTATCAAGTCTGTTTCTTGCAAATAAGTTGTATCCTTCTTGTCTTGTATTCCAATCATGTGTATTGTCCCACCAAGTTTCAGTGATTCCAATGACATCATATTTCTTTTCCTGTGTTAGTAGTTCCAATTCTCCTTGTTTGTTGCCCATGCTTTGTGCATTAGTATAGAAACATTTTAGGTTGTGATTGGTTTCTCTTTCTCCAATATTTTTATTATTTAGATTCTTTTGTCTTTGTTCTTCCTTTCCACTTCTAGTAGCAGAGTTCTCAATAGCATTTGTCAGGTGTATGGCTTTTTCTGTCCTTTTGCTTCCCTTCCCATGTTGTTCTAGTTAAACGCTCTCCTTACAAGTGTAGCAAGGCGACTTCCAAATACATGTCTTCCAGTCTTCGTAAGGTGCACCCCATCTCTAGCAAGTAGTCCTTCGTATAGGTAATCCACTCCGTGATCCAGAAATCCAAAACCTTGCTGACGGCACCATCGACGTAGCCAGTTGTTCACCTGCAGAATCTTATTCCACCTCCTTGTTCCATGGCCATCCACTAGGAGGATGGAAGAGAAGACCACCTGCGCTCCCAGTTCTTTCACTTTCTTACCTAAGTCTTCAAAGTCTCTGCAGATGGTTTCCAGGTCGTTTCTTGCGGTGTCATTTTTCCCCAAATGTAGTAGCAGGAATGGGTAGTCATCTGTAGGTCTGAAGAGTCCTGATATCCTGTCAGACACATCTTTAATTTTTGCACCTGGAAGACAGCACATTTCTCTTGAAGTTATATCCGGTCTGCAGAGAGCGGCCTCTGTTCCTCTCAACAGGGAATCCCCTATGACCACCACTCTCCGTTTCTGCTTCATAACATTTTTCTTTCTCCATCCAGGAGGACTCTGAAGGCGTACAAGGTTGCTGTTTGTGGGCAAAGTCTTATCCTGATGTATTTCTTCATCGTTCTCCTGCGTGAGAGCCTGGTACTGGTTCCTGAGCAGTATGGGTGCTGACTGCTCCTCCTGCTTCTCTGTGTCACATGTTTCCATTCCTCTGTTTCTTCAGGTGCACTTCGAATTTCTTCTCTTTCTGTAACATGAAGAGATAATTCTGCTCTGTCTAAGAACTCTTCACCTTCCTTAATGATCTTCAATGTAGCTAACCTCTCTTCGAGATTTTGCAACTTTTCCTCCAACAGGGACACAAGCTTGCATTTCCTATTTCCTCTTTTCAGCTGCAACGGCCAAAACCCAGTGATCGTTGAGCTCACGGAGACTCTTCACTTATCCCAGAAGGCACTGGGAATATGCAAATGATCTCCTCAGGACTCTTCCCCTGGTTTTTTTATGTATGATGGGTATATCGGCATGGGACTATGGGATGGAGGATATGTATGACGGGTATATGGGCACGGGACTATGGGATGGAGGATGTGTGATGGGTATATGGGCACTGGACTATGGGATGGAGGATATGTATGACGGGTATATGGGCACGGGACTATGGGATGGCGAATATGTATGATGGGTATATGGGCACGGGACTATGGGATGGAGGATATGTATGATGGGTATATGGGCATGGGACTATGAGATGAAGGATGTGTGATGGGTATATGGGCACGGGACTATGGGATGGCGGATATGTATGATGTGTATATGGGCATGGGACTATGGGATGGAGGATGTCTGATGGGTATATGGGCATGGGACTAGAGCTTTATATAATTAAAATATATATATAATATATATATATATATATACACCTACTAGCTGAAGAGCCCGGCGCTTCCCGGGCATAGTAACTAACTGTTGTTAGTTATAACAAATTATAATTATACTCCATCCCATAGTCCCGTGCCCATATACCCATCATACATATCCACCATCCCATAGGCCCGTGCCCATATACCCATCACACATCCTCCATCCCATAGTCGAGTGCCCATATACCCATCACACATCCTCCATCCCATAGTCCCATGCACTCATCACACATCCTCCATCCCATAGTCCCATGCCCATATACCCATCATACATATTCGCCATCCCATAGTCGAGTGCCCATATACCCATCACACATCCTTCATCTCAGTCCCATGCCCATATACCCATCATACATATCCGCCATCCCATAGTCCTGTGCCCATATACCCGTCATATATATCCTCCATCCCATAGTCCAGTGCCCATATACCCATCACACATCCTCCATCCCATAGACCCGTGCCCATATACCCGTCATACATATCCTCCATCCTATAGTCCAGTGCCCATATACCCATCACACATCCTCCATCCCATAGTCAACCCTTATGACATCATAATGAACGGCGGGGCTTGCAACCTATGATGACATCAGCATCGCCATGGCAACCATTATGACATCATAATGAGGGGCGGGGCTTGATACGCACACACTGTTTCCCCATTATGTAGATAGGGGCATTATGACATCATAATGAGGGGCAGGGCTTGATACGCACACACTGTTTCCCCATTATGTAGATAGGGGCATTATGACATCATAATGAGGGGCAGGGCTTGACACGCACACACTTTTTCCCCATTATGTAGATAGGGGCAAAATTGTTTGGTAAATTGGAACGCGCGGGGTTAAAATTTCGCCTCACAACATAGCCTAGGACGCTCTCGGGGTCCAGACACACACTTTGAGATATATATATATATATATATATATATATATATATATATATATATATATACATATATATATATATGTATATATATATACATATATATATATATGTATATATATATACATATATATATATATATATATATATATATATATATATATATATATATATATACACATACATACAGTGCCTACAAGTAATATTCAACCCCCTGCAGATTTAGCAGGTTTGATAAGATGCAAATAAGTTAGAGCCTTCAAACTTCACACAAGAGCAAGATTTATTAATAGATGCATAAATCTTACAAACCAGAAAGTTATGTTGCTCAGTTAAATTTTAATAAATTTTAAACATACAAGTGTGGGTCAATTATTATTCAACCCCTAGGTTTAATATTTTGTGGAATAACCCTTGTTTGCAATTACAGCTAATAATCGTCTTTTATAAGACCTGATCAGGCCGGCACAGGTCTCTGGAGTTATCTTGGCCCACTCCTCCATGCAGATCTTCTCCAAGTTATCTAGGTTCTTTGGGTGTCTCATGTGGACTTTAATCTTGAGCTCCTTCCACAAGTTTTCAATTGGGTTAAGGTCAGGAGACTAACTAGGCCACTCCAACACCTTGATTTTTTGCCTCTTGAACCAGGCCTTGGTTTTCTTGGCTGTGTGCTTTGGGTCGTTGTCTTGTTGGAAGATGAAATGACGACCCATCTTAAGATCCTTGATGGAGGAGCGGAGGTTCTTGGCCAAAATCTCCAGGTAGGCCGTGCTATCCATCTTCCCATGGATGCGGACCAGATGGCCAGGCCCCTTGGCAGAGAAACAGCCCCACAGCATGATGCTGCCACCACCATGCTTGACTGTAGGGATGGTATTCTTGGGGTCGTATGCAGTGCCATCCAGTCTCCAAACGTCACGTGTGTGGTTGGCACCAAAGATCTCGATCTTGGTCTCCTCAGACCAGAGAACCTTGAACCAGTCTGTCTCAGAGTCCTCCAAGTTATCATGAGCAAACTGTAGACGAGCCTTGACATGACTCTTTGAAAGTAAAGGTACCTTACGGGCTCGTCTGGAACGGAGACCATTGCGGTGGAGTACGTTACTTATGGTATTGACTGAAACCAATGTCCCCACTGTCATGAGATCTTCCCGGAGCTCCTTCCTTGTTGTCCTTGGGTTAGCCTTGACTCTTCGGACAAGCCTGGCCTCGGCACGGGAGGAAACTTTCAAAGGCTGTCCAGGCCGTGGAAGGCTAACAGTAGTTCCATAAGCCTTCCACTTCCGGATGATGCTCCCAACAGTGGAGACAGGTAGGCCCAACTCCTTGGAAAGGGTTTTGTACCCCTTGCCAGCCTTGTGACCCTCCACGATCTTGTCTCTGATGGCCTTGGAATGCTCCTTTGTCTTTCCCATGTTGACCATGTATGAGTGCTGTTCACAAGTTTGGGGAGGGTCTTAAATAGTCAGAAAAGGCTGGAAAAAGATAATCCAAACATGTGAAGCTCATTGTTCTTTGTGCCTGAAATACTTCTTAATACTTTAGGGGAACCAAACAGAATTCTGGTGGTTTGAGGGGTTGAATAATAAATGACCCTCTGAATATACTTTTCACAATTTAAAAAAAAATTAAAGAAATAACATTCTTTTTTGCTGCAGTGCATTTCACACTTCCAGGCTGATCTACAGTCCAAATGTCACAATGCCAAGTTAATTCCGAATGTGTAAACCTGCTAAATCTGCAGGGGGTTGAATACTACTTGTAGGCACTGTATATGTGTATATATATATATATTATATATATTTTACTAGCCTTTCTCTGCAATTTACCACTGGGTTCTGCTACTCATTATCCTCCCTATTGGAGCATATCAGCAGCAGCAGGGACATTCTGGAGTTCACCATGTCTCTTCCTAAAACATCCCAAAGGACCAACAAAACACATAGTTTTTTTTCTCCTCCTGTACCTCCTGCCAGTCTTCGTTACCACGGGGACAGAGTATGCCACTCTGCAAGGCCTGTGATCCTGGTTGCGCTCAGGAGCCCTCTGCCACCACTGAACCCAGTGTACCTAGCCCCCACCAAGTGGGCTTTGTCACAGTCAATGGCGTCTCTGACTAAAGCAATTGAGTCCCTCCAAGACCTCGCCACAGGTCAGGGCATTTGTCTGCCTGTCTTAGATGGTTCCTCTACTTCTCAGGAGCCGCCGGCCAGCAGGAGCCGTTCTCAATTAAAAACTACACAGGCATCAAAGGAAACAGGTCCATGGCTCGTCTCCTGGGTCCTCTCACGCCTAGGCATCCGTGAGTTCCATTTCCCACTCCCCCCTCACCCAGGGGTCGTAGTGACCAGGACTCTGCGGCCGATTCCAATTTGCTGCTTGATCAGGATTCTCCAGGCGACAAGTGGATAGCCTCATCGAAGCCATCAATCACACTCCTAAAGATTGACGACGACTCTTATTTCTTCCCCGGATCATGCGGTGTCCTTTAAGGAGGACCAAGCGTTCTCATAAGGTTTTCTCCAAGCATCCTGAATCTCAGGACATTGTCCAGCGGCATAGGGAGCAACCGGACAAATACTTTGCAGGTCAGAAACCGCTTGAAGCGAGATATTCATTTTCTTCGGATCTACGAAAGGAATGGGCCGAATCTCCTCCGGTTGATACTCCGGTATCACTCCTGTCCACCAAAACCCTCCTATCCTTGGCAGACTGTTCTTCCATTAAAGACCCCACGGATCATCAGATAGAAAATTTGGCCCGTTCAGTCTTTGAAGCGTCAGGCGAGTCTCTCCCTCTTTCGCCGCAACGTGAGTAGCTAAGGCTATGGTCTCTTGGGCAGATGCTCTGACCAGAACCATTTAGGATAGTGACCTTCCCCCGGAGGCAGCAGAGCTGGAAAACCAGATCTCCCTAGCCAGAGACTATTTGGTGCACGCTTCCCTGGACGCAGCTAATTGTGCCGCTCTTGCAGCTGCAAACGCAGTCTCCAGACTGGCATTGTGGCTCAGGGAATGGTGAGCGGACTCTGCTTCTAAAAAGTCCGTAACATCTCTGCCTTACCAGAGCGGTCATTTATTCGGAGAGAAGCTGGATCAGCTCATCTCGGACGCCACGGGATGGAAGGAAAAGTAAATGCATCCCCCAACAGAGAACTAGGCGACCATTTAGTCTACAACAACAGAAGCGCTTCCGTTCCTTTCGCAACACTCCTGTCTGGTATGGTCAAATACAGGTACCTCTTCCGGCTCGGGACGCTCATCCCGTGGACACAGGGGCCCCCAAGTTGCGGATAAGTCCCATCCAATCCTGGTCCAAGGGAAGGTCCCATAGATTTTCAGCTCAATGGCTCTACTCCTATTTCGCTATACCTGGCTCTCAGTCGTTCACGACGAATGGATCAGGGACCTGGTGTCTTCCAGTTACAAGATAGAATTTTCTTCCCACCCTACAGGTCAGTTCTTCCCCTCTCTTACGCCCAAGACAGAAACTCAGGCATGGCCCTTCTACCAAGCCAGCGATTACCTATGCCAAAACACAGTCATTATTCCGGTTCTGGGAAACGAGAGGTTCGAGGGGTTCTTCTCGAACTTATTTGTGGTTCCGAAGAAAGATGGGACGGTGAGGCCCATTCTGGACCTGAAGCTCCTAAACAAGTTTGTAAAAGTCCGACACTTCAGAATGGAGTCCCTCCGTTCAATCATCTCTTCATTGAAAAGTGGGGAGTTCCTAGTATCCATCGACATCCAGGATCATCCGCGAGGAATATTTCCAGTTTACAGCCTTACCTTTAGGCCTAGCCACCGCTCCCAGAGTGTTCACAAAGGTCAGGGTGGCTGTCATGTCCATTCTGCACTCTTGGGGCTTGGTCGTTTTACCATATATGGATGACCTCCTAGTCAAGGGCCCATCTTTCCAAGCTTACGCAGAGTGCGTTCGCATTACCTTGGATACACTTTCTCGCCTGGGCTGGGGCTAATAAAAAAAACTTGGACAAATCTTCTCCGGTCCAGGCTCAGCAGACTTCCTTTTTAGGAATTGTGTATAGTATAGCGTGGCACTACTGCAGGATGCACAAGTAGGTTACCCAAACCAAAGCACAAAGGTGAAAATAACTTGGCACTCAACTTAAAGCGTCCAGAATAGAAGTAAATTTTATTTAAGCAGTCTGCAAACGTTTCGGCCTACATGGCCTTCATCGGTCTGTGATAGGAGATTTAAACATGATAAAAAACACGATCCAAAAAAACCTTTTTTTTTTTCTACAATTATGTCCTCATATAGACATATAGAAAATCACAGTATATGATTGTATATAAACGAAATAGATACACCAATACGGTGGGACAAGAAATTATAATATAATGATATTATTAATATCTAAGGAAAACTAGGTGGGAGGACGGAAACAAAAGTTAGAGGAAAAATAAAAGAAACCACACCCGACTTTTTTTTTATTTTTTTTAATTTTTTTAGTGGATGAGTAGAAGAACGAGCATTATGTAGGCTCCTGTTGAGATATAATGGGATTTTGCAAGTTAAAAAGGGATCCAAAATGAAAGGTTAATCCTTTGGTGGGGATCAAAGGGGTACTATCTATATATCTATCTCTATATCTATCTATCTATCTATCTATCTCTATAGCTATCTATCTCTAGCTATCTATCCATCTATCTCTATATCCATCTTTCTCTATATCCATCTATCTCTAGCATTATACCCTATGGGGGGGGGGCAGCATTATATTCTATGGAGGGTTACATTATATTCTATGAGGGGCTATATTCTATGCGATGGTTGCATTATATTCTATCAGGGGGCTGCATTATACTATATGAGGGGGCTGCTTTATATTCTATGAGGGAGGCTACCCCAACTCCTGCTACATAATTAAGATTTGTACTACCTGTGAGGTAGCGCTGTCATTCACAAAGGGGATCACTCTTAGCTGCCACAAAACCAGATCCGGTACGGGTTTTCCATAAAACCATTATAGTCCACTCCGTGAGGTTTATTTATGCAGCATAAACCAAAGCAAGCAACATAAAGTTCATATCAGCATAGCGTCCTTGACAGAGCTTCTCTCTGTCCTCCCTGTGGTCACACAGGTTGGCATACACAGGCTCTTCAGCCTCATAGTTCTCACCCACGTCCGGGTTTCCTCATGGCTGTTTCTCCATGCTGCCGACATCCATTCCCTCCCGGGAATCACCAGGCACGTGCAGCCATTACACACGGCCACTCCACATGCTGTTAGCCAGGAGACACATCTCCCAGCTGGACCTTTCACAACGGACCAACCAGGTCCCTGCATTCACCACATGTGACCTACCCTGGCCACCTTATGTGGTCCGTAGCCACCGGGTCACATGGCTATGACCTCATCATCACAGGTCCTTGAACTATTCACACACACTTTGGAATAGCGTTCTTAAACACACCCCCTTCGTGGGTTTGTAGCTAACTGGGCCCGCACGTCTCCCCAGTTACCTGGAAACTTCTCCCTGACACACTGATACAACACGTCAGCAGTATCACTGCTGATCAACACACACATCAGTGTCCATCTCAAGGCCACCCACCTTGAGATACATAATGGTCATTCATGACTGCCATTCATCCTCTCTCCTCGGACATCCAGACAGCGCCCCCTAGCAGATACAGTGGTCACTACACCACATACCTTATATTATACCTGGATATTAGCGTGTGTTACCGCACAATTGTCGGTTTTGTATTTATTTCTATGTAGCTACATAGTGGGCCCCAAGAATGATTTTCTCTGGTGGGTCCAAGGTGTTCCAGTCCAATGCTGAATTGGAGTATTGAACTCCATAAGATCATAAGATCATTTGATCATAAGATCTGACCTGAGATCATTTGACCATAAGATCATTTGATCATAAGATCTGACCTGAAGTGGAGGTGCGCGTGTTTGCCTATGCTCCATTCCTTCTCTATCGATTCTTACTGATAGAGAAAGCTTAGTACATATTTTGCTGTTCTATAGACAGTGAATGGAGTGGAGGCCAAGTGTGCTCATCTCTGCCCCATTCAAGACCGGGCTCTGCATAAGCACGTTTTTAACCCCTGTTCTACGGATCACTGTGGAACCTGTGGTCGGACTCATCCGTAATCAGAAAATGATCCTCTATTTGATGGCTAGCGGATGACTTGCAGTTATGGGAAAAACTCTTTAATTTTAGATTGATACAGTATCCCGGTCCATGTGTCCTAATAGAGCATATGGACATCTCCGACATGGCCCTTACTGCCGTGCTGGACATTGGAAGACCGTATATATAGTGTAGGTCATCAGTATGAAATCCTAGAAAACCCCTTAAAGTCCTCATATGACTAATGCTTCAAGTTTTAGTTCTGGGAGCATTCCTTTATCACCTGCTCACTGGGTAGTTGATAAGGGTCTGCATGTTGGGGAACGTTCTGCTGTGACCGTAGATCACTACAGTCACATGGGATCAGACCAGGACCCTATACCTGGCACTATACGATCCTCTCATTTTTTTTAACCATAAACTTTGTATTAATTTTAAATAAAGTCATATTTAACAACAATTTAGCCTCCAATCATTGCACATCGTTACAAAAACTTTCTCAATCATTTATCAGCTAAATATAATAGTAATTTAACATAGCTAAATATTATAGAAAAAAGAAGGGGGAAGGGGTGATGACATCAGATTATTATACCGTATATTACCATTAATAGCTCTATTACATCTCTATGACCACAGTGTTTAGTCTGAATGATCGCCAGCTGTCCCATCTCCTGAGTTATGATACTGTATTATTCGTGGATGAAGCAGTTTATCTTCTCTGATAAACAATTTCACCAAAGCCACGATCTCAGTCAAAGATGAACATTTGGGGTTTTTCCAATATCCTGCGATTTTAATTTTAGTATCTGAGGATGTGCGCAGTCACTGTCCTGTACTCATACGGAATTAAATCCAGGTCAATGGCCAGAAGCGCCTGCTCTTTCCCAGTTTTCATTGTGATGCCACTATTTTGAGACACTAAATGGGAGATTGCGCCCAGAGCTGCTCCACCTTATGGCACCTTCACCAGACATGTAACTTATCTGCGTTGGTGTCCCCACAACTCCAGCACACATCTGGGGAGCTGTGGTAGATCTTAGGCTACTTTCACACTTGCGTTTTTTTTGCACTGCGCTTGCGTGCGCAGTGCAAACGTGCGTAAAAACGCATCATGCATTTTTTTTATGCGTTTTCTTGTTTCTTTGCAAAAAAAGCATGTGTTATTTTACGCTGACGTGCGCATGACCATGCGCACGTCAGCGCTCCCATAGACTTTAATGGGTTTTGGGTGAATTTTGTGCGTATTGCGTGCACATGCGTTTTTTTGAGACAGGTCGGAGGCACAAAAAATGCAATAAGATGCATTTTGTGCGCCCAGGCGCACACTGCAAAAAACCGCATGCGCATACAAACGCATGACTATGCGCACCCATGTTAAATATAGGAAAAAATGCATGCGCATTTATGCGCAAAAACACAGCGCAAAAAAACGCAAGTGTGAAAGTAGCCTTAGACAATCTGTATGGTGTGAAGTACCACCTGTATAGCAGCTTTCTAGCGTTCTCCAGGTGATTGGTGGAGAGCGAAAGGTCTCCTCCAGCATAAGATTGTAGCTTACAGACAGCGCTCTCATCTGCCGTGCTGGGGTGAGGAGCATCGTATATAGTTTGGAGGGTTGTGAGAATATTATTTCTTTTCTTTGCTGTAGAAAATGTCTTATTTGTAGATATTTATAATGATCTTTTTGTGGAAGGTGATATTTCTTTCTGATCATAGAGAAGGTCAACAATATTCCTCCCTCGTACATATCCCCAACCAATAGGACTCCCAGGGATTTCCAGTTTTGAATATGGAGGTCCGAAATACACCGCTCCAAAGTCTCTATGGGGGCTTTAGAGAGCGCGAATGTAATAGTCTGCAGTTTATTGATCAGAATGCTCCACACTCCCAGCGCCGCTTCCACTGTTGGTGGCAGACACAATTTCCTATCATCGCCGGGGTTAGGCCCGGTAATGATATGTGAGTAAAAAAACTATCAGATTTCGGAATAAATTCTTGGACTTTTGTGCGCTACCAGATAAAATCACTAATCCAGTGTTTAGGAGAAAGATTAATCCATTTATTTCCCAACGCGTTTCGAAATGTATAACATTTCTTCTTCAGGGGATGACATATATCATATATGTCATCCCCTGAAGAAGAAATGGTATACATTTCGAAACGCGTTGGGAAATAAATGGATTGATCTTTCTCCTAAACACTGGATTAGTGATTTTATCTGGTAGCGCACAAAAGTCCAAGAATTTATTCCGAAATCTGATGTTTGAAGCGGTCGCAGAGTTGACCTTTGGATGTGCAGCAAGCAGATTACTGATCCCACATGCTTTAATCTCTCCTAAAAAGGGTGAGTAAATTCTAATCTATTTTTCCAGCAATAACCCGGATAAGACCCTATTGCGCTTTTTTGTTCCTTTAGTTTTATTACAGTAAAAAAACTATGCAACATTTGGGGATTTTATGAAATGTTTCTCGATTCCTATCCAATGTCTGTCATCCTTATCATTCCACATCAACCTCAGTTGTTCAAATATGGCCGCTCTATAATACCTCACCACTGAGGGGAAGCCCAGTCCTCCCTTTTATTGGGATATATAGTATATCTGCTTTAACTCTCTGCTGTTTTTCCTGCCATATATACTGTACTTTAATATGATTGTTTGTAACTCTTTGAGTATTTTCATGGGGACTGTGATAGGGAGGTTGCGGAATACGTACAGTATCTGAGGGATTATGAACATTTTTACGGACGCTTTTCTTCCCAACCAGGACATGTCGTGTTGTCTCATGGACAGCATGTTGCCTTTGATCTTTTTTCTCAGAGCCTCATAATTTAATGAGAGCATTCTATCTACTGAGGGGGCTAAGTGGATTCCAAGATATGTTATGTTTTCATTATCCCACCTAAAGGGGTACTTAGCTTTTAGGTTTAATTGATGCGGGACCGAGGGCATTGGATTCAGAATTTGGCATTTAGAGTCATTCAATTTATAATATGATACTTGGGTAAAGGAATCTATCACTTCCATTAGTCTATTAAAGGGAGTCTGTTACCCCATTTTTTGGCCTATAAGCTGTGGCCACAGCCATCAGGGGCTTAGCTACAGCATTCTGTAATGCTGTAGATAAGCTCCCGATGTAACCTGAAAGATAAGAAAAAAAGAGTTAGATTATACTCACCGGGAGGGCGGTCTGGTCCGATAGGTATTGCCGTCCGGTCCGATGCACCTCCCATCTTCATACGATGATGTCCTCCTCCTTGCTTCTCTCTTGGCTCCTGCGCAGTTGAACTTTATCTGCCCTGTTGAGGGCAGAGTAAAGTACTGCAGGGCGCAGGACCTCTCTGACCTTTCCTGGCGCCTGCGCACTGCAGTACTTTACTGTGCCCTCAACAGGGCAAATAAAGTACGCCTGCGCAGGAGCCGATGGAGAAGCAAGGAGGAGGACATCATCGTATGAAGATGGAAGGTGCCGGACCGCGACACCCACCGCACCCTCCCTCATGAGTATAATCTAACATGTTTTTCTTATCTTTCAGGTTTCATCGCGGGCTTATCTACAGCATTACAGAATGCTGTAGATAAGCCTCTGATGGTGGTGGCCGCATCTTATAGGCCAAAAATGGGGTGACAGATCCCCTTTAAGCGACTCTCCGAGATTGATAAGGGATAAAATAATATTGTCAGCAAATAGCCCGATTTTGTGCTCTGGATTGCCAATTTTAATACCGGTTATTCCAGGGTGTGATCTGATTTTTTTTTCAGCTAAGGGTTCGATTATTAGTGCAAATATTAGGGGAGAGAGTGGGCATCTCTGCCTCGTGCACCCCTGCCTCGTTCCATTAGTGATATTAAATGCATCTGACATTATTCCTGAAATGAGAACTGAGGCTGACGGGTTAGAGTATAGAGGTGTGATCGCCCGAAGTATATTACCGCCAAACCCAAATCTGGACAGCACTTCTAACAAGAACCCCCATTGCACCCGATTGAACACCTTTATGGCATCTAAAAAGAAGAGCATAGAGGGGTTGTGCCTCCCCCCCCCCCCCCCCCCGGCTATATGGATAATATCAATCATCCTCCTAGTACCATCCAGGGTGTGTCTAGACTTAACAAATCCCACTTGGTCTTTATGTACTAAGGCCGGGATTATTTCTGTGAATCCTATTGGCTAGGATTTTGGAATAAATGTTAAGGTCTGTATTCAATAATGAAATTGGTCTAAAATTGATGGTTCGATCAGGAATTTTTCCTGGTTTGGGGATTGGTATAGTTGTTGCCGGAAGATCTCTTGAGATTTTCCCGGTTTGCATAAAATTTTGGGAAATTGATGTCATGTGAGGGATTAGTATATCTTGGAATATTTTGAAATATTCGCTCGTTAGACCGTCAGAGCCGGGAGACTTATTTTTCATTCCTCTAATTGTTTGCTGTATTTCTTTTTGGGATATCGGTTGGTTTAATATATGTAATGCCTCCTCCGGTATCTTGGGAAGTTTTACGCTGTGTAAGAACTGATTTATTAGTTGGGGGTGGGCTGTGGTATTGCTGTGTCTTCCTGTAGATTATAGAGGGAGGAATAGTAATCTGAGAAGATATTGGCGATTTCCTTAGGGTTATATATTATGTTTTGGTCGTCCTGTATGTGGGATAACCTTTGTTTGGTCATTTTGGCTTTGATTTTGTTGGCTAATATTTTGCCCACTTTGTTTCGTTGCCAGTAATATTTGGCTTTAATTTTCCATAAATTGTGCTCGTATTTGTATTGGAGCAGTTGGTATAGTTCATACCTTAGTTTCTGTAATCTTTGGAGAATTGCGTTTGTGCGGCTACGTTTGTGTGTCTTTTAGTGCGACTATGTTTTGACTAATTTCCTCTATTTGGCGTAGTCTCGCTTGTTTATTTTGGGATGCTATCTGGAGCAGTTGACCTCGGACGTCGGCCTTGTGTAGATGAGGACACATCAGGCATGTTATTAATTGTGAAATATTCTGTTTGCACGTCCTGTAATTGGGGTCTAATTTTATGGGATGTAATTAGATAGTTATTTACTCTCCATGGGGAATATGTTGGGTAGTTGTATCCCTCTATAATTTGGCAGGAGACCGGGGCGTGGTCCGACCAAGTGATGTTCCCTATAGTGGCCTTTTGGATGTCCTGTAATAACCATTTATCTGTGACCATTAGGTTGATACTGGAATAACCTCTATGTGGGTGTGAGTAGAAGGTGTAATCCTGCTCAGAGGTGTGCAGAACCCGCCAGACATCATAGCGTTCTTCCGCTAGGAGGGTCAGAGATTGATCGGGTATTTTCTTTCTTTTGAGGGGGTACAGATTTGTCAATGTTGGGGCAAGGGGTAATAATATTAAAGTCCCCGCAGACTAACAGGGTGTTTTTTTTTTTTTTTTTTTTTTTTTTTTTATAACTTTTTCTACTACTGCCAGGGTGTCTTCAAGAAATAAAACCTGCTTGGAGTTATGGGCGTAAATAGAGACAATTATGTAGGTCTTGTTATTTCTGCCGGTAGACTAGGATGACGTATCTGCCCTCATCGTCCACTACGCTGGTGATTAGCTGGAAGGTGAGGGTGTTCTTTATCGCAATTGCTACTTCTCAATTGCATGGGAATGAAATATATTTGGGAAGTTCCTATTCTGCAGTCTGTGGGCCTCAGTGCTATTTAGGTGAGTTTCCTGAACGCACAATACATCTGCTTTTAGGGATTGGGCCTCTTTCCATAGAAGGGATCTTTTGAACAGACTATTTAGTCCTTTTACATTAATGCTGGAAATGTGAAAACCATATACAGATTACAGATAGTATCTATGTGTCACCAAAAACTAACGGTGCCAAAAATAGAGTTGGGTTTTAAGTGTAAGTGAGCTTCCTGGATATGCTCCACTATCCAGTATATAGTGGGGGGTACTGAGGGAAATGAACACTCTCCTCTCATGCCTCCGCAGACCATGGTGAAAAGAAAGTCTTATCTTCTGCACGTCCAATCCCTCATCAGGGTGGGCGGCTTCTTCAGCGGGGAGCTGGTATCCTCATACACCGTCGCCAGTGACCACTTCTGCAGCAGAGTCATGGCCTCTTGGGGGGGGAAGTCAGAACTTGTGTGGCTCCATTCTTGGTGACGATCAGCTTCACAGGGTAGCCCCACTTGTACACGATCCCGTTGTCCTGTAAGATCTTGGTGGCTGTGGAGAATTCCCGCCTTCTGTTCAGGGTGACGGCTTAGAGGTCAGTGAACACCAGAATGCTCTTGAACCTCTCTGGGAGCTCCGGTCCGCATGCTGCTGCTTTACTGATGGCTGATACCCCAAGATCAGACAATAGAGCTGGTGGAGGCGTTGGTCTGCTCCTATCACCAAAATGTACCTTTCAGGTTATCCCTCAAGTACCCTCACTTGTCTTCCCTTCTTTTGAGGTCCATGCCGTCAGACTCTACACCCCCTTCTCCATGCGAGTGGCGGTGGTGTATCGTCCTCCCGGCCCCTCCCATCAGTTCCTGGATCATTTTGCCACTTGGCTTCCACATTTTCTCTCCTGTGACATCCCTACCCTCATCATGGGAGATTTCAACATCCCCATTGCTCTTCCCCTCTCCCCATCTGCTACTCACCTTTTATCTCTAACCTCCTCATTTGGCCTTTCGCAGCTTACTAATTCTCCAACGCATGAAGACGGAAACTCCCTCGACTTGGTCTTCTCTCGGCTTTGTGCAGTGGATGATTTTGCAAACTCCCCTCTCCCGCTCTCTGACCACAATCTTCTTTCATTCTCTATAAAGAACTGCCAGGCTGCTCAGGTCACCCCCACTGTCCAGACTTATAGAAACATACAGGCCATTAACACCCAGAAACTTCTGAAGAACTTGCAGTCTTCATTGGCCCCTATCTCCTCCCTCTCATGTCCTGATTCTGCATTGAAGCATTACAATGAAACACTACAAACTGCCCTGGATGAATTTGCACCCCCTATAAATAGAACACCACAACGCAGACGGCGACAACCCTGGCACACGGTGCAAACACGTTTCCTGCAGCGGTGCTCCAGGTGCGCCGAACGTCTGTGGAGAAAATCCAATCTACACGAAGATTTCATCCATTTTAAGTTTATGCTTCGAACATACAACACTGCCCTTCACCTCTCCAAACAAACCTATTTCAACACCCTCATCATCTCACTGTCCAATAACCCGAAACGTCTCTTTGACACTTTTCATTCTCTACTCAATCCAAGAGTACAGGCCCCAACCACGGAGCTCCGAGCTGACGATCTGGCCAATTACTTCAAAGAAAAAATTGACCAGATCCGACAGGAAATTATCTCCAAATCCCCTCATACCATGCACTGTCCTCCCTCCCCCACTGCATCTAACTCACTCTCTGATTTTGAACCAGTCACAGAAGAAGTGAGCAGGCTCCTTGCATCTTCTCGCCCAACTACTTGCACCAGTGACCCATTTCCGTCACATCTCCTCCAGTCCCTTTCCCCTGCTGTCACCCCTCACCTAACTAAAATATTTAACCTCTCTCTCTCTTCTGGTATTTTTCCCTCCTCATTTAAGCATGCCATCATACATCCACTACTTAAAAAACCATCCCTCGACCAAAACTGTGCCGCTAACTATAGACCTGTCTCTAATCTTCCCTTCATCTCTAAACTCCTGGAACGCCTGGTCCACTCCCGTCTTATCCGCTATCTCTCAGAAAACTCTGTTCTCGACCCTCTCCAATCCGGTTTCCGCTCTTTACACTCCACTGAAACTGCCCTCACTAAAGTCTCTAATGATTTGCTAACAGCTAAATCAAATGGTCATTACTCCATGCTAATTCTCTTGGATCTCTCTGCAGCATTCGACACTGTGGATCATCAGCTCCTCCTCCTCACTATGCTCCATTCCATTGGCCTCAAGGACACCGTTCTCTCCTGGTTCTCCTCCTATCTCTCCGACCGCTCCTTTACTGTTTCTTTTGCCGGTTCCTCCTCCTCTCACCTTCCCCTTACTGTTGGGGTTCCTCAAGGATCGGTTCTAGGCCCCCTCCTCTTCTCCTTGTACACTGCCCCTATTGGTCAAACAATCAGTAGATTTGGTTTCCATTACCATCTCTATGCTG
The DNA here is from genome assembly GCF_039654945.1 of Dendrobates tinctorius. Classification (NCBI taxonomy): domain Eukaryota; kingdom Metazoa; phylum Chordata; class Amphibia; order Anura; family Dendrobatidae; genus Dendrobates; species Dendrobates tinctorius. The sequence continues at coordinate 28,900,800 of NW_027361788.1, read as the reverse complement.
ATGACACCCAATTATACGCTTCTTCTCCTGACATCACGCCAGCCTTTCTAGAAAACACTGGCGATTGTCTAAACGCTGTGTCTAATATCATGTCCTCACTATATCTGAAACTGAACCTGTCAAAGACTGAACTCCTTGTGTTTCCTCCCGCTACTAATGTACCTACACCCGACATTGCCATTTCCGTCTGTGGTTCCACTATTACTCCCCAGCAACATGCCCGCTGTCTTGGGGTCATACTTGATTCCGAGCTTTCCTTTGCCCCCCACATTCGATCACTGGCTCGCTCTTGTCATCTGCACCTCAAAAACATTTCTAGAATTCGACCTTTTCTTACTTTTGACTCTGCAAAAACTCTTACTGTTTCTCTTATTCATTCTCGTCTCGACTATTGTAACTCTCTTCTAATCGGTCTCCCTCTTACAAAACTCTCCCCTCTCCAATCTGTCTTGAATGCTGCAGCCAGGATCATATTCCTCACCAATCGTTACACCGATGCCTCTACCTTGTGCCAGTCATTACACTGGCTACCCATCCACTCCAGAATTCAGTATAAACTTATTACCCTCACCCACAAAGCCCTCCATGGCTCAGCACCACCCTACATCTCCTCCCTTGTTTCAGTATACCACCCTACCCGCGCCCTCCGTTCTGCTGATGACCTGAGGTTAGTATCCTCAATAGTCAGAACCTCCCACTCCTGTCTCCAAGACTTTACACGTGCCGCGCCAATTCTTTGTAATGCACTTCCCAGGTCAATACGATTAGTCCCCAATCCCCACATTTTTAAGCGTGTCCTGAAAACGCATTTATTCAGACTGGCCTATCGCCTCAACACATTAACCTAACCTATCCCTGTGTGGCAGAGCCAAAAGTTTTACCATAACCAGGTTCCCAGCATCATGTTCCCACATGCTTTATGCATCCATTAGCCCTCTGTGTCTGTACTGTTACACACTTAACATTATGGCTGGTCCATACAATCAGGGCAACTGTTACCACCCACCTTTCGTGTCTACCTCTTTCCTCATAGACTGTAAGCTTGCGAGCAGGGCCCTCACTCCTCTTGGTATTTGTTATAATCTACTGTATGTGATTATTGTTATGCTGTAATGTCTATTGTCTGTACAAATCCCCTCTGAAATGTAAAGTGCTGCGGAATATGTCGGCGCTATAAAAATAAAATTTATTATTATTATTATTATGGCTTCTTTGAAGTGGTAAAAATGAAGCCAGGCAATTACATCCCTGGGCGCGGGGGCACATTTGGGTTTGGGGATTCTGTGCGCTCTATTATGAGGTCTCGCTGTTCTTCCTCGGGGACTAGTGCATTAAAAAACCGTTAGGAACTCCTTCAATTGAGCAACGCTTTCTGGTATCCCCCTGAAGCGCAGATTGTTGCACCTGGAGCTGTCCTCCAGTTCCGCCAGCTTCAGTTTTAGAGCGGTGATCTCCTCATCTGCCTCACTGTGAGCGTCCACTAAGTGGTTGTGGGCTGTGGGGAACTCCTCCACCTTCTCCTCTATGTGGGCTGTTCTGTCTCCTATGTGTACCATGTCTTTTTGTAGTGCAGTGAAAGCTGAGGTAATGTCACTGTGTATAGTCTGCTTTAGATCACCTAGCAGGGACTTTAGTGTGGTCTCTGTGATGGGGTGGAGGAGTGTCCTGTGCATATACTTGTGGTTTGGCACCTGATTTCTCCGGGTTCCTGTGTGAAGATCTGCCCGATTCCTCCTGTGACTGCTCCGTTATACTGATGCTCCTCTCCGGTGAAGTCCGACCTGCCTCAGGAGATCAGACCCAGAGCGCTCCACATCGCTGCCGGCCGCATGGTGAGTGCCATGGTGGCCATATTGGATTTTCCATGTCCCCGGGCACCGTCACAAAGACCGGTATCCTACCGTGCGCTGCTTCTCGTAGTTCGCCCCATGGTTGCCCGTACCATGCCTAAGTTTGTGGTGAGCGATGGTGCAGGTTTCTCCCACCGTTATGCACTGCTTTGAACCACTGAAGGTCTGCAGGAGCACGGAGCTAGCGCTGCCTACGTCCGATCAGCTCATCTGGACACACCCCCTCCGATCCTCTCAATTATTGTATATGCAGTTACTATGTAGTTTCTGATTGTACAAATATCTCCTTCTTTAAGGGTACCTGATCTTGAATTTGATTCATGCCATCCTCAACCTGTGCCCAGATCTGGATCCGCAAAGCAGGTAATTGGCGTTATATCCTATCAATCCTTCTGCTCGTCATTTATGTAACTTTTATCACCCTAACATCTTTATACCGATATACATTGCCCACAGCCCCCCAAATCTGCAGAGCTTGTGCATCGTCAGTCTGACCAACACCGAGGCAGGACAGGCCATCATTAACATTATGGGGATCGGTGTGGATACAATCAATGTTATCATGGCCTCTCAGGCTGGAAGGTGAGTGAGGGCATTGCTCGTGATTTATGGAGGTGACTCCATGCTGCTTGGGGGTTGTATCTTTTACTCTGTTTTCAATCCCTTTCTTCCCATATCAGCAGTGGAACAGAAGGACAAGGTCAGATGTTAATCCAAACGGTTAAATTGGCATTTTCCATAACCAACAATGTCATCCGGTTGAAGCCCCCATCTTGTGGTGTGTCCCCCTTGGAGCAGGCGCTGACGCAGCATGGTGCGTCAGGTTTCCATACAGGTGACAGTGTGTATTGTTTTTATTTTTGGGTCTCTGAATAGTATTTTTTCTGTCACCAGGAGCTCATGGAAACAACCTGATTGCAGTCCTGGCGAAATATATTTACCATAAATACGATGCCTCGTTGCCCCGGCTGGCCATACAACTGCTGAAGCGGCTGGCAACTGTAAGATTTTTTTTTTTGTTTTTTTTCTGTATGTTTTCTTTGATTCTTGCTCTTATTAGAAGTGAGAATCTATGATTATTTAGGTGGCCCCCATGTCTGTGTACGCCTGTCTGGGAAGTGACGCTGCTGCGATCCGGGATGCCTTTCTCAACCGCCTGCAGTGCAGCATAGAGGACATGCAGATCAAAGTGATGATTCTGGAATTTCTCACAGTTGCTGTAGAGACCCAACCAGGGCTGATCGAGCTTTTCCTAAATTTAGAGGTGAAAGATACTAATGGAACCAAGGTAAGGAATGTTAATGCGAACCAGTCACCAGGTTTGGCCAATATAAGATACGGCCACGCCTTTCAGGGCTTATGTACAGCATTCTATAATGATGGATTTCTCAGGTCTTGCTCTGGCGCCTCCCATCTTCTTGCGATGCCGCACTCCTGCGCAGGCGTACTTATCTTCCCTGTTGAGGGCAGAGCAAATTCCTGCAGTGTGCAGGCGCTGTGCCTCTCTGACTTTTCCCGGGGGGCACCTGGGCACTGCAGTACTTTGCTCTGCCCTCAACAGGGCAGTGAAGTACGCCTGCGCAGGAGTGTGATGCCGGGGAGCCTGTGTGGATAATGCAGGGACACGTCATCCACATGAAGCAAGCAGGAGGGCGACATCGCAAGAAGATGGGAGGTGCTGGACCAAGAAGAGTGACACCTCTCGGACCGGACCGCCCCCCAAGTGAGTATAATAAGTTATTTTTCTTATCTTTCAGATCGGATCTGAAAGATAATTCTGTAATCACATATTACAGAATGCTGTAGATAAGCCATGAAAGGCGGTGGCCGTAACTCGTATTGGCCAAACCTGGTGGCAGGTTCCCTTCAATTGTGTAGAACACCCCATTTTATCATCGTATTTTACATTTTTGCTCACATGCGTCTCTTTAAATTCAGGAGTATAGTTTGGGGCAGTGGAGCTGTCTGCAAGTTGTCTTGGACCTAATAGATCTCCAGAAATCTGACCGATTTTGGTGCACGCCTCAGCTACACCGCTCTGCCATTGCTTTCCTCCACGCCTTATGGCAGGATCGTCGTGACAGTGCCATGACCGTCCTAAGAACCAAGTAAGTTACATATCGGATGTTCACAGTGGAGCATACAGGTAAAAGTCACTAAGTTTTCATTTTTCTATTCTAGGCCCAATTTCTGGGAGAACCTAACAGCACCTCTCTTCGGGACACTTGTGCCCCCCTCTGAATCCTCAGATGTGAGTGCATTATATGACTATATAGTGTAAAGTGATGTGATTTGTGCCCCCGGCTTACTGATCTGCTATACTTTTACAGCTGAGCGTCCTGGAGACCTGCGCTTTCATCGTGAGGATTATCTGCCTGGAGATCTTCTACGCGGTCCAGTATGTGATTCTGGTGAAACCTTTAACTGGACATCAGGCTTTTCTGTTTTACAAGTTTATCTCATGAATTCACAATTCTGGAGCAGCGTTTCTTAGAACGGTACATCATGATAACTCCTGTAAATGTGACTTAATGGCGTGTCCTGCACAGTCTGATATTGCCAAGATTGTAGGGATACATCATATTGCCAAGAGGAATGGTGGTGTATGAATTAAATTATACATTTTCAGGAGGAATAGCAGAGGAATGGCACAATACAGAGTTCTAAGAAAAGACGCTCCAGAATTCATTTGACAAAAAGTCTCTTCTACTGTCCCTCCATGTAGGAGTGCTTACCAGTTCATTTAGATATACTGCATTAGGGCCCATTCCGAAGTCTGTGAAACTCTGCCCTTGCACTGACTGTCCACAGGTCCCCTGACCCGAACTCCACAGCCTTATATGCTTATTAAGCTGTCGATCTCTGGTCGGGAGACCTGCGGACAGTCGGTGCTTTGTGATCTGTTCTCAGACCGAGCTTCACTGACGTCTGCATGAGCCTTTACACTGACTTCTGCATGTCCTCCTTCATTTAATCCTCCTGATTCTCTTCCCTCTGCAGTGGATTACTGGACAAGTCTCTGAACAGCATTCTTGAGAAATTCTTCAAAGATGGACGCTTTACCTACTGGTCCAATTACATGCACTCGCTGGTACAACGCGTCGCAGAGACGGAGGGCAACTGCAGTTCACTCACGGAGTACCAGATGCTGCTGTCCGCCTGGCGAATTCTGCTCATCATTTCCACACATTATGTACGTACAAAGAGAACATTTTCAGATGGGGCGGTCACCAAGTATTGTTAAATTTCTTTATGGTCTATTGGTGATTTACAGTTATGAAGACAACCTGTGTCCTATTAGGGCTCGGGGCCCGTTCTATTAATAAGAGCGGAGAAAGATTTTATGAGTGTGGTAAAACTATGATACTCAAAATCTAATGGGGACAGAGGCAGAGAACCTGTCCTGACAACATGTGGACTTTGGACGTGATTAGGACAGATTTCCACATCTGGATCCAAGGGAGGAGAAAGTGAGGCACAATTTTTGCCATCTATACATCCATCAAATGGTGTCTGTCAGCAAAAATGACTGCTCAAACCAAGCACAGGCATTTAGTACACCCTTGGTGTGTCCAAATCGATGAGTGCATATTTCAACCTACTTTTATCTTTTTCCATCTACGGTATTTCTGCTCTGGTTCCTGAAATGCTTGAATGATCAACCAAGGTAGTGGAGGGTGGAGATGGATGCTAAGAAGGTGCACTGAACTACTCAGCCATGCCAAGGATGCATCGAGAGCATGTGCTTGGTTTGTACAGTCACTTCTCTTCCATGCTATTGAGGGACACAAAACCATGGGTAATAGTTGCTGCCACAAGGAGGCGACTAAAATAATAATTAAAAAAAAAAAAAAATATAGATTCCAAATCCACTCATTAGCTGATCTCCCTTTGCTGAGAAACTTTACTGCCTGACAAAAAAAATCAGAGTCAACTTCATCAGATTTTGGCAGCAGAAACGTAGGAAAACCGGATACCTGTGTTTTTGCAGCATTTTTTGCACAATCCATTGCTGTCAATGGGTCAAAAACGCTGAAAAAAGTGACATGCTGCATTTTACAAAAAAAAAACAGGCTCTTTGACAAAACAGTCAGGAAAAAAAAATAAGGTGGTGTGCATGACATTTCAGAAATCTCATAGACTTTGCTGGTACTGTGAAACTCAGCTGAAATATTTTCATAAAAAAACGCAATGTGTGAACTTGGCCTTATGTAGGATTCAGGCAGCTTGTACTTTTTGGCTCAGGACATATGCTACATGTATTTCATTTTTGACAGTCTTCGACCATCTGCGGTGTGAAACCTATGGTGAGGTCCTGATTTTCGTTCCTTATACCTGTACTTTCCTTTGTCTGGAGGTCACACAGCCTCTTGCTGTAAGGAAAGGCCTCTTATTTCTGCTCGTCTCTATCATCACATCCGTTTCTCTCCTGGACATTGCCATTTCGACTGACCTGGCAGGCTCTGCCTTGGGCGTTTTTTTTTGTCTTATGTCTTCCTCATGCCCTTCATACACTACCTCTGCTTGTCATGTTTGTTCACTCCTTGTGGCATCACCATGTCAGGATCCCAGGGAGAGCCGTCTACGCTATTTTGTGTGCTCCCACTGTGTGTCGATCGTCAGTGTGGTCAGTCAGAACATCCTGCACAAACTATGGATGGTGGACTGTCTGCGTTTACCCCCCCCTCATGCTGTTCCCACCACTCAGCCATTACTGGGTCCTGAAAGTTAGTGTGCATGCACTTTAGCATTTGCAGTAACTGACCTTCCTAAAGCACCTATTGTGGGGACAGGCTTCATCGCTTAACTTCAGACTTGGATCCCATAAATGATGAGGCATCTGCTACAGGAGGATCTTTTGGCTGCCTATAAATGGCTAAGGTCCAAACACCCCAGCAAATCATTGCCATCCCTTCACTCCCGGCCCTACTCTCTCCCGGGGGCAGAATGCTTGAATACCTTGTGCAGAGTTGAGGACCTTTCCTAAGAGATTCTCCAGTCAGACTTTCTTCATAGATATACTTCATTATGATTGCAATTAGATATACTATGGGTGTAGATGTGTGTGTGTGTGTGTATATATATATATATATATATATATATATATATATATATATATATATATATATATACATACATACATATACTTTTATCTAATCACACTCCCTTTTACCTCTACATGTAGGATAATCCGCATTTTTTTTAAATATTGCCTAGCAGTGATAAACTATCAACCGGTGACTACCAAAACTCTACTTCAAAAGGGGTATGAGCTCACTTTAACTATACTTTGTTATATCTGCCGCCTCCTTGTTCCCCTTCAATTGTGCTGAGTCACTAGCACCGTTTATTCATTACACTAGTCGAGTGCTAGCCATCTGCCATATCTATTGGATGTGGAACAGTCTTCCATGCTGTCCTCAATGTTCACCAGCCTTCTAACGGATGTAAAGGACACCTTAAACGTCACCAACACTGGCTCCTCTTCTTCCTAGGAGTCCATTTTGTTTCACCGTACCCCACCAACTTACAACTTTACTCATGGCAGATGCAGCGTCCTTCCAGGAGCTGCTGGGCTGGAAGATTAAGTTTTTTGCCAAGTCATTTTCTGAAGCTACTTGTTTGGACTGAAACCAATGTTCACCTCTTACTAGGCTGATAAGACCACAACCAGTTGGGCTAAATAACTTATGATGGTGTTATATCTGGTGTTCCTCTCAGAGTTAGCAGACATTGCTCAGAAAATCTCCAAAGCCAGGAACTAAATCTGCGAATCCACCTTTGTCACGTTTAGGCTTCTTGCCTGCTCCTCTTCTGTCTCTAGTCATCCACCGCACCTTAAGGTTGAAACCCTGGTGCACAGATGTAACCTGTAGGAAAGCTCTTGTAGCTCTCCCCTTCTCGGGCTCTTGGGAATTTGGCAAATGTTTAGATGAAATCCCCTCGTAAGCAACACGTGGCAAGAATACCTACCTGCCTAAGAAAAAGCACATCCTTTCTGGTCTGCAGAGGACATTCGGAGTATGTTACTCTGTCGCCTTATTGGGGGACACAGAACTGTGGTGTTATGCTGCTGTCCACTAGGAGGCGACACTATGCATAATCTGAAAAAGATTAACTTTGGCTCCTCCTCTGCAGTATACACCCCTGGATGGCGTCAGCCTTCTCCAGTTTTTGCTTAGTGTCGCAAGGAGGCACACCTAAGATTTTTTACTCTGTTTTTTTCCTTGATTTTTTTTTTTCAACGGATTACAGATGAAGAAAAGCGGGTCCCCAGCGAGACTCCCGGCATGGCTCCCTCCTCGGTCCCTTGTTAAGGGGTACCCGGTTGAGGTCGAGACGGCTCTTCCCCATGTCGCTCCTTCCCCAGTCCCTCGGGTACTGGCTCGAAGACGAGACCCCCCCCCTCCTTCCCCAGTTCCCTTGGGCTCTGGGTTGAGGTCGAGGATAGGATGAAGCCCCCTGACGGTGACAGCAGCACCCTCCCTAATCCCCCTCTGGGGGCATTAGGTTGAGACACCGCAGGTAGGGCCTGTATCAGGCACCATTCGGCCACTTACATGTCCAGGGACCCCAGCCCAGCTGCGGGCTCCTGTTGGGACCGGGGGAGGTGCAGGCAGGCATGGCACTTGTCAGAGACAGGGCTCCCTGCGCCCCTGTCTCTGTGGCAGCACCAGCTGCATAGCGCCTCAAAGGGACCCCCCACAGGGCCTACTTCGCGCTCATAACCCCACCGCTAGCCTGCCGTTTAATCCGGGGGGGTCTGGTTTGAATCCGACCCCCCCCCCCCTGGACAACCGCGCCGTCCTGGAGCCCTTCTGGGCATGAGGTATCAAATTTAGGCCGCGGCTTCGGCCTAGCCGAAGTCGCCGCCCTATTCCCGCCCCCTGGCCCGCCCCCCGGATGACGAAAATGACACTCTGCAGTGTCATAGAAGGGGCGGATCGAGGCAGGAAGGGCGCGCTTTTACATAGCTCAGCGCGCCCTTTTCAGCTCTCGCCCCCTTCCCCCTCCACCTCAGAATCCCGGTGGCCATCTTGCTGCAGCAGGAAACATAGCTGACAGCCATACAGCAGTCTCCGGGGGGCACAGGACTGTGATTTGTCGGCGCTGGACTTCGGGGCACACTGGTGGGGTAAGATCACAGCTGGGTTCTCTTTACTCAGCTGTGCATTCATATTACCTATAAGTTCTCCCCTTTGCATAGCCCCTGTAGGACCCCTGCTAGCCAGCCTCTGTGCATGATGCCGGGCTCAAGGAAGAAAACCAGGCAAGACTGCTTTTATGCATTCTGCACAGCCTGCAAGACCACTCCCCAGGGGCAGCACGGACCCACACTGCCGGGACTGTGTCCAAAACACTGGGTCAGAAGCAACGCTTCTGCGTCTTCTTCCATACCGGAATGGGCTATTCAGATGTTGCAGTCTATAACACAGTCCATACATAGCCTGACCTCTACACTACTGCAGGCTTTGCAGGGTCATATCTCGGCTATGAACGTTACCCAGCAAAGGGACAGCCCATCTCGGGGACATGCCACTTCCGACAGTCTCAGACGTAAGCGGACCCACAGGTCGCATTCATCTGCGTCCTCACATAGCACTCGGTCGTCCCCCTCCAGGGAGAGACACAGTGGCTCCAGGTGACCTAGTCCGTCCCCTGACAGAGACAGACAATGCGGATCTCCGCAACGATTTCCGACCACTGACTCGGAAGGCATATGTGACTCTAACCCAGACAACGAAACAGAGAATTATCTCGTCTCTTGTCCCCCTAGCAATACTGCGATAGTTGAGGATATCGTCTCTTCCATCCTTCGGGTGCTGGACATTTCAGATCCAACCCCGGAAGCACCAGAACACAAAATTTCCTTTGAAAGTGTTCAGAAACCATCGAAGGTCTTCCCTAATCACCCGGAATTTCAAAAAATCCTTTCTAAGCATTTTTCGCAGCCTGATAAAAAATTCGCCAATCGCAAGTATTTGGAAGCAAAATACCCCTTTCCACAGAAAGACACCAAGGATTGGACAGATCCGCCTGAAGTGGACCCTCCAGTCTCTAGGCTGGCAGCACAAACGCTTCTCTCGCTGCCGGACAGTTCAACCCTCAAGGACACAGCAGACAGACAAGTCGAACGCATGGCTCGTTCAATCTTTGAAGCGGCAGGTGCCTCTTTGGCTCCCGCATTTGCGTCAGTTTGGGCAGCCAAGGCCATCATGGCTTGGGCTGATCTATTGCAAAAAGGCCTTCAAGCTTCAAATCCTCAGCTGGCGGACCAGGCGGTGCAAATTGCAGTGGTGGCAGATTACATGGTCCATGCAGCGTTGGATTCTGCAAGAGGAATAGCGGGAATAGCATCAAACGCCATCACAATCCGGCGTATTCTCTGGCTAAGAGAATGGAAAGCGGATGCGGCCTCAAAAAAGTCCCTAACAAATCTCCGGTACTTCAGTGGCCGTCTTTTCGGTGGAAAGCTGGATACAATGATATCCAATGCTACCGGGGGCAAAAGTACTTCCCTCCCTCAAATAAGACCAAAACGCACGTTTAAAAGGCGTAATCAATCTCGTTTCCGATCCTTTCGGAATTCTTCAGGCTGGTCCGTCTCACGCCCAGCACAAAACCGTAATCGTTCCCCCCCGCAGGGACAACACACGTGCGGCACAGAGGCCGGACAGGAACTGGCAATCAAAGGCAAGCCAGGCAAAACCTAAAGGAGGAAAACCTCAGACTTTTCCCTCATCCTGACTCATGCCCTCTGGAAGACATCCCACTTGTAGACGGACGACTGCTACTCTTTCAGCAGGTCTGGCTGCCTATTACAGAAGATAAGTGGGTCAAGGAGATAGTGTCTTCAGGATACAAAATCGAGTTTACTACCAGCCCACCGCACAGGTTTTTTTTTTTTTTTTCCATCTGTCCCTCCAAAATCCCCGCTCAAAGCTCAGGCCTTCCGTCAAGCGGTTTCTTCCCTCCTGCGAGCAGGAGTCATAGTGCCAGTCCCAGCAGAAGAGCGCTTCCGAGGGTTCTACTCCAACCGGTTCGTGGTGCCCAAGAAGGGAGGCAGCGTCCAACCCATACTAGACCTCAAGCAACTCAACAAGTATGTTCGAGTTCGTCACTTCCGCATGGAATCCCTCCGGTCAATCGTTGCGTCTATGGAAAAAGGAGAATATCTTGCCTCCATAGACATACAGGACGCATACCTGCATATACCGATTGCTCCCGCCCATCAGAGGTTTCTCAGATTCGCAATCAACCAAGACCATTACCAGTTTGTGGCTCTCCCGTTCGGTCTCGCCACGGCTCCCAGAACATTTACAAAGGTCATGGCAGCTACCATGGACGTTCTGCACTCCAGAGGCATAATAGTCGTTCCATACCTGGACGACCTTCTCATCAAGGCCCCCCACCCTCAAGGACTGCGAGGTCAACGTCTCGATCACGATCGACACTCTGACGCGCCTGGGATGGTTAGTCAATTTACAGAAGTCCTCGACTACCCCAAGTCAGTCTCTGACCTTCCTGGGGATGCTATTCGACACCTCCAAGGGTCTGATGATCCTCCCCAGGGACAAGGCACTGGCTCTCTGTCTGGGAGTTCACACACTCCTCCGCAAGTCCCCCAGATCTCTCCGGTATGCCATGAGAGTACTTGGCAGGATGGCAGCAGCAATGGAGGCGGTACCATTTGCCCAGTTTCACCTCAGACCCCTTCAACTGGCCATCCTCAAGTCCTGGGACAGGAATCCGTTCTCCCTCGACAGGGAGTTCCGGTTATCAGCAAACACCAGGAGGTCCCTGCACTGGTGGCTCAAGCCAACCTCGCTTGCAAGGGAAAGATCCTTTCTCTCCGGTCAATGGAAGGTTTTGACCACCTACGCAAGCCTTATGGGTTGGGGCGCGGTGCACCTACATCAGAGCGCAAGGCAGGTGGTCACCAAGGGAATCGACCATGCCCATCAACATCCGGGAAATTCGGGCCATCTTCCTGGCGTTGAAAGCCTTCCATCACTTGCTGGCAGACTCTCATATCAGAGTACAGTCGGACAATGCCACGGCAGTGGCATACGTGAACCATCAAGGCGGCACCCGCAGCATCCAGGCGATGACCGAAGTAACGCGTATCCTACAATGGGCGGAGGCTGCAAGGTCGGTACTCTCTGCGGTCCACATTCCGGGTGTGGACAACTGGGAAGCCGACTATCTCAGCCGACAATGAATGGACTCGGGGGAATGGTCTCTCCATCCCGAAGTCTTCTGTCAGATCTGTCATCGTTGGGGGACCCCGGACGTGGATCTGATGGCATCCCATCTCAATGCCAAGGTTCCCAATTTCATGGCCAGGACGCGCGATCCGCGGTCGCTCGGAGCAGATGCCCTGGTTCAGGACTGGACCCAGTTCCAGCTTCTGTACATTTTTCCACCCCTCCCCCTGATCTCCAGAGTCCCGAGGGAGATCAAACAAGAGGGTGTTCCCACCATTCTGATCGCTCCAGACTGGCCCATGCGTACATGGTACGCCGACGTCGTGCAACTCACAGCAGACGCTCCCTGGCGTGTCCCCACACGTCCCGACCTCCTGTCACAAGGCCCGTTCTTCCACCAGAACTCAGGGGCTCTCAATTTGACAGCGGGGCCATTGAGACCTGGGTTTTGACCCAAGCAGGTTTTTCACCGGACGTTGTTAAAACCATGATCAGGGCTCGGAAGCCAACTTCAGCCAGGATTTACTATCGTACCTGGAAGATTTTCTTCACATGGTGCGACCCTCGTGGGCAGATTCCACTTCCCTATTCTCTTCCAAAGGTCCTCAGTTTCCTTCAGTCAGGCCTGGACGCCGGGCTATCCCTGGGCTCGCTGAAGAGCCAGGTGTCAGTGCTCTCAGTGCTCTTTCAGAGGCGTATTGCTAACAAGCCGCAAGTGAAGACTTTTCTCCAAGGGGTTTCCCGATTGGTTCCCCCCTACAAACGTCCGTTGGAGACGTGGGACCTCAACCTGGTCTTGACAGCACTACAGTCACCTCTTTTTGAACCCCTTAGGGTGGTCTCACTCCGCTTTCTATCACAGAAAGTGGTTTTCCTGGTGGCAATCACTTCGCTACGCAGGGTGTCTGAACTTTCAGCTCTTTTCCTGCAGACAACCCTTCCTGGTTTTTCACCAGGACAAGGTGGTTCTCCGTACAGTACCATCCTTCCTTCCGAAGGTCGTGTCCAGCTTCCACCTCAATGAGGAAATATCACTACTGTCTCTTTGCCCGGCTCCCGTTCATAGGGTAGAGAAGGCTCTGCATACGCTTGACCATGTCAGGGCATTGCGTATTTATGTGTCTAGGACTGCTCCCTTCCGGAAGTCTGATTCACTTTTCCTTCTTCCAGAAGGCGTTCGCAAGGGCCTACCGGCTTCCAAAGCCACCCTTGCTAGGTGGATCAAGTCCACCATTCAAGAGGCTTACCGCCTCAACAATTCTCCCCTTCCGGCCGGTATCACGGCACACTCTACGCAGGCGGTAGGGGCCTCTTGGGCCATTCGGCATCAAGCCTTAGCACATCAAGTGTGTAAGGCAGCCACTTGGACTAGCCTGCACACATTTACAAAACACTACAAAGTGCATACCCAGTCCTCAGCGGATGCGAGCCTGGGTAGACGGGTCCTGCAGGCGGCAGTACCCCAAGTCTAGAGGACTGTCAGCACAATATTCGTCCACTGCCTCCCACCCAGGGACTGCTTTAGGACGTCCCACGGTTCTGTGTCCCCCAATAAGGCGACAGAGTAAAGGAGATTTTTGTGTACTCACCGTAAAATCTCTTTCTCTTAGCCTTTAATTGGGGGACACAGCTCCCACCCTGTTGCCCTTGCGGGCCGTTGTTACGGTTGGGTTCTCATATTGTTGTTTGAGCCTGTTTTTAGTAGCCTTTTCTTACAGGCATGATTATGTTTCTGGTATATTCCTCCTAATGCTTTTGCACAAAACTGGAGAAGGCTGACGCCATCCAGGGGTGTATACTGCAGAGGAGGAGCCAAAGTTAATCTTTTTCAGATTATGCATAGTGTCGCCTCCTAGTGGACAGCAGCATAACACCACGGTTCTGTGTCCCCCAATTAAAGGCTAAGAGAAAGAGATTTTACGGTGAGTACACAAAAATCTCCTTTTCTCCTCCTTTTGGTTCTTCTCCAGATTGTGTGGTCACAAGAAACTGGAAGCTTGGGGCCAGAAAAGATTCTCCTTCAAGTTGCGCACATCCTCGCAAATGTTTAGTTAGGTCTTAGCTGCTATAACAGGCATCCTCCACACCAGGAATGCTGCAGCCATTTCTTATCTGTATGCCATCATTATGAAGGCATAGTCCAGAGCTGACAATTAGGCGAGCCTTCACATTGCATTGGACACCTTCAGCCAATATGGTTGGATAATCAACTAGCCAAAATTGGATATTTCTATGCTCAAATTCACACTTGCTCTCTCCAGGGAGCCATTCTGATGAGATGGAACAAGTCAAAGGAATCTCTGGATCAGAAGATTCTTCTGTAATCAGGCTGTCCGTTTTTTCAGTGGTGGCTCTTCCACCGAGTCTTTCCTCCTATTTCAGTGGCAAGTCATCATGATTGATGCCAGTCTCCACTGCTGGGAAGGAATTCAAGATCGAACAGTCCGAGAAACTTGTCCTCTCCGGAGTCAGGACTGCAGATCATCCGTGCCATTTTTCTTTCCATGGACACTGCTCTTATCTGGTCACCAAGTCAGGGTCCAGTCAAATAATACAACAGAAGTCACCTACTTAAATCATCGATGCCGAACCAGAAGCCACGCTGCAATATCTGAGGTGGACGAGATTCTATGATGATCCGAAGCGCACATACTGGCAGTCCAGATCCTAGGAGTGCACAATTAGATGGCAGACTTCCTCAATCACAAGTGATTTGAACCAGGAGAGTGCTTTCTAGTTCACAAAGTGATCTTCCAACTCGGCTCCAAGTGGAATCCTTGAGATTTCAACCTCATGTCCTTCAGACTCAACCGCAAGCTACCGAGGCTTGTGTCCAGGTCTCAGAATCCAAAGCATTGGCAGTGGATGCCCTGTTCATCCCGTGGGAGTTGTTGGAGCTACCCTTCTCTTCTGCTACTTCCTCAGGTTACTCAAAAAGGTCCAAGCAGAATGTGTACCGGTAATCCACAGTGGCTCAGATGGGCATGGTATGCAGATCTGGTCAGTCTTATAGCGATGTCTCATTCCTAAACTGAAAAATCTCTGCCAGGATCTGTTCCTTTACCCAAAATTTAACTTTGCTTCATTTAATTGTGGTTGCAGCTGCAGTTTTAAGAGCAAGAGGACCCTTAGACTGTGATAAGGCCAGAAAACCGACCTCCTCTCACATTTACCACAGAACCTGGAAGATGTGCTTCCATTGGTGAGGATCGCCAAGTCCATCCAATGCAGTGCCCTCTCATTTCTCCAAGATGGATTGGATTTGGTCAGAGTGTGAGTTCTCTCTAAAGGGCAGTTCTTCCCTATCTCCATTTTATTCCACCGTCCTCTTGCCTACTTTCCACATTTCCATGCAGGGAGAAGCCCAATGCCGTTCCTCATTGCCATCCTACTCCACCCTTGGACCTTAACTTGGTTCATAAAGTGCAGCCGTCGTCTCATTTTAAACCCCCTCTGCTGCATTTCCCTACACCTCCTCTTTTGGACGGTGGCATACCTAGTGGCCATTACTTCCATCAAGGGAGCCTTGACCTTTAAGTCTTCTTTCAGTTTTCCAGCAGGGGAAAGTATTTCCTCTGCCAGTCCCTTCATTCTTGCCGAAAAGTGCCATCGGCATTTCATCTAAATGAGGACATTGTGCTCCCTTCATTTAGCTCCTCTCCATCTCATCCTAGGGAGTAGACCCTCCATATTCGGGATGGGGTCATTGTGTTTGTCTTAAACTCCCTCTTTCCGTGAGTTGGACTTTCTGTTCATCCTTGCAGAGAGTCTCTGCCAGTGCCAAGACCACCGTAGCCTATTGGATAAGGTCATTCATTGAAGAAGACTACTGCTTAAAAGGCAAGGTACCTTCCTTTCTATGTCATCTGTGTTACATTGCCTAATGCTGGCTACAGAATAAGTTAACTGAGAATCCATCAGTGAGCTCGTTCAGCTTGAAAGACTAGAGTTTGTGACTCATCTGTCTTTTTCTAAGCTCCTCTCAGTTAATTTATGACCACATCAAAGTTGAATGTGCTGCGTAACAAAGAGCCTGAAAAAGCACAAACGGTTCAAAATATTTCATGGCAATCAATTGCTAAATTATTTTTTATTTTTAAAAAAATCATCTCCATCCCCTTTAACTACTTAGTGTCTGCCTTCTAGAGGCAGGAGCTTTAACCCGTGGTCCTCCCGGTGGACCGTCTGAGAAAAGGCTTTACAGGTAAGAGCAAATACATTTTTTTATGCTGATCAATTCCCTTTAAGCTGCATATCCTCCTACTACAGGGAGCCATAACTTGTGCTTTGCTTGCCTCGTGCGTTGTTTGCCTCGTGCATTGCTTCCTTCATGCGTTCCCTGCCTTGTAACTTCTTAAGGCCCCGTCTCACATAGCGAGATCGCTGAAGCGTCACCGATTTTGTGAAGCAACAGCGACCTCGCTACGTGTGACATATAGCGGCGACTGGGCCCCCGCTGCGATGTCGCTGATTGTGCTCGAATGTCCTGGGCCATTTTTTTGATCGCTGGTGTCCCGCTGGCCAGCGATGCTCGCTGTGTTTGACACCGACGAGCGACCGCGTTAGCGACTCAGAAATCATGGACGCAGGCGGGAGTTGTCAGAATCGCTGCTGTGTGACAAGGTCCCAACGACCGCCGAGGTCGTTATATGGATCGCTGAATTGTTGCTGCGTCGTTGGGTAAATCTGACTGTTTGACAGCTTACTAGCGACCATTTAGCGACGCACCAGCGATCCATACCAGGTCGTATTGTTGTCGGGATCATTGGTGCGTCGCTAAGTGTAACGGTACCCTTACTCTGCTTTCCACAACAGGCGGATGTGATGCACTTGACAGACAAGGGTGTAAAGCAGGAGCTATTCCAGGACATCTTATCTGGAACAGAAATCTTGGTAAGTATTTAGGTGGCGGGTGTGAACCCTGCCCGACGCCTCTTTGTAGGCTTGGGTTGATTACATTTAGGCCGGGGCTACTTGGCGCCACACTGTGGTCAATATATGGCACTGACCTGCCTGGAAATAACCCAAATCTCTGCAGTTTCAGGTCCCCAGCTCGGCTCCTTGTTTGCAGCTCGGCTTCATGCTTTGCACTTTAATGATGATTTTACTCCGACGCTGGAAGAAGTAAGTCAAATCGGGACTGTTTCCATGTAAATTTTTACCATATAAGATGTATAGGCAAGGGGTACAAAAAGCAGAGGAGGCACAAAACCACCAGCAAAACAAGGGTGTCCACTACGAACACCTTCACTACCCTGCACTTTAGACCACCATGGACTCAAACTTTTACGGTTTCACCTACCAATAAAGTAAGGGGCACCACTAGGTAATTATTAACCCCTTTCTGCCATATGACGTACTATCCCGTCCATGTGCCCTGGGACTTAATTCCCAGGGATGGGATAGTACGTCATAGCGAACAGCGGCGCTCACGGGGTGAGCGCTGCTGATCGCAGCCGGGTGTCAGCTGATTATCACAGCTGACACCCGGCACTATTTGTCAGGGGCGGTCACGGACCGACACGTTAACCCCTAGCACACTGCGATCAAACACGATTGCAGTGTACTGGGGGTTTAGGGAAGCATCGGCAGGGAGGGGGTTCCCTCCGTGCTTCCCTGAGCCCTCCGGAAAAGTGTGATGTGCTGTGCTGCTCCGGGGGCCTCCTTCCCTGCAGGTCCCCCGGATCCAATATGGCGGTGGGGACCTTCGGGGGCCTGCAGAGAGGCGGCTTCCTCATGCCTGCAAAGCACCAGCATGATGAAGCCTCCAGCACTGCCTGTGACAGATCGCTGATCTGTGCTGTGACAGATCAGCGATCTGTCACATGACAGTTATGTCCCCCCTGGGACAGTATAGTAAAGTTTTAAAAAAAAAAAAAAAGTGTAAAAATAATTTATAAAAAATTGCTAAATAAATAAAAAAAAATATTCCCTAATAAACTCATTTTTTGGAAATAATAAAAAAAAACTATAAAAGTACACATTTAGTATCGCCGCGTTCCTAACGACCCGCCCTATAAAACTGTCCCATTAGTTAACCCCTTTAGCGAACCCCTTAAAAAATAAAAAGCAAAAAATAATGCTTTTATTATCATACCGCCAAACAAAAAGTGCAATAACGCGCGATCAAAAAGACGGATATAAATATCCATGGTACCACTGAAAACGTCATCTTGTCATGCAAAAAACGAGCTGCCACACGGCGTCATCAGCGAAAAAATAAAAGTTATAGCTCGCAGAATAAAGCGATGCAGAAATAATTATTTTTTATATAAAATTGTTTTCATTGCATAAAAGCGCAAAACGTAAAAAAACTACATAAATGAGGTATCGCTGTAATCATACTGACCCGAAGAATAAAACCGCCTTATCAATTTTACCAGACACGGAACGGTGTAAACGCAGCCCCCCAAAGAAATTCATGAAATGCTGGTTTTTGTTCATTCTGCGTCCCAAAAATCGGAATAAAAAGCGATCATGTGCCCGAAAATGGTACCAATAGAAACGTCAACTCGTCCCGCAAAATATAAGACCTCATATGACTTGGTGGGTCAAAACATGGAAAAATTATAGCTCTCAAAATGTGGTGATGCAAAAACTATTTTTACAATAAAAAGCGTCTTTTAGCGTATAACAGCTGCCAAAAATAAAAACCCGCTATAAATAGTAAATCAAACCCCCCTTTATTACCCCCTTAGTTAGGGAAAAAATAAAATTAAAAAAATGTATTTATTTCCATTTTCCCGTTAGGGTTAGGGCTGAGATTAGGGTTAGGGGTGTGTTGGAGGTTAGGGTTGGAGTTAGAATTGGGGGTTTCCACTGTTTGGGCACATCAGGTGCTCTCCAAACGCAACATGGCGTCTGATCTCAATTCCAGCCAATTCTGCGTTGAAAAAGTCAAATGGTGCTCCTTCCCTTCCAAGCTCTGCCATGCGCCCAAACAGTGTTTTACCCCCACATATGGGGTATCAGCCTACTCAGGACAAATTACAAAACACCTTTTGGGGTCCAATTTCTCCTGTTACCCTTAGGAAAATAAAAAATTGGGAGCAAAAATATCATTTTGTGGAAAAAAAATGATTTTTTTATTTTCACGCCCAGGCGTTATAAACTTCTGTGAAGCACTTGGGGGTTCAAAGTGCTCACCAAACATCTAGATAAGTTCCGTGGGGGGGTCTAGTTTCCAAAATGGGGTCACTTGTGGGGAGTTTCAACAGTTTAGGCACATCAGAGGCTCTCCAAACGTGACATGACACCCACAGACCATTCCATCAAAGTCTGCATTCCAAAACGTCACTACTTCCCTTCCGAGCCCCGACGTGTGCCCATACAATAGTTTTCTCCCACATATGGGGTATCAGCGTACTCAGGACAAATTGGACAACAATATTTGGGGTCCAATTTCTCCTGTTACCCTTGGAAAAATAAAAAAATTGGGGACTAAAAGATCATGTTTGTGGAAAAAATATGATTTTTTTTTAGTTTCATGCCCGGGCATTATAAACTTCTGTGAAGCCCTTGGGGGGTTCAAAGTGCTCACCACACATCTAGATAAGTTCCTTAAGGGGTCTAGTTTCCAAAATGTTGTCATTTGTGGGGGGTTTCCACTGTTTAGGCACATCAGGGGCTTTCCAAACGCGGAATGGCGTCCAATCCCAATTCCAGCCAAAAAAGTCAAATGGCGCTGCTTCCTTTCCGAGCTCTGCCATGTGCCCAAATAGTCGTTTACACCCACATATGGGATATCAGCGTACTCAGGACAAATTGAACAATAACTTTTAGGGTCCTGTTACCCTTGGGAAAAATAGGATTTTTAGTTGCTTACCGTAAAATCTGTTTCTCTGAGCCTTCATTGGGGGACACAGGAAACCATGAGTGTATGCTGCTGCCACTAGGAGGCTGACACTATGCAGAAAAAAAGTTAGCTCCTCCTTCGCAGTGTACACCCTACTGACAGGAAGTAGGATGTTCAGTTATTGAGAAAGCAGTAGGAGAAGTAATCTGTAGACGAGATAAAAACACAGAAAACACAAATCCACACTGTAACAATATTATACAGTAAACCGAGCTGTTCAACTTGGTAGGGTGCTGTGTCCCCCAATGAAGGATCAGAGAAACAGATTTTACGGTAAGCAACTAAAAATCCTGTTTTCTCTATCGCTTCATTGGGGGACACAGGAAACCATGGGACGTCTCAAAGCAGTTCCCAAGGGGAGGGAACAGCAAACAACTCCAATCAGGACGAGGAAGTCACCCTCGTCACCTGCAAGGTCACCTGCGAGGTCTGTTACCCCGACCGGCACTTGCCAAAGCTAGGCATGGGCTCTGAAGAAAACCTTATGGACCTGTGGAGGACATATCATCGCACTGCAGAGGTGCCAGACGAAGGCCCAAAGAGTACCGCCAGGAGGACACACACTGCCCGGGCAGAGTGCATCATACTCAAAAGAAAGCAGTCCTTTCTGAGCCGGCAACCCTACTAATGCCGACCAGATTCCGCGAGCAGATGCCGACCTGGAGGCCAGAGGACCTGTACACTTCAAGCCGGAGCTTGATAAGTACTGTTGCGGTGGCAAGGTAGCCTGATGCGAGAGCGTCACAAAGTAAAAGTTCGAGGCGGACGAAAGAAAGGGAATTCAGAATGATGGAGAGGGGACCATTGATCCACAGGAAGTGCACCACGGCTACTACAGGCTCTCTGAGACCCCAAGGGTGGTTGAGAGTCTGAAAGGACAGGCTACCAACTGGAAGGAAAAGGAACCCGTCCGTTGCAAATGCAGATATCGCCAAAGTCCTGAAGAAATCAGGACCTGAATAAGAGCTTCATGGAACAAGGGAAAATCATGCGATTCACAGGAGGCAAATGCTGAACGAAGAAAATTTCTTCCTGAGAAAAACAAGTATGGACTCAAACCTAGATCCCCAAAGTCACGCTGAGGAAAAAAGCGCTGAAGAATGATGAGATTTAGCCTGAGGAAGGAGAGCGCTTGTCCTTCCGGTGACCTCATCAATGATTTGGCCTATTGGAGTCACATGGAAAGAACGGAAAGATGGTAAGGGACTTCTTTGGGGATAATTTCACTCATGAAACCGAAAGCCAAATGGAACCTTAGATAGGAACGATAGGCGAAAACCCATGTGTCCATGCAAGAAAAATTTTTGGACAGTGAGGACGGTCAAATCTTCCGACTGGTGTCCAGAAAGAATGCTCTAATGAGCAAGCTAGGCCACGCGGCTGTAGAATTTTGCCAACTACTGTGTGAATTTGCCGTTGGCATCCCTGAGGGATGCACTTCTGGGAGAGGAAGGACCATAGTGGTGGAAAACTTGGAACCGGAGGGTTCGCAGCCGCAGAAGTAGTCCAATTTTGCGAAGCACTCGGGAGAAAAGAGCTATACCGAGGCGCCCCCTTGTTTGGAAACGGCTGAAGTCCGTTCTGTGAGAAAATGACAGGACCTGAGCGCAGGCCACTGGGAACCTGCTAAAGAGTCGAACACTGGAAACGTACTGAATGGTACCTGGGAATAACCTGGATCTCATCCTCGCGATGTAGGCTCAGGATGGCTATGAACAGACAACAGATTGCTCGACTAGGCAGGTAGAACGAAGGCTACTGGATTACTTTGAGATCAAAGGGAAGATAAACCCATCATTCAGGGATGAGGGTGAATATGGAAAAAATAGTCCAGCCGGACTTAGAAAAGAGATTAGTCGAGCAAAAAAAGTCCATGCAAAACATGGACTATGTCAACTGTAAGGAAAGTTGGCTCTAGGTAGATAAAATAGACCCCAGAGGACAACTAGGCTGACGAAAGGCAGGTCAATCCGTATGACGATGTAAACGACCAAATCCATCCTGGACCCTCTGGAGCAGGGAGAGGATTGCGGTGAGTAGACCCGCTTACCTAAGTCTAAGACAACACGCCCGAGGATAACAGGGAAAATATACAATTCTAGCTGAAGGAAGAAATGCGTTATCACCAGACTCATCCTTGGATCTCAGACTGGAGCAGCTTTCTACTCTGGTCGATGCTTGCACAGAGTCAGATTCCACTCTTGTCTGGGATACATTTTCCATTCACGGTCAGAAGTTACCTGTCTGAGCTGCTGGAGGCTTTACCCGGCATCTGTAAGAAAGAATAAGTAAGTTCCGACAGATAAGGAGCTTAGGCATTGTGGTAGCTCGAAGGCCCTTAGGACAGACTAGAACTTATAAACTACTATTGGTCAAACACTAAAGATAGACCTGCAGTAAAGATAGCCTGCGGACAGTACTGTAAACTGATCAGAAGGTGTGGCAAAAACTCCTGTGGGGCAACTCGCACATAGGGTCCAGAGCATGCCGCAGTAAAACCGCGACTATCCGTACCTGACACGAGAGTGTCTGACCCACCTGAGGGTGGAGAATCAAGTTATGTTGCTACCGAGATCCACTCTGTGGTACAGATATCCACTCCGTTTGGACATGGTAGTGCTTACGTTTAACTGTTAACAAACCACAGATGTTATTAACAATGAATTGTGCATCTGAAAGGTGTGTTTGACTCACCTGGATGCGGCCTTTAACCGCAGCTGCAGCCCGTCAGGAGCAATAAATGCCAGCACCTCACCACGAGTGGTGATTAGACAGGAGCTTAGGCAAAAGCTGCAAAAGACCCAGATCAATGCGAAAGAGGACGCTCCTAACGCACCTGAAATGGGACAGTAGAGCCGGACCGCTGTAGTAGATGGACCTCGGGTACGTTTGAGTCACCAGAAAGACGGCATGTATTGACTAAACATGTCTGGTAGAGGCCTATCCGAGTGCTCAGTAAGAGATTACTGCTGCAATAGAGCGCGAGGAACCTGAAGGCGGGAGCGTCTAACTCGCCTGAATACGGTACAGAACACCAGTACCACTGAAGCAGTCAACCCCAGACATGTCTCCACAGTAATACGGCCGATTGAACTACTGTACCTGGAAGGTGGTGCTTCTAAAGCCTGTATAGCGGATATAGCACAGTTGCCATCCGCTCTAAGTATCCTGTGAACAAATCAGCGTGGAGAGAACCCGGAGAAGGGAATAGGAGACAGCCATTTCTGTGTTGCGGTGCAGTATAGGTCTGGATACCTGATGACATTAGGTAGAATAATGGCTTCTGTGTTGCGGTCAAGGACTGGGTACCTGACGGCATTAGGCAGAATAACGGCTTCTGTGTAGCGGTCTAGGTCTGAATACCTGACGGCACTAGGCCGAATAACGGCTTCTGTGTAGCGGTCTAGGTCTGAATACCTGACGGCATTAGGCAGAATAACGGCTTCTGTGTTGCGGTCTGGGTCTGGATACCTTACGACATTAGGTAGAATAACGGCTTCACGTGTAGTAAGCCGTAGTACGAAGACTGTAGTAAAGTAGATTCTGACCAGTCAATTCTTCTGACAGTAGAAAATTAGGCCTGGGATCAGACTAACTGCACTTTCTGTTGTGTGCTATGGTTTCAACCTCTGGACCAGCGAGTTGTGGTCAGGTTCTTTATCCACTGAACCACAGTAGACAATTGCCAGGTAGCACGAACTTCTATCCAGCTGGAAGGCCGGCCCAAACACTGCAGACGTGAAGAGATAGAAGCCGCACATTATTCTGCTCAGAGCAGTATGAAGCCAGCGACCGGAGGGGGCTGCAGAAAAAAGGAAGGGCGAGTGCCTGTGAGCAGTAGATATAGGAGCAGATGCTATGCCAGGGTTCCAGCACCTTTATGTGTGAAGCAATGGTTGAGTGTTGCTCTGCTGAAATCAAGGCACATATCTGCAGTGGCTGAAAACACAACAGCCGTGGGACAAAATCAGATCTCCGATGAAAAAAACGTGCGAGTGAAACCCCCCTACCAGGCCAACGCCATGCGGCAAATACAGAAGACAGCAGCGTGGCTCTCCAAGCCTCTGTGTGCTATGCCAGACATACTGATGCACTAGAGACCGTGCGGCAGAAGATTACAATTACGCCAGGAAAATACACGATTCTAGAGTACTATTACGTCAGTGACTCTACATAAAGTTAGAAGGTTAGGGGATGGATGGATATATGCTGAGGGGAGTCTGTCTGCAGAGCAGAAATACAGGCATGAAGATGTATGTTCTGAAGCCTACCTCTTAATCCAGTTTCCCCCCTGAACAGAACCAACAGTGGCAGCAGGAGATGTTCGGTTTCCTTCATAAAAACGCCATCTTCCGGGAACAAGCACCAGAAAATGGTGACTTCAGCGAGGTGTTCGCTGAATACGCGCCACTGAAGGGGGAGAGAAGAGGGCGCTGCCCGAAAAGGCCGACTGCAGGAGGCTTCTGGGGGTGTGTCTAACCGCCGGAGTGACGGTCGGCCAGGATGAGTCTGAGTTAACCACCGGAGACAGAGGAAAAGACAGGCCCCGAGGTGAGGGAGGTTAGGTCCCCAGACGGTGGCAGGAGAGGGGGCGTGCCTGTGACCGGCAGGAGAAAAGCCCGCCGATATGAAGGGAAGGGGGCGGGGCTAAAGTGCCGGAACTAGGCCATGCTGAAGCCGGGGACTAAATTTAGAAGCCGCAGCCGCCGAGCGGGGGATGGTAGCGCGGAGGCCCCGAAAATTACACACCCGGTAACCCTGCGCCCCCAAGGAAGTATCTATAACTACCAGCCACGCAGACCTGAACTACAACCAGTGTCCGCCGGAGCAGAGGGAGCAGTGCAGAGGCTTTAGAAGCCTGTCAGAAAGGTAGCCTGGTGCCCTAATCTGCCTACGAACTAGGGGATATGATCAAAAGGGGGTCCCCACACTCCGACCCCTGAGATTAAGTAAGTAAAGAAAAATGTTCTTTCCTCTTCCTAAGTCGTCTTTTTCCTCCGGGAATCTGGGGGGGGAGAGAGAGAAAACAGAAGTACCTCTCCATCCAGGGATGTCGGACGTCCGAAAAGACTGCGTTGTTGGACGTCAGCGTCTCTATAAACACCGACAGGCTCTGGTGGGTGAGGGACGGGGGGGCCAGGATCGGATCCGGATCACCTAACACTCTTCTCTGTTAGTGGCTGTGGGTCCTGCCGACTAGACGTATGAGGATACGGGGTGGCAGTACACGCCGTACTCATAGTCTTTTTGTGGGAATACAGTTGTGACTGTTCACACTGTATCCCTCCGGGTACCTGAAAAGGAACGACGCACATTGAGGTAGATAAGGGTCTAATGAAAGACCCGTGTCCACCTCCTACTGACACTAAGCTAAACTGAACATCCTACTTCCTGTCGGTAGGGTGTACACTGCGGAGGAGGAGCTAACTTTTTTCTGCATAGTGTCAGCCTCCTAGTGGCAGCAGCATACACCCATGGTTTCCTGTGTCCCCCAATGAAGCGATAGAGAAATAAAAATTGGGGGTGAAAAGATCATATTTGTGGAAACAATATGATTTTTTAATTTTATGGCTGTACGTTATAAACTTCTGTGAAGCCCTTGTGGGTTCAAAGTTCTCATCACATATCTAGATAAGTTCCTTGGGGGGGGGGGTCTAGTTTCCAAAATGGGGTCACTTGAGGGGGGTTTCCACTGTTTAGGTACATCAGGGCCTCTCCAAACGTGACATGGTGTCCGATCTGAATTCCAGCCAATTTTGCATTTAAAAAGTCAATCTGCGCTTCTTCCCTTCTGAGCTCTGCCATGCGCCGAAACAGTGGTCCCCCCCCCCCCCCCACATATCAGATATCCGTGTACTCAGGACAAATTGCACAATAACTTTTGCAGTCCAATTTCTCCTGTTACCCTTGGTAAAATAAAAAAATTTTGGACCTGAAGTATTTTTTTTATGAAAAAAAGTTAAATGTTCAAGTTTTTTTAAACATTCAAAAAATTCCTGTGAAGCACCTGAAGGGTTAATAAACTTCTTGAATGTGGTTTTGAGCACCTTGAGGGGTGCAGTTTTTAGAATGGTGTCACTTTTGGGTATGTTCTATCATATAGACCCCTCAGAGTGACTTCAAATGTGATGTGGTCCGTAAAAATAAAATGGTGTTGCAAAAATGAGAAATCACTGCTCAACTTTTAACCCTTATAACTTCCTAACCAAAAAAATTTTGGTTCCAAAATTGTGCTGATGTAAAGTAAACATGTGGGAAATGTTACTTATTAAGTTTTTTGTGTGCCATATCTTTGTGATTTAAGGGCATAAAAATTCAAAGTTGAAAAATTCAAAGTTGGAAAATTGCAAAATTTTCGCCAAATTTCCGTTTTTTCATAAATAAACGCAAGTTATTTGAATGAAATTTTACCACTAACATGAAGTACAATATGTCACGAGAAAAGAATGTCAGAATCAGTGGGATCCATGGAAGCATTTCAGAGTTATTACCTCATAAAGGGACAGTCGTCAGAATTGTAAAAATTGGCCCGGTCATGAACGTGCAAACCACCCTTGGGGGTTAAGAGGTTAATCTAGTGCTCCAGGACACTGGATCTGGTTAAATGAACCCATTAGAGCGCTGGGAACAGAGGGAGTATAACCCTAGACCACCAGGGATATTATTCTAATCTCTCTCTACCACCCCTTTCTTGTAAGTTTAACCCTCTGCCGTAGACCTCCGGGAAAGTCTCAGTTTAGTCTAAAATTTTTCTTTCTCTTGTCTAAACTTGGTCTGAAAACTGCAGGACTTTCCACGTCTCTTGTGCTCTTTCGGCACCTGAGTAGCGGGGATTCTTTTTGCAGCCTTTTTTTTTTCTTTGGGGAGATTTGACATTATTTTCTGTTGCTGGCAGCGAACTGAACTCTCCGGAGGACATTCTCAAATCTCTGGCGAGAATCCTGGATGGCATTCTGCAGGCGGATAAACAGCTAATGGAGAAAGCAAAAGCGCGAATCTTCTCAGCCCTGATCTGCGTATTAGAAATGAAGCACATGACAGGTAAGAAAATAGCCACCACAGACTGATGGGGGATCCGTCCTAAGTGTCTGACATACCCATAGGGTATGCTGGATAGGTGTTGGTTCCACCTCTTGGATTGTCACCTATTGGGGGGTAATTGGTCTCTCATTCTTTATAGTAGTCAATGGCCTCTTTTGACATCTATGGTAATTATGGAAAGACTGTAACAGGAGTTTTTGTACTTGCCGTAAAATGTGTTTCTCGGAGCCTTCATTGAGGGACACAGGAAACCATGGGACGTCCCAAAGCAGTCCCTGGGGAGGGAACAGCAGAAACTCCTTTCAGGTCAGATAACTCACCACTGCCTCCTGCAACATCCTTCTACCTAAGCTAGAATATATCTGGGTGAATTGTCACTGGATGCGTTGCTGATAATTATATTCAGCGAATATTTTCCTTGAAAACTTTATGTAACAGGTTAACAAAGTCAAGGCATTTCGAGGTCAATGCAGGACCTCTTCATCAGGACAAAAACCTAGGGACTATAACCTAGGGACTATGAAGTCGTCAGTCTTCTCACGGTCTTCTCGACCGTGAGAAGACTAACGACTTCTGTGAAACAAGACTTCCCAGGCCAATCTGGTATTAAAAGAGAAACCAGCACCCCTTGAAAACAGGAATTCTAGAACGATAGACAGGCCTTCCTGGACCTAAAAAAGGAACAGAGCCATGATGAGAATGTCTTCGAGGTACGGGAAGAGCTCTGGACCTCTGATCTGCAGAATGGGCAAAACCGCTGCCATGACCTCCGTGAAAACCCAGGGTGCGGTCGTGAGCCTGAAAGGGAAGGCGACAAGCTGAAAAAAGGTCCTGCCCACCACAAAGCGCAGGAGTCTCTGAAGCCCTGAAGAAATAAGGACATGGATAAAGGCTTCCATGGAGAACAATAACTCCTGTGGTTCCAAGGAAGCAATTACTGAACGAAGAGACTCCATCCTGAAATGACAAAGACAGACTCCTTTTGTTCAGTAATCTTAGATCCAAGATGGGTCATGTGGAGGAAAATCTACCAGGACAGATCCACTGGATGGCTCCACAGACCTCAACAGAGTTTGCCCCATTCGAGCTCCTATATGGGTGTCAGGTACGAGGGCCCCTTGCTAGTGTAAGAGGCATGGGATGGAGACTTGTCCACCCCTGGAGTGTCGGTCGTTGAGTACGTTGTGCGCTTCCAGGACAAAATGACGGCCTTGTCGTGGCTGGTGCAGGACAATATGGCCCAGGCTGAGCAGAATCACTGGTACGACCACCATGCTTGTAAAAGGAGCTACCAAGTGGGTCAGAAAGTGTGAGTACTGGTCCCCATACCACAGGACAAGCTTCAGGCAGGCTGGGAGGGCCCATACCTCGTGCACCAGCGGCTCAAATGATGTCATGTACCTGGTAACCCTAGACCACGCCAATGAAAGGAGGAAGGCCTTCCACATGAACATGATGAAGACGCATCATGTCATGAGCGGTAGGCCTGTGCCCATCCCGTGTGCAACCTTCCCAAGGAGTGGGAGGCAGAAAACCTCCTGGATCTGCTCAGCCAGGCCAAGGCGGGCGGATCATTGAAGACGTAAAGGTTGGCCACCAGCTCTCCGTGGACCGACGGTTCCAGCTAGCGATTACTCTACGCCCCTTCCAGGAGCTGTTCAGCAGCCTTCCCGGAAGGACCGAGTTGGCTGTCCATCAGGTGGACATTGTGGAACACCTCCCCATCCGGCGGTCAGCATATCGGGTCTCCTGAGGTGCAGCAGCAGATGCGCCAGGAGATTGATGAGATGCTGAAGCTGGGAGTGATCCAGGCTTCCATCAGCACGTGGACATCGCCCGTAGTCCTTGTCCCCAAAAAGAACCGAGCAACTCGGTTCTGCATGGTCTTCTGGGGGCTCAATGCTGTCACGGTCACCGATGCATTCCCTACGCCACACATTGATGACCTGCTTGATCATTTGGCCGGGGCAAAGTACCTGACCATCATGGATCTGAGCTGGCGATACTGTCATTGATCCACGAGGCCCGGGAGCGCTCTGTCTTCTTCACCCCGTTTTGACTGTTCGAGTCCACCATGATACCATGTGGCACGAAGAATGCCCCTGCCACTTTTCAGTGGATGGTCAACACGCTGGGACTCGAAGGGTACATTGCTGCGTACCTGGATGATATCGCAATCTTCAGTCTCATGGGAGGATCACCTAGATCACCTGACGCAGGTGCTTAAGTGGATCCACAGGGCAGGTTTGACCATCAATCCGGAAAAGTGCCAGCTGGGCATGAGCGAGGTCCTCTACCTGGGTCACCGGGTATGTGGGGGGAAGGGGTTTCTGAAGACAGAACCAGGGAAGTGGATGCAATCGCATCCTGGCCCACCCTCAGGACCAAGAAACAGGTGATGTCCTTCCTGGGGACCGCTGGGTACTACAGGAGGTTTGTTCCACACTATAGTACCCTGGCTAAGCCCCTGACAGACCTCACCAAGAACAAGCTTCCACTCGCAGTAGACTGGTAAGTCGCCTGGGATACCGCTTTTCAGGCGCTCAAGACCGGTCTCTCCAGCTCCCCAGTACTACAAGCTGCTGACTTTGCGTGGCCGTTTGTAGTACAGACTGACGCCAGTGACTTTAGCCTCGGTACCGTGCTCAGCCAGGTCAACGCAGTGGGCCAGGAGCATCCCATCCTGTACCTGGGGCCTGCAGCGTCTGCAGCCATATTTGTATGGGCATCCCTTCATGGTGGAGACGGACCACTGCCCCATCAGCTGGTTACAGGTGGTCTCCAGAATGAATGGGAGGTTGTTGCTTTGGAACCTGGCGCACCAGCAGTACCACGTCTCCATTTGCCGCAAAAGGTGCAATGACCATGGCAACCCTTATGGGCTATCCCGGCAAGGAGAGACAGCGGGAGTTCACTCGGGGGAATGTGATGTGTTGTGAGTTCATTCTCGGGTTCCCCTTCTGAACTCCCTCTGGTGGTGTTGGGAGGTGGTGCGGCTGGTTTGATCGGTGGTGATCTGCCACCTGAGGATGGGGATGATGATTGGATCTCAGGATTCTCAGATTGGATTTAAGACAGCCGACGCCCTATTCAGTTGCTGGTGATTCCTTCTGGCTTGTCAGCTCTTGGTTTTCAGCTCTGTTCCAGTCATCTAAAGCTAAGTTTTTCTGCTAATGTTCACACTTGATTTTGTTGGTCTATTCAGTTTTTTCGTGTGGTCTGCCAGCCCCGGCTGGGGGCTGTGCTGAATTTCCACTCTTATTTATCAGTATTTTGCCAATTGGCTTTTTGTCCCTTACTAGTTCGGTCTCTTTTTGCTCTGTCTCAGAATATTCCAGAGTGCTGATATAGTGGGAGAAGTCTAGTGACTTCAGGGTTAATTTTGCTATCAGAAGTGTTGGACATTATTTTTGTAGGGTTTTTTGCAGGTTGCAGACAGTGACTTGCCTTTCCTTTCGTGTCTAGTTAGTTTGGGCCCCATCATTTGCTCAGCCTATTTTCCTGCCTGTGTTTGTGCCTTGATCTTGTTTCACCGTCAATACATGTGTGGGGGCTATCTATTCCTTTGGGGTCTGCTCTGGGGCAGTTAGTTTTCCCTTTTCTTGCTTTAGGCTTAAGTAGTCCTCCGGCCATGATGAGGCGTCTAGGAACATCGTAAGCACGGCTACTGCTAGTTGTGTGGTAAGATCAGGGATCTGCAATCTGCATAGTTACCAACTTCTCTGGTTTTCTGTGGCTTAGCTTGTTTTGTTTTTTTTTTTTCTCCTCGGTGACCCATTCATAACAGTGATGCCCCCTAGCGCCCTCTAAAGGGGGAGGTGTAAGTTATGGGAAAATGATATCTAATTGATATCATTTTGATATCTGATGGATTTCCCTGTCAGATGCAGTGGCCCAAAAATTCTTACCCCAAACTCAGCCCCCACCCTTGGCATTCCCCCAGACCAATGTTTTTTTAAACTAGCTGAAGCATATAGGCCTTTGAAGCTCTCTCTGGGAGGGGGGGCAAAAGGCATAGACCCTGTGTCTCCCAGGACCTAGTTCCGCAGTTATCAGGGGTGCAAATTCTTGTGCAGGATCAGCAAACTGGAGTCCTTTGTTTGACTTAAGCCACAGGCAGACATCGTGGCACCACAGATCCCAAAACACTGGCTGATAGATATTGAATCTGGAAAATGACCTATAATAACAGAATGCAATATCTCTGAGCCTAGCCAGGTACATAATCGAAATCGGCATTCCTTCCCCAAAATGCCCGTTCCCTGCAGCCACCTGTAGAACTGTGTTATTGAGTTATAAAGCATAGTACCAGGAGTTACATACAGTAGGCATATTTGGTATCCCTGCACAGATAAAATCCAGCGGACCCCAGTGGCGCCACCGTCTTAGTTAGACCCTCGGGTGGAAAGTTATGAGCATGCAGGGTTCTGGACAGAAAACCATACTCTCCGATATGGGAGGAGAGCAGCTGCACAAGACCAGGAGGGGGCAGCCTAGAGGATAATGAGCAGCTCATCATTTTGGACTCAGTCTTTCTACTGGCAAGGAGGCCTGTTAGCTGACGCGGCCAGAGAATCACATGACAAAGATTTGGACCTGTGATCCGTCAGCGCCTCCCTATGGTCACATGCTACATAACACGGTAATTGCAATCTATCTGTACCCTACCCTTATACTACACTCATGACTGTATACTTGTATATTGTCTTTTGTATATATACCTGTATCTTTCTAGTGCGCATTTCGACGATAAAATATAAAACTAATCTTGGGCTGCTCTTTTATCTCAATTCATGAATCCCCACGTCCGCAGGCTCGGTTGGTTACATTATATGCTACCCCAGGGTTGGTTTCTGACCTGATATTGGCCTGCTGTCAGACTGGGCTTATATCGAACGTGGAACTGGTAGCAGCACACTGTACTGTTAGTGAGGAGCCCTGACAGTGATGGCCGGGAGATTTATGTATAAATATTCCCTGCCTGGACTGGTGATGTATATCCCCTCTCACTGGAAGCACCTCAATTAATCATACTTATAAGGGAAGCCTTTCTGGGGCAAGTGGTGGCGCCAGAGAGCAGATACCTCCCCAGAGGTGATTGAAGTCGACACACCCCTTCCCCTGTGCGATCCGTCACACCAGGATGGGTCATGTGGAGGAAAAGCTACCAGGACAGGTCTTGGGGAATCTACCCTGTGTTACAGGAGCACCAACAGGAGTGGGAACACCTGAAGGAGGAGGATTTAAAGGAAATGTTTTTCCTAACTCTGCGAGCCTGTGGCATCTCTTGGTGGGAGAACTCCTCCATCGAAGGGGAACGGTGAAAGGCCTGAAAGTACCGAAACTGGTGTGTCAAAGGAGACAAGCGAGGTTTGGCCTGAGGAAGGAGAGAGCTCATCCTCTTATGGCCTCCTTAATAATTTGGTCCAGCTTGGAGCCAAACAGACGGAAACCCTGGAAAGGCAAGTTGGTAAGAGACTTCTTTGAGGATAAAGTCCACCTTCCACGTCTTAAGCCAAATGGTCCTTCGGTATCTTACACATGTTGTGGCAGTGCTCTAGACTGGACTCATACTGGACAGCGATTATTAACACTATAGAGGGAGTGTATGACTGTAGAATTGAAAGGCATCCTGTGGTTTGTATTTTGGGTTATGTGGAGGAGATTCAGATTCAAAATCAGTTCAAATTGGCGATAGCTAGGTTGTTATATATTGCACGCAAATTACTAGCCAGGCATTGGATAAATGAAGAACCGCCGACGATACAACAATTTATTAGACAATCAGACTTTATTGTAAATATGGAAAAAGGTATTTATGCCAAAAGGAAAATTCATTGTGGACACCGTGGGTGGAGAGACGATGATCCCGAAAGGAGGATGTACTTCTGAGTATCTGTTGCTGTTTTTTCTATAGGGGGGGGGGCATGCGCTGTAATTGAAAATATGTGACCTTGTTGGACATTTTAATGTCTGGACTTTGTTCTCTGTCTGAATTTCGTTAATAAAAATGTATCTGATTCAAGTGGTCCTTCGGTTGCCCACTTTATTGCTGAACGCCCGAGCAGCACATGCAGCAGCGTCCAGGGAGGCGGATACCATGTACTTCCCTGCATGAGCTATTTGGTTTGCAAGGTCAGCCAATTCCTCCGGTCAGACTCCAGAAAGACTGCCTTGACGGAGCTGATTAGCCCATGAGGTTATAGACGTTGCCACCCAGGTGGAAGCAAAGGCAGGGCACAATGTAGAAGCTGCTGCTTCAAAGGCTGACCTTGCAAAGGACTTTATAAGCCTGTCATTGGTGTCCTTGAGGGATGCCCCATCTGGAAGAGGAAGGACCGTATTAGCGTCCATGGTCGGAGAAGCGGTCCAGTTCGCAGTGAGCTCATGGAAAGCAGGATATAGGATGTCGAAGTGCTTCCCTCACAGAAAAACGCTGAAAACCATGGTAGAGATGGGTTTAGTGTAAGACCCGTGTCCACCCCCTACTGACACTAAGCTAACACTGATTATTCTAGTGCCAGTAGGTGGGGTGTATACTGCGGAGGAGAAGCTAAGTTTTTTGTGCATAGTGTCAGCCTCCTAGTGGCAGCAGCATACACCATGGTTCCTGTGTCCCTCAATGAAGCCATAGAGAAAAGGAGATTTTTGTGTACTCACCGTAAAATCTTTCTCTTAGCCTCTAATTGGGGGGCACATAACCATGGGTGTTATGCTGCTGTCCACTAGGAGGCGACACTATGCATAATCTGAAAAAGATTAACTATGGCTCCTCCTCTGCAGTATACATCCGTGGACGGCGTCAGCCTTCTCCAGTTTTGTGCAAAAGCATTAGGAGGAACGTAACAGAAAACGATATAACCATGCCTGTAAGAAGGTAACTATGTACGAGCTCAAAGAACAATATGAGAACTCAACCGTAAACAACGGCCCGTAAGGGCAACAGGGTGGGAGCTGTCCCCCAATTAGAGGCTAAGAGAGATTTTACGGTGAGTACACAAAAATCTCCTTTACTCTGTCGCCTCATTGGGGGACACAGAACCATGGGACATCCCAAAGCAGTCCCTGGGTGGGAAGCAATGGACGAATATTGTACTAGCAGGTCCCTAAACTTGGGGCACTGCCGCCTGCAGATCCCATCTACCCAGGCTCGCATCCGCTGAGGACTGGGTATGAACACTGTAGTGTTTCGTAAACGTGTGTAGGCTAGTCCAAGTGGCCGCCTTACACACTTGTTGTGCCGAAGCCTGGTGCCGAATGGCCCAGGAGGCCCCTACTGCCCGCGTAGAGTGTGCCGTGATACCGGCCGGAAGAGGAGAATTGTTAAGGCGGTAAGCCTCTTGTATGGTGGACTTGATCCACCTGGCAAGGGTGGCTTGGAAGCCGGCAGACCCTTTCGAACGCCTTCCGGAAGAAGGAAAAGGGAATCCGACTTCCGGAAGGGTGCAGTCCTAGACACGTATATACGCAATGCCCTCACGAGGTCAAGCGTATGCAGCGCCTTCTCCACTCTATGAACCGGAACCGGGCAAAGGGATGGCAATGAAATTTCCTCATTGAGGTGGAAGTTGGACACAACCTTCGGAAGGAAGGATGGGACTGTACGGAGAACCACCTTATCCTGGTGAAAGGCTAGGAAGGGCCATCTGCAGGAGAGTGCTGACAATTCAGACACCCTGCGAAGCGAGGTGATTACCACCAGAAAAACCACTTTCTGTGATAGAATGCGGAGTGGGACTTCCTTAAGGGGTTCGAAAGGTGGTGCCTGCAATGCTGTCAGGACCAAGTTGAGGTCCCACATTTCCAGTGGACGTCTGTAGGGGGGGACCAATCGGGAGGCCCCCTGGAGAAAGGTCCTTACTTGCGGCTTGTTAGCGATGCGGCTCTGAAAGAGCACTGAGAGCGCTGACACCTGGCTCTTAAGCGAGCCTAGGGATAGCCTGGCGTCCAGGCCCGATTGAAGAAACCCAAGTACCTTTGGGAGGGAATAAGGGAGTGGGACCTGACCGTGAGATTCGCACCAGGTAAAAAAAGCTCTCCAGGTACGGTCATAAATCTTGGCGGAGGCTGGCTTCCTTGCCCTGATCATGGTCGTAATGACATCCGGTGAGAGCCCTGCCTGGGTTAGAACCCAGGTTTCAAGGGCCACGCCATCAAATTGAGAGCCCCTGAGTTCTGATGGTAGAACGGACCTTGTGACAGAAGGCCGTGACGGTCGGGGAGACGCCAGGGGGCGTCTGCTGTAAGTTGTACGATGTCGGCGTACCATGTACGTCTGGGCCAGTCCGGCGTGATCAGGATGGTTGGAACTCCCTCTTGTTTGATCTTCCTCACGACTCTGGAGATCAGGGGGAGGGGTGGAAAAATGTACAGAAGCTGGAACTGGGTCCAGTCCTGAACCAGGGCATCCGCTCCGAGCGACCGCGGGTCGCATGTCCTGGCCATGACATTGGAGACCTTGGCATTGAGATGGGATGCCATTAGGTCCACGTCCGGGGTCCCCCAGCGATGGCAGATCTGGTGAAAAATTTCGGATGGAGAGAACACTCCCCCGAGTCCATTCCTTGTCTGCTGAGGAAGTCGGCTTCCCAGTTGTCCACACCCGGAATGTGGACCGCCGAGAGTGCCGACCTCGTGTCTTCCGCCCAGTGGAGGATATGTGCCACGTCTCTCATCGCTTGGGTACTGCGGGTCCCGCCTTGGTGATTCACATATGCCACCGCCGTGGCATTGTCCGACTGTATCCTGATATGAGAGGCTGCCAGCAAGTAATGAAAGGCTCTCAGTGCCAGGAAGATGGCCCGAATTTCCAGGATATTGATGGGCAAGGTCGCTTCCACTGGTGACCACTTGCCTTGTGCCCTGTGATGTAGGTGCACCGCACCTCAACTTGTCAGGCTTGCATCGGTGGTCAGGACCTTCCATTGACCTGAGAAAGGATTTTCCCCTTGCAAGCGAAGTTGGCTTGAGCCACCAGTGTAGGGACCTCCTGGTTGACGATGTAAGACGGAACTCCCTGTCGAGGGAGAAGGGATTCCTGTCCCAAGACTTGAAGATGGCTAGTTGAAGAGGCCTGAGGTGAAACTGGGCAAATGGTACCGCCTCCATCGCTGCTGCCATCCTGCCGAGGACTCTCATGGCAAACCGGAAAGATCGGGGAGGATTGCAGAGGAGTGTGCGAACTCCCAGACGGAAAGCCAGTGCCTTGTCCCTGGGAAGGAGCACCAGACCCCTGGAGGTGTCGAATAGCATCCCTAGGAAGGTCAGGGACTGACTCGGGGTAGTCGATGACTTTTGTAAGTTGACTAACCAGCCTAGTCGACTCAGAGTGTCGATTGTGATTGAGACGCTGACTTCACAGTCCTTGAAGGTGGAAGCCTTGATGAGAAGGTCGTCCAGGTATGGAACGACTACAATGCCTCTGGAGTGTAGAACGTCCATGGTGGCTGCCATGATTTTGGTAAACATCCTGGGAGACATGGCGAGTCTGAACGGGAGAGCCACGAACTGGTAGTGGTCCTTGTTGATCGCGAACCTGAGAAACCTTTGATGGGCGGGAGCAATTGGTATATGCAGGTATGCGTCTTGTATGTCTATGGAGGCGACATATTCTCCCTGCTCCATGGACGCAATGATGGACCAAAGGGACTTCATGCGAAAATGACGGAGCCGTACATATTTGTTGAGCTGTTTTAGGTCTAGTATGGGCCGGACGCTGCCTCCTTTCTTGGGAACTACGAATAGATTGGAGTAGAACCCTCGGAAGCGTTCGGTCGTGGGAACCGGTACTACGACTCCTGCTTGAAGGAGAGAGGAGACCGCCTGGTGAAAGGCACGAGCCTTGTCTGGCGGTTTTGGTGGAACAGAGAGGAAGAACCGGTTCGGTGGACTGGAAGTGAACTCTATCTTGTATCCGGAAGACACTATTTCCCTGACCCACCTGTCTTCTGTAATAGGCAGCCAGACTTGCCGTTTAAACGTGCGTTTAGGTTTGAGTTGAGGGAGAGAGGTACTCTTACCCCCAGTGGCGTTGGATATCATTGTGTCCAACTTTTCACCGAAAAGCCGTCCACTGCAGTACGGGAGATGCGTGAGGGATTTCTTTGAGGCTGCATCCGCTTTCCATTCCCGCAGCCAGAGGATACTCCGAATTGTGATGGCGTTTGCTGCTATCCACGCTACACCTCTTGCAGAGTCAAGGGCTGCATGAAGCATGTAATCTGCTACTACTGCTATTTGATCCGCATGGTCCGACAGCTGAGGATTTGAAGTTTGAAGGCCATCTTGCAATGTTTTGGCCCAAGCCAGAATGGCCGTGGCCGCCCAAACTGAAGCGAACGCGGGGGCCAGGGAGGCCCCTGCCGCTTCGAACACTGAGCGAGCCATGCGTTCTGCCTGTCGGTCTGCTGCGTCCCTGAGGGTTGAGCTATCTGGCAGTGAGGAGGGTCTGTGCTGCTAGTCTAGAGACTGGGGGGTCCACTTCGGGTGGATCTGTCCACTGTTTGGTGGCCTTTTGTGGGAAGGGGTACCTAGCTTCTAAATATTTACGATTGGTGAATTTTTTATCAGGCTGTGCAAACTGCTTGGTAAGGATCGTTTGAAATTCCGGGTGGTTAGTGAAAACCTTAGGTGGTTTCAGAACACCTTCAAAGCAAATCTTGTGTTCTGGGACTTCCGGGGTTGGATCGGAAATGTCCAGCACCCGATGGATGGAAGAGATTATGTCCTCAACTAGCGCTGTGTTGCTAGGGGGACAAGGGAACAGAGACCTCTTTGTCTCATAGTCTGAGTCGGAGTCACAGATGCCTTCCGAATCCTGCGTATCGCTCAGGTGTTCCCTGGTGGGTGAGCTGGGGCGGAGGTCTTCTTGCGGAGATCTGCGTTGTCTGTCTCTGGTAGGGGACGGTCTAGGCGACCTGGGACCATGGTGTCTCTCCCTAGAGGGGGATGACCGTGTGCTATGGGATAGAATCATAGAATCGTAGAGTTGGAAGGGACCTCCTGGGCCATCTGGTCCAACCCCCTGCTCAAAGCAGGATTCGCTAAATCATCCCAGTCAGATGTCTGTCCAGCCTCTGTTTGAAGACTTCCATTGAAGGAGAACTCACCACTTCTCGTGGCAGCCTGTTCCACTCATTGATCACTCTAACTGTCAAAAAGTTTTTTCTAATATCTAATCTGTGTCTCCTCCCATTCAGTTTCATCCCATTGCTTCTAGTCTTTCCTTGTGCAAATGAGAATAAAGTTGATCCTTCTACAATGTGACAGCCCTTTAGATATTTGTAGACAGCTATTAAGTCTCCTCTCAGTCTTCTCTTTTGCAAACTAAACATTCCCAAATCCTGCAACCTTTCCTCATAAGACAGGGTTTGCAGACCGGTCACCATTCTGGTCGCTCTTTTCTGAACTTGCTCCAGTTTGTTGATGTCTTTTTTAAAATGTGGTGCCCAAAACTGGACACAATATTTCAGATGAGGTCTGACCAAAGAGGAGTAGAGGGAAATAATGACTTCACGTGATCTAGACTGTATGCTTCTGTTAATACATCCTAGAATTGCATTTGCCTTTTTTGCTGCTGCATCACACTGTTGACTCATATTCAGTCTGTGATCTATTAGTATACCCAAGTCTTTTTCACATGTGCTGTCACTTAGCCCTATTCCTCCCATTCTATATATGGTTTTTTCATTTTTATTGCCCAGATGTAGTACTTTGCATTTCTCCCTGTTAAAAACCATTCTGTTAGTTGCTGCCCACTTCTCCAGTTTATTTAAATCTTTTTGAATCCTCTCTCTCTCTTCTCTAGTATTAGCTATCCCTCCTAGCTTTGTGTCATCAGCAAATTTAATCAGTTTACCCTCAATTCCTTCATCTAAATCGTTGATAAAGATGTTGAACAATACAGGGCCCAGGACAGAGCCCTGTGGTACCCCACTTGAGACATTCTTCCAACTGGATGTGCAGCCATTTACGACCACTCTTTGGGTCCGATCACTAAGCCAGTTATGAATCCACCTAACAGTTGCCTTGTCCATTCCATACTTAGTCATTTTTTCAATAAGGATTGTATGAGAGACTTTGTCAAATGCTTTGCTGAAGTCAAGATATACTATATCTACAGCATTTCCTTGATCCACCCAATCAGTGATACCGTCATAGAAGGAAATTAAGTTAGTCTGACATGACTTATTAGTTACAAACCCATGCTGACTCTGTTTAATCACTTCATTCTTATCCAGGTATTGACATACATGTTGTTTAATAATTTGTTCAAAGATCTTTCCTGGTATAGAAGTCAGACTCACCGGCCTATAGTTGCCTGGGTCCACCTTCTTCCCCTTTTTGAAGATAGGAACAACATTTGCTCTTCTCCAGTCTTCTGGCACTTCTCCTGTTCTCCAAGAATTTTCAAAGATTATGGAGAGGGGTTCAAAAATTTCTTCTGCTATCTCCTTCAGTACTCTGGGGTGTAATTCATCTGGACCTGGAGACTTGAATTCATTTAGGTTAGCTAAGTGTTTCCTCACTATCTTTCTGTTTATAGATATCCTGGATTCTTCTATTCCCTTAATAGGACAGTGAAGAACAGTTGATGTTACATTTCCTTTCTGAGAGAAAACAGATGCAAAATAGGAATTTAAAAGTTCAGCCTTCTCAACATCCTGTCTTACCATTTCATCATTTTCATCCTGTAAAAATCCTATAGCATCTTTGACTTTTCTTTTACTTTTGACATATCCCCAAAATCCTTTATTATTGCTTTTGACATCTCTTGCAAGCCTCAATTCATTTTCTTCAGCTTTAGCTAATCTGATTTGTGCCCTGCAGGTTCTGCAGACAGCATTATATTCTTCTTTAGATATGCCTCCCTCTTTCCATTTTATAAACATTTTTTTCTTCCTTTTTAGCATGTGCTTAAGTTCTGTGTTCATCCATCCTGGTTTCCTTAAATGCTTCCTATTCTTCCCTCTTTTCGGAATTGTTAACAACTGTGCTTTGAGAATTTCATTTTTCAAGATTTCCCATCCTTCCTGGACATTTTTGTCTTTAAGGATATCCAGCCATTGGATCCCTCCAATTCTCTTTCTGAATCCCTTAAAATCTGCCTTTCTGAAATCTAACCTTGACGTCTGAGTCTTCACAGGTCTTCCGCCTCTAGTTATCCAAAATTCTAAAATAGCATGATGCAGAGGAACGCGAGTCTTCACAGGTCTTCCGCCTCTAGTTATCCAAAATTCTAAAATAGCATGATGCAGAGGAACGCGACATGTGGGTCCGCTTACGTGTGGGAGAGCCAGAAACGGCCTGTCCCTGGGTGGA
Source organism: Dendrobates tinctorius (assembly GCF_039654945.1). Lineage (NCBI taxonomy): Eukaryota > Metazoa > Chordata > Amphibia > Anura > Dendrobatidae > Dendrobates > Dendrobates tinctorius. The sequence goes on along the minus strand of NW_027361788.1, from coordinate 28,860,526 downwards.
GCTGTCCCTTTGCTGGGTAACACTCATAGGCGAGACATGACCCTGTAGAGCCTGGAGTAATGTGGAGGTCAGGTTATCTATGGACTGTGTCATAGACTGCAACATCTGGGTAGCCCATGCTGGCGTGGTAGCGGCCGTTGAAGCAATGATAGGGGCTTCCTGGGGCTCTGACCCAGTATTTTGGATACAATCCTTGCAGTGCGGGTACGTGCTGCCACTGGGGAGAGTGGCTTTGCAGGCTGTGCAGAAAGCATAAAAACAGTCCTGCCTGGTTCTTTTCCTTGAGCCCGGCATAGTGCACAGAGGCTGGCTAGCAGAGGACTGTACAGGGGTAACTACACAGGGGAGCTATAGGAAAAACTTGTAGGTAATATGGATTCACAGTCGAGTAAAGAGAACCCGGCTGTGATCTTACCCCACCAGTGTGCCCCTAGGTCCAGCGCTGACAATTCACAGTCCTGTGCCCCCCGGAGACTGCTGGCGTTGCTGCCACTGTATGGGACAGCGTCTGCTGCAGCGAAGATGGCTGCCGAGGAGATGATGGAGAAGAAGGGGGCAGAGAGCTGAGAGAGAGCACGCAGAGATGTGAAAAACGCGCACTTTCTGCCTCGATCCGCCCCTTCTATGACACTGGAGTGTCATATTTGTCATCAGGGGGGCGGAGAGGAGGCAGTGACCTCAGCTAGGCCGAGGCCGCGGCCTAAATGAGATTTCTATGCCCTGGAAGGGCTCCAGGCCGGTGCGGTAGTCCGGGGGGGGGGGGTCGGATTTTAACCGGACCCCCCCGGATCGAAAGGCAGGCTAGCGGCGGGGCCCTGTTGTGGGTTCCCCTGCGGCACTGTAGACTAATGCTGCTGCAGACACAGAGCCCTGTGTCTGCATGTGCTATGCCTGCCTGCACTGCCCCCGGCCCCAACAGGAGCCCGCAGCTGGCTGGGGTCCCTTGATGCTGCGTAGGTTGCCATGGACAGACCCTACCTGCGGCGTCTCAACCTAATACCCCCAGAGGGGGATTAGGGAGGGTGCTGCTGACACCGTCAGGGGGCTTCTTCCTCGCCTCAACCCAAGACCAAAAGGAATTGGGGAAGGAGGGGGGTCTCAACTTCGAACCAGCACCCGCAGGACTGGGGAAGGAGCGACATGGGGAACCGCCATTTCAACTTTAACTGGGCATCCCATAATAGGGGGCCGAGGAAGGAGCCACGCTGGGAGTCTCACTGAGGAGACCCACTTTTCTTCATCTGTCATCCGAAGAAAAAAAAACGGAAAAAAAGAAAAAATCTTTTAGGTGTGCCTCCTTGCGACACTAAGCAAAAACTGGAGAAGGCTGATGCCGTCCAGGGGTGTATACTGCAGATGAGGAGCCATAGTTAATCTTTTTCAGATTATGCATAGTGTCGCCTCCTAGTGGACAGCAGCATAACACCCATGGTTCTGTGTCCCCCAATGAGGTGACAGAGTAAATAGGGATATGCCATGATTAAAGGGGGAAGTACCCCTTTAGGAACTTTGACATGTTGCAAGGATGGCTGTGAGCATCAATAGATCTCCTTATATTTTATCATCAGGAGCTCATTGCTCCCCTTCCTCTCGGCCTCCTGCTTACCCGGCAGCAGTACACTCCTGAATATTGACGGTTCAGATCAGAGTCATGGTCGTACCGCTGATCTGACCTGAGCACTTTGCCATACTGCAAAAAGAGGCAGCGTTGGAAGAGCGCAGTGGGATACAACCGTACAGCCATCAAGGTCCTTGCCTAGGAGACCGGACACCGCTGATGGACTGCAGAGGTGGCCGGTAATCTAAGCAATGAGCAGTAAACTTTACAGTTGCAATAAGAACAGTTTTTTTTTTTGTTTTTTTTATTAAAGTTGCTGGTTTTTATTACATAGTTTGCAATTTTACCCCTTAACGACCAGGGGTATTTTATTTTTTTTTCTCCCCTTCTTCCCAGAACCATAACTTTTTTATTTTTTGGTCAAAATGGCCTTGTGAGGACTTTATTTTTTGTGGGACGAGTTGTACTTTTGAACGACACTATTGGTTTTACCATGTCGTGTAACAGAAAATGGGGAAAAAATTCCAAGTGTGGCGAAATTTCAAAAAAGTGCAATCCCACACTTGTTTTTTGTTTGGCATTTTTGCTAGGTTCACTAAATGCTAAAACTGACGTGCCATTATGATTCTCCAGGTCATTACGAGTTCATAGACACCAAACATGTCTAGGTTCTTTTTTTTATCTAAGTGGTGAAAAGAATCCAAATTTTGTAAAAAAAAATAAAAATAAATAAATAAAAAAAAAGAAAGTTGCTTTTTTCCGAGACCCGTAGCGTCTCCATTTTTAATGATCTCGGGTTTTTTGTGTGCCGAGCTGACCGTTTTATTGATACATTTTGGAATAGATGCAATCTTTTGATCACGTTATTGCATTTTAATGCAATGTCGCAGTGACCAAAAAACGTAATTCTGGCTTTTCGATTTTTTTTCTCGCTACTCCGTTTACCGATTGGATGAATTCTTTTTATATATTGATTGGGCGATTCTGAATGCGGCGATGCCAAATATGTGCATATTTGATTTTTTTTTATTGTTTTATTTTGAATGAGGCGAAAAAGGAGGTGATTTGAACTTTTATATATATTTTTTTTAAACATATTTTTCACTTTTTACTTGCTTCAATAGTCTCCATGGGAGACTTCAAGCCACAGTTATCCGATTGCCTCTGCTACATACAGCAGAGCTGCAGCCCTGCTCTATGTAGCAGAAATGCTCACTTGCTATGAGCGCCGACCACCAGGTGGCGCTCATAGTGATCCAGCAGTGACAACCACAAGGGTCTTCTCCTGACCCCAGGTTGTCATGCCAACAGGTCGGCGACCCGCAGTCATGTGACACGGGCGCCGATGGGAGGAGGTAATGACGCGCTTCCTGCGCGTGCATGTTAAATGCCGCTGTCAGAGTTTGACAACGGCATTTAACATGTTAAATGTTCACCCGTGGCTGTTCCGGTCACATGTCAGCTGATCAGATTAGCTGTCGTGTCCCGGAAAAGGTGCGGGCTCATCACCGGATCCCACACCAAACACTGAGAGGTGTCCAATGACTGACTATGTCCGTCATTGGACGTTAAGGGGTTAACAAGATAAGCCAGATTGAGTTCTATTAAAGAATATAAAAGTAACGTCCGCTTGTCAGGAGAAAGATTATTGTCATATTACATCAGGTGATGGGGCTGATCTGCGGTGCCAAATGTCACCAACAGGCAGGAGTGGCGAGGTGTATAAAGCTTGTTTCTTTTCTCGGTCACTTCATTGGGGGACACAGGAGACCGTTTTTTTTATTAATTTTTATTTATTTTGTCTGTGTGCAGTCAGCAGTATTCCTCAGTACCAGCAGCTGGTCCTCAGCATATGTGAGAACCTACAGGACGAGGTGATGTCGCTTATAGATGAGACGCGCCATGGTCTTGAGACTGGAGATGGAGCTGAGGACAGGGACAGCATGGAGACTGATGATCTGCCCAGAACGAGGCACAAAGATCAACGTGATACGGTGAGAGGCGAGCCTCATGTATGACAGGTACCAAAGGCGTCTCCCATAGGATCCCTCTGCCAGGCGTATGGACCGGCATTGTGTGTGCCGCCTGTGGGTTGTGCACAGCATTGCCTTATCATTGTTGTCAGCTGCATTTTTTCTTTGTACAGGTTTGTGTGCTGGCATTACACTTGGCAAAAGAGCTGTGCCAGGCCGACGAAGATGGAGACCAGTGGCTACAGGTTATCAGGCAGCTGCCGGTGTTGCCCATGCTGTTTAGCGCCCTAGAGATCAGCCTCCGGGGCAAACAGAACCTGCATTTCTGTGAGGCTTCTTTCCACCTATTGTTTACATTGGCCAAAACGCACCAGGTAAGTGGCCTATCAACCAGTGTTCCCTGAGTACTTTCCAGTTTGTCATACAGTTCCATTGCCCCCCGGGATATCACATCCACCCCTTCCTCCCCGCATCGGTGTATAACTTCCGTCCCCCCATGCTGTCCGCCTTTACGAACATGTGACAGACAGGTCGGTGGTGCAGAGCTCACCGATACCAGCACGGTCCTGTAATAGAAGCCACCGGGGTAGCAAGTCCGCTCATGACGTTTCTTCCTCCTAAATTTTCCGCATTACCTGTGAGTGATATTATTGAGAAGTGGAACGAACACCCAGTAACTCAGACACAAGTGGAGACCCAGTAATGTTACAGAGCCGGGGCCGAGTGCTGAGGAGTCGAGGGCAATTAAGTCACCATTGCTCTGTTGATTCCATAACTGCAGAGTCCAGACCTCCTCTGGTATAACCAGCACAAATACTGCGCCCCTGCTGGGAGCCGAGCAGCTGCATGCAGAATTACAGTCATATGTTAAAGTTTGGGCACCCCTATTAATGTTAACCTGTTTTCTTTATAACAATTTTGGTTTTTGCAACAGCTATTTCAGTTTCATATATCTAATAACTGATGGACTCAGTTATATTTCTGGATTCAAATGAGGTTTATTGTACTAACAGATAATGTGCAATCTGCATTTAAACAAAATTTGACCAGTGCAAAAGTATGGGCACCCTTATCATTTTCTTGATTTGAACACTCCTAACTACTTTTTACTGACTTCCTGAAGCACTAAATTGGTTTTGTAACATCATTGAGCTTTGAACTTCATAGCCAGGTGTATCAAATCATGAGAAAAGGTATTTAGGGTGGCCACTTGCAAGTAGTTCTCCTATTTGATTCTCCTATGAAGAGTGGCATCATGGGCTCCTCAAAACAACTCTCAAATGATCTGAAAACAAAGATTATTCAACATTGCTTTTCAGGGGAAGGATACAAAAAGTTGTCTCAGAGATTTAACCTGTCAGTTTCCACTGTGAGGAACATAGTAAGGAAATGGAAGAACACAGGTACAGTTCTTGTTAAGCCCAGAAGTGGCAGGCCAAGAAAAATATCAGAAAGGCAGACAAGAAGAATGGTGAGAACAGTCAAGGACAATCCACAGACCACCTCCAAAGACCTGCAGCATCATCTTGCTGCAGGTGGTGTCATTGTGCATCGGTCAACAATACAGCGCACTTTGCACAAGGAGAAGCTGTATGGGAGAGTGATGCGAAAGAAGCCGTTTCTGCAAGCACGCCACAAAAAGAGTCGCCTGAGGTATGCAAAAGCACATTTGGACAAGCCAGTTACATTTTGGAAGAAGGTCCTGTGGACTGATGAAACAAAGATTGAGTTGTTTGGTCATACAAAAAAGCATTATGCATGGAGGCTAAAAAACACAGCATTCCAAGAAAAACACTTGCTATCCACAGTAAAATTTGGTGGAGGATCCATCATGCTTTGGGGCTGTGTGGCCAATGCCGGCACCGGGAATCTTGTTAAAGTAGAGGGTCGCATGGATTCAACTCAGTATCAGCAGATTCTTGACAGTAATGTGCAAGAATCGGTGACGAAGTTGAGTTACGCAGGGGATGGATATTTCAGCAAGACAATGATCCAAAACACTGCTCCAAATCTACTCAGGCATTCATGCAGAGGAACAATTACAATGATCTGGAATGGCCATCCCAGTCCCCAGACCTGAATATCATTGAACATCTGTGGGATGATTTGAAGCGGGCTGTCCATGCTCGGCGACCATCAAACTTAACTGAACTGGAATTGTTTTGTAAACAGGAATGGTAACAAATGCCTTCATCCAGGAACTCATTAATAGCTACAGGAAGCAACTAGAGGCTGTTATTTTTGCAAAAGGAGGATCTACGAAATATTAATGTCACTTTTAGGTTGAGGTGCCCATACTTTTGCACCGGTCAAATTTTGTTTACATGCAGATTGCACATTTTCTGTTAGTAGTAGTAGTAGTAGTAGTAATAATAATAATAATAATAATAATAATAATAATCTTTATTTATATAGCGCCAACATATTCCGCAGCGCTTTACAGTTGAACAGTTTCAAACACAACAGTCATAAGTAACAACGTTAACAATACAATAATTAAAGCGAAATAAGACGACCCTGCTCGTGGGAGCTTACAATCTACAATGAGGTGGGGGAGATACAAAGCACAGGTTTGTATTTACAATGATGTATTTACAATGATGGTCCAGCCATCTTCAGGGGGTGGGGGTTAGATGGAGATAGTTAATGGGCTACACACACACACACACACACAAACATAACATGACTTTGATTACTGAATGTGATAGGCCGCTCTGAACAAATGTGTTTTGAGCGAGCGCCTAAAACTATGCAAATTGTGGATGGTCCTAATATCTTGGGGTAGAGCATTCCAGAGAATTGGCGCAACACGGGAGAAGTCTTGGAGTCGGGAGTGGGAGGTGCGGATTAGGGCAGAGGTTAGTCGAAAGTCATTTGCAGAGCGCAGCGGTCGGTTAGGCCGATAGACAGAAATGAGGGAGGAGATGTAAGGGGGTGCCGCACTGTGGAGAGCTTTGTGGGTGAGAACAAGTACTTTGAATTGTACCCTGTAATGAATTGGCAGCCAGTGTAACGACTGGCGAAGAGCGGACGCGTCTGAGTAACGATTAGCCAGATGGACAACCCTGGCTGCTGCATTAAGGATAGACGGGAGAGTCGAGTGAGAGGGAGGCCAATTAATAGAGCATTACAGTAGTCCAGGCGGGAGTGGATCAGGGCGACAGTGAGAGTTTTTGTTGTTTCCATGGTGAGAAAAGGGCGGATTCTCGAGATGTTCTTTAGGTGTAAGCGGCACGAGCGGGCAAGAGATTGTATATGGGAGGTGAAGGAGAGATCGGAGTCAAACATAACACCCAGACAGCGCGCCTGCTGTCGGGGTGTTATTATGGTGCCACCCACAGAGAGGGAAATGTCAGATTTAGGGAGGTTGGTAGATGGTGGGAGCAGAAGAAGTTCAGTTTTGGAGAGGTTGAGTTTCAGATAGAGAGCAGACATGATGTTGGAGACTGCAGACAGTCAGTGGCGTTCTGTAGTACAGCGGAGGTAAGGTCAGGGGATGATGTGTACAGTTGTGTGTCATCAGCATAAAGATGGTACTGAAAGCCAAATCTGCTGATGGTCTGTCCAATTGGGGCCGTGTAGAGAGAGAAGAGAAGGGGGCCAAGGACTGAGCCCTGAGGTACCCCAACAGCGAGAGGAAGAGGAGATGAAGTGGAGCCAGAAAACAGAACACTGAAGGAGCGGTCGGAAAGATAGGAGGAGAACCAGGAAAGAGCAGTGTCCTTAATGCCTAGTGACTGGAGCCTAGAGAGTAGGAGAGGATGGTCAACAGTGTCGAAAGCTGCAGAAAGGTCGAGAAGAATGAGCAGAGAGTGGTCACCATTACGTTTTGCTGTCAGAAGGTCATTGGTCACTTTGATGAGTGCAGTTTCTGTCGAATGTAGGGGGCGGAAACCGGACTGTGAAGGGTCTAGGAGGGAGTGATTGGAGAGGTAACGGGTAAGGCGGGAGTATATCAGGCGCTCCAAGAGTTTAGAGATGAAGGGGAGATTGGAGACTGGTCTGTAGTTGTTTGTGCAGGATGGGTCGAGGGTGGGTTTCTTTAGTAATGGAGTAATGATAGAGTGTTTGAAGGAGGAGGGGAAGATGCCAGAGGAGAGGGAGAGATTAAAGATTGTAGTTAGGTGAGTTGTGACGACTGGAGAGACTGGAGGAGATGTGAGGGAATGGGGTCGGTTGTGCATGTAGTCGGACGAGAAGAGGAGAGGAGCCTGGAGACGACTTCTTCTGTGATGGGATCGAATGTGGAGAGTGAGCCAGGGGAAATGCAGGGAGGGATGGGAGTCACTGAATTTGGTGATTGGGAGTGGATTTCCTGACGGATATTGTCTATTTTCTCTATAAAGTGGGAGGCAAGGTCATCAGCGCAAATGTCTGTGATGGGGGCTTGTGATTTTGGCCTGAGGAGGGAGTGAAAGGTGTCAAAAAGTTTCTTGGGGTTGTTGGATAGTGAGGAGATCAGGGTGGTGAAGTAGGTCTGTTTGGCGAGGTGAAGGGCAGAGTTATATGTCCTTAACATAAATTTGAAGTGTATGAAGTCTTCTGGTGTGCGTGTTTTCCTCCATAAGCGTTCAGCACACCTAGAGCATCGCTGGAGAAATCGGGTTTGCGATGTGAGCCAGGGCTGTTTCACTCTGTGTTTGGAGGTTCTGAGGGTGAGGGGAGCTACTTGGTCAAGGGTGCTTCTAAGAGTGTCATTGAAGTGATGTACAGCCAGATCAGGACAGGACAAAGAAGAGATTGGGGACAATGATGAGTGTAGGGAGTCTGAAAGTGTATGAGGGTTAATGGCTTGTAGATTTCTGACTGAATGGTAGGTAGGAGGGTGCTGGAGTGAGTGAGGATTTGTGAGTGTAAAGGAGAGAATGTTGTGGTCAGAGAGGGGAAGCGGTGAGTTATCTAGGTAGGAGATTGAGCAGAGCCGGGCGAAAACCAGGTCCAGGGTGTTACCGTCTTTGTGTGTTTCAGAGGTTGAGAGCTGAGAGAGGCCTAGAGAAGTGGTTAGTGATAGAAGCTGGGATGCAGATGTGGAAGTGGGGCTGTTAATGGGGATGTTGAAGTCTCCCAGGATAAGGGTTGGTAGTTCTGAGGACATGAAGTGCGGCAGCCAGGCAGAGAAATGGTCCAGGAAGTGGGTGGGTGAGCCTGGGGGCCGGTATATGACCGCTACTCTGAGGGAGAGGGGACGAAAGAGCCTGATGGTGTGGACTTCAAAAGAAGGGAATGAGAGTGATGGAACTGGGGGGATGACCTGGAAAGTGCATTGTGGGGACAGGAGTATGCCGACTCCACCACCAGGTCTGTTTGTCGGTCTCGGGGAATGGGAGAATTGTAAGCCACCATGGGAAATGGCAGCAGGAGAGAGTGTCAGAATCCTGAATCCAGGTTTCCGTGAGGGCCAACAGATTCAGAGAGTTTTTCAGAAAGTAATTGTGTAGGAAAGGAAGCTTGTTTCATACAGACCGTGGATTCCAAAGGGCACAATTGAAAGAAGGAGATGAAGGAGTGCAAATAATTTTAGTAAGATTATTAAGGTTTCGATGTGAGGTATAAATAAAGTACAATAAACCTCATTTGAATCCAGAAATATAACTTAATCCATCAGTTATTAGATATATGAAACTGAAATAGCTGTTGCAAAAACCAAAATTGTTATAAAGAAAAAAGGTTAACATTAATAGGGGTGCCCAAACTTTAACATATGACTGTACATCACCAAACACAATGCCGAGCGTCGGATGGAGTGTTGTAAAGCTGCCACTGATCTATGGAGGAGACATGGTCTGTGCAGAAACGGATCACACTTCTCTGTCCGACGTCTGGAGAAGTCTGGGTTTGGTGAACGCCAGTAGAATGTTACCCCTTGACTGCATTGTGTCCGCTGTACAGATGGTGGAGGAGGATAATATGGGTTTCTTATTGGCTGCTTAGTCCTAGGGAGAACATTTTAATGCTTTAGCACAAGTAATTGTGGACAATTGTAGCTTCCATTTTTGTTCGAACAGTGTGGGGAAGGCCCATTTCTGCTCCCAAGCGCCATACAGACATGGAGGGGAGTTTGGTGGCCGCACGGAGCCTGGACATCAGCCCCAACCAAGAGCAGAGATTGTGAGCTGACCCCACAAATGCTCTCCTGGATGTAGGGGTTAAAATTCCTACGGACGCCTCCAAAATCTTACAGAAATCCTTCCCAGAAGAGTGGGAGCAATTATATCTGCAGAGGGGCGACTCCATATTATGTCTATGGATGTAGGATGGGAGGTGAGAAAAGCTCCTGTAGGTGGGATGTGGGGGGGCACATGCTTTTCTCCATATAGTGTGTACACCTCAGTTATGCCCATATGACCATGCCTTACTGTTAAGCAGGGGAATGCTATACCAATATATTCAGGTTGATGTATTTCTGTTGTTCTGTGTTTTTTTCATTTCAGGGTGCAGCGTCCATAGCGAGTGCTGGTATCACACAGAGTATGTGTCTGCCTCTGCTGAGTGTCTACCAGCTGAGCATGAATGGTGCGAGTACGGTAAGAGATGCGTGATTATATCAAGATGTCATTACATGTGGCTTTCCATTGCACTTACAAGTAACAAGTAATCACATTTTTTATATTAAAGGAATTGTCCAGTGAAGATAAGATACTGCCTATCCATAGGATATCTCACTGATCGGTGGGGGTCTGACCGCTGGGATTCATACCAGTTGGCAGAACGGGGCACTTTTAGAATGCATTGCAGTGAGCATGCTCGGCCGCCGCTCAGTTCATTCCCTATGGGGCTGCCGAGTGCTGCACTCACCTTTTTCCAGCAGCTCATTAAAGAATGACTGGAGTGGTCTCCTATAGGCACACCCTACACTGAGGGGGCCAATGTGCACGTATAAAGACGTGCCACTGTCCGAGATTAAGCATCGCTCACTGCCATCATTTGTCGAGAATGATGCAGACTCATGTCCTGAGCCCGCATCATATATGGGAAGCCAATATTGGACATACTAGTATGTGCAGTGCCGGTAAGGGGTTAAAGCAAATCATTGTAGTTTTTTTTTTTTTTTTAAATATATTTTATTTTCAATGTAGGCACAGCCGCCCCTCTCCTCCCGTAAAGCTGTCGATGCCCCTTCTTGGCCGGGCGTCTACCGTCTGACCGTATCTCTTATGGAGCGGCTGCTGAAAACGCTGAGATATAATTTCCTTACAGATGCCTTAGACTTTCTAGGTGTTCACCAGGAAAGGATATTACAGGTAAGCGGGAGCGAGCTCGTGTGAGGATGTGTAGGGTGTGTAGATCACTGTGTGATATATGCCCGCCTGTATCTCCCCAGTGCCTGAGCGCGGTCCGCACCGTGCAGAGCTTATCTTGTCTGGAGGAGGCCGACCACACTGTCGGCTTCTTGCTGCAGCTTTCCAACTTCTCCAAAGAATGGCATTTCCACCTGCCGCAGTTAATGAAGGACATTCAGGTAAGAAGTGGAACGTTGTGACCAACCAGCCATGATGACAAGAAACTGGATATAGACTAATGCCTCATCCTCTCGCCCACACAGGTCAGTTTATGTTACCTGTGCCAATCCTGCACCTCTCTGCTGTACAGCCGCAAGATGCTGCGGCATTACCTCCAGGTGAGTGGTGGCATGACTTACACACTGGAGCGACGGCGCCAAACCTTCTGAAACATGTGCCGCCATCGACCATGTGCTTTACTCCTCAGATAAAAAGTGTTGAAGCTGTGACATCTGGTTCAACCTCTCGTGGTCAGCGCACACCTCAAACTCCATCCAAGCAGCCGAAACCAGAAACTGAGGCCTTGGAGCTGAGAGCGCTGCGCTCCGTCCAACACAGTCTACTGAAGATCCTCAGTAAGACGCTGGCCGCGTTGCGAGCATTCACACCTGATCTCTGCCAGATACTTCAGGTTTGTAACCGAATTATAAAATGTGCATCATGGTTTGGCAAAAAGGAAGGAAGTGCAGATGGTTTGGGCTTATTTTTTCCTTTTTCTTTTCAGCCTCTGGATCTTGCACAGTATCAGCTGCTTTTGGCCTTGAACTTTAGCACCCCGGCATTTGATACAGATATTTCCCCATCATTTGGCACGTTTCTGGCGACTGTAAATGTTATGCTCAACATGCTTGGAGAGGTGAGGGAACGTAGGAGATACTATAGATCTGCACCGGGAAAACCAGACATGTTCATTGTTTAAGCACGAAAATGCCAAGCAATTTCCAGAATGAAGGGGGCTCCAATACATACATCAGTGGCTATGTGATATATGCTTGCCACCGAACCACCCTTAAGTCTTTATTCTTACTTTTATGGTTGCAGTAGTCCCGTCTTGTGCCTTTCTGAATTGTCATTGTGAACTAGGGTTTAGCTTTCAGTTGATTTCCAAGGCTCAATCATTATCATAATCTTTTGTATTTACAGATGGATAAGAAAAAAGATCCTCCATTTCCATCTGCTGCTCCTGCAAGTCCTTCCGAGGAAAGCAAGACCATCAAGTAAGTACTGTGTACAGAATCATGTGCCCTGTGATGCTTGCTTCCTCTAGTCATAAAGTAGACTTGATGGGCGGTGTAAAGCAGATGTCAGTCATACTCTACATGCATAAAATATTCTATTAACGTTCATCCTTGCGTGAAATTTTTGAGCTTTTTTAAAACAAATCTCTCAGCAGCACATCGCTCTGTGTAAGTGGGGCACGTGCTGTCGAGAACATGGTATTCTATGTGCACAGAGTTGACTATATTAGGAGCCTGTCTAAACAGGTTCTTAAGTGACCACCATCTCCTTGAAGACCACGGTCACTGCAAATTTGGGAAAAAGCAAGGAAAGTCGCAACTTTTTTACTACAAAGTCTGTACTCTTATTCGGTCACAATGTGTTACTTTTCCATAATCTCAGCCAGTATTGCCCAAATGTCACCTCGCGATTATCTTGGCACCTCTTCCAGCTGACACGTTGGCACTTCCTAGCTATATATCCATCAGTGGCCGCTGTCGCCTTAGTCGAGCCCCTGAGACTTGGTATGTGACGCCAGGTTTTGTGCTCACCAGGCCGCTGCTGCTGTTCATCATCGAGAACTGTTTTTACTTGACCATCTCACAAGCGGTGCGATATCTGCGGGACCCCTCAGTGCACCCCCGGGACAAGCAGCGCATGAAGCAGGAGCTTGGATCTGAACTGGTATGAATCCCCTCTGATCAGATGAACAATTATTTATATTTACACACACAGCCGGATAATCTGTTTCTTGTGTCCTTTTCCTTCAGAGCACCCTTCTCTCTAGTCTGAATCGCTACACTCGGCGGGGGTTCCCGTCTTCTCCTGCCGCAGGGGTGCTGCCCTCGCCACAACCCAAAGCTGGACCTTCTGCCAAGGCAGCGCCTGAGGCTCAGGAGCCCATTATCCAGCTGGTTCAGGCCTTTATAAGGCACGTACAGAGATAACTCTGAACTGTTACTTGGTAAAGGTGCGTTGCCAATAGCCACTGTCATGGACCATAGTAAACATCCTTAAAGGTATGTGGCGTCCATAAAGCAACTGTATAACTCCAGCCATTGCCAGTGTTGATGAAGGAAAGCCGGAGGAGGGGGTCGTCACGAGCTGCTACATCTCCGTGCATGTAGTTTAGCCCCCTTTTTGATGCATGCAGCGCTCGATATTTTTCATTTGCCTGTGTGCTTCACTTCCCTTCTTTTTTTGTACTGACATTTTGTATTTATACTGACAGTAAAGAAGAGACAACATTTACAGACTCGTGTGTAAGATGCATCCTGTCCGCCGACATTGCAGGAATGAAAGAATTTATTAATATCTAATCAAACACAGACCGGTGGGGGGGATAAAATACAGACAAGCAATAAATAACACAAGGGAATCAAATCAATGAAGCCGGACGATGGGTGCAGTGGTTAGAAAAAAAACGGAAGCCGTCCGAATTACACATAATTATTTCTTATCAGCGAGAGCCGGAGTCTCCTGAGAGCGACATATTCCTTTATGTAATGTGAAAAGCCACAGTGGTATAGTGTATAAATAGACAAATTGTACATTCATGTCGTAAGGTCTCTAAGCAATATGGCTGCACCGGCATAACTGGTCATCGCATACTAATTAAAGGGACTTAATTCTAATGTCTTGCCAGTGCGGCCGTCATCGGTTCTTATTGTCCATATATTTCTCACAGCAAGCCATGGTGTCGACTGAAGCGGTATTAGCAATGCTGTTACATTGTAGCCCGTGGTGGGGGTAAGTCAGTAAAGCCACGTATGCGACTGGTCACATCTGGCACTAGATATCCTGCAGGGTGGAGGTTTCTCCTTTCTAGTGGATCCGTCAGGTCTCCGACCAGAAGGCAGGATAGGATCGAGGAGGCCGCGCCAAGCTCGGGGATAGACTTTTTTTATAATTTGACTCCTTATTTACATATAAAAAGCTGCCAGGACTCCTAGAGGAAGTCTGAGAGTCCGGCATACCAAACCCACCCACACAGTGATCCTCTATACGGTGGGGTGGGAGAATGACTCACAGGCTTCTACCAGCGCTTCCATATTGATTTTATAAAACGGTTGTTTCATCCTGAAATGGGTAAAATTGCAAAATACTTGTAAGAACCTGCAACTTTGGAATTTGCCCTTTATTAAAAATTCTCTCCGTTCTCAAAAACAAAGGAATTTTATAATATTCAGCTTGCTGCCTAAGTTACCGGACACCTCTGCAGTTTGAGTGGCCGGTTACCTAGGAGATCAGTGTGTCCCATGCTCCAGTACTAATGGCCCCAAAAGATCATGTTTTCAGGATTTCCTTAGTATTGTAAGAGCAATGGATCGGCGGTGGTGCCAGGCATCGAATGCCCACCGATCTGATATTTGATGGCTTATCCTTAGAGTAGGTCATCAATAAAAAAGTAATGGACAACCCCTTTAAATCATAAAAAACTTTATATCCCCACACTCAGCATCCCACCATCGCTCAACTGTTGCTTTTATTAGAGACCTGACAAAAGTACTTTAAAGATCTGACAGCCCGTTTTATTTTATTTTTTTGTTTAGCAGTTTTGAAGCATTGTTATGCCTCCAGCTCCTATGCAGACCCTGTGTAGACTAATCCTGTAGTCTTCTATTATTCTTCCACTGTTTTTTGGTTAGCCACAAATGCAGGAATAGATTACACAGAGTTGGGTTGACGTATTGAAATGGTAGAATTTTTTAAGGAAGATTTTACAGATCTTTTATTTTTGAAGGGGACACAGCATTGATTTAGCATAGCAGGACTCTAGGGGAAGCTTGAAAGGCAAAACACTAATGCCCGCTCTTCATTTGCAGGATGGGTAGGGGATAGAGACAAGCGGAAAAATTTTGCCCGCTGTACCAGGGTCCTGCTGATAGATTCGCTCATCTTTATTGGGGGGGCATGGGGACCCATTATTCTAAAATGCCATCACTTTGTAGAATGGTAAGATTCTTGCAAGATGCCGTCCCTCTCTGTAAGTGACTTATCTGCTAGGTAGAAGCACGCTGGAGACACAAGGGGGTGGCCGATCGATGGCTTAGATGGGGAGTAAAGGGCACAATGAGGGGTTCAAGCAGCAAAATGCTCCCCCCAAACTTCCCTCTCTGCATAGCGGCGATAAAGTGATCGTATCATCAGGATGCTACACTGGTTAGGATCGGGCGGACCCCCCACTCTTCCGCACTGGTACAAATGCACATTTTAGGTACAGGTGTGTCGATGGGAACAGATAGGCAGGCATTTTTCTGGGATGGGGGGGAATGATTGAAATCTATGACATTAGTGCAAGCATGATAGGTTTACTTCTCTGCTGCCCCCTCCAAAGAGCAGAATAGTGTCACGGTGCTTAACCTCTTATGTGCTAGAAAGGATTACGTAAATGGAGGCTGAATCAAACACAGTGAAGGGGGAGTCTGATGAAGAAAGGATTTGCAAGGACAGACATAAAAAGGAACTTAAGGGAAAGAAAGGAAAAAAAAAAAAAAGCAGCAGCCTCCGAGCAACGACAGCCCCGGGGGGGGGGGGCGATTGGCTTGTTGAGAGATTCTGCACAGTGGTCGCCTTCAGTCTAACTGAGGAGTTCCAGGTATGTAACGGGGACTTTGCCTTTCTGGTTCCCTCGCTCTCCGATAAGCCAGTCGGGGTCCATGCCAGGGAGGCTGTACACTGTGATTAGCTGGAACGGGAAAGGAAATGGCTAATGAGCAGTAAATCCTAAGGCCAAATTCATACATGCATGTATCAGAGGCTGAGTATGAGACATGGTGCACAAACTGGCCGTGGAGGTCTCTTTACTCTAACTGGATCGCCTCATAAGCTGTCAAGTCCAGGTGGTCCACAGATTGCAGTTCATACTTGGCCTGTCTGAATTTAGCCACACACATACTACATGAAACGCCACATCCAATGCTCACCTCATCGGCCATGAGGGCCAGCTCTGTGCTGTCCGCAGCCTCGTAGTCGTACAGCACTCTAGCTTTCCGTGTGCCACTCGCAGGGGGTTTGACGTCTGCTGGATTCAGCGTCCCTTCTGCAGGATTGGGGCTTACAGCTTGGAGCAAGGGGAGAGTGGCGGCTGGAGGAGAGACGCTGATTGGAGGGGAGACAACTGCTTCTGCGTTCCCCACAAATGTTGATGGAAACCTGTCAAGGATAATGGTGCATACTGGTTATCGGGGTGAGGAATCGATATTTAAGGGGGGGGGGGGTTTCTACAACTTGGACAACCCTTCCTTAAATGAAACTGTCATTTTTAATATAAACCCTATACACTCTCCTCTTATTCCAATGTTGTCAGAGCTGCGTCTGCCACTTGAGTGCTGCAGACCTTCAGCAGTCACTGATGGACTGCAGCACTCACACATCCCTTTCACTTAACTGTTTCATCTGGGATGCGATTTTTTATTTATTTTATATCTGGCAGAGTTTCATTTAAGAAGGGGCTACAATGACATCCTATGAACCCCGCTGGGCATCACAGGAATAACATATTGCTGGACCAAGGCCGCTATGTGATCCCAGCAGCATCACTAAATCATGCCTCAAATGCTATGGCCCATGATTCTCGGTGACATTTATGGGTTAACCACAGCGATCGGCACGTAACAGATTGCACCTAATGCATAGTGACATGCCCCATCGTGTGCGGACTGATCTGTATGATATACTTACACTTCACCCCTGGAGCTGGTGGCATAGAGGGGAAAAAATAATGCGTATTAGTCACTTCTGAAATATATTTACATGTTTTCAAAGGGGTATGGTGGTCTTGCCAAAGCAGACTTGGACCACCCCCTGCAGGCAGCGGTTGTGGGTTTCCTGCTACATGAGAGGCCATTGATGGACGTCCAGGCAGTTGCCATAAGGAGAAACAAAAACACCAGCCATCTGTCAGAGGCTTCTCATCTAGCTGATTACTGACTGCCTCTGCACTGATAGTGGGAGAAAAATCTCAAACAGAGCCATATACACGGGATAGAGTACAGAGGGAAGCCATCATCAGAAAATCACTTTTCAACTTTTTTTGTATATTTTTTCCCTGATTGCCATGATCAAAATTCATAATCTTGCAATTTCCACACTGGACACTGGGTTTCTTTCGAGTCATACTTCCTGATGGTTTCAACAGTCTCATTATCATCAGAGGCTGGATTACATTGTGTATACAGGTGTTACCTTGTCAGTGGATAACAGTATCCACCATTCACAATAGGTGATGTCACAGCTCACCTCCTCCTCCTGTACCATAAAAACACCTCTATATATACAGTAGAAAACCTATTGTGAATGGTGGATCCTATGTTATGTCACAGCTGATCTCCTCCCCCTCCCTTCACAATGAGCTTTGCACATGCTTATTAGACACAAAGACAAAATAGGGTTGGAGCCTGCCCATTGCAGCTAATATACATATGTTGTTTCCTGAAACAGGAAGTTAAAGTCTAACTAAAAGCCCATGGTGACAATTGCAAAAATTGTAACATTTATTACAAATTGCAATATGGAGGAAAAAAATACCTGATGTAAACAATAGGTGAGTTTCTAATCATTGCTGCCCTTTACAATGTCAGGCTCTGACTAAGGCCGGGGTCACACTTGCGAGAAATTGGCACGAGTCTCGTGTCTCAAAACCCGGCACTGCCGCCACAACTCGGGAGTGGAGCGTGTGGCGGCATGTATTTCTATGCAGCTGAACACTCTGCTCCCAAGTGCCGGCGGCAGTGCCGTGTTTTGAGACACGAGACTCGTGAAAGTTTCTTGCAAGTGTGACCCCAGCCTTAGGAGAACCTACAGATTTAACTGGCATAGCTTTCTTCAGTCTCCACAAGGAGAAACAGTGCCCCCTGCAGGTTCCAGCACATAAATGCCACTCTTCCTATGGATTCATACAAGTCTGTCCTGGTTATGTTATAGACACAAAGGCGTATGGCTCCTTAAAGTAAAGCTTTTTGTTATAAGGTGCCTAGGATAGATATGAATCCATGGAAGCAACTGAAGATTTCTATTAAATGAAGGATTGGTGCAGTAAGTATGGAAAATGTAATTAAACTCAAGCTGCACTTCACATCACAACCACTGGGTGGCCACAGACTTATTGCAAAATGTGTACAGTATGTATTTTTTTCCTTTTTAAATCTGGTTGCCTCCTGACTGTCATCTGGTGATATGGGACTGCAGAGGAAAGCAAAGCATGAGTTTCTGTATCTCCCAATGAAATCCATGGGAGCAATATAATCTCAAATGCAACATGCTCCCCCTAGTGGTGGCTGTTGGTAACTTTTATAAGAGACATGCAATAGCTGCAGCATAGAAGTGTGTACAAAGCCAACCCCAGCCGTCGCCTACATACCTGCCCAGCTGTTTTTGCAGATCCACCATGTACTGGTAGCACTGAGCATAGTATGTCGCCTGGGCCTCTGCAAACTCGTGCAAGCAGCGAAGGTGATTGACCTGTGGAAGACACGGCAGGTGACCCACGCCATTCTCTCCAGGATACAGTTTCCTATGTCGTGGCAGACACCCCTTGGTGAACAAGTAAGGTGAAAAGTCACAGACAGAGGAGCGGATCCACTTGGTTAACAGGAATTGACCTTTACCCAACCTAGGAGACTTTTTTTTTTCTTTTACAGGATTATTTCCATATCTACAACCATTTCTATAGTTGCAATAAATCCTAACCTACAGGTTGCATTATATAATCCAGAGCTGTAATGCATGGAGGACTCCCAGCCGCTGGTATACACTCACGTGAGTGCTGCTGATCCCCTCCAGGAGCAGTCTGGTCACTTCTGCCTGACGATCAAACTCGGTCTGAGCCACCCTCAGCTCATGTTCTGCCTGCAAGAGAAATCAATCGCCTCTACATTAACCTAAGAATGCAGAGACCAGAATAAAGACTCCGCACCTTCCTGAGCAGTCACGGGGAACAAGGAAGATCCATCTGAGCTGCTAGAAAAATTGCTCAAATAGCAATTCCCTAATGTAATCAGCACCATCAACTTCCCACAGACACATATTAGTGAATTGCTATTTAACCGTCAAGTAATATTAAACTGAAAATCCATCTGGATCCGTGTAATATGATTAAAAAAAAAATAAAATTGCATTCTGATATACATTGCACTCAGTGGTAACAGAATGTAGCGAACTCCCTTTAGTGGTGACTGCAGGGAGCTACAATGGTATTGGGCGCAAAGTATATCAGAAAGCAGCGAGCTCCCTCTAGTGGTGACTGCTGGGAGCTAAAATGTTATTACTAAGTGCAATGTATATCAGAAGGTGGTGCGCTCCCTCTAGTGGTAATTTAATGCTATTACTGGGTGCAAAGTATACCAAAATGCAGTGAGCTCCCTCCTGTTGTGACTGCAGGTAATTAAAGTGTTATTACTGAGTACAAAAGTACCTACAGCAGGGTATTTTTTCTTTTTGCTTCTCTCTTGGGTTTTGTCCGCTTTATGGCCAGTATGAACATGTTCCTATTTTGCATGCATACCAATGTTGTACTCCAGTTGTTGTTGTTGTTTTTGGATAGTTTTACATTTCTGCATTTAGTTCAAGTAAGGGTGTGGCCTCCCCTCCTTTAAGATGGATTTTACTTTAAAAAGCTCTCCACTCGCCGTGTGTCCATGTTTTGGTTTCCAAGTAGTATCATTTCTCCTTGCAGAGAATGACATGCTAAGCCATTGAGATTCTGGCTTGGCTTTTATCCTAAGTCATGTAACAAGGCTCGTTAAAGGGTCGACATTGACTTTTAGGAATGCTACTTCCAATAGGTGGCACTAGAGTTCTAGTCCTCTTCCTCTCTGAAGAGACAATTTGCATAAGTAGCATGTTTTGGTTCTGCTGCTGTTCAACAGATCCCAGATCCTTATTCACAGGGACATCACTATGATGCATGGTAAGGTTTTCATATTAAAGGTAAAGACCATCCTAAACTTCGGTACATCTTGACGTTGGCGGGATGGCTTTTACGTTTATGCACTAATGGGTTCACTTACAGTAGGGTTTTTTATTTTGCTTGTCTTATTTTGACAGTATATCAGAAGGCAGTGCACTCCCTCTAGTGTTGGGTGAATGTTATTACTAAGTACAATGTATCAATACTGTACAATGAACTCCCTCTATAAGTGGCTGCAGGCAGCTTGAATTCTATTACTGGGTGCAAAGTATATCAGAAAGCAGTTAGCGCCCTCTAGTATAGAAAGTAGGGAGTTAAAATGTTATTACCAAGTGCAAAGTAAATCAACATAATTCAGCTAGCTCCCTCTAATGGTGTCTGCAAGCAGCTACAACTATATTAAAGGGAATCTGTCACCCCATTTTTCGACTATAAGCTGCCAGCACCGCCATCAGGGGCTTATCTACAGCATTCTGTAATGCTGTAGATAAGCCCCCGATGTAACCTGAAAGATAAGAAAAAGGAGTTAGAATATACTCACCCAGGGATGGCGGTGCCGGCAGCTTATAGACAAAATAGGTGACAGACTCCCTTTAAATCTATGTCTATGCAGGAGATTTGGGGGCTGTGTATCAGAAACCAAGCTCTAATCGCTGTAAAATGTATATGTTAAAAAATATATTTTTTTTAAAAAAATGCTGGGCTTCTATTTAAAAAAGGTGGCTGCAAAGCCTTAGCCTAAAAGGCACGTCACATAGATGGGCTATCTGCATGACGTAGGGTATGCCACTTGTACTGAATTAGCCTGGATGCATCTGAATAACTGGGACAGATAATCCACCACACTAATAGAGAGGGATCTCTACTATATTCAAGTAGAGGACTGCTCATAAGAAATCTAAAATAAATGGCAAAAATCTATATCTTATGACATACCTGAGGTCAGGAACGGTACCAGCTGATGAGATTAGCTTGGGAATTGAAAAGGGTAACCCTATAAAAATACCCTAATAGTTTTGAACACATCTTTCCTCCATTACTGTACTGCCATGTAACTGGATGGGAAATGAGCTGCAAATCTGGGCCAAAATCTGTGTGATTTGGTGCCGATTTATCGTGAATATTTTATGTGAACATCCCCAAATGGTGAAGAGCCGATGAATGCGCATGGAAGGCAGCCGAGACATTCTCTATCCCTTTTGTAGGGACGGGTGACAAGCCACCTCAGGGATATCAATACACTCTAAAGGGCCAATATGCTGGTAGGTTTGGGTTACCTTTCAATATGGCTGCCTCCACTTGGGCTAAGCTCATGTTATAGGTAAAAGTACAGTTGTCCTAGTGATATGGGCAACAGAATGTATGACTGGACATGGTGTAAGCACCCAACGTTAAGGACGGGGTCGTGCATCCTACAGGCAGTGGGGACGTGCATCCTAAGGGCGGTGCAGAGGATCATGCTGGGAGGGAAGCAGCAATCAACAAAACAAGAAACATTATACAGAAAACAAACACGTGGCACCTGAACCAGTCCTATATCTGTAGAAAACTAATCTACCTACAGTGACAATCAAAATTATTCACCTCCACAAATTAAAATTTATCAAAGTTTATAGATTTTCTGCAATAAACCAATGAATCAAGAACAAGGTAAATAGCTGAATATAACAAGTAATTTCTCTAAATTCAGCACAAAATGCTACTGCAGTCTCAGAATTATTCACCCCCTTCATGACAAGCATTTTTAGTACTTAGTAGTGGACAACCCCCTATAATGCAACCACTTTTCAATCTAAATGTTTGACCCTGTTAAAATAAGAACCCTTAAGTACTCATCTCCCGTACCGGTGGAGCTCACGACGCCAGAGCCGATTGGGTGCAGGGCTCACGTGAGCCCCAGGAACACAAGTGCCAACGCCGCTGGAACAGTACTGATACGGGGGCAAAGTCAAATCGTCAAGGGGTTATCCTAGTAGTTAACAACCCCTTTAATAAAGTACCTACAACTGTTATGACATACTGCAAATATGATGCATAGCCAGACACCAGGTTTAGAGCGCATTCTTGAGGAACCCTAGCCCATTCCTCATGGGCAATAACCTCCAATTCACAAATCTTGGGTTTGTGTGTAGAATCCCATAGAAAACTTTTGATGGGATAAGGAGGCGGATCAAAATCAGACGATTACTACCGAATATTCCAGGACTTCTACTGATCCAAGTCTTGATAAGACTTTGATATGCCTTTTCAGCTTCTTCCCAGAAGGGGTAACATTTTTCTCTTAGGATTATTATTAATGTGTATATATATAGATAGATAGATAGATAATGCTGTAATTTTCCAGGGCCGGAGAAAGTAAAGTAGCCTCACAGCCGACGTGACTCCCCGACGTAGGCATCACCGAGCCGCCATCACGCCCCGACGTAGGCATCACCGAGCCGCCGTCACGCCCCGACGTAGGCATCACCGAGCCGCCGTCACGCCCCGACGTAGGCATCACCGAGCCGCCGTCACGCCCCGACGTAGGCATCACCGAGCCGCCGTCATGCCCCGAGACGTAGGCATCACCGAGCCGCCATCACATCATATTTTCATCAAGTCATAACAGCCAGAGGCACTCCAATAAGCACTAAATATGCTTGTTATGGTGGGGGTGGGGGTTGGCGGGATTCGGTCAGAGACTTCAGTGGTCAGTGAAAAGCACAATTTATGTTGAATTTGTGGAGACATCACTCGTTATATTCGCTGTGTTGCTATTTACATAATAAGCTGAATTTACAATGGGGGGGTTTGAATAATTATTATTGCAATTGTATCAAATGTCCTCCGATATGGAGCTGTAGGTTTTGCATCGCGAACCTGCTCCTCAGTGAAGTCCACACTACACAGTGCACTGGTAAACACCAGGGTCGGCAGAGACCCCTTTATACACATAGGTTAGGCCAACACTGATGTCATACAAACCCCCTATACCATGCACTATTCTGATACCAGCCAGAAGCTCATGTCTGTGGCTTGTGCCTCTGGCTCGCGGGTATCGTTGGATAATGACGCTATGCTGGGAGTATTTGTGCTTCTTGGAGGATTTAAATTAAAATAATTTAAAAGGATTATTCCCATAAAATCAAGTCACCCCTTATCCATGGGCTAGTGGTTATTTTATTGATTGCTGGGGGTCTGACCACTGGAATCACCGAGTGATCACAATATTGGGAGTGGGGTTGTGCATGATCTAAAGTGTTATGAAAAGTTGTTAAGTAGTGTAAAATAGCAAACTATTTTTGAACAATCACGTGTGGGTGGTCCCGATCTCTTGTGGTCCCAGTTTGCAATCCAGATCCAGCGGTATCCAATGCCTGGGCAGTGCGCAGATGAAGACAAGGCCGGTACATCGCCCTTTACTGTATGCGCGCCAGAGGCTGACAGTGCTAGTTTGCAAGCCTAGAACCACCCACGTCACAATTTTTTCCTTTTCCTCCCCTTCATTGCTGAAAATGACTATTTACAGATTTTAAATTTGTACATATTTCATTACTCATTATACTGTATAATGCTATGACTTCACTTTAGGGCCTCATATGTGCCGAAAGGATCCCTTTAAAGGGCCATTGATCTCGGGGTGATACTGTGGGTTATGAGACAGGTTAATTCACATTTAGGTAACTGGACATTTTCAGAAAGGGAGACAAAGCATTGATCATCTAGGTGCAGTCAATTTTCTGAACCTGTCCTCGAAGAACAACACTTGGATCTGACTCATCTCACCTGGTCCAATTCTTTTAACAAAGGACAGTAAACAAATTTACTATTTATACCAATATGGGGCCAGGAGTTGGCTTCCATGAACTGTGTAGTGATGGGGTTTTCTGAGGACCCTGTATTAATGCCGATGCACATTTTGGTTAAGCATCGGCCACATTAGGTGTCTGCGTGGTCTTGGATGCACTTACCTTGTCCACCTCGTCACTCCAAAGCTGCAGTCACAGAGTAACAGGAGAGATGAGTCTGAGATACGTCATAGGCACTCAACAAAACACAACAGCCAGTGATGGTTCACAGAAGGGAAGGAAAGGGAAGGGTTAAGTTGGGGCATTGATCAATGGAGGGTCATCATTTACTTAGTTTCTTACTCAGGAAGAAGGGATTAGAGGGATGTACAATACGCAACCCATCATGATTTTGCAATGGAGAGCCATTATTTTTGAGTCATCTGGACCCTAACATCAACCTCAATTCACAAGAAGCGTGTTCACAACAACAGCCTAGCAAAGTGCCCTATGTGTATGTGTTGCACTGACATCATCTGGGCATGGCAAGGCCATAAAACTACCTCAAGGGCCAACCATGGTGAAGCAAACACCCAGATGGTCAAAAAATGCTCTCCAGAGGCAACCATGGCCAATAAAGAGAGCTAGAGTCAAAAAAGGTCTTCATGTGGCAACCAAGGTCCAAAAGGGGCAATCATAGCAAATCATAGATACAAAAGAACAAAACACTATTTACCGTATACAACCAAGAGATTGGGTACCCTATTAGGAGATGGGTCTACATCCATGCCAACCTTATTATTATGAGACCTTCATAATAACCACCTATATCCTCAAAGAGCATCTTTCCTTCCCCATAAGCGCCAAAGTAACTGTGGATGGGCATTATCTGAGAGGTGACACCAAGCTGAAATGTTGGATTGTTAAATAAGACATGATACTTGCCATAAAAACATATTTCTGTTAAACTGATGTTCTCCTGAATCTGGGGTAGTTTTTCTTTTCTTCCTGCGCCTCTCCGTCACCAAGATATGGCCCACTCTTTCCTGTATATAAACACAGGGAAAATGAGGCCATATCTCAGGAATGGAGAGGGACAGGCACAAAAAGAAAAGCATGGTCAGATTCAGGAGAATAGAGGCATTTTAACTAGGTAAAATAATTACAAATTTATGGCAAAACGCTTATATCACCTTTAAGAACATATTACTTTCCTCTAACCTGACATAATCCAATTTACACCAATAATGGTCATCGTAATCCTCTGAAGGTACATTTTGGCAAGGACTACACAACAAATAACGTCTTGGATAAAGCCATTTTAACTCTGGTCACAATTTGCATCACCAACCCAACAAAGACAGGTTTTTAGATGTTCATCAAAACGTGGTCTCCTGGCCAACAACCCCACGCACCATGCTTTAGGCCACAGTTACATTATCGAGATCAGCAGTCAACAAGTCATACACAAAATGAGGTCTCCAATATTGTGCTATAGACATAAAAAAAAAAACACCACATCGACTCTTCCAAAATGACATCTACTATATAAAAAGGATCTAAACCTGGAAAATTGAGGTGGCTCTCCGTATATCAGCACAGCTCTACCATGTTAGAAGGGAGTGGAGTTAGTGTAATACATTGCTATAAGGGTTAATAATTTAGTGAGCCTGGAGGGAGTGGGGGGGGGGGGGGGGGAAGGATAGGAATTGACGAGGATTAGGAGGAAGGTGGTTTCGATTGATCTTACCGCTGACGCACTGGCCGACAATACGTAATTACGAGGTCGGGTCTCCTGAAAATCAGGCAAAGCCTGTGGGGAACAGAGCTCATGTCATGCAGGGAGAACATGAATGTGATAACAGAAGCACACAAACAATAAAAACAAAAAATGCACATGGATGGGTAAAGGGGACAAATAGCGGAGTTACTAAAGGCCCTCCACAGAAATAAGGGAGCAAAGAGAGCCATAACCATGGGTTTTCAATATATCTGACTAACTGTTCTTTGTCTGTTCCTGCGGAGGATTAAAAATGGAGCATGTCCTTTATAAATATGGAGGATGGAGTGGCTGCTGGGTCCAGGTAGTTCCTCCATTTATACGTCCCATTAGATTCTATCAATAGTTCCCCTCAACTATTTGACTGCTGGAAGAAAAAGGGTCCATGTTACCCATAGCAATCAACCCACAGCCTGGTCAGTGTCATTTCTTGAGCTACAAAACTGGTCGCTGAAAATGCAACACAGCGCGTTTTTTGGGCACTGAGCGCAGCAAAATCATACCAGCGCACGGTCAGCGTACCCAACACTAAATATATGGTATGCTGATCGCATGTAGCGTCATGTGATCCTAGGAGGAGCTGACCGAAGGGGGCGGAGCTAAGCGGCGGTCCTGTGCCCGAGAACGCTAGTGTGAAACTAGCCTAAGGAGGCTCTGCCTGGCAACTAGATTTGAAAAGACTGAGATTGTTAGGTAGTGTGTATCTAGCAACGAGTCACACATGACGAAAAAGGTTATAAAAAAAAAAAAAAAGTTCTTGTTGTACATCACAGTCTTCTGTTGAGTGTCCATTCTTGAGCTGGAGACTTGGTTACTAACCGGTTTTGCAAAGATTGTGGTTGTTGGGAAGTGTGTTCATAGCAACCAGACAGGCAGTCATAACTGGACAGGTTAGTAAAGAGCTGGGGAATATACTGGTGACAAATAAAGAGATAAGAAGCTTCGAGGCAGCCATACTATACAACTCCCCATCCCAGGGTTGTGCTATTAACCCTCTTAACTCCCCAGAATGTCAAAGTACATCCTAGGGAGCCGACACACTGCCCCATCGATGGAAAAATTAAATTGTCTTGGAAAATGGCAAGATTTTTTTTTTTTTTTTTACATAAAATAAGGCTGGTGGGAAAAAAAAAAAAAGGCAGGCGAAAAAAAAATCTAGACAAGTTTGGCATCACTGTTAACATGCTGACCTGGAGAAATCATGTTGTCAGCTCATTTTTATTGCACAATCAACGCCGTAAAAACACAACCCGAAAAACAATGGAATACCACGTGATTTTTATTGGGCGGTGGGGACGTAGTTACCATTTCTCCTGACTTGGCATTTTTTTCTAGTCTTTCAGTACATTAGACGATGAAATGAATTAAATTGTTCAAAACTACACAGGCCGTCAAAAAGTTATCTGGGCAATTGTCAATCGCAGAATAATGTAACAAGTATATTTCCCATAGAGTTTATGGATTTTTACCATCCACTTAGTTAACGCAAAGTAGATCTGCTGGAAGATCAGCAGTGAAACCTGCATTTAACATAGGGAAGAGCGGCCATGTGAAGAACTATTGTTAACAAGTTGGTTGCTATGGGAACAAAGCCACTGTGGATCCAGGACGACAGTATCTGAAGGACGGAGGTCATGGTCAAGTATGTGATTAATTTCCCCCTAAAATAAATATAAAAACTGGCATGCATATCCAAGTCCATGAGTCGTCCCCTTCTCATATAAAAGCCAGGTGACAACCAATATGGCCGCCATTACGGTTCTTTTGTTATAGCAGTAGGAGTAAGCGATCAGAATTAGGAGTCTGCAGAAGCAGACCTTTCTAAATGAAGGGGAACGTGAACAGCTCAGCCTAAAACTCACTACCAAAATAATACCGCCATACAGTACACAAGTTATGCCACTATGGTTATCGCCAGTATTTCTAGAAATTTTTCAGCAACCTAAAATGGATTGGTCACCAGATTTCACAAAAGAAACTGCATATATTTTTACATAGATCTCTGACAACCTGATGAGAAGGATGTACTTACTAACAAGAGACACCATCTTTTTTTTTTTTAATTAATTTTCCGGTGACATGTCCGTATAAGAGCTTGTTTTATGCGGGACAAATTCTAGTTTTGAATAAAACCTCTTTTATCAAATCATTTTTTTTGAAAGAAAGAAAAATGTCACCATTTTCCGAGACCAGTAGCAATTTTCTCTGTCAATGGTTCAGTATCAGAACTTGTTTGTGTGTAGAGATATAGTTTTAATTCGTACTATTCTGAGGTACAATGTTTTGATTGCTTTAAAAAAAAAAAAAAATTTGGGCGAGACTGAAAACAGCAATAGATTTTTTTTTCCTCCTTTATGATGATAATCTTGTGGGTTAAAACTATTTTCATATTGGACTTTTACTTGTGCAGCACCAAATATTTCTATTTTTTTAATTTCCTTGATCGTTAAATGTGGAAAAAAAAGGGAGGGGAGGGATGTTTAAATTATTATTTTTCTTTATTTCTGACTTATCCATGGCAGCATCGCACACCTTCAATACTGCTGTCAGACTGTTGCTAACCAGCAGCGATTGGATGCTAGCTGTGTAACGCAGATGGCGCCTGCCTTGTGTGGAGCAGGCTCAGCTCTTGAGCGCTCATCCAATATAGGACATATCATTGCATCCTACATCAAGATGGACTTAAAAATCAGAATTTAATGAGCTCAGGATTTTCTAGCCCTTCTTGACATTTGATTTTCAAGACATGTACACCAGTCTCATCAGGTCTAACATTGCTCTTTAATAATGTATCCGGTTGCTCTTGTGAAAGACGGATTTGCTTTAACAGTAAGTGGACGACTCCTGAACTTACACAGATTGTGGGGTTTTTTAGCTCAATTTTAGGTGGGAGATTTGATAATGAGAGGATAGTTGCCTTTATGCAATATCGAAAACCGACATGGGCATCAGCTTGCTTGGTTGATATGACTGGCAGCACATCACAACATAAATCTATTCACAATGGTTAATTTGCTACCGCCAACCATTATACATAGTTGTTCGGGATGAGGCGGACATAGTAGGGTGTCGGGGGGCCCCATCTCCTTCCATACAGATATTTCCTGTCCAGTTAATTAGCTGCGATACAAAACTTCAAAGTACAATGCAGAGAAGCTAGCAACATGCAAAAAAGCAGAGAAGGGAAGCACGACACAGGAGGACGGAAATATCACAGCCGGTAGGAGGTGGGGGATCACAGCGCACAAGTCGTAAGTGCCATACAGGAGCTCAAAACTAATGCCACCCTTTTACAAACAAGAGGCAATTAGTATTTTTATTCCGCTGTCCTCAACTATACAGCCAAGAGGCTGCAGATATCCCACCATGAGATTGACACCGATTCCCATCACATTAATTGCTCCATTTTTGGTTCAGGTGCTCAATTACACTTCCAGCTCTAGGATATGGCCGTTCAGTGTTGTCATAAGGACCCAAATTTGCATATTGCCAAGGTCATTCGCTCTGGATATGGGGCAAAATATAACCATCCTGAATTTTACTGTAGCTACCAACCATTCCAATAACTGTGCCCATCAACATAATGGGCAAAACCATAAAAGGGTTTTTCAGGGCACACACAAAAGAAAAAAATATGTTAATCCCTGTAATGAGTCCCCAAACCTTTGTTACTTGTTATTTTCATATATCTGCTCTCCATTCATCCTTGTGTTTTGTTACTGTTTACATACGGAACTGTCTGCCAGATTTTCCTCTAGACGACATTTCCCAAAAGGCAGAGTTGTATCTGTTCTACAGTGGATTCACTCACAATTCATCTACAAAGCACCACACTGAGACTCTTATACAGTCTCAAGATGGATAAATATCTGCACGTACAGTTTCTCCTACTTCACCAAAACTCTTCTGGCATTCAATAATTTTACTGACATAATGTTCTATGTGCAGACACAGTCATTACACAGGATCCGGGTACGGCAGGGTACCAATTAATTAGTCATATAATATATTCATTTATTATAATGTAATCTAGCAGTCTGGAATAATCAGCACCATCTCCTTTGGTCAAAATCACAAGCTGATATTTGTTGGTCTATTTGAAACATCTAATGTGTATGCCCTCTCCCTCCCTTCTTCCTTGTGCACATCATCAGTCACTGTAAACTTGCAGAGCATCACACACCATGCCCCACTGGCATCACCGTTCAGAGCATACTGCAGAGCTGCTAGCTGAGCTATAAAATGCACAGACAGGAAATCTCTTCTCTGTGCTTTGAATTGATATGTTACAGCTCAGGAACAGAGCAGAATTTTAACGAGTGCAAGTAAATTATAATGTTTCTTAATTTCTAATAAGTTTTATAATGCTTTAAAAAAAAAAAATCTGTGTGCCCGGAAATCCCCTTTAAAATAGTGTTTGGACGGACCATGCAGCAGTTAGCAGTGGAAAATGGGTTATACGTATGGTATCAAATTATAGAAATAGTGCAAAAAAAAAAAAAAAAAAAAAAAGGTATGCAACAGATGTAGCAGTGCCAAGTTAATCAATGCAGTACAGTACAGCACAGTGTTATCAATCAAAGCAGTACAGCAGAGTATTATTGCACCACTGTGTAATAACGCACTGGATTCAAAACCTAAAATAACCATTTGGCAACGCATTCAGCTCTGCTACATCTGCATTTAAACCCACAAAACTGATTCACACTGCACACATGCAATTAGGGCAGGACGGTCAAAATTCTAGCATTGTTAGCCAATCCTGAAATGCCTAGATGGTATATTTTGTGCACTCAGATAGATATACAGTTGGGCTCAAAAGTTTATATACCCTGGGAGAAGTTTTGCTTTCTTGGCTTTTTTTCAGATAATATGAATGATAACACCAAAACTTTTTCTCCACTCATGGTTAGTGGTTGGGTGAAGCCATTTATTTTCAAACTACTGTGCTTTTTCTTTTTAAATTATAATGACAACCTAAAACATCCAAATGACCTTGACCAAAAGTTCACATACACCATTTCTTAATACCGTACACTCACTGGCCACTTTATTAGGTACACCTGTCCAACTGTGTGTTAAGACTTAATTTCTAATCAGCCAATCACATGGCGGCAACTCAGTGCATTTAGGCATGTAGACATGGTCAAGACAATCTCCTGCAGTTCAAACCGAGCATCAGTATGGGGAAGAAAGGTGATTTGAGTGCCTTTGAACGTGGCATGATTGTTGGTGCCAGAAGGGCTGGTCTGAGAATTTCAGAAACTGCTGATCTACTGGGATTTTCACGCACAACCATCTCTAGGGTTTACAGAGAATGGTCCGAAAAAGAAAAAAAATCCAGTGAGCGGCAGTTCTGTGGCCGGAAATGCCATGTTGATGCCAGAGGTCAGAGGAGAATGGGCAGACTGGTTCGAGCTGATAGAAAGGCAACAGTGACTCAAATTGCCACCCGTTACAACCAAGGTAGGCAGAAGAGCATCTCTGAACGCACAGTGCGTCGAACTTTGAGGCAGATGGGCTACAGCAGCAGAAGACCACACTGGGTACCACTCCTCTCAGCTAAGAACAGGAAACTGAGGCTACAATTTGCACAAGCTCATCGAAATTGGACAGTAGAAGATTGGAAAAACGTTGCCTGGTCTGATGAGTCTCGATTTCTGCTGCGACATTCGGATGGTAGGGTCAGAATTTGGCGTAAACAACATGAAAGCATGGATCCATCCTGCCTTGTATCAACGGTTCAGGCTGGTGGTGGTGGTGTCATGGTGTGGGGAATTTTTTCTGGGCACTCTTTGGGCCCCTTGGTACCAATTGAGCATCGTTGCAACGCCACAGCCTACCTGAGTATTGTTGCTGACCATGTCCATCCCTTTATGACCACAATGTACCCAACATCTGATGGCTACTTTCAGCAGGATAATGCGCCATGTCATAAAGCTCGAATCATCTCAGATTGGTTTCTTGAACATGACAATGAGTTCACTGTACTCAAATGGCCTCCTCAGTCACCAGATCTCAATCCAATAGAGCATCTTTGGGATGTGGTGGAACGGGAGATTCGCATCAGGGATGTGCAGCCGACAAATCTGCGCCAACTGTGTGATGCCATCATGTCAATATGGTCCAAAATCTCTGAGGAATGCTTCCAGCACCTTGTTGAATCTCTGCCACGAAGAATTGAGGCAGTTCTGAAGGCAAAAGGGGGTCCAACCCCTTACTAGCATGGTGTACCTAATAAAGTGGCCAGTGAGTGTATATTGCCCCTCTAACATCAATGACAGCTTGAAGTCTTTTGTGGTAGTTGTGGATGAGGTTCTTTATTTTCTCGATGGTAAAGTTGCCCAATGTTCTTGGCATAAAGCCTCCAGTTCCTGCTGTAAATTCCTGGGCTGTCTATAATGAACTGCGCACTTGAGATCTCCCTAGAGTGGCTCAATGATATTGAGGTCAGGAGACTGAGATGGTCACTCCAGAACCTTCCCATTGTTCTGCTGTAACCATTAACAGGTCGACTTGGCCTTGTGTTTTGGATCGTTGTCATGTTGGAATGTCCAAGTACGTCCCGTGCGCAGCTTCCGGGCTGATGATTGCAAATTTGCCTCCAGTATTTGCTGACAATGTGCTGCATTCATCTTTCCTTCAACTTTGACCAAGTTTCCTGTGCCTTTGTAGCTGACACATCCCCAAAATATCAGCGATCCACCTCTGTGCTTTTCAGTAGGAATGGTGTTCCTTTCATCATAGGCCTTGTTGACCTCTCTCCAAAAGTAATATTTATGATTTGTGGCCAAAAAGTAAAATTTTGGTCTCATCACTCCAAATTACCTTGTTTCAGAAGTTTTCAGGCTTGTCTCTGTGCTGTTTTGCGTATTGTAGGCAAGATACTTTGTGGCATTT
The DNA here is from genome assembly GCF_039654945.1 of Dendrobates tinctorius. Classification (NCBI taxonomy): domain Eukaryota; kingdom Metazoa; phylum Chordata; class Amphibia; order Anura; family Dendrobatidae; genus Dendrobates; species Dendrobates tinctorius. The sequence continues at coordinate 28,828,141 of NW_027361788.1, read as the reverse complement.
GCGCAGTAATGGCTTTCTTCTGGCAACTCGACCATGCAGTCAATTTTTCTTCAAGTGTCTCCTTATTGTGCATCTTGAAACAGACAGCACTAGTTCTCAGAGAGTCCAGTATTTCAGCTGATGTTACCTGTGGGTTTTTCTTTGCATCCTGAACAATTTTCCTGGCAGTTGTGGATGAAATTTTTGTTGGTCTACCGGACCATGGTTTTGTTTTTACAGAGCCCGATTTTCCATTTGTTAATCACAGTTTGAATAGTGCTAACTGGCATTATCAATTCCTTGGATATCTTTCTGTATCCCTTTTCTGTTTTATACAGTTCAACTACCTTTTCCCGTAGATCCAGTGACAATTGTTTTGCTTTCCCCATGACAGTCCAGAAACGTCAGTGGCTGGATGAAAGATGCTAGAGTCTGTCTGGATCTCAGAAACCCACTTAGCTTTTATGCACACACACTGATTACAATCAAACAGGATGTGGTGAGGTGAGGATGTTACCTTTAGTAGCCATTCAAACCCCTGTATGTAAATTCTGAGCATGTCATCAGGCCAAAATCACCAGGGTGTGTGATCTTTTCATCAGGGTCATATGGATGTTTTGGGTTGTCATTAGGATTTAAAAAGAGAAAACACAGCAGTTCGACAATAAATGGCTTCACCCAACCACTAACCACAAGTGGAGAAAAAGGTTTGGTGTTATCATTCATATTCTCTGAAAAAAGGCCAAGAACGCAAAAAATTCTGCTGGGGTATGTAAACTTTTGAGCACAACAGTAGCAGAGCTGAGATTGTGAGCTATCAACTAATGCAGGTAAAGAGAGCTCGGATGAGCCGAATCCACAAGAGCCACTGCCTATTAGTGGTTTCCACTTTTCTTCCCGCCACTCCTCTATGATATCTCTAACACACGCCAGCCCCGTATCCTACAAGCACTCCGACTACATCCATCACAAGGACAGTGGAAAAATAAAAGGTTTACAGATGAACGGAAAAAGCAAATAGAGGAAGTCACAGCAATGACCTCAGCGACAAATACTCACATCGCCCTCGAGCTGAGCAAATCACAATAAGGAAAAAAAAACAAAAAACACAACAGAAACAAAAAACACCACAAGGTTAGTGAGAGGGTCAAACAGAACAGAAGAAGGGAGGACGTTAATAGCAGCCAAACACGGCACCCCAAAAGGTAGAATTAAGATGGCGATATGACCAGATCTGTAATTATCATCCGATGAGATGGCAGTAGAGTCGGTGCAGATTATACTGCACGGATAATGAAGGTGCACTCACCACCAATATCCTACTAAAAGCCCCTTCAAGGGTTGTTCCCAAAAAATCAAGTTATCCCTATTAAAAGATTAGGGGATAACATGCTGATCGCTGGGAGTCGAATGCTCTGACCCCAAAGATCCTGAAATCATGGCTCTGGAACGCTGAGAAGGAGGGTACTGCAACCTTGTCCTGAATGGAGAAGAGGTGCACAAACTCCATCTCTGCTCTGTTAATTATTAATGGACCTGTCAGGAAATGCAGTGCTCGACTTTTTCCGTCAGTCCCATAGACAATGAGTGGAGCAGAAGCGGAGTATGTGTAACGCTGCTGCAAAGCCACATCTCTGGATTCAGAGCCCTGATCTTGGGATCACTGAGGATCACTGAGGATCCCACCGTTTGGCCCCTCTCGATCCGCAATCTATTCCCTATTCATTGGATAGGAGATAACTTTATTTTTTTTATTTTTTTTTGGAGGGGGGGGGGGGGGGGTGCCTTTAAACTCCAAATTTCTAGGAAAGAAAATGGTTGTGAAAATGAAAAAAAAAAAAAAAAAAAAACAACAAACAGGGAGAAGTATATGGAAAGATGGCCCCTTTACACCCTAAATGCATGCACCCACCCCCTGCATGTAGCAAGAGGGTTATTGGACAGGACATTACCGCGGCTTTTGCCTCTGCTGCTTTGGCTTTTTTCAGTCGTGCTTTGCAAGCATCGAGGTCCAAGCGGCGGTTCTGTAGGATTCTCCTTTCTTTCTGGAAAACAGATGCACATGACTATGCATTACAAAACATAAAAACATGTGTGCTGTTCCTCCATTATTCCACCTGGAAATGTATGAGTTATGACAACGGGGTCCACCACTTCATCTGCCAATAGGGGGTGTACCTACAGACAGAAAACTGGGCAACTGGAGGGTAAATCATCAGGCGGCAAAACACTTGTTCCCTAACCGGAAACCTCTCCAGCGAGACATCAGCTGTAACAAACTGTTACCCGAATGAAATGGACGGGATCAGAGTCAGCTACAATCCCAGATGTTTAACTTATCAACTGCTGTGATCATTCCGGCCACAGCACCTAAGTTGTTTATAGAGAGAGGCGCTACCTCTGTCTATAAGAAGACTGGTGCCCTGCAGCAAGATATTAGGGTGCAAAGTTAGCGAGGGGCCCAATAATGATCAAAATTTGACTTATGAAAACTTTAAAAAGGAACTGTCATCAGATCAAGAGTGGACAATTTTTGCCCTTTTACTTGTTCTGCTGCCAGGTTTACAATTTTTTTTTTTTTCTTTAAATCCGCCATACATCTCCAGAGATATAAGGCCTTTTGCATTTACTGCTAATTTTTATGCCCTTTACCGAGAAGGTGGAGCTCAAAGGCTCCTCGGGGGCATGCCTTTAGGCTGCCCTGCATAATTACCGTGAGTACCGCCCTCTTGTAAAAACCATAATTAGCAGTGAATAAAAAGACCCATAACTGTGGTATAAAAAAAAATAAATAAAATCGGCCACAGATCAGGCACAATTTCAAAACACAATCTTAACTTACAGAAATGGTTCTCCAATCTCCTTCCAGAAAGTTGCGCAGAGGAGTCAGGAAGTTGATAGACGACGAGTGAATGAAGTCTCGTTCTGCAATCCCCAGACGTTTCTGCGTCTCCCCGACCTTAATAAGCGTTTGTCCTGAGATTAAAGGAGGAACAGCGTACAATTAGGGTGGTGGTATAGGGCAGGCATGGCGGCTTAGCTGTACACGGAATCAGATTATAAAGCCTGCCAGGCGCGTAGAGAGAGAGAACAATGCAATTAAGGGAAGGCCATAACCTGCCCATAGGCTCCAATTACAGCCCCATCAGTCTTATCAGCCGGGCAGCGAGAGCCAGGAACGTGTAGGATGTAACAAGACTGAGGACATCTGGGAAATATGACCGGTCTACCCGGAATGGAGAGATGGCAGCACTTCTAAAGTGAAGGACTCACACCATGGTCAGACCACAATACTAGACTCTAGGAGGGATGAGCAAGTGGACTGCTCCATGGTATTGAAATACAAGACTACAAGAGCGAGCAGCCATCAATCACATCTGAGGAAAAATGTTTCTGGAGGGCCCCTAGACCAGAGATCTATGACGCAAAAGTCAATAGTAACCCACTCAGGAGATGGGGGGCTTACAGGAGTATTCAAGATTGAAAGTTATGGCCCATCTGTGAGATGGCGGATAATGTCCCGATTACAGGAGGTCCAACCGCTTGGACCTCCATCAAACTGAGAACTGGGGCCTGAAGATCCCCATGAGAATGGAACGGTGGCCGATCATGTGCACTGCTGCTCCATTCATTCTTTAAGGGAATGTCAGAAATTGCAAAGTGCTGAGCTTCTATAAAAATGAAATGAGTGCCGGTTAGAATGATCAACCACCGCTCCACCACGCAGTTTCCAACGATCAAATAGGGGGATAACTTTCAAAACTTGAGACTACCCCTTCAAGAACTGTATTACATAGCTAGCTCTGGTAGTATCAATTTAATTTCTAATCCTCCATGATGACCGCCATAAATTCCAAGACAATCACCCTTTGCAAAGCGATTTCAAGATGATCATGGCAGTTGGAGGCCTTCTGAAAGACTCTTTTTCCGCCATGGTATTATGAAGCCCTGAGTGTCTATACAATTCATTGCAATAGTGTATTATTGCAGTGTATTGAAACATTTCTCTACAAAGTTTTCCCCAAACAAATACAGTGCCTTGCAAAAGTATTCGGCCCCCCTGGAACTTTTCAACCTTTTCCCACATTTCATGCTTCAAACATAAAGATACCAAATGTAAATTTTTGGTGAAGAATCAACAAGTGGGACACAATTGTGAAGTTGAACGAAATTTATTGGTTATTTTAAATTTGTGTGGAAATTCAAAATCTGAAAAGTGGGCCGTGCAATATTATTCGGCCCCTTTAACTTAATACTTTGTTGCGCCACCTTTTGCTGCGATTACTGCTGCAAGTCGCTTGGGGTATGTCTCTATCAGTTTTGTACATCGAGAGACAGAAACTCTTGCCCATTCTTCCTTGGCAAACAGTTCGAGCTCAGTGAGGTTTGATGGAGATCGTTTGTGAACAGCAGTTTTCAGCTCTTTCCACAGATTCTCAATTGGATTCAGGTCTGGACTTTGACTTGGCCATTCTATCACCTGGATATGTTTATTTGTGAACCATTACATTGTAGATTTTGCTTTATGTTTGGGATCATTGTCTTGTTGGAAGACAAATCTCTGTCCCAGTTTCAGGTCTTTTGCAGACTCCAACAGGTTTTCTTCAAGAATGGTCCTGTATTTGGCTCCATCCATCTTCCCATCAATTTTAACCATCTTCCATGTCCCTGCTGAAGAAAAGCAGCCCCAAACCATGATTCTGCCACCATCATGTTTGACAGTGGGGATGGTGTGTTCAGGGTGATGAGCTGTGTTGCCTTTACGCCAAAAATATCGTTTGGCATTGTTGCCAAAAAGTTCGATTTTGGTTTCCGCTGACCAGAGCACCTTCTTCCACATGTTTGTGAGTCTCCCAGGTGGCTTGTTGCAAACTTTAAACAACACTTTTTATGGATATCTTTGAGAAATGGCTTTCTTGCCACTCTTCCATAAAGACCAGATTTGTGCAGTATACAACTGATTGTTGTCCTATGGACAGACTGTCCCACCTCAGCTGTAGATCTCTGCAGTTCATCCAGAGTGATCATGGGCCTCTTGGCTGCATCTCTGATCAGTCTTCTCCTTGTTTGAGATGAAAGTTTAGAGGGACGGCCAGGTCTTGGTAGATTTGCAGTGGTATGATACTTCTTCCATTTCAATATGATCGCTTGCACAGTGCTCCTTGGGATGTTTAAAGTTTTGGAAATCATTTTGTATCCAAATCCAGCTTTAAACTTCTCCACAACAGTATCACGGACCTGCCTGTTGTGTTCCTTGGTCTTCATGATGCTCTTTGTGCTTCAAACAGAACCCTGAGACTATCATAGAGCAGGTGCATTTATACGGAGACTTGATTACACACAGGTGGATTATATTTATCATCATCAGTCATTTAGGACAACATTGGATCAGAGATCCACAATGAACTTCTGGAGAGAGTTTGCTGCACTGAAAGTGAAGGCGCCGAATAATATTGCACGCCCCACTTTTCAGTTTTTGCATTTCCACAAAAATTTTAAATAACCAATACATTTCGTTCAACTTCACAATTGTGTCCACTTGTTGTTGATTCTTCATCAAAAAATTACATTTGGTATCTTTATGTTTGAAGCGTGATATGTGGGAAAAGGTTGAAAACTTCCAGGGGCAAAATGTAAAAAAATAATAATGTTAACCTGTCAGGAATTGCCATGTGCTTAATTGTCCAAACCAAAAGAATAAAAATACAAATTTTGAATGGGCAGAATTGTCATTGTTCTGTTGTCGCACTGCTCTACAGAGATGCAATTAGAAGTGATCAAACTGTTTTGTTAACCTTAAAACTGTACAATAAAAATTGTAACTCGAAATGTAAAAAAAAAAAAAAAAAAAAATTTTTTTTTTTTTTTTTTTTACAGGTCTCAGAATATAGCAGCACCATTTAGTTGTTTTGTTTTAACAAAGTTCTAAATCTCTTTTATTCACTAAATTAGAATCATGGCCTAAAGTGTTGGCACCCCAGAGAATGAAGTATTTGTCCCAGAAAATTATTGTAATTACATGTGTTTATTTCCATCGTTTATTAGAACACACGCCTGAAACCAGATAAAAAGGGGAGAAGTTGACTCACTCTGCATTGTGTGTCTGTGTGCCAGACTAAGGCCGGGGTCACACTTGTGAGTGTGATGCGAGTTTCTCGCATCACACTCGCAAGTGTGACCCCAATAGAGAACAGAAAGAAGAAGAGAGATGTCTGAAGATTTGGGAAACAAAATTGTTGAAAAATATCAACAATCTCAAGGTTAAGTCCACCTCTAGAGATCTTGATGTTCCTTTGTCCACAATGCGCAGCATAAGAAGTTTACAACCCATGGCACTGTAAGGCTAGTTTCACATTTGAGTTTGGAGGCGCAGCGGACGCTCGCTGTGAAGCTCCACCCCCTGCCACGCCTCCTCCGGTCAGCTCCACCTATGGGCGCATGTCGTTGCATGCGGTCTGCATACCCTATCATTAGCATTGGGTACGCAGACATGCTTTTGCCGCCGCATGCGTCCTTTTGACGGTGCGGCGATTGCATCAAAGTGCAACAAGTTGCGTTTGGTGCAGGTCGCTGCACCGTCAAAAGGATGCGTGCGGCAGCAAAAGCATACCTGCGCACAGCCTGCATACCCATTGCTAAAGATAGGGTACGCAGGCCCCATGCAGCGACATGCGCCCATAGGCGCAGCTGACCGGAGGCGGAGCTTTTCGGAGAGCGTCCACTGCGCCTCCAAACGCTAATGTGAAACCAGCCTTACTAATCTTCCTAGACGTGGACAGCTGAGAAAAATTTACGAAAGGTTGCAATGCAGGATAGTCCATATGGTGGATAAGCAGCTCCAATCAAGTTACAAAAAATTTCAAGCTGTCCTGCAGGCTCAGGGTGCATCAGTGTCAGTATTTGAATGAAATGTGTTGACAAATTGAATGAAATGAAACGCTATGGCAGGAGACACAGGAGGACTCCACTGTTAACACACAGACATAAAAAAGCTAGACTGCAGTTTGCTAAAATGTACATGAGAAAGCCAAAATCCTTCTGGAAAAGGGTCTTGTGGAGAGAGGAGACCAAGATAGAGCTTTTTGGTAAAGCACATCATTCTACTGTTTACTGAAAACATAATGAGGTCTACAAAGAAAAAACACAATACCTACAGTCAAGTATGGTGAAGGTTCAACATGTTTTGGGGTTGTTTTTCTGCCTCTGCCACTGGATGCCTTGACTGTGTGCAAGGCATCATGAAAAATGAAGATTACCAAAAGGACTTTGGGTCGCAATGTAGTGCCCAGTGTCAGAAAGTTGAGTTTATGTCCCAAGTCAAGGGTCTTACAGCAGGATAATGACCCCAAAACATACTTCAGAAGCACCCAGAAATGGATGGAAACAAAGCGTGGAGAGTTCTGAAGTGACCAGAAATGAGTCCTGATCTAAATCCTATTGAAGAACTGTGGAGAGATCTTAAAAATTGCTGTTGGGAGAAGTCGCCTTCAAATATGAGAGACCTGGTGTACTTTGCAAAACAAGAGTGCTCCAAAATTCCATTTGAGTGTTGTAAGAAGCAATGGATTGCAGTTATTTCTTCAAAAGGGTGTGCAACCTAATATTAAGTTGAGGGTGCCAACAATTTTGTAACATATTCAGACTTGAGAGTCCTCAGTGGTTGATACCTTTCAATGGCTAACTGAAAAGGTGGTAACAAATTGCAAGTTTTCAAGACTACTCAGGTCTTTTCATCAGGCATTGACTAATACAAAATATGAAGTTTATAGATAAGGAGTATGAAAGATTTATAGTCCTCTGATTGGGGTTTGGTTCTGTGTAGTGATGTCCCCACAAGGTCTTAGGGGCAAATTCCTTAATTGATCTAAAAAGACAAATCCATGAGACACATTCATTCCTGCTCTGAGTGTGTCAAAGGTTGTCATAAGTTTATACTCACAGACCCTTCTGTCTGAGATTTGAAATTACCTTTCAATACAAGTACAACACAGAACCAGACCCCAGAGGACTATAAAACTTTCATACGCCTTAACAATGAACTGCTCCAATATTTATGGCCATAACTGTCTATCACTCCCCCATAATGATAGTTCTGCTTCATGTCACTTGTCTTATCTATTGCGTTATTTCTGTGCTGTGTTCTGTATAAATATGTGACTCTTCAGATTTTGTATTAGTCTAGCCTGATGAAGAGACCTGAGTAGTCTCGAAAAGCTTGCAATGTGTTACCATCTTTTCAGTTAGCCATTAAAAGGTATCAACCTCTGAGGACTCTCTATTCTGGATATTTTTCTATCAACTGGCTAACACGGTACAAAGATATACATCTTTGCTGTAACAATTTTGTACGGACCATTTTTGGACTTTTGTAAGATTATGTCCACTTTTCCTATTGTTCCCTGTTTTTTGTGTTGTTCTAATACAAATAAAAAGGAAATAAACGTGTGTAACAAGACATGTAATTGTAATAATTTTCTGGGGGAAGTATTTCATTTTCTGGAACAATTTCAAGGGTGCCAACACTTCTGGCCACGATTGTATATACAAAACACCATGGGCATATGTCCAGAGTTTGTCATTGTCAGAAACATGTTAAAAACCCCTTGTAGTGCTGGGATCAAGCTTGAGACCAACATTAAAAATGGTTTTCTTTGATCCTGGAAGTTGAGCTTGATAGTGTACTTGGGGGGGGGGGGGGGGTCATCTTAATATATTATTACATCAAGCTGTGGGAACAGGTTAATCTTTTATACAACTCACATGGAGGCACAGCGTAAAGGGGGTGGTTGCCTGGGGCAAAGAAATACAAAATCTAAGGGTGCAAAATTCCCGTACATGCGGTCGCCACTTTCAGATGATCAACATCTGCAAGCTCAGATAATTTGAGCTCTTTCTTGGTGCAGAGCGGCGAGTTTCTGCTTATGTAGAGCGCAGCAGGCGAGGAGGTGTTTGCATCAGCTGCTGCTCTGTGTGTAGACAGGGACCAAAATGACAAAGCTCAGTATAGAGAAGTGAGCTTTGACTTCTCAGTCAGTGCCTAAGCCGAGCACAGAAGTCAATGACAAGGTCATCTAGACTGCTGCACTCTGCATAAGTTGCAAGCAATATGACAGAAGATGAGCAGCTAATGAATGAAACCAGTATTGAATGAAGTGTAGTACACATAATTCAATACGGTCTTCATTTACCACTGAGATTTAATTCAAATTTTTAGACTTTCTTACCCTAACTAGGTTTTGAGCTAGGGATTGGTTTAGCGTTATGGCAAGGGTTATAACTAGACTTAGAGGTAGGGATTAAGACTGAGGGCTAGGAATACAGCTGCAATAATAGAATTGTTAAATAAATTTAAAAAAAAAAAAAAATCATACAAGTTAAAAAGTAGAACTTTTAATTGTTTAAAATTTGGGGCCTGATTTCAGAAAAACAAACAAAAAAAACACAACATCGGAGTTGAAAGCACAAATTATAATTATAGTACACTAGCTGAAGAGCCCGGCGTTGACTGGGCATAGTAACCAACTGTGGTTAGTTATAACAAATTACAATGATTATATTGCACATAAAAACCGTGCATCTAATCCTATCCTGTGTGATGCTGACTGCTGAGCCGTGTATCTAATACTATTCTGTGTGATTCTGTGTGCTGAGCTGCGTATCTAATCCTATCCTGTGTGATACTGACTGCTGAGCCGTGTATCTAATCCTATCCTGTGTGATACTGGGCTCCCCCTGCAGTCTGTGTCAGAGGGTGGTCTGTGTTGGCACGGTAATAAATTGTGTTATTTCCAGCTTTATAGAAGGACGATAACACCAATTACAATTACTTACTAAATGGGAAACTGCTGGGGAAATCAGACATGGAAAAAGACTAAAGCTGGAGTCACACATAGCGACTTACCAGCGATCCCGACAACGATATCAACGTGTCAGGATCGCTGGTAAGTCGCTATGTGATCGCTGGTGAGCTGTCACACAGTCAGCATCACCAGTGATCAGCACGCCGAGGTGAGTAGCGAGCCCGGGAGCAGCGGACAAGTGTGCCTGCTGTTCCAGTCCTCCACCAGCAGAGGGCGTGCCTGCAATCCGGCCTCTCCTGGCGGCGTCCTGCTGCCTCCTGGTCCCCAGAGTGCGGTGGCAAACTTAAGGTACACACTCCGCGGGCTCCTGGTCCCCAGTGTGAGGCGGCGGCACCTGTAACTCGCTAGTAACTAACGTACACATCGGGTATCCGTACATTAGTTACCAGCTGATCGCTGGTCTCCCGCCTGTCACACGCAGCGATGCGTGCTGGCCAGCGGGAGATCAGCGATGAAAAAAATGTCCAGAGGTTTCTTGCAGCGATCAGCGATACCGGCAGGGAGGACGATCACTGATCGCTGTCACACACAGCGATCTCGCTGGTGAGATCGCTGTTGTGTCACAAAACTTGTGACTCAGCAGCGATCTCGCTAGCGAGATCGCCATGTGTGACGGGGCCCTTAAGCATCTTAGTCAATAAGAAGCTAAATTGGAGTGCCCAGTGTCAGGCAGCTGCCACCAAAGCAAATAGGGTCATGGGATGCATTAGAAGAGGTCTGGGGACACGAGATGAAAACATAATTCTCCCTCTGTACAAATCACTCGTCAGACTACACTTGGAGTATTGTGTGCAATTTTGGACGCCGGTGCTCAAGAAAGACATTACTGAACTTGAAAGGGTTCAAAGGCGGGCTACTAAAATGATAAATGGAGTTGGTTCACTGGTACCCAGAAAGGTTATCAAAATTAGGTCTATTTACTGTAGAAAAGAGAAGACTTAGGGGAGACCTAATATATATGTACAAGTATATCAGAGGGCAATACAGAGATCTCTCCAATGAACTGTTTGTACCAAGGACTGTGACAAGAACAAGGGGGCATTCTCCTCGTTTGGAGGAAAGACAATTTCTGCACCAGCATAGAAGAGGGTTCTTCACGGTAAGAGTAGTGAGGCTCTGGAATTCTCTTCCTGAGGAAGTGGTGATGGCCAACTCACTGAATGAATTTAAGAAAGGAATGGATGCTTTTCTTGTAACAGTATAGAAGGTTACAAATAACAGAATATTATAGGTAGATGGTTGACCCAGCTTAGGGGAAGGAATTTTTTTCCCTATGGAGAAAATTGGCTTCTACTCTGTGGGTTTTTAGCCTTCCCCAGGATCAACAATGCAGAACAGCTGCACTAAAAATAGGCTGAACTAGATGGACGTAAGGTCTTCCTTCAGCCTTCAAAACTATGTAACTATGTTACCATAGAAATGATAAGAATAATAGGCCTCAGCTACCACAACTGTCTACGAAGAAAACTGTTGCTGATAGCAACCAATCACAGCTCATTTTTCATCTTTTATACAGCTCTGGGACAGCGTGGCGAGTTTTGAGTGGCGACTTTCGACTTTTATGTGGCGAGGTTGGTGTATGTGTGGTGAAATGTGTGCTGAGGGTGGTATATGTGTTGAAGCACATGGTAGTGTGTGACGCATTCGGTATATACTCTTTGGCGCCATTGCTCTCATTCTTTAAGTCCCCCTTGTTCACATCTGGCAGCTGTCAATTTGCCTCCAATGCTTTTCCTTTCACTTTTTCCCCATTATGTAGATAGGGGAAAAATTGTTTGGTGAATTGGAAAGCGCAGGGTTAAAATTTAGCCTCACAACATAGCCTATGACGCTCTTGGGGTCCAGACGTGTGACTGTGCCAAATTTTGTGGCTGTAGCTGCGACGGTGCGGATGCCAATCCCAGACATACATACTGTACATACCCACCCACATTGAGCTTTATATTTATTAGATGAGTATTTTTCTCAAATTGCAATCCATGTGCTTGGATAGTATGGGGTGCAATACCAGACTAGCAGACTGGTGAAAGGACTCAGCGAGCACGAACAGATCACAGGTTAGGGGGCGAAAAATACCTCTTTGTTACCGTGTGCTGTCAACAAACACAACTACTGCAACTCACCATAAGGAGAACTAGGCCCATAGTCATTGGCGGCTTCAGTCATGTACTGGCCCAATAACTCTCCATTAGTCACCCGAGAGGGAATCTTTCGATCCAATTTTTCATATAAAAATTCTTCTACTCGAGCACCTGTAGGAAGGACAATGGGTATCGGGTCTTACTGAAAGAGATAGAAAACCCAGGAGAACAATGTCTATTCTTTGGTTTTTTTGCCCCATCTACTCACTGGGATTGGGCTGCAGGAGGACCTCAGTCTGACGGAGGATCTTCTCAGTCCAGTTCTTCGTATAGTCGGCTCTGGACAAGAGGTTCTCAAAGTGAGCGTCCAACTCTGTTTTCTCTGCTGCGCCTAACTTCTCCTCTGTGAACTGGGAAAAAAAAAAAAAAAAAAAAAAAGGGATCAGAACATTAGATTTCCCGTCCATTATGGTGGTCATACGCCTTGAATATTAGCAGGCTGAGCGTGCATGGGTCTAATGTCGAGAGGGGAATAAACCACTGTCAAACACTTCCAGCATCAGAAACGCCATGAGAACCAAGGATGGGATAAGTTAGAATTCAACGAATCTCAACTGTCTGCAGGATCGAATGACCATTTAATGGGTTTTTAGGTCACCATATTTGAAGCCCCCAACCTCTCTATTGCAGCTTTTAGGAGAAAAAGGAAAAATCTAATCATCTGGGGAGATAACCCACCTTCGGGTCTGTCTGGTAGTGACTTACTCCCCTGCTCCCTATTGAAAACACATGAATTCTTAAGTTGAGTGTGCATGTGTACAGTGGTTTCAGATGGCCATGTCGGTAGTCCGTGGCCACTTGTCCTGTGAACCATCTTCTACCTGATGCCATCCCTGGAAAGAAGTCATGCGAGAGTCACCTTACAACGATGACATAGTGTGTCTGGCCTACAAATCAAAAGAAGGAGCTAAAGATGTTGGCAGGGAAAAGGGGCACTGGACCGAGGGTCTTGCCAATCTATTCGCTCATCTCTGAATTATTTACATTGTTTAAATGAATGCAACAAGATGCTAAATCCCACCATTGTCCCAATCAATAAGAGCAGTGAGGTTCGGAAAATGCAGATTTATATATCCAGGCAGGTAATACTGGCCGTCTTGCAGGCAAGAGAGGCAGAACGCCAGCCATTACCATGCATGATAACGGCAGAGGATTGGGCCTTGCTCCCCTCCCAGACAGAATAAGCCAACAGCTGACCAGGGAATTCAGTTCAGCAGCACACTAGGCGGATTTTAATTGATGGACAGTCATCTTCCCACAGGGAAAGTAGTAGTTTCCACGGTCATTCATGCCGTCAGGATCTTACGACCCGTTTTCCTGCTGCTGAACAGATAAATAATGCAAGACGCACACCTGTAGCCCCTGCGTCACGTATCCAGTGGGACCCGGCATCTATTATTCATGGGTGCTAAGGTTTCCAATGGTCACTTCAAAGAGGGAACTTCCGAAGAGCGGGTTGGGGAAGGAAACTCTAGCAGAGACTAAGACCCGAGGTCTGCTGTATATACATCGGCCCAAACATCATAACCAAAAAAAGCCCAAGAGGAATTACCAGTGCTAAACATTAGCGCCGAAGGCCAAGTATACAAGCAATATCCATTGGCGTGAATTGATTCACATCCACCAATAATGTAGAGTCTGAGGTTTGTTATACGGGCCAGCGCATTACCAAGACGAAAGGATTTTTAGGATACGGCCACATGGGACTTATCCGTAAACGACTTTTCATTAAGAATATGAATTCTGCAGACGGTGACAGCGACAGACAATTTTCACGAAGACAACATTTGGAGAAATTCCAAAAAAGTCCCCACAGTCAACACATGGCTTCTTCCGGGATGCAAAGCTGCCCCCTTTAGAAAAAGAGACCCCCGGTGTGCGCGTGTTCACTGGTGAAGTGGCATAGATTATGTTGAAGAAGATAATGAAATGACGCAGAAATTAGGTTCCTGCACTCCATGTTCAAGGGCAACAAAGATTTAGAATTTCATGAAATTCTAAGTGTTCTTTGACCCCAAGATCAACAAATTCTTTGTCTCAGGGCATCCACTGTACACCCCTTCTTCAGGATTGATGCACATTTTAGAAGAAAAAAAAAAAAAAGTGGTGAAGAGGATGATAAAGTGGCATAGAAGATAGAATGGAGGAACCTATGTTCAAGGGAAGTTGCTCCAAACCCATTTTCAAGGAAACACCAGTGCCTTGGATAAGAGTCATCCCTTAACCATGGCAAAAAGGGTCAGTATTTAGTTACTAGGCAGGCCCATGTATTTCCTCCTCTCTAGGAACACATTCACAAAGCACTAGTGATGAGCGAGTACACTCGTTGCTCGGGTTCTCGCAAGCATGCTCGGGTGTCCTCCAAGTATTTTGGCATGCTCGGAAATTTAGTTTTCGTGGTCTCAGCTGCATGAGTTGCGACTTGTAGACATCCTGAATACATGTGGAGATTCCCTAACAAACAGGCATTCCTCACATGTATTCAAGCTGTCTAGCAGTGACAAATCATGCATCTGAGACGACACAAACTAAATCTCCGAGCACGTCAAAATGCTCGGAGGACACCCGAGCAACAAGTATACTCGCTCATCACTACAAAGCACAGATTTGCCTAAAGCAAATCCACTCATAGATTTTTAAGAAAGAAAAGTCCATGTCCGAAATCTGAATATGACAGTGGATAGTGGATCATGATAAAAAATGAGCCTGATGTAGCTAAGCCGCAGCAATAATGAACTAATAGCAGGTCTTAAAGTTTGGAATCCACGCGACCTAACGGGAAATTTGCCCATCAGCAAAATCTCAGCAGGGTAAATATAATCATCTTACACTTAAACCAGAATCCATTGTCTGCTTTGAGGGCTTAACCACCTACACACACCAGCTACTCGGTGGCTTTACTAACCCTTCTATAATCTGACAACAGGAATCTGATGAAAGATATTATGGAATTTCTGAACAAGAATTTGGAAAGGTTCCTGAATAACACGCTGTAGCCACAAACAACACCTACTGGCTGGAGAGTAACGATGTGAAGCATGATGGCAAGACGTCAAGATGTTTGGTCGAGTTTTTTGCGGTAAAAAAAAAAACACTGAACTTTTTTTTTTTTGTTTCTGCCAAAGCCACAAGTGGATCCAGTAGGATGGAGATGGATCCAGCAGGATGGAGAAGCATAGGGTTATGTGCGTTTCTGGAGCAGAAACTCCATTTATAAAGAGTACTTCCGCTCAATTTCTGCTGGAAAAACTCTTTATAGTTTTTTTTTTTTTGTTTTTTTTAAACCTAGATTTTGAAGCAGATCTGTTCCAACATCCAAATCACATAGCATTTGAAGCAAAGCTGTATTTGATGTGGATTTTGGAGAGGATCAGTATAAAGCAGTTTCACAAAATCCACAAACATTGCTTCGAATACTCTGAAGTGGATATTGAAGAGGATCCGCTTTGAAGTCACCCTCAAAAAGCTCTGGGTGAACATACCCTTATCCAAACTTATTTGAACCTCTTCCCCCCCCCCAATGAGGATTTCGAATAAAGAATCTGCTCCAAAATCTATGTAACAAAAAAAAAAAAACTCCATGTGAACATACCGTAAGCTAAGTACTGTCCAATCAAAAAGCTGCAGATAATTCTTCAAACAAACTCTTCCAATTTATCATCAAAACCTTGTGATTTATGATATATATATTTTAACCTGGTATACAAGTTGCTGTTCTCTCGAATCTGGCACTGTTTTTCTTTTGTTCCTGTGCCTCTTTGTTCCTGAGATATGGCCTCTACATACCTATATATAAATCTAGTATTGTTACCAGTTGGATGTGGCCCTCAAGGCAACGCCCACAGAGGAGAGTTGGGGACCACACCCACTTAGCTAACAAGACTAGATTTACATTCAGGGAAGAAGGGGCCATATCTCAGGAATGGAGGGTCACAGGAACAAAAGAAAAACTGTACCAGATTGAGGAGAAAGCAGCATTTACACAGGTAAAAAAAATGTACACATTTCCAGCAAGTGACAGGTCCCCTTTAACACATGCATACATTCATACGAGTTGCTTTTGTGCCCTAAGCCACTAACATAGTGGAACATGCCATCTGGGCATCCTAAGAAAAGCATTTCTGTTATGTGGATAATAAAAGTTTAGACAGAAACATGTTCATTTTACTTCTACTAATCTCCAACACAGTTAACTACAGGAAAAACCAACAGAAAAAGCTCTGTCCCTTTAAGTCGCCGTCAGCACCTCGCAGATATTTACTCCATACTGAGTGATCCTGTAAAAATCCTTCCACGACCTATAACACAAATACCAGCATTGCACAAAAACAACCACATTTTCCAAGGTTTAAGCTTCTTATAATGAAACATATATGACGTGTGACTCACTAAAAGCCCTGATTGCAGCACAGATCAACCCTCACTCTTAAAAGGGGAACATCAATTATTTGTAAGCCATTACACGGACACAGTATCTCGAGAGTTGCATTAAGAAAAACCAAAACACAAAAGTCATTGTGTAAACAGCGCTAATAAATATCTGATTTTATAGCTTAAATGGGCACTGAAATAAAACAGCCCTTCATACAGTAGACTAGAGTTCTTCGTTTATCCAGTGCTAGAGGAGGTAAAGCAAAAGGTTTTCGAAAGAGGAGAAACTCGGCTGTCAAATAAGAGGGGCTTACGATCACAAATCTCTCGCACGGATGAGAAATCCCTTCTCTACTTGTTGCAAAGAATTTAGGAGGACTCTCTAAGCACTACTGAATGTCTTTGAGGACCTTTGACTAGTTCTAAAAAATTGGACTTAAATATCTTGTATAAAAAAAAAAAAAAAAAGAGTTCATGAGCTCTCCTGATTATGCCGCCCTTTTCCGTTTTGCTCTACATCGCTCCATTGCAGAGATATTCACATTTGTTTTTTTCTGAAACGTAGTATGTGAAATCTCTGCTTTGTAGTCCAACTAGGCATTTCTTCACACTTTTCTCTGGGGGCGGGCACTTTCAACCCTCTCTCCATATGCTGCTGCGCTGTGATTGGCAGCATATGGGGGGGGGGGGAGCGTGATTAAAGCACAGGGCCACAGAGAGGACTCTGAAAAAAATACCCAGTTAGACTACAAAGCAGGGATTTCACATACGGAGCTTCAGAAATAAAAAAAAAAAAAAAAAAATCAGATGTTAATCTCTCTGCAATAGAGTGACGCAGTGAAAAAAGGGTAAGGGTGGCAGAAATCAGGAGAGCTCAGGGATTTTTTACAAGATATTGAATTCCAATTTTTTAAGCAATTGGCAGGACCTCTAAGTGGCCATAAAGCTTAGGTAGTTGGCCAAATGCTTGGTTGCCTTATAGCTAATCCTTCTGACCCTCATCCCATACCATGAGCTACCATCATTGGTCAGAATAGAGCAAAGGGTGGTTTTTCTAGTCTCCACACACCAGACTTTGTAAGTCCCTATGTTGAAGGAATTGTGGTTTAATACACGCCCCCAATTTCTATTTGTACAAAAGCTGCACATAAAATAAATATCCAAACATTTTAAATGTGATAAAGAGGGGCTTTGTAAGGCAAAGACGTGATATGACCTGCGGAACTCTACTGCTTCAGTCCAATATTCTTGATCCAAGTACAGACCACGATGTCCTGACCCGCCGTGGGCCTTGACCCATTTGTTAGAGCCTCATATAGGCCTATGAAGCTTTAGCTTTCAGGCAAGGAGTCCCATGAACAGTCTGAACATCACAGTCCATACTCTGACCGTGAATGTCGGACACATAAAAAAAAAAAAACAGTCATATGGGGACTTTACAAGTTGCATATAGAGTTTTCAGTCGGAGAATTTGCAGCACAAGAACCTTCCCCATAAGGCTATGTGCACACTAGGGTGACCGGATCTCTTATGGGGGGAAAAAAAATGTTGGAATCTTGTTCGTCTGGACCCCACAAAACGATTCCCCTTTCCAGATATTGAGATAGCCAAAATTTGAGCTCGATCAAACGACGTTAACCCGTGCCGCTCGTTGCTCAAAGTTTGAAAAAAATCCAAATTTTTGGACAAAAAGCTGACATATGGAGCCATAACTCCAGAATGGTAAATAATAAAAACACGCTTAACATCTCAAAAGAAAGCTAATGTTGTTCTTCAAAATTTATATGTTACACACAGGGTGCATGTAATTTCTATTTTAGGGATGGTGATTTTACTTCAGCGTACAACCGACCTTTTATTTATTCAGTTTAGTTTCTAAAGTACCTTTGAGCTGGTTAGATCGAACAATTATCCAGTGAAGATATTTTAACTTATTTTTAAATTTTCCAAGTGTGTGTGTTATTGTTTTTATAGCTATTATTATTATTATTATTTATTGTTATAGCGCCATTTATTCCATGGCGCTTTACATGTAAGGAGGGGTATACATAATAAAAGTACAGTAATCTTAAACAATACAAGTCATAACTGGTACAGGAGGAGAGAGGACCCTGCCCGCGAGGGCTCACAATCTACAAGGGATGGGTGAGAATACAGTAGGCGAGGGTAGAGCTGGTCGTGCAGCGGTTTGGTCGATCGGTGGTTACTGCAGGTTATAGGCTTGTCGGAAGAGGTGGGTCTTCAGGCTCTTTTTGAAGGTTTCGATGGTAGGTGAGAGTCTGATATGTTGTGGTAGAGAGTTCCAGAGTAGGGGTGATGCGCGATATTATAGTATTATTTTAAAAGATATTTGAAAATATTTTATTGAAATTAAAGTTTGTAATATATTTTGTTTCGTTTTTCTAGTTAACTGTTATTTACCTATTGGACTCTGAAATGGCATTCACATCAGGTGTACAAAGCCGGAACAAGGATAAAATTATTTCTTGTGGGCTATCCCATTCACCAGATCACAGGTTGTAAACTACCCTCAAATCGTCAAGTCTTATGTGCTTTATTTTATAATTTACGTACTGTGAAATTAACTGTAAGAGAATCAGCTAAACTGACCATACGAGAAGTGTTCATTTTTTGGGGGAAAGCTCGAATCCCGACTAAACATGAGCAAGATGCAATTACTAAGCTGGAAAAACTTCACGCCGAGTGGAGAAGTCTTCAAAAAGACCGGAAGAAAACATCGGAAACGGCCAAGAACAAATTTAAACAGTTTGTTGAAAAGTTGAATGATCTCTTTGATATTGCTCAACAAGATGCCTTGGCTCTGATGAAATTGGAAGAAGATAAGGCATTTCTCGTGAAACAGAGGCAGAAGGGCCGCCCAGGTTCCATGGCTGGAGTGGATCTCAAGTTGTCTCGAGCTGAAGAAATCAAGGCGCAAAAGGAACTTGCAAAAATGAACCGACAAATCCAAGAAGAAACTTTTGATATTGGTGAGTTTATTTTATTATTATTTATTCTAAAAAGTAGATAAACAAATAAGTAAATAGTTTCATTATAATTGAAAGAAAATTGTACATGAGAGCATCATTTGGCATCTTTATGATTGAGTTTATATTCTTAAAATAATACCTATTGATAATTAGAAGTAGGTAATTTAGTACCTATGTATTATTACTATTCTGCTAAAACAAGTTTTTATAGTCTTTTTTTTCTCTTTCTTTTGTTGCTTCTTAGAGACGGATGATGAAGACAAGCTCGAAGAAGGAAAAGAAGAAGATACTGAAGAGGACAGCATCTACCAGGAACTTGAGAGCTTGGAGGAAATGGACATCCCTGAAGAAGCTGCAGAAGATTCAGGACCATCTGAGAGCAAGAGGATGAAAGTTTCATTTGCAAGGGGCGTTAAAGAGATTTTAAACATGAAATTATCCATTGTGTTAGATCGATGTAAGGTATCCGACAGAAATGCCACGAGAATTTTAATAGCTACTCTAGAAGCAATAAACCTTGACCCTCTTGAGTACAAAGTCTCGAAAACTTTATTACATTCTAGAAGGCAAATGTTCAGAGAACAATATACTAAACATTTTTTAGATAAAGTAAACATTCCTGAAAAAGAGCCCGTGGTTGTCCATTGGGATGGTAAACTTTTACCGGGTGTTTTAAACCATGAGCAATGTGAGCGAATAGCTATTGCTATTTCATATGGCGAAAAGGAACAGCTGCTGGGAGTTCCTGTAACAGCAAGCAGCTCTGGAGAAGAGCAAGCCGTAGCTGTATATGAATGCCTACAGGAATGGGGTCTTCCCAACACCGTCAAGGCGATGTGCTTCGACACTGCAGCATCGAACACGGGAAGACTCAAAGGAGCATGCGTCCTATTGGAGCAAATGTTAGGAAGAGAATTGCTACACCTAGCTTGCCGTCACCATATCTTGGAAATTGTGTTAAGAGGCGTATTCGACACAAAAATGGGATCAACCACTGGACCTCATCGAGACATTTTCAAAAGATTCCTCACTGCGTGGCCCAAGATAGACAACACAGGTATCAGTGACAATCTAATACAAAAGCAGCTAACTCCAGAAGTAATTGCAAATGTTACTGCTGAATTCGAGACCAAATTAACTGAGAGCCACCCCAGAGATGACTACAAGGAACTGTTGCAGTTGGTTCTCGTATTTGTTGGATCACTAGACTGCAATGTTGTGGGTTTTAGAACTCCAGGAGCCATTCATCACGCTAGGTGGATGGCAAAGGCTATTTACTGCTTAAAAATGTTCATTTTTCGTCGTCAATTTAAGATGTCTAAAGAAGAAGAAAGTTCTGTGCGTGCCATTTCTGTTTTCCTAGTTAAAATTTATTGTAAAGCTTGGTTCAATGCTTCAAAAGCTCATCTTGCACCAAAGCAAGATTTAGGTATTTTGCATAGTCTGTTAGACTATAAAGAATGTGACAACAACATTGCAGAAATAGCCCTGACCAAATTTTCCAACCATTTGTGGTATTTGAATGCAGAGTTGGTGGGATTATCGTTTTTTGATCCCACCATTACAGACAATGAAAAGTTGTTAATGGCTAATAAATTGCTCAGTAGCACAGATGAACCATCAGAGCACGCTAGGGTTGTAAATCCAAAAGTTAGGAAAGAAAAATTAAAAGAGGTAGTTGATGGAGGATTGGTAAATTTACTTACCAAAGAAACATTTACATTCTTTGACTGATTTAATATAAAAAACAGATTTCCTAAGACAAAATCCAAACACCTGGCCTCAAAATAATGACTTCCAAGAAGGATTAAAAATTGTCAAAACATTAAAAGTAGTTAATGATATGGCTGAGCGTGGTGTTAAATTAACCCCTTAGCGACAGAGCCAGTTTGCAGCTTAATGACCAGGCCAATTTTTACAATTCTGACCACTGTCCCTTTATGAGGTTATAACTCTGGAACGCTTTAATGGATCCCGCTGATTCTAAGACTGTTTTTTCGTGACATATTGTACTTCATATTAGTGGTAAAATTTCTTTGATAAGTCTTGTGTTTATTTATGAAAAAAATGGAAATATGGCGAAAATTTTGAAAATTTTGCAATTTTAAAACTTTAAATTTTTATGCCCTCAAATCAGAGAGATGTGTCACACAAATTTCTTAATAAATAACATTTCCCACATGTCTACTTTACATCAGCACAATTTTGGAGTTATAAGGGTTAAAAGTTGACCAGCGATTTCTCATTTTTACAACAAAATTTACAAAACCATTTTTTTTAGGGACGACATCATATTTAAAGTAATTTTGAGGGGTGTACATGACAGAAAATAACCAAAAGTGGCACCATTCTAAACACTAGACCCCTCAAGGTGCTCAAATCCACATTCAAGAAGTTTATTAACCCTTTAAGTGCTTCACAGGAACTAAAGCAATGTGGAAGGAAAAAATTAATATTTAACTTTTTTTTGCAAAAAATTTACTTCAGAACCAATTTTTTTTTATTTTCACAAGTGTTAAAAGAGAAAATCAACCACAAAATTTGTTGTACAATTTCTCCTGAATACGCCGATACCCTATATGTGGGGGTAAACCACTATTTCAGCACACGGCAGAGCTCGCAAGGGATGGAGCGCCGTTTGACTTTTTCAATGCAGAATTGGCTGGAATTGAGATCGGATGCCATGTTGCGTTCGGAGAGTCCTTAATGTGCCTAAACAGTAGAAACCTCCAACAAGTGACCCCATTTTGGAAACTAGACCCATTAAGGAACTTATCTAGATGTGTGGTGAGCACTTTGAACCCCCAAGGGCTTCACAGAAGTTTATAACGTACAGCCGTGAAAATAAGAAATCTATTTTTTTCCACAAAGATGATCTTTTCGCCCCCAAATTTTTATTTTTTACAAGGGTAACAGGAGAAATCATACCCGCACAGTTGTTATGCGATTTGTCCTGAGTACGCCGATACCCCATATGTGGGGGGGAACCACTGTTTGGGCGCATGGGAGAGCTCGGAAGGGAAGGAGTGCCATTTTGGAATGCAGACTTTGATGGAATGGTCTGCGGACATCATGTTGCGCTTGCAGAGCCCCTGATGGGCCTAAACAGTGGAAACCCCCCACAAGTGACCCCATTTTTGAAACTAGACCCATTAAGGAACTTATCTAGATGTGTGGTGAGCACTTTGAACCTTCAAGTGCTTCACAGAAGTTTATAGCGTAGAGCCGTGAAAATAAAAAGTCTTTTTTTATTTCCACAAAAGTGATTTTTTTAGACCCCAATTTTTAGACCCCCAAAGTTGGCAAATAGTGGAAACCCCTCAATTCTTGCTCCAACCCTAACCCCAACACACCCCTAACCCTAATCCCAACCCTAACCCTAATCCCTAATCCTAATTCTAGTTCGCCCTAACCCTAATTCTAACCCTAGTCGTGACCCGAGCCCTAACCCTAGCCCTAGCACAACCCTAACACTAACCCTAGCCCAACCCTAACCCTAGCCCAACCCTAACCCTAACCCTAACGGAAAACTGAAAAAAAAAATATTTTCTTTATGCCATTATATTAGCCTATATAAGGGAGTGATAAATGGGGGGATTATGTACTATTTTTTTTTTTATTTTGATCACTATGATCGTTTATCATAGTGATCAAAATAATGAATGGAATCTGCCAGCCGGAGCCGGCAGATTCCCGGCGGGCGCACTGCGCATGCGCCAGCCATTTTCAAGATGGCGGCGCCCATCGGAGGATGCCGGCGGGACGTGGGACCACCGGGAGGGGACGGAGGGCCACGGAGAGGTACCGGGGGGGAATCGGGGACCCTATTTCTCTCTCCTTTGATGTCCGATCACATTTGAGGAGAGAGAAATTAAATGCAAAATCGCGGCTTTTTTTTTTTTGCGGTCGCCGTTATAGGGTTAATAACGGTGATCGCAAAAGCGGGGGTCGGTAAAAACCGACCGATTCATGTTCTCTGGGGTCTCGGCTACCCCTGGCAGCCGAGACCCCGGAGAAAATCCGACACTGGGGGGCGCTATTCACTTAAATCACAGCGCCGTGAATTAACGGCGCTGTGGTTTTAGTACCCTTAATTACCGCCGTTAAAAGGCGTATCAGCGGTCGTTAAGGGGTTAATAACCGACTTTAACGACCTTCTGACAAAAGATGAAGAACAAAAGCAATATGTCCTGCAAGTTGTAAGCAAATGCCGAGCATTATATTCTGACGTTTCAAAAACTACTTTAACAAAAGCTCTAGAATAGGTTAGATAACTATGTAAAATTATCAACTCATGTAGGTACTACGTCTGTATCTTTTCTGTGTGTTTTGTATGTATTATATACCTCATTTTTTTATTTTAAAATAAAAAATGTCATTAGACTTATCAGTATTACTTGTTTTTTTGTTAGATTTCTACTTTAAACTCAAAAATATACCAAAAAAAAAACAAAATTTATCACTTAATAACAAAATATACGAAGTATGCTCCATTGCTCCTAGTGGTACCAGGTCACGTTCTTTGGGCTAAAAGCTGTTGTAACTCAGTTTGACTTAAAATAACAACAATTATGTATCAAATATAAATTTTGAAGAATAACATTAGCTTTCTTTTGAGATATTAAGCGTGTTTTTATTATTTACCGTTCTGGAGTTATGGCTCCATATGTCAGCTTTTTGGCCAAAAATTTGGATTTTTTCAAACTTTGAGCGACGAGCGGCACGGGTTAACGTCGTTTGATCGAGCTCATATTTTGGCTATCTCAATATCTGGAAAGGGGAATTGTTTTGTGGGGTCCAGACGGACAAAATTCCGACATCGATTTTTTGTGGTCACCCTAGTGCACACGTAGTTAGGTGCTGCGGATTTGTCAGCGCGGATTTGGGAAAATATGCAGGTCAAAAGACCTGCGGATTAGCCTGCAGTTTAGCCCTGCGGTTTCACACCTCTACAATGGAGAAGGTGTGAAACCGCTGCGGATTCCGCACAAAGAATTGACATGCTGCGGATTTGAACCCGCGGAAAAATCCGCAGCATGTGCACAGCGTTTTTCAGTTTACCATTGAAAACAATGGCACTGTACAATGCAGATAAATCTGCTGCAGAGCCTGAAACGCTGCGGATCCGCAGCAGAATCCGCAATGTGTGCACATAGCCTAAGGCTGCAACACCTTCACCCACTTACAGTGGCTAGCCAAAGTATTCACACACACCGGCATTTTTCGTGTTAAACTATCTCACTGTTTTCTGAGGGTTTGCATCAGTTCATGTAAAGAACATGCCTATAACTGAACATTTTGCTTTCTTTTTATTGTAAAGCAAACGACAAATAGGACAAAATAACTGAAAATCTCATTGTGCATAACTATTCACCCCCTAAAGTCAGTACTTTGTAGAACCTCTTTTTGCTACAACTACAAATCGCTTCTGATAAGTCTCTATGAGCTTTCCACATCTTGACACTGGGATTTTTGTCCATTCCTCAAGGTAAAACTGCTCCAGCTCCTTCAAGTTAGATGGTTTCCTCTCTTGAACAGTAGCGACGAGGGAGCGTGCTTGGATATCGCGTTATCAGAGCATGCTCGAGTAATATGTTCAAGTCCCTGCGGCTGCATGTTTTGTGGCTGTTAGACAGCCGCAACACATGCAGGAATTTTCTGCTTGCTAGGCCATGCCTGAATGTATTGCAGCTGTCTAAGGCTAGTTTCACACTAGCACATGGAGGAGCTGCGGACTTCCTCCGTGAAGCTCCGCCCACCGCCGCACCTCCTCTGGTCAGCTCCACCTCCGTTGGCATGCAGCCTGCATACCTCATCTTTAGCAATAGGTACGCAGGCAGTGTCGATGTATGCGGATGCCTCTGCATGCGTCGTTTTCACGGTGCGGCGACCGCACCAAAATGCAACACGTTGCGTTCGGCGCAGGTCGCCGCACAGTTAAAACAACGCATGCAGAGGCATCCGCAAACATCCGCACGGCCTGCGTACCCAATGCTAAAGATAGGGTACGCAGGCTGCATGCCGACGGAGGCGGAGCTGACCGGAGGTGGTACGGCCGTGGGCAGAGCTTCACGGAGGAAGTCTGCATCCCTCCGCAGCTCTGCCATACGCTAGTGTGAAACTAACCTAACAGTCACAAAAGATGCAGCCGCGTGGACTTCAACATATTACTCAAGCATGCCTGATATACTTGGATAACAACAGAGCATGCTGTGATAACAGGATTTCCAAGCACGCTTGTTCATCACTAGTGAACAGCAATCTTCATGTCCGACCACAGATTCTCAATTGGATTAAGGTCATTGGCGTGGCCTAGTCAAAGCCCAATGTTTACACATTTCCACTAAAACTACCCGAGTGTTTCTTCAGTAGTATGCTTTGGGTTATTGCCTTGTTGGAAGGCCAACCTCCGTCCCAGTCTCAAATCACTGACAGACTAATACAGGTTTTGCTCAAGAATATTCCTGTATTTTGCACCATCCATCTTCCTTTTCACTGACCATTATCCCTGTCCCTGCTGCCGAAAAACATCCCCACAGCATGATGATGCAACCACCATGTCTCATTATGGGGATGGTGTTCTTGGAACGAAGAGCTGTGTTGGTTTGATGACAGACATAGCATTTACTTGGTGACCAAAAAGTTCAATTTTGGTTTCATCCGACAACAGCACCTTCCTGTGGAGTCTCCCACAAAACTCAAATGAGCCTTATAATTTTTGTGAGCAAGTAAAGGCATTTTTTTCTGTCCACTCTTCCATAAAGGACACCTCTATGGAGTGTACGGCTTATTGTTATTGTATGGACAGATACTCCAGTCTCTGCTTGAGAACTCTGCAGCTCCTTCATGGTTATCTTTGGTGTCTGTGCTGCCTCTGATTAATGCCCTCCTTGCCTGGGCTGAGAGTTTTGGTGGCCGGCCCTCTCTTGGTAGGTTTGCTGTGGTACCACGCTATTTCCATTTGATGATAATAGAGTGGATGGTGCTCTGGGGGGGGGGGGAAATCAGAAATTGAGCTATTATTCGATAACCTAACCATGACTTGTTCTTCTCAACAACTTTGTCCCTGACTTGTTTGGAGATCTCCTTGGTCTTCATGGTGTTTGGTTAGTGGTGCCTCTTGTTAATGGTGTTGCAACCTCTGTGGCCTTTCAGAAAAGGTAAAGTGTATATACTGACAGACATGTGACACTTAGATAGTGACAGGTCGTCCACCTGTGTAGAAAGTATGGGACTTATGAACGGAATTGCTTGAACCGTAAATTTGTAGGGGCTTCATCACAAAAGGGGTGAATACATATGTCCATGCAAATTTTTAGTTATTTGATCCCATATATTTAATTTTTGCCTATATTTCTCACTTCACCAACTTAGATTACTTAGTGCTGATGAATTATACAGAAATCGGAATACAAAAATATTTAAACAGGTTGTAATGTAACAAATAGGTAAAAAGTCAAAGGGGTGAATACTTTTGCAAGCCACTGTAGGTTCCCCACGTGTTGCACAAGATCTGTTCAGTAGAACTGTAGAGGGTCCAAGTGTTACAGCCGTAGTACCTTATTATGTGGCCCACCATAGGACCATTGCACCAGCTTCAAAAATTTCACCAGGTGCAGAGCTACCCAGAAGCATATGATGCCTTCAACACGTCGCTAATTACAGAATGGGCAGTATTAACGAGCAAAGTTATTAATATTTCAGAGCCCGAGCCTTCCTCTCGAGGATCCTTCTTCCCAGCTCCATAAGACAGACAGATCTTGTCGATAATTAGCGGCATGCATATTATTTGGAGGCTCAACAAATCCATAACTTTGGCGCTTACCTGCGGCCACAGCTCAATGAATAGAGTATTGTTATTCCACAGAAGCCCAAGGGAGTGTGACAGTCACAAGACAGCTGCGACTGGCACGGCCTTAACCCTTTCATTGAAGTTCAATATACAACATGAGTTTGCACAGCAGTACCCCTCCAAGGGTCTTCATGATGTCTCCTTGCTGGTCGAAGCCTCATGCATGGATCAATGCAAAAGGAGTTCCTTGCGCAGATCACAGGGTGGACAAGTAGTATTTGTTCTATGGTCTACGACCACATCTACTGGGATGATGGAGATTGGTACCGTCACTGGTCGGCATGGAGCAAAACCTTAGTCAGGCTTGTTTTTCACACACCAAGTTTTGGAAGTCCTTATTCTGAGGGGACAGTGGTGGTACACATGGCCCACCCAACTTATACTTGTAGGAGCTACAGACAAAAAGATATAAAATCCAAAACCTTTAAAAGGTATAAAAAGGGGCAAGATAAAAGGGCCAAAGCCCATCATGGCCAATGGGTACTAACAAAAAAGTCACTTTCTATTGAGCTCTTTTGGATTATTTTTTAGAGCTGAGCAAGAAGATTTGCAGGATCCAGGTCAGAGATCTGAGGCCACCAAACCAGAACCACGTGAACCTCCTCCTATTTGCCGGAATTTCTGCTGACCAGAATGTCCAGCGGGTGATGTACACATAACGTTGCGCTAGGACTACTAATCAAAACAGGTGCCAGGAACGTCAGCAGGTAGGAGGAAGTTTGAAAGGTCCTGGGACTGGTGACCATGAACCTATGACCAGGATACTGGAAATCTTTTTGCTTAATTCGTTATTTTATACCTGTTGAAAGAATCAACTCATAATAAGTTGTCCCACAGAAGCTATAAATACAGGTCTTCTGTCCTACAGTAATATAAGGGATGACCACAGAATTCCAGTATGGACTTATCTGATATTTTCACTTAGTTTGCACAGTAAAGGGAAACAGTCAGCAGCGTTTACCCCTCTAGACCGCTCCCACATTAACAACATGCCTTATAACATGCACCTTCACCAAATGCAGACTCAAGTGTCCGCTGGGCATATTGTGATTGTCGCCAAGATTGACCCTGGCCAAAACGACTGATGCAATTAACGCCTACACAGTGTAAATGAAATCCTGTATGGCAGAGAGAAAAAAAAGCCAGCACTTGTCCTCACTGCCAAAAAGAGAGCTCAGGACTGACAGTTCTGCCCAGTTGGGGTACCAGCAGCACAACTAACACGACCCAAGTATGAGCAGACTCCTTAGGCCAGGTGCAGACAGGCATATATCATGGTCCGTACATGGACCACAATGCCTAGGCCGACCTTCTGTCTCCTGGTTCAAGTCAGGAGATCCAAGGTCAATACAGGTATTGTGATCTGTATACTGAACGTGAATTACGCCCATCTGAATCTGGACTTATAGTGGTTGAAATATGCCCAGTGGACACTTGAGGCTTCATTTGCATAAGTTGTGCGGTGCCACAACCAACGAATGGATAAATCACAAAGAACAACATCGTTTTGGGTCACAGCAGCGGTGTAGGTGAAACCCTGCAGCAAAACGAACACCACTACACCAGAGGAAATGATATCATGATGACATCCCCGTCTAACTGAGGTGGGAGCAGTGGGTATGCATTTTATTTACAAAAATCCCCCCCTTATCTCTAGAGCGAGTGGCGAGTCAGACCTCGCTGCTGTGACCCCAATCGCACCCAAACCGATGCCCATTGACACCTATAGATACGAAGAACTGTGGCTAGGCTTAGGGCAATCCTCTGCACTACCACTGTTCTGAAATACCATGCATAAGCCAAAGCAGCTTGCTGCACCCCCTAGCGTAGCCCACCCACCAGCCATGACCCTCACCCTGCAGGTCAGTAAGAGACCAGGCTCACTAAACTCACTGGGAAACCAACATACTATTAGCTCTTATGTTTAGGTGTAGGGGTAATTACATATGGTTACATCCTCTGCACCCTATTTGTTCCACCCTGGTGCAGGGCTGAGTAATGAATCCAGGGTCACTATGCATGGGGAAGAAAGAGAAGAAAATGCTATTAAGATATGCATTAGGATGATGAGGATGATGTTCTGCAGCAGCTGCACTTGCACAGGGACAGCAATGGAGGCTCACAGCAGAGAGGAGCAGCTCCACTTCCCAGCAGCTCTGCTTAGCAGGTGGATGGAGGCCAGTCTAATGGGGAGATGCAGCAAAGATGGAGGGATAAGAAGAAGCAGAGGATGCTGCAGAGGGGAGGGTGCAGTGCAGCTCCCCATACTCCCACACACACAGCCCCTGCTGCCTCCTACCTGCACAGCCCTGGTGAAGAACACCCCAGCATCAGAAGCCAGCTTCTTCACATTGAAATCCATGGTGTCTGCAGCAGCTCCAGCTCCTGCTCCTGTGTGCTAGCAGTAACCAGCTGCCTCCCAGATCCTCCCACCAGCCCAGCTCAATCTATCACCGCACCATCCAACTAGCTGCATCTAGTCGCTCCAGGATCGCCTGCCCAGCCTCTTAAACGGGAAGCATCATCCATCCACCTGTCATTTTGGAAAATTCACTTTGGTAATTCTTCTAACAATAATAATCATATACATGTACTATAGTTTGCACTTCAACACGGTGATGAATCGCCACATCAATATTTACTAAGTCAGGAACACATATATTATTAATTACACCATAATCTGCAATTAGTGCGCTATAGCCGTTCATAGTTTTTATATATATATATATATATATATTATATAAAGCTAAATGTGTGTGTGTGTGTGTATGTATGTATGTGTGTATGTATGTGTGTGTGTATGTCCGGTATAGGCATCTGCACCGTCGCAGCTACAGCCACAAAATTTGGCACAGTCACACGTCTGGACCCCGAGAGGCGAAATTTTAACCCCACGTGTTACAATTCACCAAACAATTTTTCCCCTATCTACATAATGGGGAAAAAGTGAAAGGAAAAGTGATGGAGGCAAATTGACAGCTGCCAGATGTGAAAAAGGGGGACGATGGCGCCAAAGAGTATATACCGTACAGTTGCTAAGGTGGGGCCCTGACATGGTATGCTCACCACACACAGGGATGGGCAGCACGGTGACTCAGTGGTTAGCATTGCAGCGCTGGGGTCTTTGGTTCAAATCCCACCAAGGACAACATCTGCAAGGAGTTTGTATGTTCTCCCTGTGTTTGCGTGGGTTTCCTCCAGGTACTCTGGTTTCCTCTCACATTCCAAAGACATACTGATAGGGCATTTAGATTGTGAGCCCCATCGGGGACAGTGATGATAATGTGTGCAAAACTGTAAAGTGCTGCGGAATATGTTAGCGCTATATAAAAATAAAGATTATTATATGAACGCACACGCAAAATGCGCCACACACTACCACATGCTTCAACACATATATCACCACACATACACCAACCTCGCCACATAAAAGTTGAAACTCAAAACTTGCCACGCTGTCCCAGAGCTGTTTAAAAGATGAAAAATGAGCTGTGATTGGTTGCTATCAGCAACAGTTTTCTTTGTAGACAGTTGTGGTAACTGAGGCCTATTATTCTTATCATTTCTATGGTGTTATCGTCCTTCTGTAAAGCTGGAAATAACACAATTTATTACCGAGCCAACACAGACCACCCTCTGACACAGACTACAGGGGGAGCCTAGTATCACACAGGATAGGATTAGATACACGGCTCAGCAGTCAGTATCACACGGGATAGGATTAGATACACGGCTCAGCAGTCAGTATCACACAGGAGAGGATTAGATACACGGCTCAGCAGTCAGTATCACACAGGATAGGATTAGATACACTGCTCAGCAGTCAGTATCACGCAGGATAGGATTAGATACACGGCTGAGCAGTCAGTAACACACGATAGGATTAGATACACAGCTCAGCAGAAAGTATCACACAGGAGATGATTAGGTACACAGCTCAGCAGACATTATCACACAGGATAGGGTTAGATACACAGCTCAGAAACAGGATGTGCCAAAGGAGAGGACATTTTCATTCCAAGAATTCCACTCATTCCATCTGATTTGTTTTTTTATTTTAAACGCCTCCAGTTTCCAGTTCAACTGCTATTTGCAATGTCCATTAACAATGCTCAGGGACAGTCCTTGAAAGTAGTAGGGATCGATTTGCAATCTCCATGCTTTTCTCATGGACAACTTTATGTGATCTGTTCAAGAGTCGAAACTGCCAAAAATCTGTTCATCTTTGCACCGAAAGGAAAAACCAAAAATGTTGTTTATCAAAAGGCTCGTGAATGATTTGAAAATAAAATACTATCAATACTTGGGTAATCGTTTAGTTAATTTGTGTAGCAAAATTGTAGTGTTGAATATATGATGTGAAATGTTTTTATGTGCAATATAATCATTATAATTTGTTATAACTAACCACAGTTGATTACTATGCCCGGGCAACGCCGGGCTCTTCAGCTAGTATTTATATATATATATATATATATAAATAAATTTAAATCGTACGTTGTATGCCGAAAGCTATCAGAACGTTATATGTGCCTCAAAGTGATATCAATGAGAAAAAAGGTTGCAAAAACAAGCCCATAGGTCTCATTCACACGTCCAATCTCGGCGTATGAGTGCTACCTATGGTTTTCACAGAAAAAAAAAAATACGTTCGGTATCACCATTAATGTACTGACATGGAGAATCATTATACACATTGAATACTGCAAAAATAAAAGCTCTATAACATCCCGCCCTGCAGATAAGATGCCATTTTCAACATGACAGGTTCCCTTTAAGGAATGAAAGGAGGTTTATATGAAATATTGTGATAAAAAAAAAATAAAAAATCACAAACCTGAAAAGATGGAATTGATATAAAATAATAATAATAATAATAATAATAATTATTATTATTATTATTAATAAGTACTGTAAATGAAGTTGGTACTGATTGCCGTAATTCTACTCTCAAATACAGTTTTAGTTCTCCCCCTACTGGTCACATATAATATTACTTGTGAAAGCTCATGAGAACATTGGTCCCTCAAAGTTCAAATATTTCCACCTATATAAGTCCAACCTATTAAAGGATTATTCCACTCCCAGCCTCCTCCCTCATCCTTCTTTCTCCCCCACCCTCCAAAAAAAAGAAACGTTATCGTCTATCTTAGATGAGGGATAATTTGGTGATCGCTGAGAGTCCGACCGCTTGGGAACTCCAAGAATCCTGAAAGCACGGATTGGGAATCCCGAGATCAGGAATCTGCGGCCACGTCATAAATAAAGCAGAGGTAGGCATGCACACCTCCACTCAGGCTCAGGATGGGGATGCAGAGCCCTATTCTCGGGGTTCCAGAGTCCCGATCTGAGGATACCTAGGGGAGACCCCTAGCGATTAGCAAGTCATCTCCATCAGAGTCCCCTAAACCAATAATAATGCCTATAATCTCCCTTTAATAATAACAGTGCCTACAGTGCCCCTTTACTCAAACATCACATTCAAAGTGCCTCTTTAATCAATAAAAAGTCCATAGTGCCACTTAATCAATAGGAGAGGCAAAAAGCAGACAGGCTACAAAGATCTCCTTTGTCTGGACATGACATGGAGGATCCCTCTTTCACACAGGCAGCGATTCATTAAAGTTACTATATCAGAATTCTTTGAAAATTCGCTACATTTTTGCACAACGCAGAGTTGCATGAAAATATTGCTACTTTTGGCATTTTCACACCAATATTTCACCAGTATTACCAAGCTCCTCCAAATTGGTGGGAGTTGGGGAATTACACTACAGCTAATCTAGTTAATGATGAGCGGCAGCGTTCAGAATATAGGGGTGTGCCTTGTAATGAATTAGGAGTCTCTGACTCCAACATTGAACAACTAATGTACCAAAAAAAAACGAAAAAAAAGAATCCAAGTAAGATGAATTGGTGAAAATAATAACTCTTTTCCGTTTTGCGCTGCAAAGCTCGATTGCAGAGATATTCCCATATTGTAGAGCGCAATATGTGAAATCTCTGCTTGTATTACAACTGGGAATTTCTTTAGAGTCTTCTCTGGGGCGTGCACTTTCACCCCTGCCTCCCAGACACTGCCAATCACCACTCGGCAGATGATCTAGTAGGCCATCAGTATCAGACGCTGCTGAGCTGTGATTGGCAGTACCTGGGAGAGAGGGGTGTAAATGTACGCCCCGCCCCAGAAAAAAAACTAAACTCTAAAGAAACACCAAGATGAACTGCAGTACAGAGATTTCACATAATGTGCTCCAGAATAGCAGAATCAAAGGAGCTCATGCATTTTTACTAGGAATTTACCTCTCACCTGATCAAGTTATGAACAGTGCCTCTGGGATAAAACAAGGGGAGTACAGGTCATAAGCAATCAAGGGTACCCTTGTGGTTTTGTGGGATATTTCTTAAAGGCGATGTGTAACAAGAAAAGCCCGACTCCACATTACTAATATGAGACCAAATCTTCAGTCTATACAAAGTGTTCCCTAGGTCCTCCTTACAGTTAGTTATCCATTTTGTGAAAAATGCCCTACTAGCTCCTCTTTCCGTATGACATCCAGTAGGGCCTGCTCCAGGTTTTCGTGGGCCCTGAGTGAAAGAGTCTCAGTGGGCTCCATTAACACATATGATGCACCGATACAGCAGAGAAATACAGGTATAGTACAATGCCAAAGATTTCAATTACTTCTTACATTACATGAGTGATAGCAATAGGTCAGAAACCGTACAGTATAGTCCTCCATTCAGTATTATGGGGACCACATAGTGCTTCATACAGAATAATGAGTCCTATAAATTATGCCATACAGAATAATGAGCCCCATATATTTCTCTATACAGTATTATGTGCACCACATATTGCTCCATACAGAATAATAAGCCCCATATAATTATCTTTACAGGATGATGAGCCCCATATATTGCTTCATACAGAATAATGGACCCCATATAATGGTCCATATGGTATGATTAGCCCCATATGTTACTCCATACAGAATAATGGACCCCATATAATGTTCCACACAGTATGAGCCCCATATAATGCTCCATACAGAATAATAAGCTCCATATAATGCTCCATACAGTATGATGAGCCCCATACATTGCTCCATGCACACAATATTGAGCTCCATATATTGCTCCATACATAATGGGCCCCATATAATGCTCCATACAGTATATGATGGGCCCCATATATTGCTCCATATATAATGGGCCCCATATAATGCTCCATATATAATGGGACCCATATAATGCTCCATACAGAATGGGCCCCATATAATGCTCCAGTATATGATGCACCCCATATATTGCTTCATATATAATGGGCACCATATAATGCTCCAGTACATGATGGGCTCCATATAATGCTCCAGTATATGATGGACCCCATATATTGCTTCATTTATAATGCTCCAATACATGATGGGCCCCATATAATGCTCCAATACATGATGGGCCCCATATAATGGTCCAGTGTATGATAGGCCCCATATAATGTTCCAGTATATGATAGGCCCATATAATGCTCCAAACATTAAAAAAATGAACTACTCACCTCTCCTCACTGGCCGCTGCTCTGCTCCAGACTCCTCAGTGTCGCCGTCTTCTGGCTCTCTGCACTGTGACTGTAAAGAGCATAGGGCGCACACTAGTCACATCCTCACTTCATCTGACATGAAACGTCACAGAGTCAGAAAACAAGGAAGATGATAATACCAAAGAATTTGTGTTTGCAATCATTTTCAGGAAGAAACTGAGTATTATCTGACAGAATTGCAGGGGTGGCAATACTTTTGGCCACAACTGTATATCTTTGTACCATGTTAGCCAGTAGATAGAAAAATCTTGATGGGCAGAGAATCAAAGTCTGCCCTGTGATAAAGGAATGGGAGGGAATATTTATTGCTCACCTCCTGCAGAGTAGACTATCTACTGTAAGTATAAGGTGACTTGTCAAATGAATTACCTTCGGTTGCCACACAATGAACATGGGGTTAGTTATCCCTTCCAGGAGTGATCTCCAAAAGGGCATGGTTTTAGAAAGGAGTATGGATAGTTTCAGGAGTTTGGAAATTTACTTCTAGGTTGCTGTTTCACTGCCGTCAGGTGCCTGGTCCTCTGTTACTCATCCATCTGCTGCCCGACCCCCCCGTCGCTCACTCGGCTGTGGCCCGGTCCTCCGTCACTCCTCCAGCTGCTCTCCGTCACTCCGTCTTTCGCACGGCTGCTGTCCCACTTCCGGTCACTGGTCCTCTGGCTCCAGCATCCCGGCGTGCCCGCGCTCCTCCAGTAGTTCTGGCCTCGCAGCCGGCCACGAGACTCCAGGGTATGCTCATGCGCACTGTACCACTTAGGACGCTGCAGCGAGCATTCTCTTCTTTTTATAGCTCCAATGCACCCTGACCCGGAACCACCGTCATGGCCAATGGGGGTATGTACAGGGGTATATTAGGCAGCACTCACTTTCCTTAGGCGCCTGATTATTGCGTCATCCTGTGGTATATACTTAGGCTCTCCAGCACCTTGTCTTGTGTAGCTTGCCTCTGCCCTGTTTTACTCTGTCTCTGTTCTCGATCTCTCCACAGCTTCCTCCCTGGCTTTCGTCCCTGGTGGTTCCCGTACCTGGACTATCCTTACCCTAGGTTCTCCTCCTCTAGCTAAGTTTCCTCATCCACAGCACTCCCCGGCATTTCTCGCCTTCAATCCCATCCTAACCAACATGCTCGCCCTTTTCTAGCTCCTGGTTCCCACGAGCCGCCCTCTCGGTACCGGCTGTCGGGGTACTTGAACCCCCAGGTCTGCCCCTGACAATCCCTGTATAGGGGTTGGCTCCACTAGGTTCCACTCACCCAGTGGTGCTTCTGTGCCTCGACCCAGTGGGTCCACTCTAGTTAATTAGTTTCCCTCGGGCGTGACAGTATAATCAGGCCATGGACCCTGCTGGTGCTGCCTAAAGGAGCTGGCCTTTTTGCGTGAAAAGCAAAATCGCAAATGTCTTTTATGCAGTCCATGGATTTCCGTCTGACTTCGCTGCAGGCCTCTGATCCAGTAAACGCTACGCAGCTCACCAGCATTCAGCAAGGACTCACCCAGCAGCGAGATATGCAGACTCGCATGCTGAATGATATGGCTGTAAAGGGGAAAGCAGTTCGTTTGATGTAGTGAGTAACCGGAGACAGAGAAGGGGTTAACAAGTATTTACTAAATAATCAATAACAGTAATACTCCTTGCAGGGAAGTAAAGGCAATGGCAAAAGAATATACAAGATAAATGGAACACTTATCGGTTGAAGTTCTGACGGGGAAGGCTGGAATATCTCCCGGTACACAAAGTCTCTGGCTCTGCTACGAAGAAACGAGTAACGCTGCCGCCCGACAGTGCCGAAGGATTGTCCTCTTTGTCTTTGGTATGCTGGAAAGTGGAAACAGTTCTTTGCATGAATGTCCCAAAAATGGCGCCGGACACGAGTCACGAGCACGTGCACTAGCCGCAACAATCCGTGGTCTTTCGTAGTAGTCCTTAAGCTGTTGTTCCGATATCTCGGGTGAAACGGCTATTCAGCGGTACGGATACAGACGGTAACTCATTGGCGTCAAGAGTAATCTTAAAGTCAGCACGCGGAGGTCTGGGAACAGAGGAGTCGTCAGTATTAACCGTCTCCTGTTGTCTTCCCGCCAAGTCTGACCCGTTCCTGCGCTCAGGCGCCCTTAAGTACCTCGCGCCCCCTGCTGTCTGACCGGATGGTCTTTCCCTCTCAGAGGAAATCTCCCCCGCTAGTAGTGGTGACAGCCCCGATAGTTCCGGCCTTAACCCCTTTCTGACAGATGACGTACTATACCGTCCATGTGCCTTATAACTTAATTTACAAGGACATGGTAGGACGTCATCATAGATCAGCGGCGCTCACGGGTGGAGTGCCGCTGATTGCGGCCGGGTGTCAGCTGATTATCACAGCTGACACCCGGCACTATGTGCCAGGAGTGGTCACGGACCGCTCCCGGCACATTAACCCCTGGCACACTGCGATCAAACTTGATCGCAGTGTACGAGGGGCATAGGGAAGAATCGCGCAGGGAGGGGGCTCCCTGCGTGCTTCCCTAAGACCCTCGGAGCAACGGGATGTGCTCGCAATGCTCCGAGGGCCTCCTCCCTGCAGGCCCCCGGATCCAATATGTCCGCGGGGGCCTTCGGGGTCCTGCAAGGAGGCAGCTTTCTCAGTGCCTGACACTATACAGTGATGTCCCCCCGGGACAATATAATAAAGTTTAAAAAAAAAAATCATGTGTAAAAATAATTTTTTTAAAAATACTAAATAAATAAAAATTCCCTAATAAATTATTTTTATTTGTAAATAAAAAAAAATAGAAATACACATATTTAGTATCGCTGCGTCCGTAATGATCCACCCTATAAAACTGTCCCACTAGTTAACCCCTTTATTGAACCTCTTCAAAAAAAAAAACAAGGCAAAAAACAATGTTTTATCATCATACCGCCAAACAAAAAGGGCAATAACATGCGATCAAAAAGACGTATATAAATAAACATGGTACCGTTGAAAACGTCATCTTATCCAGAAAAAAACGAGCCACCATACAGTGTCATCAGCAAAAGAATTAAAAAGTTATAGCTCGCAGAATAAAGCGATGCAAAAATAATTTTTTTTATATAAAATTGTTTTTATTGTATAAAAGCGCCAAAACATTAAAAAAAATAAATGAGGTATTGCTGTAATCATACTAACCCAAAGAATAAAACCGCTTTATCAATTTTACCACACTCAGAACGGTGTAAACGCCCCCCCAAAAGAAATTCATGAAATGCTGGTTTTTGTTCATTCTGCGTCCCAAAAATCAGAATAAAAAGCGATCAAAAAATGTCACGTGTCCAAAAATGGTACCAATAAAACGTCAACTCGTCCCGCAAAAAATAAGACCTCACATGACTCTGTGGGTCAAAATATAGAAAAATTATAGCTTTCAAAATGTGGCAATGCAAAAACTATTTTTACAATAAAAAGCGTCTTTTAGCGTGACAGCTGCCAAACATAAAAACCTGCCATAAATAGTAAATCTAACTCCCCTTTATTACCCCCTTAGTTAGGGAAAAATAATAAAATTTTAAAAGACGTATTTATTTCCATTTTCCCATTAGGGTTAGAGTTAGGGCTAGGGTTAGGGGAGTGTTAGGGTTAGGGTTGGAGTTAGATTTGGGGGGTTTCCACTGTTTAGGCACATCAGGGGCTCTCCAAACGCGACATGGCGTCTGATCTCAATTCCAGCCAATTCTGCGTTGAAAAAGTCGAACAGTGCTCCTTCCCTTCCAAGCTCTGCCATGCGCTCAAACAGTGGTTTACCTCCACATATGGGGTATCAGCCTATTCAGGACAAATTGGACAACAACTTTTGGGGTCCAATTTCTCCTGTTACCCTTGGGAAAATAAAAAAATTGGGGGAAAAATATCATTTTTGTGGAAAAAAATATGATTTTTTTATTTTTATGGCTCTACATTATAAACTTCTGTGAAGCACTTGGGGGTTCAAAGTGCTCACCACACATCTAGATAAGTTCCTTGGGGGGTCTAGTTTCCAAAATGGGGTCACTTGTAAGGGGTTTCCAAAGTTTAGGCACATCAGGGGCTCTCCAAATGCGACATGACACTCGCACACCATTCCATCAAAGTCTGCATTCCAAAGCATCACTACTTCACTTCCGAGCCCCGACATGTGCCCATACAGCAGATTTCTCCCACATATGAGGTATCAGCGTACTCAGGACAAATTGTACAAAAACTTTTGGAGTCCAATTTCTCCTGTTACCTTTGGGAAAATAAAAAAATTGTGGACTAAGAGATCATGATTGTGGAAAAAATGTGATTTTTTTTTATTTTCACGCCCGGGCGTTATAAACTTCTGTGAAGCACTTGGGGGTTCAAAGCTCTCACCCCGCATCTAGATAAGTTCCTTGGGGGAGGGTCTAGTTTCCAAAATAGGGTCACTTGTGGGAGGTTTCCACTTTTAAGGCACATCAGGGGCTCTCCAAATGCGACATTACACCTGCAGACCATTCCATCAAAGTCTGCATTCCAAAACTTCACTACTTCCCTTCCGAGCCCCAACGTGTGCCCATACAGTAGTTTTCTCCCACATATAGGGTATCAGCGTACTCAGTACAAATTGGACAACAATTTCTCCTGTTACCCTTGGGAAAATAAAAAAATTGGGGACTAAAAATCATGTTTGTGGAAAAATATGATTTTTTTATTTTCACGCCCGGGCGTTCTAAAATTCGGTGAAGCACTTGGGGGTTCAAAGTGCTCACCACACATCTAGATAAGTTCCCTGGGGGGTCTAGTTTCCAAAATGGAGTCACTTGTGGGGGTTTCCACTGTTCAGGCACATCAGGGGCTCTCCAAACGCGACATGACGCCCAATCTCATTTCCAGCCAATTTTACGTCAAACGGCGCTCCTTCCCTTCTGAGCTCTGCCATGCACCCAAACAGTGGTTTACCTCCACATATGGGGTATTAGCGTACTCAGGACAAATTGCACAATAACTTTTGGGGTCCTGTTTACCTTGGGAAAATAAAAATTGGGGGTGAAAAGATTATTTTTGTGGGAAAAATATGATTTTTTAATTTTATGGCTGTAGGTTATAAACTTATGTGAAGCCCTTGGGGGTTCAAAGTTCTCACCACACATCTAGATAAGTTCTTTGGGGGGTCTAGTTTCCAAAATGGTGTCATTTGTAGGGGAGTTTCTACTGTTTAGGCACATCAGGGGCTCTCCAAATGCGATATGGCATCAAGCCAATTCTGCGTTGAAAAAGTCAAACGGCACTCATTCCCTCCACATATGGGGTATTAGCGTACTCAGGACAAATTGCACAATAACTTTTGGGGTCCTGTTTACCTTGGGAAAATAAGAATTGGGGGTGAAAAGATTATTTTTGTAGGAAAAATATGATTTTTTAATTTTATGGCTGTAGGTTATAAACTTATGTGAAGCCCTTGGGGGTTCAAAGTTCTCACCACACATCTAGATAAGTTCTTTGGGGGGTCTAGTTTCCAAAATGGTGTCATTTGTGGGGGAGTTTCCACTGTTTAGGCACATCAGGGGCTCTCCAAATGCGATATGGCATCAAGCCAATTCTGCGTTGAAAAAGTCAAACGGCACTCATTCCCTTCCGAGTTCTGCCATGCGCCCAAATAGTGGTTTACCTCCACATATGGGGTACCAGCGTACTCAGGACAAATTGCGCAATAACTTTTGGGGTACTGTTTCCCTTGGGAAAATAAAAATTGAGGGTGAAAAGATAATTTTTGTGGAAAAAATATGATATTTTAATTTTATGGCTGTAGGTTATAAACTTATGTGAAGCCCATGGTGGTTCAAAGTTCTCACCACACATCTAGATAAGTTCCTTGGGGGGTCTAGTTTCCAAAATGGTGTCATTTGTGGGGGTGTTTCCACTGTTCAGGCACATCAGGGGCTCTCCAAATGCGACATGACACCCGCAGACCATTCCATGAAAATCTGCAATCCAAAACGTCACTACTTTCCTTCCAAGCCCCGACGTGTGCCCATACAGTAGCATTTTTACAACAAAATTTTTTCTTAGGGACCACATCACATTTGAAGTCACTTTGAGGGGTCTATATGATAGAAAATACCCAAAAGTGACACCATTCTGAAAACTGCACCCCTCAAGGTGCTCAAAACCATAAGAAGTTTATTAACCCTTCAGGTGCTTCACAGCTATTTTTTTTCCACAAACATGTTCTTTTAGTCCCCAATTTTTTTATTTTCCCAAGGGTAACAGGAGAAATTGGACCCCAAAAGTTGCTTTGCAATTTGTTCTGAGTAGGCTGATACCCCATATGTGGAGGTAAAACACTGTTTGGGCGCATGGCAGAGCTAGGAAGGGAAGGAGCACCATTTGACTTTTTCAACGCACAATTGGCTGGAATTGAGATCAGACGCCATGTTGCGTTTGGAGAGCACCTGATGTGCCCAAACAGTGGAAACCCCCAATTCTAACTCCAGCCCTAGCCCTAACCCTAATGGGAAAATGGAAATACATTTTTTTTTAAATTTTATTATTTTTCCCTAACTAAGGGGGTGATAACGGGGGGTTTGATTTACTATTTATAGCGGTTTTTATGTTTGGCAGCTGTCACATTCTAAAAGACGCTTTTTATTGTAAAAATAGTTTTTGCATCACCACATATTGAGGTATAATTTTTCCATATTTTGACCCACTGAGTCATGTGAGGTCTTATTTTTTGCGGGACGAGTTGATGTTTTTATTGCTACCATTTTCGTGTGTGTGACATTTTTTATTGCTTTTTATTCTGATTTTTGGGACGAAGAATGAACAAAAACCAGCATTTCATGAATTTCTTTTGGGGGGGTGCGTTTACACCGTTCCGCGTGTGGTAAAATTAATAAAGCGGTTTTATTCTTCGGGTCAGTACAATTACACCGATACCTCTTTTATGTCTTTTTTTATGTTTTGGCACTTTTACGCAATGAAAAGAATTTTATAGAAAAAATAATTATTTTTGCATCGCTTTATTCTGCGAGCTATAATTTTTTTATTTTTTCACTGATGACACTGTATGGTGGCTCGTTTTTTGCGGGACAAGGTGATGTTTTCAGCGGTATCATGGTTATTTATATCCGTCTTTTTGATCACGCGTTATTGCACTTTTTGTTCGGCGGTATGATAATAAAGTTTTGTTTTTTGCTTTGTTTTTTATTTTTTAAGGGGTTTGCTAAAGGGTGGGTCGTTATGGACGTGGCAATGCTACATATGTGTACTTTTATTTTTTTATTTCCAAAAAATGAATTTATTATGGAATTTTTTTAAAATTTATTTAGCGATTTTTTTATAAAATATTTTTACACTTTTTTTTTTACTTTATTACATTGTCCCAGTGGGGGACATCACTGTTATGTGTCAGATCGCTGATCTGACACGTCACACAGCACTGTGTCAGATCAGCGATCTGACAGGCGTTGCACAAGGCTTCCTCATGCCTGCACTGTGCAGGCACTGAGGAAGCCGCCTCCCTGCAGGCCCCCGCGGCCATATTGGATCCGGGGACCTTCAGGGAAGGAGGCCCCCAGACAGTGGCATAGCATGGGGGGGCGGTCCACCCCAGGCAGCACGTGTGTGGGGGCGGCATGGCAGCAGCAGCAATTCCTCTCTGTGGGAGAAGCGCGGAGACACAGTGCAGTGCAGCGGCGGGCAGGGAGCGATCACAGCAGCTCCGCTGCCTGCAAGAGGGAATAGCAGGAGCGGAGCTGCAAGGGTCCTTCCTGCCCGGAGGCCACGCTTCCTGTTTGACACAGAGGAGCGCCGCTGAATGACGTCATCATTCAGCGGCCTCTGCTGTGTGAGCGAGGAAGAGCGGGCGATGCTGCGGACAGGTGAAAGGAGAGAGGTGGTGTCTGTGTGTATTTATGTCTGTGAGTGTATGTGTGTGTGTGTATGTATGTCTGTGTATGTATGTATGTCTGTGTGTGTGTGTATGTCTGTCTGTGTGTGTATGTATGTGTGTGTGTATGTCTGTGTGTGTCTGTAGGTTAGCCTGGCCCTGGAGGAGATGGGGACATGAGAAGACCGTGATGGGGAGAGAAGGCCATGAGGGGGTAATGGGAGAAGGCCATGATGGGGGTAATGGGAGAAGGCCTTGAGGGGGTAATGGGAGAAGGCCTTGGGGGGGTAATGGGAGAAGGCCATGTGGGGGTAATGGGAGAA
Source organism: Dendrobates tinctorius (assembly GCF_039654945.1). Classification (NCBI taxonomy): domain Eukaryota; kingdom Metazoa; phylum Chordata; class Amphibia; order Anura; family Dendrobatidae; genus Dendrobates; species Dendrobates tinctorius. The sequence goes on along the minus strand of NW_027361788.1, from coordinate 28,785,178 downwards.
GGCCTTGAGGGGGTAATGGGAGAAGGCCATGTGGGGGTAATGGGAGAAGGCCATGATGGGGGTGATGCAGAGAAGGCAATGATGGGAGTGCTGGGGTGATGGAGCAGGCAATGATGGGGGTGATGGAGCAGACAATGATGGGAGTGATGGGGTGATGGAGCAGGCAATGATGGGAGTGATTGGGAGAAGGCAGTGATGGGGTGATGGAGAAGGCAATGATGGGAGTGATAGAGAGAAGACAATGATGTGGTGATGGAGCAGGCAATGATGGAAGTGATGGGGAGAAGGCAGTGATGGGGTGAAGGAGAAGGTAATGATGTTAGTGATGGGGAGAAGGCAATGGTGGGGTGATGGGGAGAAGGCAATGATGGGGGTGATGGAGAGGGCAATGATGGGGTGGTGGGGAAAAAATAAATGATGATGGGGTGGTGGGGGAGAATGCAATGATGGTGGTGGTGGAAAGGGCAATAAATGGGGGGGTGGAGGAGGAGGAAATGATGGAGGTGGTGGAATGGGCAATGATGGGAGTGGTGGGGGAGAAAGCAAAGATAATGGTGGGGTAGAAGAAAATAATGGAGGTGGTGAAGAGGGCAATGATGGGGTGGGGGAGAGGACAATAATGGGATGCGAGTGGAGGAGGACAATGAGGGGTGTGGGGGATTGGGATGGGATGAAGGGGGACTTATAATGGCCTTACGAACAGGGGGAGGTGGAGGAAGACATTATCGCTTATTATGTCTAACACAGTCCCTTAGTATATAGTGTACTCACTATGTCTAACACAGTCCCTTAGTATATAGTGTACTCAATAATTCTGTATAACACCATCCTTAGTTACATAGTTTCCTCTTTTATTATGTATAACACCATCCCTTATTACGTATCATCCTCTCTAGTTATATATGATGCCGTCCCTTATTATATAGCTTCCTCTGCTGTTATATATCGTGCTGTCTCTTACATAGTGTATTATTGTTAATTTTGTTATTTACAGTGCCCTCTTTTATTACATAGTCCCCTCTCTTTTTAGATATAAAATGACTGCTGATCGAGGAGCCGGTGACCAAACTACCAGTCCATCAGCTCCTCCATTAGAAAGGAAGCTTTCCCATGCTCCATCAGCCATCATTGCATTATACAGCCAACAAGACAGGACGTTATGTAATAAAAAACAGGGCTCTATATAATCCAATATGTAAGGGACGGTACTGTACATAACAAGAGAGGGCACTGTGTAAGGGACAGCAATATTCATAATAAAGGAGACTATGTAATATATATACCTGTATGTGTGTGTGTGGCTATATAATATCAATATCTATATCTATCTATCTATCTATCAAATTCAAAGAAGCTTTATTGGCAGGACTAAATACACATTAGTTTTGCCAAAGCAAGTGTACAAAAGGGAGTAGGGATAGGGACTGTAGGGATGTTGGGAAGGGGCTGTAGGAAAGGTGGGTGGGGGCAGATCCAGGATGGGGGCTATAGAAGTCCATGGCATAGGGAAGGTGGATGGGGGGATGGGGGCAGATCCTATATATATATTGTGGTACAGTAAAGGGTGTTTTACTGGATGGAAGATATGTTTCTCCCAGTAGATTAATGTTTGGCCGGGTTTTTCCCTAAAGACGGGGCCTGCGATGATGTCAGGGTCACGTGATCAGTCCATGTGATGTCTAGCTCACTGGTGGGAGGGGTTAGGCCCTATGTAATGGAGGTTGGTAATTGCCACATAGAGAGTGTGTTTCTGGAAGCTACAGGAACTTGTGTGGACTCAGCCTGGAACTTGTATATAGGATTCCCGTGCTGCAGGACTATAGCCGCAAGACTCGGAAGAACCCTGGGAACAGCACCTGGCGGATGCCGCAGGACCTGGCAGCCGCTTAGTTATGCCCGTCCCGTGCAAGGGGTGACTCTGGGACCATTGGTTCTCCAAGCTGGAGTATGTGTTTGGTTTTCCTTATGCTCTGTTAAGCTGCTGGTTACTGAGTGACATTAAAACCACTGGAATTGGACTTTATGCCTGTGTGTTGCCTCGTTACTGCTGCCCGGCTATTGCCTACCAGAGCAAATCCCTACAATTGGTGGACTGAATGCGGGCACAAGCAGTGAGGCCAGGCTGTTTTTATTTTTGATTTGCACCCCAGCCTATGTCCTGGGTGAAACGAGTGGCAGAGACCCAGGCGGGGAACTTTCCAGAAATGGAGGCCACGGTAAAAACGCTCATAGAGGCCATGCGACAGCAGCAGCAGGCTATGCAGCAGCAGGTTACACAGCAACAGCAGGTTATGCAGCAGCAGCAAAATTCCTCATTCCGTGATCTATATTCCTTCTGGACCTTCCTCTCAGACCTATTGCATATCACCCATCATCAATTACCAGCACTGTCACGAATATTACTTTCCAGATCCACCACTCCTGGCCTCTTATATGCATAACTATACTATATGAAGACCGTATCTCTCCATTTCCGGTCTTTAGAGCGCTGTGACACGCATATAAAAGTGGGTGGAACACATATTGAAGTTATCCCTGGAACACACGGCCATTCACTTCCTGTTAGGTCACGTCCGGTCTATAAACCTGGCGCTGTCCCGCCATTCGAGTCCCGCCCCCTACCTTTATCAACTGCCCCTGAGCACATGCACACACGGACGACCAGCGGTGGATGCCGCTTCTGATGTGGACATACGTTCATCAAAATGAATGGAATTTCAAAATGTGGTAATGCATACAGTGGTTGTGTTTATATATACTTACTGTATATATATTTGTGTGAGTGTACATAGGGGAGCTGTATGTGTTGTGTATATGAGTTTTTTATGTCTTTATGGAGGAAAGCTATGCGCATGTGTGTAGCAAAGTGTATGTATTTAATCATTTTATTCATTTATATAGCGCCATTAATTCCACAGCACTTTACAGACATTATTGGCACTGTCCCCAATGGGGCTCACAATCTAAATTCCCTATCAGTATGTCTTTGGAATGTGGGAGGAAACACGCAAACACGGGGAGAACATACAAACTCCTTGCAGATCTCCTTGGTGGGATTTGAACCCAGGACCCAAGTGCTGCAGTGCTAACCACTGAGCCACCGTGCCGCCGTATGTAGCAGATATGTGTGTGTGCACATGTTTCAAAGCCGTGTTTGTTATTTGGATAGCTGTGTTTGTGTAAGTAAAAGAGCTGTATGTGAATGTGGGGAAACTCTTTATGTGCACGGATGAGAGCTGAGTGTTATATAGGAAAGGTGTGTGTGAACATAGGAGAGCTGTGTGTTTCTATGTAGATGAGCTGTGTGTATGGTGGAGAGGTGTGTGTATGCAAGACAGCTGTGTGTTACTGAAATGTGTGTACGTATGTTGCAGAGCTGTGCGTATGCATAACAGAGCTTAGTGTGCATATACTGTGCATGCAGCAGTGATGTGATTACGTATGTGCTCCAGAGAATGCATATAAACTGCCTGCTGCAAAGGTACATGTGTATAACATACATGCTGCAGAGAAACACTAACATTAGATCTCTATGCACTCAAATCTACCCTACAGCAGTAAAGTTGGTGTTATCAAATCCCCTACAAATTTACACCTGCTGGAAATATTAATTAGTTGCAGAAGTGTTTTTTCTATATTTTCACTAATTAAACCTGGGGGGGTGTTTAAAATTAAGGTGTGTCTAATAGTTAGACAACTTTGAAACTTTACATAAATTAATAGCAAAATGTTTACATTACACCTATCAAAAAACAGCCTCCTCCATATCCCCTCTGGCTGTCCTATCCATAACCAAGATAGGTGCGTTTTCTGCCATTTAGGTAGAAGTAATCTTCAAGCAATTTGCTTCTAATTTAGATAAAGTAACTAGGTATATCATGAAAATTCTACATGTGAAGTCAGCCTATTAAACACTAGTTGCAATATGTATTTACAAAACTTCCATTTTCTCTGTGCCTGATCTACACTACTTCATTTTTTAGTAGGCATTAGTATATAATGAGGTGGCCTTCACTATCCATCTCCTGAAATGGGCCCCATCAATGGCATTTAACAGGTCCCAAATACTTAAGTACATCTCAATATGCCAAATAAAGATGCTGTCAGGCATATAAAGCTTACTGGAATATTACAATTTTAGGCAAGAATGTGACATATTATCAGTGGTAAAGGCACCACAAAAGAACCCAGGATGCTAAAACTCTAGGTTTTGACTCGTGACTAGTGATGAGCTAGTATACTCGTTGCTTGGGTTTTCCCGAGCATGCTCGGGTGTCCTCCGAGCATTTTGGCGTGCTCGGAAATTTAGTTTCTGTCAATGCAGCTGCATGATTTGTGGTTGCTGGACAGCCTGAATTCATGTGAGGAATGCCTATTTGTTAAGGAATCTCCACATGTATTCAGGCTGTCCAGCAGTCACAAATCATGCAGCTGCCCCCGAGCACACCAAAATACTCAGAGGACACCCGAGCATGCTCGGGAAAACCAGAGCAACGAGTATACTCGCACATCACTACTTGAGCATGCCAAAATACACGGATGACACATGAGCAGGCTAGGGAAAGCCAGAGCAACGAGTATACTCGCTCATCACTACTCGTGACAACATACATAGCAACATGCATTGTAAACAATTGTACTTTTTAACTCCTGTATCAACTAGACAATAAAACACACGTTTCAGCAAAGAAAAATCTAGCTAAAAATCGTATGTGTGTTACAGTCTAGAGGCAGCTTATTCTGAATGAGCAGAATGCTGACAACATCCTTCCTAATCACTGAGAGAACTGTTTTCTCTGTTCTTGCCCTACACTGATCTATCTGATCGGTGCTGTACTGGAGAGAATGAAACTGAGACCTGCAGGGATACTGCACGTCCTGTGTAGCTGAAGGCCCTTTCACAGCATTTCGTCGGTCACAGTCTTGAAAGGAATTTCAAAATGTGGTAATGCATTTGTGTTTATATGTATTTATATATCCTGTATGTGTGTGTATATATATATATTCATATCTGTTTGTGTGAGTGTACATAGGGGAGCTGTACGTATGAGTTTTTTGTGCTATGGAGGAAAGCTATGTGCATAGCAAAGTGTGTGTATTTATTTATTTTACTCATTTATATAGCACCATTAATTCCACAGCGCTTTACACACATTATTGGCACTGTCCCCGATGGGGCTCACAATCTAAATTCCCTATCAGTATGTCTTTGGAATGTTGGAGGAAACCCATGCAAACACGGAGAGAACATACAAACTCCTTGCATAAGTTGTTACTCATATATATAGCGCTATTAATTCCACAGCGCTTTACAGACATTATTGGCACTGTCCCCAGTGGGGCTCACAATCTAAATTCCCTGAGTATGTCTTTGGAATGTGGGAGGAAACACACAAACATGGGGAGAACATACAAACACCTTGCTGATCTCCTTGGTGGGATTTGAACCCAGGACCCCAGCACTGCAGTGCTAACCACTGAGCCACTGTGCCGCCATATGTAGCGTGTGTGTGTGTGTGTGTGTGTGTGTGTGTGTGTGTGTGTGTGTGTGTGTGTGTGTGTGTGTGTGTGTGTGTGTGTGTGTGTGTGTGTGTGTGTGTGTTTTTCAAAGCCATGTTTGTTTTTTGGATAGCTGTGTTTGTGTAAGTAAAAGAGCTGATTGTGAATAGAGGAACTCTATAGGTGTATGGATGAGAGCTGAGCGTTATATAGGAAAGGTGTGTGTGAACATAGGAGAGCTGTGTGCTTCTATGTAGATGAGCTGTGTGTATGGTGGAGAGTGGTGTGTATGTAAGACAGCTGTGTGTAACTGAAATGTGTGTATGTATGTTGCAGAGCTGTGTGTATGCATAACAGAGCTTAGTGTGCATACACTGTGCATGCAGCAGTGATGTGATTACTTATGTGCTCCAGAGAATGCATATAAACTGCCTGCTGCAAAGGTACATGTGTATAACATACATGCTGCAGAGAAACACTAACATTAGATCTCTATGCATCACAAAAGAACCCAGGATGCTAAAACTCTAGGTTTTGACTCGTGACTAATGATGAGCCAGTATACTCGTGGCTCGGGTGTCCTCCGAGCATTTTGGCGTGTTCGGAAATTTAGCATCTGTCGACGCAGCTGCATGATTTGTGGCTGCTGGACAGCCTGAATACATGTGAGGAATGCCTGTTTGTTAAGGAATCTCCACATGTATTCAGGCTGTCCAGCAGCCACAAATCATGCAGCTGCGTCGACAGAAACTAAATCTTTGAGCACGCCAAAATACTTGGAGGACACCTGAGCCAGCTCTGGAAAACCCGAGCAATGAGTATACTCGCTCATCACTACTCGTGACAACATACATAGCAACATGCATTGTAAACAATTTTACTTTTTAACTCCTGTATCAAGTAGACAATAAAACACACTTTTTAGCAAAGAAAAATCTAGCTAAAAAAGTGTATGTGTGTTACAGTCTAGAGGCAGCTTATTCTGAATGAGCAGAATGCAGACAACATCCTTCCTAATCACTGAGAGAACTGTTTTCTCTATTCTTGCCCCACACTGATCAATCTGATCGGTGCAGTACTGGAGAGAATGAAACTGGGGCCTGCAGGGATACTGCACGTCCTGTGTAGCTGAAGGCCCTTTCACAGCATTTGATTGGTCACAATCTTGAAAGGAATTTCAAAATGTGGTAATGCATACAGTATTTGTGTTTATGTGTTTGTATATACATATATATATATATATCTGTTTGTGTGAGTGTGCATAGGGGAGCTGTATGTGTTGTATATATGAGTTTTTGTGCTATGGAGGAAAGCTATGTGCATGTGTGTAGCAAAGTGTATGTATTTTTTTTTTTACTCATTTATATAGCACCATTAATTCCACAGTGCTTTACACACATTATTGGCACTGTCCCTGATGGGGCTCACAATCTAAATTCCCTGTCAGTATGTCCTTGGAGTGTGAGAGCAAACCCATGCATACCGTGTCCATTGTAGGACATGATCATATATCAAAGTCAAACATTAAAAATACTCTCTTTGATACATGATTCTGATACCTGAGTCTGATACCTGATTTTAATACATGAAACATTCAAACATCAGAAAGGTTTTTCTGATACCCTTAATACATTACTTGAAAGGATCATCTCATAAGTGAAGAAAAGATATGCATTCTTTGCTAGTTGAGCTAATGGCTGAGTGGTTAAATGCTTAGCTTATGGAATAGCAAATGTGAGTTCAAGTCCAGTTGAAATTAAGCTTTGTTTTTTTAACTCATGCACACAAACTCCAGAGATGTTTCACTTTGATGAGTGAAGAAAGTCACATATCGTATGTCAAAATGAAAATCCAAATGATTTTTCAACTCAATGAGAGTTTGTAAAGCAGATTTCATTACCAAAAAATCTAGAGCTTGTTATGTCTTGAGCCTGTAGTACAATGGTAATCCTGCAGTCTCTAAAGTGTAGCTTTTTCTGGGTTCAAATCCCTTGTTAGAATTTTTTTTTGCTTTTTTAAGTTATGCAGGTTACCACACAAAACTCCCAGTCCTGTTCCACTTTTAATATCTGACATTCTTATTATCTTCCTGACTTGTAATAAAATAATCTATAGCCTAAGGGTGAAGCATCTGCATCACACATAGTTTTGGTTTAAAATAATAAGAAAAAAAAATTTGGCTCCATTGCTGGGATTTGAACTCAAAACCCTTTGCTTTTAAGCCAACACACATTACATTACCACAGTGCTATACTGGCAACTGTGTGATTTCAAGGAATGAGTCTGATACTTGATGTCATTCAAACATCAAAATCAAACTGTTTTGGTCTGAGACCTGATACTTGACTTCATTCAAACATCAAAAATCAAAATGTTTTTCATATACAGTACTTGAATGGTTCATCTCATAAGGGAAGACAAAGCATCCTTTTCCTACTAGTTGAGTTGATGGCTGAGTGGTTAAGTTTCTGGTTTATGGTGTAGAAAATGTGAGTTCAAGCCTGTGAAGCAAAAGTATTTTTTGTTTTGTTTTTCTTTATTTTTTAATGTAACATATGATATGTGACTTTCTTCACTCATCAAAGACATGTTTCACTTTGATGAGTGGAGAAAGTCACATACCTTGTGTCAATATGAAAATCAAAATGATTTTTCAAGTCATTGAGAGTGTGCATAGATTGCATAGGCAAAGAAAAACCAAGCAAATTATAACTTGAGCTTGTAGTATGGTGGTAAGGCTGCTGGCTCTAGATTGGAGTGTTTTCTGGGTTCAAATCCCATTTATATTTTTTTTTTCAAATTATGCAGGTTACCACACAAGCTACAATCATGCTCCACTTTTAATATCTGAAATTCTTATTATCTTCCTGACGAGCAAAGAGTTTCAGACATGCTATGTAATTACATGTTAAATCACATGGTCAAAGAAATTGGGTGGGAGGCACTAATTTACTATATATCTATCTGCAAGTGACTGTACATTTACTTAATGTCATAGGAAAGGGTCTAATGATCAAATTATTTTATAGTTTTTTTTGTTTGCATCCACCCAAGAACTGGCTGCAAACTCCTAAGCACTAGGGATCTCACTAATCCACTGTCTGCAAGGCATGGTCCTCCTATAGCAGCAAAAAATGGAATTCTGGGTGTGCCCTACACTATGTGATTCTGCAGGGGACGTGCATCTGTTCATTGCCATCTCGCGGAGCATCGGTTCTCTCTGTAAGTTATATCTTGATTCAACTTTTCCAAGAGTTTTTGCAGTACCATTATACCTACAACCATGATTTCTCAAGGACTTTTCCAAAATCGTGTACTCAAGCTAAGTGGATTCACTGTATAGCTTTCTGTTTTTTCGTAAGCAGTTCCAATGATAGGCATCTTCTCTGAAATACTGATGAAAGCAGAATCATTTGACTTCTTTTCAAGAACAGTGATATTGCTTCTGATTGTTTCTGTTCTAACTTAGCTCGTCTCATGACTTATTGCTCACTAATCATAGAACAAAATTTCCATTCCCTATCAAATATGTAGCAGCATGTCTCCCCAGAGTCAGACTGCGGTTTTTAGAGCCCAATAGACGAATGCGAAGAGTCACCCTTACAGCTGCAAGAAAATATTTTCTTTTTGGTCTAATGCTCAAGGAACAAGTGTTTTACCATCTGAAATTGCCCGCATTATTACAATATATTTTTTTATTTCATGCGGCAAACAGCATAATAGAAAAGCAATCTATATGGCTGATTCCGCCTTTTGTTTTGTGACTTCACATGTGTGAAAGCATTGAATAAAAAGTGTTCAATAACGTATAGACACTATATAATCATATAATTAAAAGGTAAAGGCTGTGTCACAAAAAAAGAGCTCTCACACAGATCCAGAAATATATATATATTTTAGAATACGGCAATGAGACAAGCAGAATAAAAATGTTCTCAAGTTTTATTTTTTACTAGTAAACACAAGTAGAGCTATACTTGTTGTTGTGTTGCTGTAGTCATACTAACCTGGAGAAGGACATTAATGGGAACCTGTCAGCAGGATTGTGCTCAGTAACCTACAGACAGTGTCAGGTCGGCGCCGTTATACTGATTACAATGATACTTGGTTTCTGAAATCGGTCTAGTTGTTGTTTCTTAATCTTTAATTTCAGTTTTGTGATAATGTGATTCTTGTTTCCTAAGGCGGGGTTCATTTATGTGGTGCTATGATTAGGTATTCATAATGCAGACTGCTGACAGGTCACTGATCTCTTGGCGATCTCCGAGACCTGCTACTGCGCAGGTGCGTGCGACACCATCTTGGAAGAGGACTTTTTATCTTTTCTAGCAAGATGGCGATGCATGCGCAGTAGCAGCTATCGGATCTCTATAGAAACCGATAGCTGCTAAAGCGCAAGCGCCCCGGGCGCCATTTACATAATCATTTTTTTTCCTTGCTCAAGTAAATCTGTAAAAGGGATTAAGTTCACAGTAACCATGAGATTATACTACATGGCAGGTGCCACAGCTGGCACCTGCCTAATTGTTTATTTTTTTTTATTCAGTATGTGATGGTATTCATTATGCAAACTAGGGGGCAGGTGTTATGAATGGGTCACCGAAGAGGAAAACAAGATCAAGCCAAGTCACAGAAAACCAGAGAGGTTGGTAACTATGCGGATTACAGACCCCTGATCCTAACCACACAACTAACAGCAGCCGTGGAGCGTACATACGATGATTCTAGATGCCTCGTCACAGCCGGAGGACTAAATAAGCCTAAAGCAAGTAAAGGGGAAATCTAAAACTGCCCCAGAGCAGAACCCAAAGGAATAGACATCCCCCACACATGTATTGACGGTGAGAAGATGAAAACAAGAACACAGGCAGGAAAATAGCCTGAGCAAACGATGGGGCCCACACTAGCTAGAAAGGACAGGAAAGGAAAGATACTGTCTGCAATCATGCCAAAAAACCCTGCAAAAATGTCCAACACTTCTGATAGCAAAAAATACCCTGAAGTCACTAGACTTCTCCCACTATATCAGCACTCTGGCATATTCTGAGAACGGAGCAAAAAGAGGCCAATCTAATAAGGGACAAAAAGCAAACTGGCACATACAGTGACATAAGAGTGGAAATTCAGCACAGCCCCAGCCGGGGCTGGCTGACCACACAAAAAACTGAATAGACCAAACCAAATCAAATGTGAACATCAGCAAAGACAACTTAGCTTGAGAAGGCAGGAACTGAGCTGGAAACTAAGACCTCAGGAGGCAGGAAAAAAATCACCAACATGGGAATAGGGAGTCGGCTCTCTTAAATCCAGTCTGAGACTCCAGATGTCCAATCCTCTTCCTCATTATCAGGTGGAAGATCTCTGTTAATGAGATCAGCTTCACTACCTCCTGCCACCACCAGAGGGAGCCCGAAAGAGAACTCATAACTCCTCTGTCAGCACAACCAGCTCCCTCACCAGAAACCAGAGGCTGACCAGAAAATGAGTTCACAACAGGCAGGTCAGTGAGAGATCAGTGACCTGTCAGCAGTCTGCATTATGAATACCTAATCAGAGCACCACATGCCCCAGCCCCGCCTTAGGACACAAGCATATCATTAAGCATATCATTAACACAAAACTGAAAATAAAGTTTAAGAAACAACAAGACGGAATTCATGAACCAATGTATCATTGTAATCAGTATAATGTCTGTAGGTTACTATGCACAATCCTGCTGACAGGATCTCTTTAACAGGTCAGAGCACATAGGGATTGACATTAAAATAAAAGCCATAAAAATGTTTAATTTTCTCTTCAAATTGCACCCCATTTTGATTTTTTGTCTGCTCTCCACTATATTGTACCTAATATTAAGTGCTGCCATTAGAACTTACAAGTTGTCCTGTAAAAAGATAAGCTTGTCATATAACTATGTGAATATGTAAAGCTATGGCTGCGATAATGGTGGGAGTGGAAAGCGATAAACCAAAAATATAAGCTTGTTATTTTCACCTCTTTTTTTCTCAAACTACCTTTGTCCATTTTTGCTTCTAAAAGGGAATCTGTCACCCTATTTCTCGCCTATCAGCTGCGGCCACCGCCATCAGGGGCTTATCTACAGCATTCTCTAATGATGTAGATAAGCCCCTGCTGTACCCTGAAAGAGAAGAAAAAGGAGTTAGGTTATACTCACCCAGGGGCGGTCCGGGTCCGGTTCGGGTCCAAAGGGCGTCGCAGTCCGGTCCGGCGCCTCCCATCTTACAGTGATGACATCCTCTTCATTCCTGCCCATCGCGGCTCCTGCGCAGGCGCACTGCTCTGCCCTGTTGAGGGCATTGTAAAGCACTGCAGTGCGCAGGCACCGGTAAAGGTCAACAGGGCAAAGAAAGTACGCCTGCGCAGGAGCGCAGCAAGAAGCAAGGAGGAGGACGTCATCACTAGAAGATGGGAGGCGCTGGACGGAACCGCAACACCCATCGGACCGGACGGGACACCTGGGGGAGTATAATCTAACTCTTTTTTTCTTATCTTTCAGGTTACATAGGGGGCTTATCTACAGCATTACAAAATGCTGTAGATAAGCCCCTGATGGCGGTGCCGGCATCTGATAGGCCAAAAATGGGCTGACAGATTCCCTTTAAAAGCAATTAATATTTGTGGCTTGATGTGGAATGCTTTTGTGTAACACAGCAAAAAAATTTATTGGATAGATCTGAAACTGCATGCAACCAATATTTTCAAACCAATTTTATTTTCCACATGTATTTTTCCCCTTTATAATACTCACTGTGTTGTAAGACTCACATAGTAGACTACTTCATGCCACTGGGCACATTCAGAATGTATATGGGTCGTCCTCCCAGGGCTGTGGGGTACCGGGCCGGTGTCGGCGGGATGTGTCACAGCTGCGGTGACCCGGTCCGTGGCCCCGGGCGCCCAAGTAATAGGGGAGATTGAATGGTGGAATGTAGTTAATTTGAATAGTTTGTGACGCCACCTGTGGTGTTCGGCAAGTGAGATGTTAAGCCGATGCTGCATGCAGATCCACTGGGACTGATGGTATGGTGCAGCAAAGATGTAAAAGCTCCCCACAGGTGAAGCTGTAGTCCCAGGGCAGTGTAGATGTGGTTGGCATGGGGATGTAGCAGTGCCGGAAGGGTAGGAAGCAGACAAAGACACAGCGGGATGCAATTTCTGTACCTTTACTTGATAAATGCAGTCCAGGGTCCTGATTACAGATGGTACCGTAGCAGGCTAGCCTGGAAGCAGCTCAGGATTCTCTCTCAGCAGATGGGCTGTGCAGTCTCCTTCCTAGCGCTTATTTGAGTGAAGTACTCCTAGTACTGAGTTACACTGAAGTTCCTCCTAATTCTCTTCTACTAGCACTCTTTGTATGGCAGACAACTGTAGCCGTTATTCCTCTCTTGGCTCACTCCGTGCTGTTGTGCCTCTGAGTCTTAGATGGGGGTAGGGCATTTATAGCCTCCTACTCCTCTGGTGTCTGTTGCAGGACCATTAATATCCGTACAACCGTGGAGACCAAGCTCCAGTTTATGCGTTCTCACTGTGAGGGAGCTCTCTCTCCTCAGCTCAACCTCCAGCTTCTCTCCACACGTCTGCACACATGGACCTCCTCACACTAACTGACCACTCCTTGCTCTTGGCCCTCAGAGAGCACTCCTCCCTTCAATTCCGGTTCAGAGTCCCCCCTGCTGGCCTGGAGTGGAACTGTGTTGCATGTATAGGTTAACTGTGAGAGAGACCCTTCACTGCTTCCAAGCCTGGCATTACCCTCCCTGGAGGAAGGCAAAGCCACTGTGGCGGCCATACTCCTGGGTGCACCACATTCCCCCCTAGTGCAAGTCAGCACTCCTGGGCTGAATAAAACATGAAAACATATAAACATATAACAAATATAATTGTACAAGATTTTGAAAAATGAAAAATGTACAAAAACCACAAGCTCCAAAAATAGTCCTATGATGACAAGTCCAAGCATCAATGTCCATGGTCCATTCCTGGGCAAATGGTGAAATATATACAGATTGGTGACCACACAAGTCCTGTGGTACAATGTCCATAAAACAAAACTGGCAAATTCCAAAGGCAACTCTTACAGATTACCTGTAGGCACAAAACTTGAAAACAGTTACATATATACACAATTTCAACATTTACATTTGCTTAGCTACAGTGGGGAAAAAAAGTATTTAGTCAGTCAGCAATAGTGCAAGTTCCACCACTTAAAAAGATGAGAGGCGTCTGTAATTTACATCATAGGTAGACCTCAACTATGGGAGACAAACTGAGAAAAAAAAATCCAGAAAATCACATTGTCTGTTTTTTTTTCATTTTATTTGCATATTATGGTGGAAAATAAGTATTTGGTCAGAAACAAGCAATAAAGATTTCTGGCTCTCACAGACCTGTAACTTCTTCTTTAAGAGTCTCCTCTTTCCTACACTCATTACCTGTAGTAATGGCACCTGTTTAAACTTGTTATCAGTATAAAAAGACACCTGTGCACACCCTCAAACAGTCTGACTCCAAACTCCACTATGGTGAAGACCAAAGAGCTGTCAAAGGACACCAGAAACAAAATTGTAGCCCTGCACCAGGCTGGGAAGACTGAATCTGCAATAGCCAACCAGCTTGGAGTGAAGAAATCAACTGTGGGAGCAATAATTAGAAAATGGAAGACATACAAGACCACTGATAATCTCCCTCGATCTGGTGCTCCACGCAAAATCCCACCCCGTGGGGTCAGAATGATCACAAGAACGGTGAGCAAAAATCCCAGAACCACGCGGTGGGACCTAGTGAATGAACTGCAGAGAGCTGGGACCAATGTAACAAGGCCTACCATAAGTAACACACTACGCCACCATGGACTCAGATCCTGCAGTGCCAGACGTGTCCCACTGCTTAAGCCTGTACATGTCCGGGCCCGTCTGAAGTTTGCTAGAGAGCATTTGGATGATCCAGAGGAGTTTTGGGAGAATGTCCTATGGTCTGATGAAACCAAACTGGAACTGTTTGGTAGAAACACAACTTGTCGTGTTTGGAGGATAAAGAATACTGAGTTGCATCAAACACCATACCTACTGTAAAGCATGGTGGTGGAAACATCATGCTTTGGGGCTGTTTCTCTGCAAAGGGGCCAGGACGACTGATCCGGGTACATGAAAGAATGAATGGGGCCATGTATCGTGAGATTTTGAGTGCAAACCTCCTTCCATCAGCAAGGGCATTGAAGATGAAACGTGGCTGGGTCTTTCAACATGACATTGATCCAAAGCACACCGCCAGGGCAACGAAGGAGTGGCTTCGTAAGAAGCATTTCATGGTCCTGAAGTGGCCTAGCCAGTCTCCAGATCTCAACCCTATAGAAAACCTTTGGAGGGAGTTGAAAGTCCGTGTTGCCAAGCGAAAAGCCAAAAACATCACTGCTCTAGAGGAGATATGCATGGAGGAATGGGCCAACATACCAACAACAGTGTGTGGCAACCTTGTGAAGACTTACAGAAAACGTTTGACCTCTGTCATTGCCAACAAAGGATATATCACAAAGTATTGAGATGAAATTTTGTTTCTGACCAAATACTTATTTTCCACCATAATATGCAAATAAAATGAAAAAAAAAACAGACAATGTGATTTTCTGGATTTTTTTTTCTCAGTTTGTCTCCCATAGTTGAGGTCTACCTATGATGTAAATTACAGACGCCTCTCATCTTTTTAAGTGGTGGAACTTGCACTATTGCTGACTGACTATATACTTTTTTTCCCCACTGTATATACAATATCTGATGGGTGGTATACCTTGTGTAGTACGGGTAGACCTGCGTAACACTGGTTGTCTGGGGCTAACTACTGGTGTAGTGTGTAATGTACTGAATACACTACTGGTGGTTCTGCATGGCACAGGGATACTAGATTGTCTGTAAACTCTTAGACTCACCAGGGGCATAACAGGTTCACCACTGGCAGGGCGAGGGTTCTCTGGCTCCACTGCTGGTGTGGCATCTGCTGCCTGATTTTCCTGTTCTTCAGGATTTTCTTGAGTCACTTCTTCCTGTGCTACCAATTGAGGTAATGTCAACACTGGCACCACTATAGCATCATTTACTTTAGTCCAATTTGCAGGGAATTCTCCAAGTATGGTGCTGAACTTTTCTTCTTCCACTGGTTGGATGTTATCTTGTTCTTCCATTCTTTCTCTTAAATGGTCAGGGCATAATTTCAAATGATCTTGCTGTTGAGGTTTCTCCTCCATCTTTACTAATAAGGCACACCTTGGTATTGTCAAAGTATGAGGGTAGAATGGTGTAGGGTTCAGCTTCCCATTGATCATCCAATTTATGCAGTCTTCTTTTCCTCTTGAGGACTTGTTCTTCTGGTGACAAGGGAACTGCAGGTGCATGCTGATTGTAGTTCCTTTCTTGCTTTTGCCTTGCCTGAGCTAAACTCTTTTACACACATTCTTGTACTCTTCTGTACTGTTGCTGCCTCTCTGTATCCCAGTCAACATCTGGTGATGTTACTTCAGGTGTCAGGACTCCTATGTCCAAATCAATAGGCAGTTTACCAGGCCTTGCTCTCATTAGGTAGGCTGGAGTGCAGTTGGTGGAATTCACAGGAATGTGGTTGTAGAGGTCTCTACCAGATCTGGCAACTTTTCTGGCCACAGATTCCTCTCCTCCCAAGGCAAGGTCTTCAGTAGGTCAATCACTACTTGGTTCATCTTCTCACACATGCCATTGGTCTGTGGGTGATACGGTGTTGTCCGGATCTTCTTACAACCATACAAGTTACAGAATTCCATGAACACTTCTGCCTCAAAGGCGGGACCTTGATCTGTAAGCACTTGCTCAGGATAGCCATGTGGTCTACAGAAGTACTGTTGGAATGCTCTGGCTGCTGTCCTGGCTGTTTGATCTTTGACAGGCACAACTACCAGGAATCTTGAGTAGTGGTCCACAATGGTAAGAGCATAGATGTAGCCTGACCGGCTTGAAACCAGCTTCACATGGTCCAGGGCTACCAACTCACGTGGCTGTTTGGTGATGATTGGCTGTAGAGGAGCTCTCTGGCTGTTTCTATCCTTTCTGCGCAGGTTACATTGTCCACACAACCGGCACCACCTCTCAATGGCTTTCCTCATACCAGCCCTGTAGAACCTCTCCCGGAGCAATGCTTCCAACTTCTTCCATCCGAAGTGTCCAGCTCCATTGTGGTATGCTTCCAGGACCATTGATGCCTCTCTCTTTGGGACTATCACCTGCCAAACCAGCTCATGAGTGAGGGCATTGATACTCCTCCGACACAGCTTTCCTTCTTAAATGAACAGCCGGCCTCTCTCCTTCCACAACTGCTGGGTTTCCTCAGGAGCATTCGACTCTGGGCGTGAGTCAGCTTGTGACAGTACCTCCTTCACCAGGCGGACTGCGGGTCATTATCCTGAGTTTCTGCCCAGTCAGGATGGGGCAATGGATTTAGGGTGACCTCTTTCAAGCCACACCGTCTGTTTCTCACTCCTTGAGCACGCTGGGCTGCAAGTGGCCGGTGGAAGGGAGGCAACTCTATTTCTTTAAGAGCCTCAGGGTCTTCTCCTCCATCTGGCAGATTAGGCATTCTGGACAGCACATCAGCAATGGCATTCTTGTGCCCTTCCCGGTACTTGATGGTAAACTCATAGTTAGACAGCCGAGCCATCCATCGCTGTTCCAGTGCACCTAGTTTTGCAGTGTCCAAGTGAGTCAACGGGTTGTTGTCCGTGAAGATGGTAAACTTGGCTGAAGCTAGGTAATGCTTGAATCTTTCAGTCACAGCCCAGACTATGACGAGGAACTCCAGCTTGAAGGAACTGTAGTTGTCTGGGTTCCTTTCGGTGGGACGAAGCTTCCTGCTGGCGTAGGAGATCACCCTTTCTTTGCCATTCTGTACCTGCGACAGTACTGCTCCAAGTCCCACGTTGCTGGCATCAGTATACAACACAAAGGGTTTGTCATAATCTGGGTAGGCCAGAACTTCATCTCCTGTGAGAGCCATCTTTAGTCTGGTGAAGGACCTCTCCAACTCCTCAGTCCATTCAAATGTAGAACTCTTCTGTTTGGCTTTCTTGGACTGCCCCAACAGAAGATTTTGCATAGGAGTGGCTATTTCAGTGAAGCCTTTGATGAACCTTCGGTAGTAGCCTACCAACCTGAGGAATTGGCGTACTTCATGGAGGTTGCTGGGCTTCGGCCAGTCCCGGATGACTGTGACTTTGTCAGGGTCTGGTGCCACACCTTCTGCACTCACTACATCAGTGGTTTTCAACCAGTGTTCCGCGGCACACTAGTGTGCCGCGACACATGGTCGGGTGTGCCGCGTGTCCGCATGGCTAATTTACAATCGATGCAAATTAGCCATGTGGAGGCAAGCAGGGCGGCGGGTCGGAGAGGCAGCAGTCCCGTGTTCCTGTGTCGCTTCCTCCCTGACACAGCAGTCAGCGGCGCGGCTGGATGACATCATCATTCAGCCCCGCGGCTGCTGTGCCAGTGAGATGAAGCTGCCGGTGAGGAGAGGTGAGGGGTGTGTGTGTGTGTGTGTGTGTCTAGGTGAGAGGTGTGTGTTTGTGTGCGTGTGTAGGTGAGTTGATGGATGTGATGAGAAGCAATGATGGGAGTCATGGAGAAGGCGGTGATGGGGAGAGGGCAATGGAGAAGGCGGTGATGGGGGTGATAAGAAGGCGGTGGTGGGGAGAGGGCAATGATGGGGTTGTCGAAAGGGCAATAATGGGGTGGTGGGGAGAAGGAAATGATGGAGGTAGTGGAATGGGCAATTTCTACATGAAGGGGATTATGATGGGGCATATTACTACAAGAAGGTGATAATGATGGGGCATATTACTAAAAGAAGGGGATAATGATGGGGCATATTACTAAAAGAAAGGGATAATTATATGGCTCATATACTGAAATATAAAGGGGTACAATGAGAAATACTATGGCCATGAGGCTGGAGTACATTTTGGTTGGTGGTGTGCCCCGGGATTTTTTACGTATAAAAAGTGTGCCGCGGCTCAAAAAAGGTTGAAAATCACTGCACTACATGACCGAGGTACTGTACCTTGGGCTTCAGGAGGTGGCATTTGGAAGGCTTCACCTTCAGGCCAAAGTTGGATAGGGCTTCAAACACCTCAGCCAGGTGCTCCATATGGTCTTCAAAGTCTTCGAGAAAACAATGACATCATCAAGGTACAACAGGACTGTCTCAAAGTTCATGTGTCCCAGGCAGCACTCCATCAGCCGTTGAAATGTTCCTGGGGCAGTGCAGAGCCCGAATGGCATATACCGTATTTTTCGGACCATAAGACGCACTTTTTTCCCCAAAAATTTTGGGGGAAAGTTGGGGGTGCATCTTATGGTCGCAATATACTAACCTCCGATCATGGCTGGAGGCTGGTGTGGGTGCCGTGGGCCTCTGTAGTGTGGTGGTGGCAGCGGGCTGTGCTCCGGTGCAGGGGCGGCGGCTCCGCCGGCATTTCCTCCAGGCCCTGACGAGATCTCGTTGCCGAGATTTGAATCTCGTCCCCCGAGACCTCGGGAAGAGATCTGAATCTGCGCATGCGCCGTCCCCGGACCAGCTGCCATCTTCCTGGCGTTCATGCTCCCGGAGTCTACCGTAACATGGCGGTGGCCAGCAAGGGATGTGCGGGGGCCTCCGGGCTTGGAGGAAATGCCGGCGGAGCCGCCGCCCCTGCACCGGAGCACAGAGAGCCACCACCCTCACCCCACAGAGCCCACCTGCCCCAGCCCAGCTGCCCCAGCCCCAGCACAGCCCAGCTGCCCCAGCCCCAGCACAGCACAGCTGCCCCAGCACAGCACAGCTGCCCCAGCCCCAGCACAGCCCAGCTGCCCCAGCCCAGCACAGCCCAGCTGCCCCAGCACAGCTGCCCCAGCACAGCACAGCTGACCCAGCCCCAGCACAGCTGCCCCAGCCCAGCTGACCCAGCCTGAGCACAGCTGCCCCAGCCCCAGCACAGCTGCCCCAGCCCAGCTGCCCCAGCACAGCCCAGCTGCCCCAGCACAGCCCACCTGCCCCAGCACAGCCCAGCCCAGCTGCCCCAGTACAGCCCAGCTGCCCCAGTACAGCCCAGCTGCTCCAGCACAACCAACCTGCCCCAGCACAGAGCCGCCACCGCACGAGCCTGGACCACTGAATGACCCCTGTGACCACTCCTCCACCTGTGCTGGATCCCTTCCCAGGTAAGCTGAATTTGGACTGTAAGACGGACCCCCATTTGACACATTATTATTTTTTTCCCTATTTTCCTTCTGAAAATTGGGGTGCATCTTATGGTCCGGTGCGTCTTATAGTCCGAAAAATATGGTAGTTGAACTCACAGAGACCCATTGGAGTGGTAAATGCTGTTTTATCCTTGTCTGCCTCTGCCACGGGAACCTGCCAATACCCACTGGTGAGATCCAAGGTGGAAAAGTAGTTAGCAGTTTTAAGTGCAGCTAATGACTCTTCAATCCTGGGTAATGGGTAGGCATCTTTATGTGTAATGCTGTTAATTTTCCTGTAATCAACACACATTCTCATGGTACCATCCTTTTTCTTTACAAAAACTATTGGAGCTGCCCAGGGGCTACAACTGTCTCTGATGACCCCTGCCTCCTTCATCTCTCTCAACATACCTTTTGCACATTGGTATTGTGTTGGAGGTATAGGCCGGTACCTTTCTTTTATGGGTGGATGATCTCCAGTGGGGATATGATGTTGAACCCCTTTTGCCTGCCCAAAATCTAGTGGGTGTTTACTGAATACCCGCTCATATTCTTGTGTCACTCTGTAAACCCCATTTTTCTGGTATGATGGTGTAGAGTCAGTCCCCACCTGCAGTTGCTGGCACCACTCCTCCATCTGCTTCACAGAGCCATTGTCCTCCACCTGTTCGGATGAGACCAAGGGCTCTGCTGCCTGCAAAGAGTTGTTATTGACAGTGAGCAGCTTAGCAACTGTGGCGTACCGAGGCATTGTGGCCTCCTCCTCCCCACAATTCAAAAGGCGTACAGGTACTCTCCCTTTACGTACATCAACCACCCCTCTGGCTGTCAGGACAGTGGGCCTACTATCAGAATATACTGGTTCTACCGATGCCTGGTAATCCTTCCCTCTGAGGCCTATGACTGCCCGACACCAAATCAACATTTCACATCTGGGGGGTATTGCAATGGGGAAAGCATCACTCACTCTGACACTACCAATTTCTCCGCCAGAGAGTTCTACCTGTTGTCTTTGCATCAGGGCCTTCCTTGATCTCCTTCTGCAGGACTTGTTGTTCACTGGAACCAGCAGTCTCAGCCACCTGTTGCAACAAGACAATAACCTCGGAAAGACAATTTTCAATTACATTTGTACCGAGTCATCATTGGATTACGTTCACGTCGATCAATATCCACAACTATCAGACCTTGAGATTTCAACTCCACCCTCCCCACTTTAACAGTAATTTCTTTACATCCCACTTGTGGTAAAGACTGACCATTACTGGCAACTACTGTTAGTTCATCAGTTGGGCCACGGGTGAGTTCAGAATCAGCCCAATACCGCTTGTAGAGGATATAGGGCATAGTGGTCACCTGGGAGCCAGTGTCCAGCAAAGCGTTCATGGGGATGCCGTCAATCATCACAGGAAGGACTGGTCTCCCTCCCACATACTTGGCTCGCCAGTTCCTCTGGCCTTGTGGTCCTACTCCTGGGGGTTGGCCCTCTGCCCCAGGGGTTGCCCGTTTAAAGGACAAAATCTTGCAAGATGACCTGCCTTGTAGCAGCGACAGATGGGAAGGTCCATCCTGGTCATAGCGGTCGTTGTTCCTTCCTCGGAGTGGCGGGGTTCTCCTCCGGAGCCACGGGACATCCTCTGGACTGGAAGCAAGCTGGATCTTCTCTTTGGAGGACACCTGCAGTGACTGCACAGTTTTAGTAAGTGCAGCCATTCCCCTGGTCAACTCCTGGACCTGAAGACGCAGCTCCTCAGTTGGATCTTTATCCAGAGTCTGTGCATCAGCCTCCACAGGGATGGAAGGAAAAGATGTTGCTTCCTGGTGGTAGGTGATCGCTGGGCGCCTAGGGGGCGCTGGACGGCTGTCAGTTGATTCCTGCAGGACCCGAATAGCCCTGTCCTTAAAATCAGCAAAGTCCAGATCGGGGTTTTGCAGAGTTATGATGTGCAACTGCCCTCTGTGAGTACTGGATAGGAGTCCTTCAATGAACTGCTCCTTTAACAGTTTATCTTCTTCCTTCACACTGTCAGGATCAACTTGCTTAACTGCTCGCAGCGCCTCCTGCAGGTTAAGAGCATAGTCCCTTATACTGTTTTGCGTTCTCTGCTTACATCCAAAGAATCGCATCTTGATTTCAGCTGCAGTGCAGGTGTCAAAGGTGCTTCTCAGCTTGGCTAGAATCTTTTTAACAGTCTCTTTGTCAGTGTCCTGCCAGGCTTGTGTGCTGCACCCTTTAGCTGTCCAATAAGGATGTTCACTTTCTGGCTTTCAGACAGAGGGTATACTTTAAACAAACTGCACAGTCTCTCTTTAAATTCACTCAGGGTATGTGACTCACTCGAGTACTGCGGTAGCCAGGCCGCTCCAGGAAGGTAGGGCATAGACAGCGGCATTATGGGGACCGCTGCAGCGGGCGCTACTCCTTGCGGCGCTGAGGAGTTGGCAACGGCATCCGCCGCTGCATTGCTGCTTGGCACAGACATTCTCTCCCCCCCAGTTAACGTTAGCCAGGGCCGGGGATTGAGTGAGCTTACCGGCGGCCGCTTCGCAGGCCCGATGATCCGGGCTGTAGGCCTCAGCTCCTCCCCTTCTCACGTGGTGTGCTCTCTTCCGCGCGGCACTTCACTTCTTCGCGCTCTGTGGCAGGTTCTGCCCATGAAGGCCCGCCTCTTTTGGTTCCCGTGCGCGCCAAGCAGCGCGGCAATGGCGGCAATTGGCGCCAACACAACAGTCTCTGGCACACAGGACCCGGGGATACCAGGCTCTGTAATCCTGTTTGTGATGCCAAGTTGGGTCGCCCTCCCAGGGCTGTGGGGTACTCGGTACCGGGACGGTGTTGGCGGGATGTGTCACAGCAGCTGTGACCCGGTCCGTGGCCCCGGGCGCCTAAGTAATAGGGGAGATTGAATGGTGGAATGTAGTTAATGGAATAGTTCGTGACGCCACCTGTGGTGTTCGGCAAGTGAGATGTTAAGCCGATGCTGCATGCAGATCCACTGGGACTGATGATATGGTGCAGTAAAGATGAAAAAGCTCCCCACAGGTGAAGATGTAGTCCCAGGGCAGTGTAGATGTGGTTGGCATGGTGATGTAGCAGTGCCGGAAGGGTAGGAAGCAGACAAAGACACAGTGGGATGCAATTTCTGTACCTTTACTTGATAAATGCAGTCCAGGGTCCTGATTACAGATGGTACCGGAGCAGGCTAGCCTGGAAGCAGCTCAGGGATTCTCTCTCAGCAGATACACTGTGCAGTCTCCTTCCTAGCGCTTATTTGAGTGAAGTACTCCTAGTACTGAGTTACACTGAAGTTCCTCCTAATTCTCTTCTACTAGCACTCCTTGTATGGCAGACAGCTGTAGCCGCTATTCCTCTCTTGGCTCACTCCGTGCTGTTGTGCCTCCGATTCTTAGATGGGGTAGGGCATTTATAGCCTCCTACTCCTCTGGTGTCTGTTGCAGGACCATTAATATCCGTACAACCGTGGAGACCAAGCTCCAGTTTATGCGTTCTCACTGTGAGGGAGCTTCTCTCCACACGTCTGCACACGTGGACCTCCTCACACTAACTGACCACTCCTTGCTCTTGGCCCTCAGAGAGCACTCCTCCCTTCAATTCCGGAGTGGAGTGGAACTGTGTTGCATGTATAGGTTAACTGCGAGAGACCCTTCACTGCTTCCAAGCCTGGCATTACCCTCCCTGGAGGTAGGCAAAGCCACTGTGGCGGCCATACTCCTGGGGGCGCCACATATACATCGAGAATTCAGGAAGAAAATAAGGAGGGTGGAAGCTTGTGCACTGCAGTGCCAGGACATGCGCTGAAGATATCAGTTGTTTGACCCTATGATTAACTTTGGGACATCCTGCACCTGCAAGGGAGATATCAAGACCGTCATATGATGTGTCGGTCTTGATAAATGTCCCCCAACAGTGTATTATGAAATGTATAGCGACAAGAGGCTGACCTACATTTCGCTTACAATTGACAGAAGAAAACCGAGATGAGTGATGAAAAAGGTGGAAAGGGTATGCAAATATTTTAAAATAAATAGCAAATCTAGGTTTATACATATTTTTACAACATTAATCATAAACTTTACCTTGATTTATTTTCAGCACACAACAACACTACCAACCATTGGCAGGGGAAGTTGTGAAAAAAGGCATTTAATTGCTTGCGGAACAACTAGTTATTAACCTGGTGCATGTACATTAAAGTCCTGTTTTGCACATGTACTGATGGGTAAAACACTTGTTCCTTGGGCATTAGACCGAAAAGAAAATATTTTCTTGCAGCTGTAAGGGTCACCCTTCGCATTCGTCTATTGGGCTCTAAAAACCGCAGTCTGACTCTGGGGAGACATGCTGCTACATATTTGATAGGGAATGGAAATTTCCTTGTATGATTAGTGAGCAATAAGTCATGAGACAAGCTAAGTTAGAACAGAAACAATTAGAAGCAATATCACTGTTCTTGAAAAGAAGTAAAATGATTCTGCTTTCATCAGTATTTCAGAGAAGATGCCTATCATTGGAACTGCTTAAGAAAAAAACAGAAAGCTAAATAGTGAATTCACTTAGCTTGAGTACACGATTTTGAAAAAGTCCTTGAGAAATCATGGTTGTAAAAATAATGGTACTGCAAAAACACTTGGAAAAGTTTAATCAAGATATAACTTACAGAGAGAACCGATGCTCCGCAGATCTGTGAGATGGCAATGAACAGACGCACGTCCCCTGCAGAATCAGATAGTGTAGGGCACACCCAGAGATCCGATTTTTGCTGCTATAGGAGGACCACGCAGACAGTGGATTAGTGAGATCCCTAGTGCTTAGGCGTTTGCAGCCAGTTCTTGGGTATGTGGAATTAATGGCGCTATGTAAATGAGTAACAACTTATGCATAGAATCACAGAATCGTAGAGTTGGAAGGGACCTCCTGGGCCATCTGGTCCAACCCCCTGCTCAAAGCAGGATTCGCTATATCATCCCAGACAGATGTCTGTCCAGCCTCTGTTTGAGGACTTCTGTTGAAGGCGAACTCACCACCTCTCGTGGCAGCCTGATCCACTCATTGATCACTCTAACTGTCAAAAAGTTTTTTCTAATATCTAATCTGTGTCTCCTCCCATTCAGTTTCATCCCATTGCTTCTAGTCTTTCCTTGTGCAAATGAGAATAAAGATGATCCTTCTACAATGTGACAGCCCTTGAGATATTTGTAGACAGCTATTAAGTCTCCTCTCAGTCTTCTCTTCTGCAAGCTAAACATTCCCAAATCCTGCAAACTTTCCTCATAAGACAGGATTTGCAGACCGGTCACCATTATGGTCGCTCTTTTCTGAACTTGCTTCAGTTTGTTGATGTCTTTTTAAAAATGTGGCGCCCAAAACTGGACACAGTATTCCAGATGAGGTCTGACCAAAGAGGAGTAGAGGGGAATAATGACTTCTCGTGATCTAGACTGTATGCTTCTGTTAATACATCCTAGAATTGCATTTGCCTTTTTTGCTGAGGCATCACACTGTTGACTCATATTCAGTCTGTGATCTATTAGTATACCCAAGTCTTTTTCACATGTACTGTTGCTTAGCCCTATTCCTCTCATTCTGTATATGCTTTTTTCATTTTTATTGCCCAGATGTAGTACTTTGCATTTTTCCTTGTTAAAAACCATTCTTCTAGTTGCTGCCCACTGCTCCAGTTTATTCATATCTTTTTGAATCCTCTCTCTCTCTTCTCTAGTATTAGCTATCCCACCAAGCTTTGTGTCATCAGCAGATTTAATCAGTTTACCCTTAATTCCTTCATCTAAATCGTTGATAAAGATGTTGAACAATACAGGGCCCAGGACAGAGCCCTGTGGTACCCCACTTGAGACATTCTTCCAACTGGATGTGCAGCCATTTACGACCACTCTTTGGGTCCGATCACTAAGCCAGTTATGAATCCACCTAACAGTTGCCTTGTCCATTCCATACTTAGCCATTTTTTCAATAAGGATTGTGTAAGATATTTTGTCAAATGCTTTGCTGAAATCAAGATATAAGATATCTACAGCATTACCCTGATCCACCCAATCAGTGATTCTGTCATAGAAGGAAATTAAGTTAGTCTTGTGAAGGGTTAATACTAAAATCAGAGCTTGAGTTTCACTTCTCCAATTCTCTGTAAGGTTTCGTTTCTCCGTTTTTGTTGTTGTAAGATAAATTTTTATAATTGGCATTGGCTTTCATGAAACTAGACTGTTCTCATCTGTATAAGATAAGGGAGGCGGGGGTGTAAAACTCTGAAGAATATGCCATTATACTACTTTCTACGCTATCTAGGTACGGACATATATGTAGTTTCCGGTTTTCTTGCAATATTATTGGCTTATAAAGTGAAATGATGCTATTGGTACTTGAGAACCTTGCATAATTAAGCAAAAGATTATAAAAGATGTGACTAAAATAAAGGGGCTTAGTGATCTACCTCGATCCTCCCGTACAGAGACCCCAGTCTCCGTGTGGTCATTTGAGTTGCTAGCAACACTGGAGCAACATTTGGAAATCACTGGCTCAACCGTGAAGGGTTAATTTAGCCCTCCCTAAATAGCTACCTCGACAGTCTGACATGACTTATTAGTTACAAACCCATGCTGACTCTGTTTAATCACTTCATTCTTATCCAGGTACTTGCATACATGTTTAATAATTTGTTCAAAGATTTTTCCTGGTATAGAAGTCAGACTCACCGGCCTATAGTTGCCTGGGTCCACCTTCTTCCCCTTTTTGAAGATAGGAACAACATTTGCTCTTCTCCAGTCTTCTGGGACTTCTCCTGTTCTCCAAGAATTTTCAAAGATTATGGAGAGGGGTTCAAAAATTTCTTCTGCTCTCTCCTTCAGTACTTTGGGGTGTAATTCATCTGGACCAGGAGACTTGAATTCATTTAGGTTAGCTAAGTGTTTCCTCACTATCTTTCTGTTTATAGATATCCTGGATTCTTCTATTCCCTTAATAGGACAGTGAAGAACAGTTGATGTTACATTTCCTTTCTGAGAGAAAACAGATGCAAAATAGGAATTTAAAAGTTCGGCCTTCTCACCATCCTGTCTTACCGTTTCATCATTTTCATCCTGTAAAAATCCTATAGCATCTTTGACTTTTCTTTTACTTTTGACATATTCCCAAAATCCTTTATTATTGCTTTTGATGTCTTATGCAAGCCTCAATTCATTGTCAGCTTTAGGTAATCTGATTTGTGTTCTGCAGACAGCATTATATTCCTCTTTAGATATGCCTCCCTCATTCCATTTTATAAACATTTCTTTCTTCCTTTTTAGCATGTGCTTAAGTTCTGTGTTGATCCATCCTGGTTTCCTTAAATGCTTCCTATTCTTCCCTCTTTTTGGAATTGTTAACAATTGTGCTTTGAGAATGTCATTTTTCAAGATTTCCCATCCTTCCTGGACATTTTTGTCCTTAAAGGGAATCTGTCACCCTTTTTTGGCCTTGCAACTGCCGGCATAGACATCGGGGGATCATCTACAGTATTCTGTAATGCTGTAGATAAGCCCCTGATGTAACCTGAAAGAGAAGAAAAACACGTTATATTATACTCACCGAGGTGGGCGGTCCGGTCCGATGGGTGTCGCCGTCCCGTCCGGCGTCTCCCTTCTTCATGCGATGACGTCCTCTTCTCCCATCCTGTAATGGCTCCGGCGCAGACGCATTGCTCTGCCCTGTTAAGGGCAGAGCAGAATTCTGCAGTGCGCAGGTGCCAGACCTCTCCCGACGTCTGCGCACTGCAGGACTCTGCTCTGCCCTCAACAGGGCAGAGCCATGCACCTGCACTGGAGCCACTACAGGATGAGAGAAGAGGACGTCATCGCATAAAGAAGGGAGGTGCTGGACGGGACGGCGACACCCATCGGACCGGACCGCCCACCTTGGTGAGTATAGTAGAACGTGTTTTTCTTCTCTTTCAGGTTACATCGGGGGCTTATCTACAGCACTACAGTCTATGTCTATGCCGGCAGCTGCAAGGCCAAAAAAAGGGTGACAGATTCCCTTTTAGGATATCCAGCCATTGGATCCCTCCAATTCTCTTTCTGAATCCCTTAAAATCTGCCTTTCTGAAATCTAACCTTGACGTTCTTGATGAAAGCAGTTTGTATGTTCTCCCTGTGTTTACGTGTACAGTTTCCATTTTAGGACATGATCATATATCAAAAATACTCTGTCTGATACCTGATTCCTGATTCTGATACCTGACTCTGATATTTGTGTCTGATACCTGACTCTGATACCTGACTGTGACGTTTGAATGAAGTCAAGTGTCAGGTCTCAGACAAAAACAGTTTGATTTTGATGTTTGAAAATCCAAATTCCCCATCAGTATGTCTTTGGAATGTGGGAGGAAACCCATGCAAACACGGAGAGAACATACAAACTCCTTGCAGATGTTACTCATTTATATAGCGCCATTAATTCCACAGCGCTTTACAGACATTTTTAGCACTGTCCCCGATGGGGCTCACAATCTAAATTCCCTGTCAGCATGTCTTTGGAATGTGGAAGGAAACATGCAAACACAGGGAGAACACACAAACTCCTTGCAGATCTCCTTGGTGGGATTTGAACCCAGGACCCAGCGCAGCAGTGCTAACCACTGAGCCACCGTGCCGCCATATGTAGCAGATATGTGTGTGTGCACATGTGTCAAAGCCATGTTTGTTTTTTGGATAGCTGTGTTTGTGTAAGTAGTAGAGCCGTATGTGAATGAGGGAAAACTCTATATGTGTACGGATGAGAGCTGAGTGTTTTATAGAAAAGATGTGTGTGAACATAGGAGAGCTGTGTTTCTATGTAGATGAGCTGTGTGTATGTGGAGAGGTGTGTGTATGTAAGACAGCTGTCTGTAACTGAAATGTGTGTATGTATGCTGCAGAGCTGTGTGTATGCATAACAGAGATTAGTGTGCATATACTGTGCATGCAGCAGTAATGTGATTATGTATGTGCTCCAGAGAATGCATATAAACTGCCTGCTGCAAAGGTATATGTGTATAACATACATGCTGCAGAGAAATACTAACATTATATCTCTATCTACTCTATTCTACCCTACAGCAGTAAAGTTGGTGTTATTAAATCCCCTATACATTTACACCTGCTGGAAATATTAATTAGTTGCAAAAGTGTTTTTCCTATATTTTTACTAAGTAAACCTGGGGGTGTGTTTAAAATTAAGGTATGTCTAATAGTTAGAAAACTTTGAAACGTTACATATATTAATCGCAAAATGTTTACATTACACCTATCAAAAAACAGCCTCCTCCATATCCCCTCTAGCTGTCCTATTCATCACCAAGATAGGTGCGTTTTCTGCCATTTAGGTAGAAGTAATCTTCAAACAATTTGCTTCTAATTTAGATAAAGTAGCTGGAAAGTATATCTTGGAAACTCTACATGTGAAGTCAGCCTATTAAACACTAGTTGTAATATGTATTTACAAAACTTCCATTTTCTCTGTGCCTGATATACACTACTTCATCTTTCAGTAGCCATTAGTATATAATGAGGTGGCCTTCACCATCCATCTCCTGAAATGGGCCCCATCAATGGCATTTAACGGGTCCCAAGTACTTAAGTACATCTCAATATGTCAAAAAAAGACGCTGTCAGGCATATAAAGCTAACTGGAATAATATTACAATTTTAGGCAAGAATGTGACATATTATCAGTGGTAAAGGCACCACAAAAGAACCCAGGATGCTAAAACTCTAGGTTTTGACTCGTGACTAATGATGAGCGAGTATACCCGTGGCTCGGGTTCTCCCGAGCATGCTCAGGTGTCCTTCAAGCATTTTGGCGTGCTTGGAAATTTAGTTTCTGTCAACGCAGCTGCATGATTTGTGGTTGCTGGACAGTCTGAATACATGTGAAGAATGCCTGTTTGTTATGGAATCTCCACATGTATTCAGGATGTCCAGCAGCCAGAAATTATCCAGCTGCGTCGACAGAAACTAAATCTCCAAGCACGCCAAAATACTTGTAGTACACCTGAGCTAGCTCGGGAAAACCCGAGCAATGAGTATACTCGCTTATCACTACTTGTGACAACATACATAGCAACACGCATTGTAAACAATTGTACTTTTTAACTCCTGTATCAACTAGACAATAAAACACACTTTTTAGCAAAGAAAAATCTAGCTAAAAAGCGTATGTGTGTTACAGTCTAGAGGCAGCTTATTCTGAATGAGCAGAATGCTGACAACATCCTTCCTAATCACTGAGAGAACTGTTTTCTCTGTTCTTGCCCTACACTGATCTATCTGATAAGTGCTGTACTGGAGAGAATGAAACTGGGACCTGCAGGGATACTGCACGTCCTGTGTAGCTGAAGGCCCTTTCACAGCATTTCATCGGTCAAAATCTTGAAAGGAATTTCAAAATGTGGTAATGCATACAGTATTTTTGCTTATGTATTTGTATATATATATCTGTGTGAGTGTATAGGGGAGCTGTATGTGTTGTATATAAGAGTTTTTTCTGTTTATGGAGGAAAGCTATGTGCATGTGTGTAGCAAAGAGTATTTATTTATTTTACTCATTTATACAGCGCCATTAATTCCACAGCGCTGTACACACATAATTGACACTGTCTCCGATGGGGCTCACAATCTAAATTCCCTATCAGTATGTCTTTGGAATGTGGGAGCAAACCCATACAAACACGGGGAGAACATACAAACTCCTTGCATAAGTTGTTACTCATTTATATAGAGCCATCAATTCCACAGCGCTTTACAGACATTTTTGGCACTGTCCCCGATGGGACTCACAATCTAAATTCCCTATGAGTATGTCTTTGGAATGTGGGAGGAAACACACAAACACGGGGAGAACATACAAACTCCTTGCAGATCTCCTTGGTGGGATTTGAACCCAGGACCCCATAGCTGCAGTGCTAACCACTGAGCCACCGTACCGCCGTATGTAGCAGATATGTGTGTGTGTGTGTGTACATGTTTTAAAGCCGTGTTTGTTTTTTGTATAGCTGTGTTTGTGTAAGTAGAAGAGCTGTATGTGAATGAGGGGAAACTCTATGTGTATGGATGAGAGCTGAGTGTTATATAGAAACGGTGTGTGTGAACATAGGAGAGCTGTGTGTTTCTATGTAGATGAGCTGGGTGCATGGTGGAGAGGTGTGTGTATATAAGACAGCTGTCTGTAACTGAAATGCGTGTATGTATGTTGCAGAGCTGTGTGTATGCATAATAGAGCTTAGTTTGCATATATTGTGCATGCAGCAGTAATGTGATTATGTATGTGCTCCAGATAATGCATATAAAATGCCTGCTGCAAAAGGAACATGTGTATAACATACATGCTGCAGAGAAATACTAACATTATATCTCTATCCACTCTATTCTACCCTACAGCAGTAAAGTTAGTGTTATCAAATCCCCTACAAAGTAACACCTGCTGAAATTATTAATTAGTTGCAAAAGTGTTTTTCCTATATTTTTACTAAGTAAACCTGGGGGGGTTGTTGTGAGTTCATTTTCCCCTTCACCGTCAATGTCTGATGAACTCCCTCTTCTGGTGAAGGAAGGTAGTGAGGTTGATTACCAAACACCTGATCTGGTAGTTGATGACTGGGTAACAGGAAATTCTGACTGGATATAAGGCAGCCGACGCCCTTCTGAGTCGCTGGTGATTTCTCTGCTGGATTCTTGGAGACCAGTCTGATTCCTGCTTCCCAAAGATAAGTTTTTGCTCTGCTATTGAACTTATTAGTTTTGTTTTGTTTACCTTGTTTTTTGGAGTTCAGCCATCCCCGGTCGGGGGTGTGCTGAGTTCCATTTTTGTCTCTGATCAGTTTGTCTCTTTGCTCTGTCTTCAGAATCTACCTGAGTGCTGATATAGTCTTTTTGAAGTCCTAGCGACTTCAGGGCCTCTTTTTCCTATCAGACGGTTGGGACATTTTTTGGTAGAGTTTTTTACGGATTGCAGACAACAGCTTTTCTATCCTGTCCTTTTTAGTTAGCTTGGGCCCCATCGTTTGCTCAACCCATCTTTCTATCTGTGTTAGTGTTTTCATCTTGCTTCACCGTCATTATATGTTGGGGGCTGCCTATTGCTTTGGGGTCTGCTCTGGGGCAGTTTAGATTTCCCCTTTCTTTCTTTAGGCCTATTTAGTTCTCCGGCTGTGATCGAGGGGTCTAGGGCATCTTAGGAACCCCCCACGGCTACTGTTAGTTGTGGATAGGATCAGGGGTCTGCAATCCGATAGCTACCAACCTCTCCGGTTTTCTGGACTTAGCTTGTATTTTTGTTTTTTCCTCCTTTGGTGACTCATTCATAACAGGGGGTGTTTAAAATTAAGGTGTGTTTAATAGTTAGAAAACTTTGAAACTTTACATAAATTAATAGCAAAATGTTTACATTACATCTATAAAAAAACCAGCCTCCTCCATATCCCCTCTAGCTGTCCTATCCATCAGTGCGTTTTCTGCCATTTAGGAAGAAGTAATCTTCAAACAATTTGCTTCTAATTTAGATAAAGTAGCTGGAAGGTATATCATGGAAACTCTACATGTGAAGTCAGCCTATTAAACACTAGTTGTAATATGCATGTACAAAACTTCCATTTTCTCTGTGCCTGATATACACTACTTAATTTTTTAGTAGGCATTAGTATATAATGAGGTGGCCTTCACCATCCATCTCCTGAAATGGACCCCATCAAAGGCATTTAACGGGTCCCAAGTACTTAAGTACAATTCAATATGCCAAATAAAGACGCTGTCAGGCATATAAAGCTTACTGGAATAATATTACAATTTCAGGCAAGAATGTGACATATTATCAGTGGTAAAGGCACCACAAAAGAACCCAGGATGCTAAAACTCTAGGTTTTGACTCGTGACTAATGATGAGCCAGTATACTCGTGGCTCGGGTTTTCCCGAGCATGCTCGGGTGTCCTCCGAGCATTTTGGCCTGCTCGGAAATTTAGTTTCTGTCGACGCAGCTGCATGATTTGTGGTTGCTGGACAGCCTGAATACATGTGAAGAATGCCTGTTTGTTATGGAATCTCCACATGTATTCAGGCTGTCCAGCAGCCACAAATCATGCAGCTGCGACGAGAAAAACTAAATCTCCGAGCACGCCAAAATACTTGTAGGACACCTGAGCTAGCTCGGGAAAACCTGAGCAACGAGTGTACCCGCTTATCACTACTCGTGACAATATACATAGCAACATGCATTGTAAACAATTGTACTTTTTAACTCCTGTATCAACTAGACAATAAAACACACTTTTTAGCAAAGAAAAATCTAGCTAAAAAAGTGTATGTGTGTTACAGTCTAGAGGCAGCTTATTCTGAATGAGCAGAATGTTGACAACATCCTTCCTAATCACTGAGAGAACTGTCTTCTCTGTTCTTGCCCCACACTGATCTATCTGATCGGTGCTGTACTGGAGAGAATGAACCTGGGACCTGCAGGAATACTGCACGTCCTGTGTAGCTGAAGGTCCTTTCACAGCATTCCATCGGTCAAAATCTTGAAAGAAATTTAAAAATGTGGTATTGCATACAGTATTTGTGTTTACGTATTTGTATATATCTATCTATCTAATATATAAAGCTCAAGTGTGTGTATGTATGTGTGTGTATGTCCGGGATTGGCATCAGCACCGTCGCAGCTACAGCCACAAAATTTGGCACAGTCACACGTCTGGACCCCGAGAGTGTCCTAGGCTATGTTGTGAGGCAAAATTTTAACCCCGCGCGATCCAATTCACCAAACAATTTTGCTCCTATCTACATAATGGGGAAAAAGTGTGTGTGTATCAAGCCCCACCCCTCATTATGATGTCATAATGGTTGCCATGGCGACGCTGAGGTCATCATAGGTTGCAAGCCCCGCCGCTCATTATGATGTCATCATGGTTGACTATGGGATGGAGGATGTGTGATGGGTATATGGGCACTGGACTATGGGATGGAGGATATGTATGACGGGTATATGGGCCCGGGACTATGGGATGGAGGATGTGTGATGGGTGAACGGGCACTGGACTAAGGGATGGAGGATATGTATGACGAGTATATGGACATGGGACTATGGGATGGCAGATATGTATGATAGGTATATGGGCACGGGACTATGGGATGGAGGATATGTATGATGGGTATATGGACATGGGACTATGAGATGAAGACTGTGTGATGGATATATGGGCACTCAACTATCGGATGGCGAATATGTATGATGGGTATATGAACACGGGACTATGGGATGGCAGATATGTATGATGGGTATATAGGCATGGGACTATGGGATGGAGGATGTGTGATGGGTATATGGGCATGGGACTATGGGATAAAGGATGTGTGATGGGTATATGGGCACTCGACTATGGGATGGAGGATATGTATGATGGGTATATGGGCACGGACCCATGGGATCGTGGATATGTATGATGGGTATACGGGCACGGGACTATGGGATGGAGGATAATTATAATTTGCTGTAACTAACCACAGCACAGTTAGTTACTATGCCCGGGCAGCGCCGGGCTTTTCAGCTAGTGTATATATATATATATATTGTCATGATCCAAGGTGGATCTGACAGTTTAAATGCACAAGGTGAACTTTTTTTCCTTTGGCTTGGTGCCAAAGTGGGTTGATTGCCCCCGGTGGCCATTATAATTATTACACGTGGTGTCGTTCATTCAAAGTTGCCCCGGTGGTGGTGAGCGGTAGTGCACTTTAGTTTCTTTGGTTTAATGTGCACGTAATTACAAATCAGGTGTTAGGCTCTATAAAAGAGAGCCAGGTTTGTTCAATCACTGTTGGTGATATTGTGTTCGTCATTTGGGAAGCAGGCCTGGGTGATGAAGGAGCTGAACATGAGTCCTGCGCAGCCCAGCCAGAGGGGACGAGTGGCAGCTAGGTGGTCTGCAAGAAGGGCTGGCATGGCGTGGTGGAGTCACAGTTTATGGTGTTGGCAGGAAGTGCTGGCATGGCTTGGTGGAGTGATGACTATGGAGAGAGTTGCACTCAGCATGCTGGACTTGGTTGCTGAAAACTGGACTCAAGCATGCTGGACTTTTTGGCAGAAGCTGGATTCATCTTTGAGACTCTGTTTACTGGGCAGCTGCAACTGGTGGTGGACTCTGCTCCAAGGCTGCACTATGGTGAAGGATCCAGTTATGGTGATGGATCCGGGTGGAGGAGAAGATGCACGCAGGTGGTGGGCTCTGCTGCTAGGAGCGTACGCAACAGAGCAAAGCTAAGTGGTGTTTCCCCTGTTTTGTCATCTTTCCTCATGTGTGTTTTAGTGCAGTGGTGGGATTAGTTTCCGCATCGACCAATTCCCTAGTGAGGGTTTAGGTCAGGGCGAGCTAGGGTTTTTACGTTCCTGTTGCGCGCCCGGTGCGGAACCGGCATAGGGAACGTTAGGAGTGCAGGGACACTGGCTCAGGGGAGCTCAGGAGCTCTCCACATTGTCACGGTCACGTGTGTCTGGACGCAGCGAGTACCGCGAGGCGAACCCATGTGACGCACGTGACCCTGGATACACCGCCTCCAGTGGGGCGAATTTAAATAATAAACACTTGCAGCTGGATCCACCGCCTCCAACTGGCGAATTTAGACATTACACATATATACAAGTCTGGAAACCCCGCCTCCAGTAAGGCGAATTTAAACAATAAGGGAAACCTGGGAAACATTAACAATGGTGGGCCCTGCGATAGGGAATAGGGAAGTGGAGACCTCCTGAGTTCCCCTGAGCCAGTGTCCCTGCACTCCTAACGTTCCCTATGCCGGTTCCGCACCGGGCGTGCAACAGGAACCAAAAAACCCTAGCTCGTCCTGACCTAAACCCTCATTAGGGAATTGGTCGGTGCAGAAACTAATCCCACCACTGCACTAAAACACACATGAGGAAAGATGACAATACAGGGGAAACACCACTTAGCTTTGCTCTGTTGCGTACGCTCCTAGCAACGGAGCCCACCACCTGTGTGCATCTTCTCCTCCACCCGGATCCATCACCATAACTGGATCCTTCACCATAGTGCAGCCTTGGAGCAGAGTCCACCACCAATTGCAGAAGTCCAGTAACAGAGTCCCAAAGATGAGTTCAGCTCCTGCCCAAAATGTCAAGCATGCTTGAGTCCAGCTTTCAGCAACCAAGTCCCGCATGCTGAGTGCAACTCTCTCCATAGTCATCACTCCACCAAGCCATGCAAGCACTTCCTGCCAACACCATAAACTGGGACTCCACCACGCCATGCCAGCCCTTCTTGCAGACCACCTAGCTGCCACTCGTCCCCTCTGGCTGGGCTGCGCAGGACTCATATTCAGCTCTTTCTTTCACCCAGGCTTCCTTGTGAATGACTAACACACAATCAATATCACCAAACGATTGAACCCACCTGGCTCCCTTTTATAGAGCCTAACACCTGATTTGTAATTGCGTGCACATTAACCCTAAAACTAAGGTGCGATACCACTCACCACCACCGGGGCAACTTAGAATGAAACACCACGTGTAATAATTCTAATGGCCACCAGGGGCAATCACATCACTTTGGCACCTAGCCAAAGGAAAAAAAGTTCAACTTTGTCCATTTAAACTGTCAGATCCAGTCTGGATCATGACAGTACCCCCTCCTTAATGAGGGGCCTCTGGACCCTCAAGACCACTCCTCATTAGGAAAACACCTACAGCGGGGAGGCCCAGATCCTGAGTTCACCCCACCACTACCTGACACTTCAGGCTAATGACAAACGCACCGCTGGTATTGGCAATACATGTTCGATTTGGAAGCACCACTCATCTCCACAGCGCCGACCTGGGGAATGAGTTTATGTATGTGTATGTTTGCTATGAGCTGATCAGACTCCACAACACACTTCCACAAGATGTGTTTTGGTGGCCACCCATACATGCTCGTTCACACACAGGTCCGGACCTGAACGTTTATTGCCACGCATTTGTTTGTCATATTTTTGGTGAACTCATTATGGACTCGACAACAGAGGCGTCCTCCTGCGTCACCACACTCACACCCCCGCTATTCTCCAAGGGACACCACCCTCCAACCCTTTCACCATGAGGTCTGCGCCTCCCAGGGTTGGTTAATCGCGAGGGGTGAGATTTGTCCCTACTCCATCGCAGCGCACCTGCTGCACACACCTGGAGGAGAAGGGGACAGGAATATGGAGGAAATATTCACTCGCTGGTCACCTCCACACGACCAGGAGGCGGCGACTTCTTCGGTAGTATAGAAGATTTGGCGTGAGCCCCAAGGACTATAACACCAGTCTGCTCACTACAGGGACGTACCCCTTCACCTCGGGGAACACCAGACAGCACAATGGGGATCCCCAACTCCACCCACTTGTCTGGTTACGTCCACCTGTATGACCAAGTCTCGCTCCCCAGCAGCGACTCAAGGGGGCTTTTGCCAGACCCGCAATTTGCCAAAGCCGCCATTTTGATTTCCTGGTTGCCTGAGCAGAGGCCCCAGACCCTGATAACTGCTGCTGCAGCGGCTCTAACACACCTTGCCGCTCCCTTCTCACCTCAGTGAGGCCCGGCAGCAATTACTCAGCGGACTCCACATGGCCAAAGCACACCAGAAAAAAAAATGTAGGGTTGGTGATAATGTCACGGTCACGTGTGTCTGGGCGCAGCGAGTACCACAAGGCGAACCCATGTGATGCACGTGACCCTGGATACACCGCCTTCAGTGGGGCGAATTTAAATAATAATCACGTGCAGCTGGATGCACCGCCTCCAACTGGCGAATTTAGACATTACACGTATATACAAGTCTGGAAACACCGCCTCCAGTAAGGCGAATTTAAACAATAAGGGAAACCTGGGAAACATTAACAATGGTGGACCCTGCGATAGGGAATAGGGAAGTGGAGACCTCCTGAGTTCCCCTGAGCCAGTGTCCCTGCACTCCTAATGTTCCCTATGCCGGTTCCGCACCGGGCACGCAACAGGAACCTAAAAACCCTAGCTCGTCCTGACCTAAACCCTCACTAGGGAATTGGTCGGTGCGGAAACTAAACCCACCACTGCACTAAAACACACATGAGGAAAGATGACAATACAGGGGAAACACCACTTAGCTTTGCTCTGTTGCGTATGCTCCTAGCAACAGAGCCCACCACCTGTGTGCATCTTCTGCTCCACCCGAATCCATCACCATAACTGGATCCTTCACCATAGTGCAGCCTTGGAGCAGAGTCCACCACCAATTGCAGAAGTCCAGTAACAGAGTCCCAAAGATGAGTTCAGCTCCTGCCCAAAAAGTCAAGCATGCTTGAGTCCAGCTCTCAGCAACCAAGTCCCGTATGCTGAGTGCAACTCTCTACATAGTCGTCACTTCACCAAGCAATGCAAGCACTTCCTGCCAACACCATAAACTGGAACTCCACCAAGCCATGCCAGCCCTTCTTGCAGACCACCTAGCTGCCACTCGTCCCCTCTGGCTGGGCTGCGCAGGACTCATGTTCAGCTCCTTCTTTCACCCAGTCTTCCTTGAGAATGACTAACTCACAATATCACCAACCCTGATTGAACAACCCTGAGACTATTTTATAGGGCCTCACACCTGTTTTATAATTACGTGCACATTAAACCAAAGACACTAAAGTGCACTACCGCTCACCACCACCGGGGCAACTTAGAATGAACGACACCACATGTAATAATTCTAATGGCCACCGGGGGCAATCACATCACTCTGGCACCTAGCCAAAGGAAAAAAAGTTCACTTATCCATTTAATCTGTCAGATCCACGCTGGATCATGACAAAAAGAAAAAAAGAGGGGAAAGAAAGAGAACAGAGAGAGAAAGATTACTGAGAGAAAGAAAGATTAGAGAGGGAAAGAAAGAGAAAGAAAGAACAGAGCAAAAGAAAGAACAGGCTCACACAAACACACATGGCTCCGCTCCGTACACATCTCCGCTCCGTACACCTCGTACACACGGCTTTGCTACGTACACCTCGTACACACGTGGCTCCATTCTGCACACCTCATACACACACGGCTCCGCTCCGTACACCTCATACACACAGCTCCGCTTTGTACACCTCGTACACACATGGCTCTGCACAACTCGTACACACACGGCTCCGCTGCTCACACCTCACACACACGGCTCCGCTCTGTACACCTCGTACATACATGGCTCCGCACACCTCGTACACACATGGCTCTGCTCCGTACACCTTGTACACACACGGCTCCGCTCCTCACATCTTGAACACCCACGGCTCCGCTCCGTACACTTTGTACACACATGGCTCCACTCCTCACACCTCGCACACACACGGCTCCGCTCTGTACACCTTGTACACACACTGCTCGGCTCCTCACACCTCGTACACACATGGCTCCGCTCCGTACACCTCGTACACACATGGCTCTGCTCCGTACACCTCGTACACACGGCTCTGCTCCGTACACCTCGTACACACACGGCTCCGGTCCGCACACCTCGTACACACACGGCTCCGGTCCGCACACCTCGTACACACACGGCTCCGCTCCACACACCTCGTACACACATGGCTCCGCTCCGCACTCCTCGCACACACACAGCTCCACTCAGTACACCTCATACACACACGGCTCCGCTCCTCACACCTCGCATACACATGGCTCCGCTCCGTACACCTCATACACATACGGCTCCGCTCCTCACACCTCGCACGCACACGGTTCCGCTCCTCACACCTCGCATACACACGGCTCCGCTCCGCACACCTCGTACACTCATGGCTCCGCTCCGAACAACTTGTACACACACGGCTCCTCTCCGCACACCTTGTACACACACGCTCCGCTCCTCACACCTCGCACACACACGGCTCCGCTCCGTACACCTCGTACACACACGGCTCTGCTACATCCACCCTGTAAACCCCTCCTAACCCCACACATAAACTTACCTCATCCAGCACCATGACAACCAGCACAGCAGAGTCCTGCACACACTGAGGCTCCTGATCATGTGACGCCTGACTCCTCCCCTCCTGTGACCTCATCACAGGTCCTAGGCACAGAAGAGAACAGCCTAACAATGTCATTGCAGGCTGTGAGGGGCTGCAGTGGGTCTCTGGGAGGGCGAGTATGGGGTGCATGGGGGCACCCCCTGTTATGATTGAGTCACCGTAGGAGGCAAAAACAAAAATGCTAGCTAAGTCCAGAAAACCAGAGAGTTGGCAGCTATCGGATTGCAGACCCCTGAACCTATCAACACAACTAGCAGTAGCCGTGGGGGGTTCCTACGATGCCCTAGACCCCTCGATCATAGCCGGAGAATTAAATAGGCCTAAAGAAAGAAAGGGGAAATCTAATCTGCCCCAGAGCAGACTCCAAAGCAATAGGCAGCCCCCAACATATAATGACGGTGAAGCAAGATGAAAATACTAACACAGACAGAAAGATAGACTGAGCAAAGAGGGGCCCAAGCTAACTAAATAGAAAAGGACAGGAAGGCTGCTGTCTGCAATCCGTGAAAAACCCTATGAAAATAAGAGCCAACAGACTGACAGTGAAAAAGGCCCTGAAGACGATAGGCTTCAAAAAAGCTATGTCAGTACTCAGGAATATACTGAAGACAGAGCTACAGGCAAAAGGAGATTCAGCTCACCCCAGCAGGGAATGGCAGAATACTGAAAAGCAAGGAAAACAAAAAACAAAACAAAAAGCTAACAGGCAAAACAGAAACTTAGCTTTAGAGGAGCAGGAATCAGACTGGTGTCCTAGAAGTCCACAGAGAAATCACCCGCAGGGCAGAAGGGCATCGGCAGCCTTATATCCAGTCCGTGACTCCACTCAGCCAGTCATCCTCATTAGACTCAGGTGCCTGATAATCAGGCTCATTACCTTCCTTCACCAGAATAGGGAGTTCACCAGACCCCAGTGACAAAGGGGAAAATGAACTCACAACAGTACCTCCCCCTTGAGGAGGGGTCACCGAACCCTCAACCACGCCACCAGGGCGATCAGGGTGAGCCCGATGAAATGCACGCACCAATCTTTTGGCATGAATATCAGAGGCAGAGACCCAGGAATTATCCTCCTGTCCATAACCCTTCCACTTAACCAAATACTGGAGTCTCCGTCTAGCCAGACGGGAATCCAGTATTTTCTCTACCTCATATTCCATGTTACCTTCAACCAATACAGGGTCCGGAGGTGCCACCCCAGGAACAACTGGTTCAACAAACCTCTTCAACAAGGACTTATGGAACACATTATGGATTTTAACCTCCGATCCTCACAAGATCTCCTTCTCTACTCCCCTCTTATCTCCTCTTCCCACAATCGCATACAAGATTTCTCTCGCGCATCACCCCTACTCTGGAACTCTCTACCACAACATATCAGACTCTCACCTACCATCGAAACCTTCAAAAAGAGCCTGAAGACCCACCTCTTCCGACAAGCCTATAACCTGCAGTAACCACCGATCGACCAAACCGCTGCACGACCAGCTCTACCCTCGCCTACTGTATTATCACCCATCCCTTGAAGATTGTGAGCCCTCGCGGGCAGGGTCCTCTCTCCTCCTGTACCAGTTATGACTTGTATTGTTTAAGATTATTGTACTTGTTTTTATGTATACCCCCCTCACATGTAAAGTGCCATGGAATAAATGGCGCTATAACAATAAATAATAATAATAATAATAATAATAATAATAATAAATGTGACAGGAAGAGCCAAACGGAAAGAGACCGGATTAATAATCTCCAAAATCTTGTAAGGTCCAATAAATCTAGGCTTAAACTTAGGAGAAGCCACCTTCATAGCAATATTTTTTGATGATAACCACACCATATCACCAATCTTAAACTGGGGACCAATGGTCCTATGTCGATTGGAAAACCGCTGGGCCTTTTCCTGGGAGAGAGATAACTTATCCACCACTTGGTCCCAGATCTGGTGCATTCTCTCCACCACAGTGTCAACACCTGGGCAGGCAGAAGGCTCCACCTGCCCTGAAGAAAATCGAGGATGAAACCCAAAGTTACAAAAAAAAGGTGACATCAAAGTGGCAGAACTAGCTCTATTATTTAAAGCAAATTCGGCCAAGGGCAAAAACGAAACCCAATCATCCTGATCAGCGGAAATAAAACATCTCAAATACGACTCCAAGGTCTGATTTGTTCTCTCTGTCTGTCCATTGGTCTGAGGGTGAAAAGCAGAGGAGAAGGACAACTGAATTCCCAGCTTGGAACAGAAAGTCCTCCAAAATCTAGACACAAACTGAACTCCTCTGTCAGACACAATGTTCTCAGGAATCCCGTGCAAGCGAACCACCTGTTGCAAAAACAGGGGCACCAACTCAGAGGAAGATGGCAACTTAGGGAGTGGTACAAGATGAACCATCTTAGAGAACCTATCACAAATCACCCAAATAACAGTCATTCTTTGAGAGACCGGCATATCAGAGATGAAATCCATTGAAATATGGGTCCATGGCCTCCTGGGGACCAGCAAAGGCATCAACAACCCACTAGAGCGAGGACAAGATTTAGACCGGGAGCAAGTCCCACAGGACTGCACAAAATTCCTGACATCATGAGACAAGGTGGGCCACCAAAAAGAGCGACTCACCAGATCTCTAGTACCAAAAATACCTGGATGACCAGCCAATGCAGAGCAATGAACTTCAGACATCACTTTCTTCTTCCACTGGTCAGGAACATACAACTTTCCACTGGGACAAAACTCAGGTTTGTCCTCCTGGAACTCTTGCAGAGCAAGTCTCAAATCGGGCGAGATGGCAGAAAGAACTACCCCTTCGCCTAAGATGGTAGCAGGCTTGGTCACCACAGGAGAATCAGCAAAGAAACTCCTAGAGAGGGCGTCTGCCTTGACATTCTTAGTTCCAGGAAGAAAAGAGACCACAAAATCAAAACGTGTAAAAAACAAGGCCCACCTAGCCTGTCTAGGGTTCAAGCGTTTAGCCGACTCTAGGTAAATCAAATTCTTGTGGTCAGTGAGGACCACAACTTGATGTTTAGCTCCCTCCAATCAATGTCTCCACTCCTCAAATACCCATTTCATGGCCAACAGTTCCCGATTCCCCACATCATAGTTACGTTCAGATGGAGAGAACTTTCGGGAAAAGAAAGCACAGGGATTCATTTTAGATGTTACAGGATCCTTTTGGGACAAAACAGCTCCTGCACCAATCTCAGAAGCATCCACCTCCACCTGGAACGGGAGTGAGACATCAGGTTGCCGCAAAACCGGGGCGGAGGTAAATCTTCGCTTCAGCTCCTGAAAGGAAGCAACAGCCTCAGGAGACCAATTCAACACATCAGCACCCTTCTTAGTCAGATCAGTCAATGGCTTGGCAATACTAGAAAATTTTGCTATAAATTTCCGATAAAAATTAGCAAAACCCAAAAACTTCTGGAGGGCCTTCAAAGAAGTGGGCTGAACCCATTCATAAATGGCCTGTACCTTGGCCGGGTCCATTTCAATAGTTGACGGAGACAAAATAAATCCCAAAAATGAAATCCTCTGTACTCCAAAAAGGCATTTCGATCTTTTGACATACAGGGAATTCTCCCTCAAGATCCGGAACACAGTCCGAATATGTTCCACATGAGAATCCCAATCCTTGGAGAAGATCAAAATATCATCCAGATAGATAATCAAAAATTTATCGACAAAGTCTCGGAAAATATCGTTCATGAAGCACTGGAAGACAGAAGGGGCATTAGTGAGCCCAAAAGGCATCACCAGGTACTCAAAATGTCCCTCTGGAGTATTAAACGCCGTCTTCCATTCATCCCCCTGCTTAATGCGGATAAGAT
Organism: Dendrobates tinctorius; assembly: GCF_039654945.1. Lineage (NCBI taxonomy): Eukaryota > Metazoa > Chordata > Amphibia > Anura > Dendrobatidae > Dendrobates > Dendrobates tinctorius. The sequence goes on along the minus strand of NW_027361788.1, from coordinate 28,741,546 downwards.
TATACGCCCCCCTGAGGTCAAGCTTGGTAAACCAGCAAGCACCTCTAACTCTAGAGAATAGATCCGAAATCAGGGGTAACGGATACTGATATTTAATAGTAATTTTATTGAGGGCACGATAATCAATACAAGGCCTTAAAGAACCATCCTTTTTGGTCACAAAAAAAAACCCGTCACCTAAGGGTGAAGAGGATGGTCTAATATGACCCTTCTCCAATGCCTCCTTAATATAGGACCGCATAGCCTCGTGCTCGGGTACAGATAAATTGAAGAGCCGACCCTTGGGAAATTTACACACCCAGAGCTTAGTTCAATTGCACAGTCATAACTCCTATGAGGAGGCAAGGACGCAGACTCATTCTCACTAAATACATCATAAAAGTCCGCCAAATAGTCAGGAACATCATGCGACTGAGGAGAGGTGGAAAAAACCGGAGCCTCACTAAAGGCACACCGACAACCCCAACTCACCACAGACACAGATTTCCAATCCAAAACTGGATTATGAATTTGCAACCAGGGAAACCCCAGAACAATGGCATCATGCAGACCATGCAATACCAAAAATCTGCAATTTTCTTGATGGTCTGGGGCGACCCGCATGACCACCTGGGTCCAAAACTGAGGTTTATTTTTAGCCAAAGGAGTAGCATCAATCCCCCTCAAAGGGATAGGCGTCTGCAGAGGTGTCATCGGAAATCCACAACGTTTAGCAAAATCCAAGTCCATTAGGTTTAGCGCTGCTCCCGAATCCACAAAAGCCTTGGCGGAAAATGTGGACAGGGAGCAGATCAGAGTAATTGCCAGAAGAAACTTAGGTTGAACACCACCAACAGAAAACGTGTGTGCAAAGCGTTTCTCTCGTTTAGGACAAACAGAAATAATATGCGAGGCATCTCCACAGAAAAAACACAGCTTATTACGCCTTCTGAACTCCTGACGTTGCGCCTTAGACAAAACTCTATCACATTGCATAGGTTCAGACGTCTGTTCAACCGGTGGCAACACCTCTCGTGCAATCCTGCGTTCACGTAAACGCCGATCAACCTGAATGGCTAATGACATAGAATCGTCCAGACCAGAGGGAACAGGAAATCCCACCATAGTATCTTTTACGGCTTCTGACAAACCCTTCCGAAAGAGAGCAGCCAAGGCATTATCATTCCAGGTAGTAAGGACCGCCCACTTTCGGAACTTTTGACAGTACAACTCTGCAGAATCTCGACCCTGGTTCAATGCCAACAGGGTCTTTTCAGCCTGATCAATAGCATTAGGTTCGTCATACAACAACCCCAAAGCTTGAAAGAATGCGTTCACATTAGTCAGAATAGGATCACCTGGTTTCAAAGAAAACGCCCAATCCTGGGGATCGCCACGCAGCAAAGAGATGACAATTTTAACCTGCTGCGCGGAGCTCCCTGAAGAGTTAGGCTTCAAGGCAAAAAATAATTTACAATTATTTTTGAAACTCAAAAATTTAGATCGATCCCCAAAAAATACATCAGGTGTAGGGATCTTTGGTTCAACAGCATGCGAACGAGCAAGGTAGGCGGAAATTCCCCGCACTTCCGCAGGGAGCTGCTCCACACGATCAGACAATTGCTTTATCTCCATTGAGAGAAAAAAAAAAAAAAATTCCCCCTACAGCCTCAGAGATATAGAGGAAAGAATATACACACACTTTTTTTTTTTTTTTTTTTAAAACACAATTCTTTCCTGCTATTGAGTACCCTAGGATCTGCGGTATGGCGGGTGATTCTGTTATGATTGAGTCACCGTAGGAGGCAAAAACAAAAATGCTAGCTAAGTCCAGAAAACCAGAGAAGTTGGCAGCTATCGGATTGCAGACCCCTGAACCTATCAACACAACTAGCAGTAGCCGTGGGGGGTTCCTACGAATCCCTAGACCCCTCGATCACAGCCGGAGAATTAAATAGGCCTAAAGAAAGGGGAAATCTAAACTGCCCCAGAGCAGGCCCCAAAGCAATAGGCAGCCCCCAACATATAATGACGGTGAAGCAAGATGAAAATACTAACACAGACAGAAAGATAGACTGAGCAAAGAGGGGCCCAAGCTAACTAAATAGAAAAGGACAGGAAGGCTGCTGTCTGCAATCCGTGAAAAACCCTATGAAAATAAGAGCCAACAGACTGACAGTGATAAAGGCCCTGAAGACGCTAGGCTTCAAAAAAGCTATGTCAGTACTCACGAATATACTGAAGACAGAGCTACAGGCAAAACGAGATTCAGCTCACCCCAGCAGGGAATGGCAGAATACTGAAAAGCAAGGAAAACAAAAAACAAAACAAAAAGCTAACAGGCAAAACAGAAACTTAGCTTTAGAGGAGCAGGAATCAGACTGGTGTCCTAGAAGTCCACAGAGAAATCACCCGCAGGGCAGAAGGGCGTCGGCAGCCTTATATCCAGTCCGTGACTCCACTCAGCCAGTCATCCTCATTAGACACAGGTGCCTGATAATCAGGCTCATTACCTTCCTTCACCAGAATAGGGAGTTCACCAGACCCCAGTGACGAAGGGGAAAATGAACTCACAACAGTACCCCCCATAGGCAGACTGTAATGTAAGGCAGAAGCCTCCCTCATAGGCAGACTGTAATGTAAGGCAGCACCACCCCTCATAGGCAGACTGTAATATAAGACAGAATGCCCCATAGGCAGACTGTAATGTAAGGCAACACCACCCATAGGTAGACTGTAATGTAAGACACCCTCCTCATAGGCAGACTGTAATGTAAGGCAGCACCCCCCATAGGCAGACTGTAATGTAAGCACCACCCCTCCTCATACGTTCCAGAGGCCGTAAAGCTGCAGGTCCTCGGGGGGTATAGAAGACACAGGAGTTCCTGAGCTGTTTCTTTTGGTGACGTACCTGTCTGAAAGACGTGAAGAGCTACATTCTCTCTTATAAGGTATGTGCATGCTTTAAGACTCCTCGTGTATCACCTACTGGATTGCTTCAACCACTACCCGCCCCCTCTCGCCCTTGGGGGGTCTATTTTGATTAATTTTATAGCGGAATTCTCCACCTCTGGGGGAAAGAATTCTATTCTGGTGGTTATAGATCACCTTATTAAAGTTGCCCACTTCATCCCTTGTACTGGTCTTCCCTCAGCCAAGGAGACGGTAGAGCTGGTCATCCAGAATGTGTTCTGGCTGCATGGAGTTCCGGATGAAATCATCTCGGATCGGGGAGTGCAGTTTACGAAGGTATTCTGTTCTGCGCTTGGTGTTAATCTTTGCCTGTCTTCTGCGTATCATCCTCAGACTAATGGACAGATGTGTGGTGTTTGCAGGTACGCAGGATGCAGTGACGAGTCGCGAGACAATTTGGTGCTATCTATAATAACATTTATAAGACTAGAGGGAACTTTCCTCAGTCAGAGCCTGATCAACAAAAGGGGGTAACACGGGTTGCCCTTGCAGGGGTTCTATACAAGCAAACACAAACGGGTAGAACACGACTACTTCCGGCAATAGCTGGTCACTACAGGGCCGCGGTATAGCCGACTACGGGTCCTTAATTATATAGTCAACTTAGCCGTCCAGACGTCCCACGCCGTTCGGGATGGTGGTCTTTCGGCGTAGTAGTCGCTGGGCCCAGTTGCTGAGGCGTTGACGAAGTCTTCGCGCGCTCCGGCGCACTGTCGACACTGGAGCCCCACAGGCCCCGGCGGAGTCCTTGGACGAATGGGACGCAGTCCCCGGACTGGGGCAAGCGGCCGCGATGTAGGGTGGCAAATCACAGGCCACCTGCGCCACTAACGGCTGCGACGGGGAGTCCGCGGCCAGCAGAGGCTCGGCCCCTGCTGCGGACCGGAGCGGGACAGTGGTGGCCGCTGACGGCACTGTACTTGCCGCGGCCACTGGTGAGAGCAGGGAGGCTGCGGGTGGCGGGGAACAGGCCGCAGCCGCAGGCTGGAGCGAGATGGCAGCGGCCACGGGCGACCGCGGGTAGGCCGCAGCCGCGGGCTGAGGTGAGGCGGCAGCAGCCACGGGTCGACCTGGGGCCGCAGTGGCCGTGGGCTGGAGCGGGGCAGCAAGTCTCGGATGATCGCCTTGGCGCCGTCCCTCTGGAGTCCTCAGTGATCGTCTTCCCTGGCACTGGTAAGTCGCTCTAGCTTTCAGTCGCTCCCACGGTCTCCTGCTGCCTCTGTCCCGGTCTGCTTACTCATCGTCCTGGGAATTCCCCACCTCCTTTATACTGGTCCCTCCCCCAGCCCATCTGTCTGTCACAACGGTCCGTCCCCGAACTCTGTCCCCGGGGACAGTTTCCCCCGGAACCCAGATGACGGCTCCCTTGGTTCTGGCCCAGACACTCGACGGGGGCCGTTCCTCCCACACTCCCCTGCCCTGTATGCTCGCCAGTCCTCGGGCGAGGGTTTTCGTAGACTCGGGTTAGTTTTTTGGGACGACAGTCCTTGTCGCCATACGAACTGGTCCTGTTCGTAACGTTCAGGGGGTTTGCCAGCTGTTGACCGCGCGGAGCGTCGAAGCTCGGGTGTAGTGGAGTCTTCTGGGGTGGTGGAGGGTGGTCGAATAGTTGGTTCTGGTGGGATTCCCGAGTCTACTGTAGTGCCACTACTGGGGCGACCTGCAGCTGCGACGGGGAAGTCCTCTTCGTCATCCAGGTCCCAGACCGTGGGCGGGGGGGTCGGGGACCTGGAGGGTCGGTTCGAGCCGTGGGGGATCGGAAGACGTACAAGGCCGTAACATGTTACGGTGCACAACCCTAGTGAGGGGCGCGTTGTTTCCTTCAGATTGTATTTCATACACAGGCCCGTCGGGGCTTATTCGGCGCAACACTCGGTACGGGTTCACCTCCCACCGTGGTTCTAACTTGTTTTGGGGACGTTGATCAAGTACGAGTACCCGATCCTCAGTCTGAAAGTCAATGGGTGGGGGCAGTGCTCCCCCTTGGTGTCCTAGATCCTGGAGCTTCGTATGGACGATACAGTGGAGGGTCTGCAGCCGGTGCCGGTGGTTGCGGACCCACGAGGATACCCTGGTCCAGGGTTGGGGCTCCTCTGGGTTCAATTCCACCTCCGTAATTCCTTTGCCTTCCCGTCCGAACAGCAATGAGTATGGGGTGTAACCAGTCACTCGATGCATCCAATTGTTACATACCCACACCAGCTCGTGGACATATTCAGGCCAGCGGGCCTTGCGGTCGCTCTCCAGGGTACGCAGCATTTGGATTAAATCACTATGAAATGCCTCTATAATAATAAATAAAATACCATCAACAATACATAAATCACAAAGTCCACCCTAGGAAATGAAGATAACCGGGCTCCAGACCAATTGGTATTATTAAAAAATATATTTTTATTTATCAAAACGTTAAAAATATATATGAAAAGAGAGATGTACATATCAATATGAAGGGATGCCGTTACCCCATGAGGTTATGTGATCGCTGTCTGAATGGCAGTAACATCTTGTATTTGCGGTATAAAATACCGCTTACAGAAAAGGCCCAAAAAGTCGGCCTTATGTGCATAATAACAGACTCAAGGTATCATGATGGGAACCATGATGGGTGCCTCCCGTTGAAGAAAAAGCAAAACGCGCGTCGGGGCAGAGGGACGCCCGGGGGACTCCGCATCTATCACATGGTATGGCTGCTTCTTTTCATATGATAATTTGATCATCGCTCTGTGATTACTGCTACATGGCTGGTTCCCATCATGATACCTTGAGTCTGTTATTATGCACATAAGGCCGACTTTTTGGGCCTTTTCTGTGAGCGGTATTTTATACCGCAAATACAAGATGTTACTGCCATTCAGACAGCGATCACATATGTCTTTAGATAGTGTAGTACATGTGCCTTGTTACAGTTTAGGTTATCAAATGTAGGGCGATTCCAGCATGTTATAGTAATGAAACATTTGGGAGTGATTATTTTATAATCCTGTTTATGGTAATTCTTATACCGCACCATATTAACTATTGCTGTATTACTGACATGTAGGTGTTTGTTATAAGACACAATTTTTGAAGCGGCATTTATTCACAATTTTGTTGATAATGTGAAAATCCTTTTGGTGGTGGATAGTTGTGAGTAACCTCATGGGGTAACGGCATCCCTTCTTATTGATATGTACATCTCTCTTTTCATATATATTTTTAACGTTTTGATAAATAAAAATATATTTTTTAATAATACCAATTGGTCTGGAGCATTTGGATTAGCGTGCGATTGAATCGTTCGCAGGCTCCGTTTCCCTGCGGGTGGTACGGCGTAGTCTGCGATTTATCGATACCGTAAAGATGGTGTAGCTCTTCCATGACTTTTCCTAGGAAGCACGCTCCTTGGTCCGAATGTATTCGTTGTGGACAGCCATACACTTGAATAAAGTTCTTAAGTTCTTACAAATCGCATAGGTGGCCGACTTCGCTGTTTGGTCTCGAGTGGGGGTGACCACGGCGAACTTGGTGAAATGGTCCACCATAACGAGACATTGTTCATATCCCTGATAGGCAGGACCTATGGTCAGATAGTTCACCGTAAGAAGCTCCAGAGGGGCTGATGTTACAATAGTTTTCACCGGGGCTCGTTGCGCGGGGGGTTTAGCGAGCTCGCACGAGCGGCAGGTTCGGCAAACTTCTTCTACAGCAGCGTGCAAGCGTGGATGGTATGCTATCTGCTGCAACCATTGTAAAGTCTTTTGAGCACCAAAATGAGCCCCCTTCTCATGGGCTTCCCGGGCCAGTTGGTTGAGATGGGCTCCGGGCATGATCACCTGCCATATCGTAGCTGACGTGGTTCGTGACATGGCTTTTCGATATAAAAGACCCTTTTTGATGATTAGTTTTTCCCACTGGTGCAACATTAGCAACATATCTTGGGTCAAAGTCTGTCTCTGTGAGCCCGTGGGCAATTTACCGGTGGCCACCCATCGGTGTAGGAGTCCAACTTCTGTATCTTCCTGTTGCTGCTGAATCCATTTGTCAAGGGGCTGTTCCAGCATCCCTCCAAGGAGTCCCAGATGAGGCGCTTCTTGCGTGTTGACTGTAAGCGCGACGGTGGTGAGGGCGAACGGCGTCTCGTCTGCTTCTAATTTGTCGTCTTGACTTCTTCCTGGGGTGGTGTGTCGGATTCTCAAGAGCGCGTCGGCGTGTACGTTTTCACCTCCCCGTTTGTAGATGATCTTATAATTGAATTTGGCCATCCGAGCCACCCATCGCTGCTCTAGGGCCCCCAGTTTGGCATTCTCCAAATGGGCTAACGGGTTGTTATCGGTCCGCACGACTACTTCGGAGCCCGCCAGGTACTCTGCGAATCGCTCCGTCATTGCCCACACTACCGCGAGGAGCTCGAGCTTAAAGGAGCTGTAATTGTCCGGGTTGCGTTCTGAGTCATGCAGCGACCGGCTACCGTAGGCGATCACTTTCTCCCGGCCATCCTGCATCTGTGACAACACAGCTCCTAGTCCCTGGAGGCTCCCGTCGGTATGCAGGATGAACGGTTGTGAAAAATCCGCATATGCCAATACCGGGGCGTCCGAGAGAGCAGCTTTGAGATCTTGAAACGCATCCTCTTGCGGTTGCTGCCACTGGATCTCCCGTCCATTTGCCCTGGCGGGAGCCCCCTTCAGCAGGTCTTGCAGGGCTCGAGCTCGGCGTGCAAAATCCTTCACGAACCGACGGTAGTAGCCGGCCAACGCCAAGAAGGCCCACACGTCCTTCACCATTTCAGGGGTAGGCCACCCCTGGATGGCAGCAACCTTTTCCAGGGATGGTCGGACGCCCTCTGCCGAGACGGTATGCCCCAGGTACTCGATCTGGGTGATGATCTCCCCCTCCCCCTGCATCCGACTGAACAACCGGGTTCTCAACTCCCCCACGTCTGTTGGATCCCCGTGGGTCTCTTCCAGGATCTGCTGTGAAGGGTTAAAACTAAAATCAAAGCTGAAGTTTCGTTTTGTCCATTCTCTGAAGGTTTCGTTTCTCCATTTTTGTTGCTGTAAGATAAATTTTTGTAATTGGCATGGGCTGTCATGAAACCATACTGTTCCCATCAGGTGCAAGATAAGGGAACCGGGGGTGTAAAACTCTGAAGAATATGCCATTATATTGCTTTCTATGCTATTTGGATACGGACATATGTGTAGTTTCCGGTTTTCTTGCAATATTATTGGCTTATAAAGTGAAATGATGCTATAGGTAGTTGAGAACTTCGCATAATTAAGCAAAAGATTATAAAAGAAGTGACTAAAATAAAGGGGACTGGTGATCTGTCTCGATTCTCCCGTACAGAGACCCCCGTCTCCGTGTGGTCATTTGAGTTGCTAGCAACACTCTGTGGATTAATTTGGACATCACTGGCTCAAACGTGAAGGGTTAATTTAGCCCTCCCTCAATAGCTACCCCGACAGCTGGCCACCCAACGTGGGGCCCCCGAATAGAGACGCCTCTGCCCCCGGAGGACAGCAAGACAAAGGACCCTCGGAGTGGACACAGGTGCTGGAAAATTGGGACTGATCATCCCCCACAACAACCACGGTAAGTTGGCAGTTATACTGTTCAGACTGACCGTTGGTGTGGTTTTCCTGTGCTTGTTGCTGCAAAGAGGATCTGAGGTTTGTCCCCGTGGTGGGGTGATTCATGGGTGGAATCATATAGAGGTGCAGTCCCGTTGGGGGCCTAGTGCTCGAACCGTACCTCATAAGGGACGGACACCCCGGATTGACCAGTGATTGTGGCTCTCTTTATAGTCAAAATATCCTGAAATCCTGATCACTGTTAGAGTCAGGCGTGGTGATGTGATCGAAGACTGGGTAGGATACGTAACTCAGGTATATATAGATAGATATATATAACCAGAGGTGTCCGGAGGGATAGTCTGAGACGCCCTCCTCCTTTCACTGAGTACCGCGAATCTTGGGCAATCCCAGAGGGGGATTATTGACCCAGTGGAACAGACTGATACGGCCGCTCCAGATCTGTGCACAACTGAAGTAAGGATATTTAGCTCTAAATGAGAGAATCCGTGGAAGGAAAAGAATAATTTTGTGGCTTGGCACATGAATTGTGTGACAAAGGTGTTAGGAAGAACAGAGGAAGTGAATTCTGATTGCTTCTGTTACTGCTATGTTGACGAAGAAAAAATTGTCTATTATTATGGCAAGGACTGGATGTATTGTGGTTCAAGAAAGTGACTGTGGTGTGAGAAAGTGATTTGTTATGAAGGAACTGAGATTGATACTAATGTGTCAGGCAGATAAATAGTTAAGAATGATTTGAAAGAAGAGGTCTCCCTGCTAGATGACAATTGTGCAAGGAGACCAAGAGTCGCAGCCCCCACCTTTTCTTTGTTAAATGCTCACGGTATCTATTATCAGCCACCACCGCCAGCCTCAGTCCCTGTTATGCCTAATATTGCTAGTGGTTATTTGTATCCACCCCCTTCCATTTACCAGATCCAGAGAAAAAAAAAGTTTTCAGAAGACTTTAACCCGCTCTGTTCAGCAGAAAGAGAGAGAAAAAAAAAAAAACAAGCTAGCAGCCGTAGATGCTCCAGCCCCCTCCCATCGCCCCCACTGCAGCTGTGAACACACAGCTCCCCTCAAACTCCAGCTCCGGTGCTCCAATATCTCTTCCAATCCTATGACTGGGAACCCTGCTAATTCTCGTCAGCAATTCTGGCGCTGTGCCCGATTCGGACACTTTCAGAGAGACTGTCATACAGGCCGCTGTTTTAATCGGGGTAGATGGCAGACCCAATTAATATACTTTTATAAACCCCATAAAACCCTTCCCCGAGGTTACTATTCAGTTTGTAATCTCTCCCACATGTCCACTAAATTTACTAGGGGCAGATTTATTATCACAGTTTCGCTCCAGAATACAATTCCAAGATGATAGTCAGATGGCTCTTACGTTATATAATCCCTATGTAGATGAAGACAGTGAGGAAATCTGTATTTTGCATGCCTTTCCCACAGATGCCACAAGGGGCCCAAAACAGTCCCAACCAGTTTGCAAAAAAAAAAAAATATGAGCAGGTGTCTTTTGCCATTGCTGCCATTGTTAGCCTCCTTAAGTATCTGGCAACACTGAACTGTCGGGTTTCGGCCTCGGGACTTCAGTTCTGCCTTGGTCAAGTGATATTCTTGTGTCACTGTCTCCTTCAGGGTGCCAGACACCTCGCAGAAGAAAGAAAAATAGCTGCCAGCTCCCTTCCTTTCCCAAAAGATGAAACTAGATGAAACTGAACTCCAGCGTTTTCTTGGACTATGCACTTATTGTTGTCAGTGGATACCGGATGCATCCCGCATAATGCAACCCCTTTACAACGCCTTGAAAGATGGTATAATGAACTATAAGGAAAGATGGCAGTGATGAGGATTACCTCCAATATGACTGTTCCCAACTTCTGACTGAAGAAACAGCTACTCCACCAAATGTCAGTGAGAATCCACTCCCAAATCCTGATCTGGTGTTATACACGGATGGTTCAAGATATGCTGACGAGTTTAGTAGATTCCACACGGGATATGCTGTTACCACAGAGGACACTGTAGTGCACGCAGCTGCGCTCCCGCCCCCACAGTCAGCACAAGAAGCAGAACTCCAGGCTCTGTCTACTGCTTGTACTTTGGCCAAGAACAGACGGGCTAATATATACACGGACTCACGGTATGCATTTGGTATTGCTCACGATTTTGGAGCTCTATGGGCCAATCGAGGGTTTATTACTACTGCTGGAACCCCAGTGAAAAATGCTGAAGCTGTTAAAACCCTCATGGACTCGATCAAATTACCTACTCAGGTGGCCATTATCAAAGTTAAGGCGCACGGTCCTAGGACCAGACCACAGACTGTTGGCAACGCATTTGCGGATATGCAAACAAAAGCCGCCGCTCTTTTACCCGTTGAACCAACCATACCAACTATGGTGACCACACGCTCTCAGCGTAAACAGTTACAAGAAACATTGACCCTACGAGAACCTGATGATCTACAACAGACTGAAGTTTTCTGTCGGACCCCGCGAGACCGCTTAATGACGATGCAGAGAATGTCTCCAAAGGAACAGGTGAAGCAATGGAAGACTGATGGGGCACGAATGGATAATGGTCTCTGGAAAAAGGACCAACTTGTGTGTCTTCCTAAGCGGATGTACCCTGCTATTGCCACATGGGCACATGGACCTACACATCGAGGAAAGAATCAGGCTCTCGCACTGGTGCAAAAATTCTACTGGGCCCCAGTTCTCCAGTTGGCCGGAAGCATTCCTTGTTACCAATATGACTGCGAAGACCACAGCGAAGAAACTGGTGATGGAAGTCATATGCAGATATGGGGTTCCAGAAGTTGTTGAAAGTGATCAAGGTCCGGCCTTTTCTTCTCATGTGTACCAAAAAGTTCTTACAATGCTTGGATCCACTGTAGCACTCCATACTCCGTACCACCCACAATCCAGTGGGGAAGTTGAGAGGCTGAACGGAACACTGAAGGGGACAATTGACCAAAATGATGCAGGAGACTACGGCTCCATGGCCAGAGCTCCTACCCATTGTACTATACCATATCCGTACTACCACTTTTGGAAAACATGGCCTGTCCCCATATGAGATATTTTTGGTACTAGGCCCCCAGTTGCAAATTTCCAGCCTCAGCAGTTATCAGAAGAAACTGACCGTGTTGTTCAATGTGTTATTTAGCTTAGTAAAAATCTTGATAACACCTATGTTCTAGTTTCCTCTTCTTTTCCAGATTCAGCAGAAACCGGCACATGTCATAACCTGAAGCCTGGTGATTTGGTAGTCGTGAAAAGGCATGTCAGGAAGCATGGACTAGAACCCTTGTATGACGGTCCCTATCAAGTTCTCCTCATCACCCAACCACCCACAAGCCAATAGCAAATGAAGGGGACATAATGTTTTGGCTTTCCGCATTTTCCATATTATTATTGGTAGAAGTTAAAGTTAAAGTTAGAAGATATTCAAAGACTCAGAGAACAATACGATAAAGACAATCATTGTAATAAGGACAGTTGATGGTCAGACACCTTCTCCTTTCTCAATCCAGCCAATTGGTTTAAGGGAATTGGGGGCTGGATAGCTGGGATCTTACAAAGCTTGTTACACATTGCTGCCTGTATCCTTGTTGTATATGTGATACTAAAACTTGTTCTTTGGTGTATTTCTGTATGTATTAGGAAATTCTGCACTAAGACAGCTAATGATGATACCAAAGGCGTTGTTGCCCCTGCTCTTCTCTGCACCGATCTCAAAAGGCTACTTGATGAAGATGTTGAAGCCAAGCATATGGCTACCTACAAAAGATCTCCACCACCGTCATCAAAAATTGTTATTTGTGAACTGCAGTGTACAGGGGGATGGGTGCGCCATACAGGGTGGACGGGTGCGCCGCGACAGCCATGACTGATGACACGGCATCAGCCATGTGAAGACCAGTACCCCTCAAGCTGTTAGCTTGGGATAGCACCTTTGATTCTGCATATGTGTTAAATAAATTTATCTAGGGGGGAATGTGAAGGGTTAAAACTAAAATCAAAGCGGAAGTTTCGTTTTGTCCATTCTCTGAAGGTTTCGTTTCTCCATTTTTGTTGCTGTAAGATACATTTTTGTAATTGGCATGGGCTGTCATGAAACCAGACTGTTCCCATCAGGTGCAAGATAAGGGAACCGGGGGTGTAAAACTCTGAAGAATATGCCATTATATTGCTTTCTATGCTATTTGGATACGGACATATGTGTAGTTTCTGGTTTTCTGGCAATATTATTGGCTTATAAAGTGAAATGATGCTATAGGTAGTTGAGAACTTCGCATAATTAAGCAAAAGATTATAAAAGAAGTGACTAAAATAAAGGGGACTGGTGATCTGTCTCGATCCTCCCATACAGAGACCCCCGTCTCCGTGTGGTCATTTGAGTTGCTTGCAACACTCTGTGGATTAATTTGGACATCACTGGCTCAACCGTGAAGGGTTAATTTAGCCCTCCTGTTGTGAGTTCATTTTCCCCTTCACCGTTGATGTCTGATGAACTCCCTCTGCTGGTGAGGAGAGGTAGTGAAATTGATTGGGTTGGGAAGAACCTGTCATCTGAACAGGTGGAGCCTGATTGGACACCCGGAATCACTGAGTGGATATAAGGCAGCCGACGCCCTACTGGGGGGGTGCTGGTGATCCTTTCTGCTCTGAGCTCTTGCAAACCAGTTCAGTACCTGTCTTCTGAAAGCTAAGTTTTTGCTCTCTTATTTTTCCATGAGATTGTGTCTGTTTATTTAGTGTTTGTGTTCTGCCTGCCCTTGTTGGTACAGGCTGAGCTCCATTTTTGTCTCTGGTCAAGTTGATCTTTTGCTCAGCATTCAGAATATACCTGAGTGCTGATATAGTGATTTTGAAGTCTAGTGACTTCAGGGCCTTTTTTCTATCAGATGTGTTGGACATTATTTTGGCAGTATTTTTGTGGATTGCAGCCAGCATCTTTTCTGTCCTTTCCTATTTAGTTGGTTGGGCCCCATCGTTTGCTCAACCTGTCTTTCTGTCTGTGTTTGTATTTTCATCTGCTTTTCACCGACAATACATGTTGGGGGCTGTCTATTGCTTTGGGGTCTGCTTGTCATGGTTTGAACAGGGTTCTTGCCCTGCACTCACAGGGTTAAGTGTTCGTGGCCTCTTTCTGGATCTGGGAGGGGTATTTATACTCACTCTTTACCAGGGTTCTCTGTCAGCTATACTGTTGTTCTGGTGTGTCTGACCCCTGGTGTGCGTGTATTCTGCGTTGCTTGTTTGATTCCCGTGAATGACCCGGCCTGTTCCCTCACTCTGTACTCCGTCTCTCGCTTTGGTACTACTGTCTTCTCCGGTTCTGACCTCCTGGCTTGGCTATCGTTACTCCGTTACAGTTTGTCCCTATTGTACCGTCTATTGCCCGTTCTGGTTTTCTGACCTATTGCTACGTCCTGACTATCCTTTCTGTCTAAACCCCGTGGTACTGTATTGCTATCTGGTGTTTTGACCCTGGCTTCGTCTGGTTTCTGTCTCTGTCTATGCCCCTTGGTAACATTGCCCCGTAGTTACCTTTCTAGGAGTTTCCCTGCAGCTCCTAGATCTGTGGAGCTTAGGCCACGCCCCCAGCAGTCATGTGCTTCAGGTCCTGATACTCTGAAGCACGCATCATCACTGCTGCTGCCCTGCTCCACAGGTATCTGTGAGTACTGTCTTTGTACTCAGGACACCCGCACTGGCACAGTGAGCAAGTGCAGTGCGGTGTTCCTGACACTGCTCTGGGGCAGTTTAGATTTCCCCTTTCTTTCTTTAGGCTTATTTAGTTCTCCGGCTGTGAACGAGGGGTCTAGGGCACCGTAGGAACCCCCCACGGCTACTGTTAGTTGTGTGACTAGGATCAGGGGTCTGCAATCCGATAGCTACCAACCTCTCCGGTTTTCTGGACTTAGCTTGTATTTTTGTTTTTTCCTCCTTCGGTGACTCATTCATAACACCCTCCCTCAATAGCTACCCCCGACACTGCAAGACCCTGGCGAAGGTGTTGCGACGCCCCGGGGAGCTCAACATTACCAACTGCCGGGCTTCCCCATCTAGCACCATAGGGGCCACCTCAGCCTTTAAATCAGGGGTCATGGGGTGCATGCGGAGGAGGCTCCGCATACATTCTGTCCAGCTCCACAACAGCGTATCGGAGCCAGAAAACAGGGGCAAGTTACTTAGCATAGTTACTTAGGGAGATGCAGGAGCGGGAGCCCCCATCGCCAGCAGCCCCACTCTGATCAGGCGCACCGCCTGCACTCGGAGACTGCATCCTGCCGACTACGCCAAATGTGGTGTTTGCAGGTACGCAGGATGCAGTGATGAGTCGCGAAACAATTTGGTGCTTTCTATAATAACGTTCATAAGACTAGAGGGAACTTTCCTCAGTCATGGCCAGATCAACAAAAGGGGTAACACGGGTTGCCCTCGCAGGGGCTCTATACAAGCAAACACAAACGGGTAGAACACGACTACTTCTGGCAATAACCGGTCACTATAGGGCCGCGGTATGGCCGACTACGGGTCCTTAATTATATAGTCAACTTAGCCGTCCAGACGTCCCACGCCGTTCGGGATGGTGGTCTTTTGGCGTAGTAGTCGCTGGGCCCAGTTGCTGAGGCGTTGACGAAGTCTTTGTGCGCTCCGGTGCGCTGTTGACACTGGAGCCCCACAGGCCCCGGCAGAGTCCTTGGACGGATGGGCCGCAGTCCCCGGACTGGGGCAAGCGGCCGCGATGTAGGGTGGTGAATCACAGGCCACCTGCGCCACTAACGGCTGCGACGGGGAATCCGCGGCCAGCAGAGGCTCGGCCCCTGCTGCGGACTGGAGCGGAACAGTGGTGGCCGCCGACGCGGCCGCTGGTGAGAGCAGGGCGGCTGCGGGTGGCGAGGAACAGGCCGCAGCTGCGGGCTGGAGCGAGATGGCAGCGGCCGCGGGCGCCCGCGGGTAGGCCGCAGCCACGGGCTGAGGTGAGGCGGCAGTGGCCGCGGGTCGAACTGGAGCCGCAGTGGCCGCGGGCTAGAGCGGGGCAGCAAGTCTCGGATGATCGCCTTGGCGCCATCCCTCTGGAGTCCTCAGTGAGCATCTTCCCTGGCACTGGTAAGTTGCTCTAGCTTTCAGTCGCTCCCACGGTCTCCTGCTGCCTCTGTCCCGGTCTGCTTACTCATCGTCCCGGGAATTCCCCGCCTCCTTTATACTGGTCCCTCCCCCAGCCCATCTGTCTGTCACAACGGTCTGTCCCCCGGGGACAGTTTCCCCCGGAACCCAGATGACGGCTCCCTTGGTTCCAGCCCGGACACTCGACGGGGGCTGTTCCTCCCACAGATGAAGCAGACTAATCAGACTCTGGAACAGTATTTTCGATGCTATATCAGCCATTCGCAAGATGACTGGTTGGACTTGCTTCCACTAGCAGAATTTAGTTACAACAACTCAGTTCATCTACTAAGTTAACACCCTTCTTTGCCAACTTGGGTTATCATCCCAGTATTTTTCCCAGATTCCTGATTGATGCATCAGTGCCTGCAGTTCATTAGAGATTGGCGGCAATGAGACAGAATTTGATAAATCTGAAGGAATCACTATCTACTACACAGGAGAGAAATAAAAGTTCTGCAGATCGGTTTCAGAGGCCTGCACTTATGTTCAAGGTAGGGGACTCTGTGTGGTTATCCACAAAAATACTTGAGATTGAATGTGGCGCCCCTGAGGCTCAGTCGCCACAGAGGTACTGCACCTCCTCCTGAAGTGTGGTGCCCCACCATCCAGGTAATGTGGAAACACCTGAACACACTCCAACACCTGCACCCCACACCACAAAGTAGTGTAGCAAAGCACCTTCGGCAGCTCCCTGCTTGGAGTATAGCAAAGCACTCCTTGGTGGCTCCCTGCTTGGAACACGAAATGTGCTGGGAGGTGGGTGGAGTTTAGTTCGCACCAAAAGAGCGGGAAGAGTTGAGTCAGTCAGTCAGTCTTTCATTCAGTCAGTGAGTGAAGATGTAGAAGGACAGAGTGTGAGATAGAGAAGATCCCCGGGAGAGGGATGGAGGAAGGAAGTGCTGCAGCAGGCCACAGTGATCTGGGTCTGCTGGCACAGGAAAGAGACAGAGAAAGGAAGCTTGATTCTACATTGGGAAGAAGGATTAGCATGGAACGTGAGGAGAATAAGAGAACAAGGATCAGGGTTAGAGGAGAACCCATTTCAAGTTCTAAGCGCAAGGCCGGGGTCCGGTCCCCGAGGTTGTACGGATACTAATGGTCCTGCAGCAGACACCGGAGGAATAGAAGTAGTGACCGCTTTATTCCCACACAAGACTTGGGGGCACAACAGCAACGTTTTAGTGAGCCGGGACTTAGTAGCAAGGAGTCCCCGAAGCAGGCTACAGCTGTCTGCCGTACAAGTAGAGTTCATAGGAACATCTGACAGGAGGAACTCCAGTGTAGCTCAGTACTAGGAGTACTTCACTCAAAGGCGCTATAAGAGGAGACGTTCAGAAAAGGCACACATGTTGGTGGAGTGTTGGAAAGGAGTATTCCATCTGGCCTGGAGGTTGACTGAGTCCCTAACCTGGAGGACACGGCACGGAAGCGGGCACCTGTTTGCACAACAGACTGTGAGTAAAGCTTTGGAACTACATGCCCTGGTGTCCTCCACATATTCCTGCGGCAGCCTGCCCAGCACTGCTACATCCCTCGCGCCTGAAACTACACCATCTAAGTGTCACTTAATCTACACTGCCCTGGGACTACGGCCCTACCTGTGGAGGGATATAACATCACTGCTGCACCACACCATCTGTCCCAGAGGTTCTGTCTGCAGCGTCGGCTTACATCACTATTGCCGAATACCACAGGTGGCGTCACGAATCACTTATAAACTTTCACTACCATAAGCACACTGAAACAACCCCTTTTACAATGGGCGCCCAGGGCCACTGGCCGGGTCCCTGCTGCCGCGACTTCTCCCATTGAAGCTCATCGGGCCCGGTACCGAGTACCTCACAGCCCTGGGTGTGAGGGCGTCCCATGAACGTTCCATCACAGAAACTGGGACAAAAATTCATCAGCCCATTCAAGATCTCTGGGATCTTGAGTTCCGTTGCCTGTCGTCTGAAGTTACCAAGGACCTTAAAGGTAAATCCTGTGTTTCATGTCTCCCTATCAAAACCAGTGTCTCCAAATACTCTTCAGGATCTTATTACGCCTCCTCCTCAGCCTGTGTTGGTGGACTTACAAGAACAGTTTGTTGTGGAGAAGATTCTGGACTCTAGGATCCGCAGGAATCAATTGCAGTACCTCATCAAGTAGCAAGAATATCCGTCTGAGGAGAACTCTTGGGAGCCGGTGAGCAATATCTGTGCTCCTCAAAAGATTACTTTTCCATCAGAAATATCCTGAAAAGCCTGGTCCTGAATTGTCCTGATGCCGATTCTGAGGTGGGAGTAAATGTAAGGATTCCGAACTTTCCTTTGTGCCTGTTTGCCCTGATACAAGATGGAGTCTTGTATCTCACTCTGTTATGGAACTTCCTGCCTGTCCTGATTATTTAAGTCCAAGTCATGTGCTCCTCTGTGCCTGAGTATTTTATTGCTGTTGACTCCAGAGCGCCTGCCTGTCTTCTGGTTGACTCCCTGCTGCTGCTTGTTATTCGGTGCTCTGCCTTTCCATCTTCTGCCGCCTACAGTCCTCTGTGCTTCTCCCTGATGCTGTCTGTGCTTGACTACAGTCTGGACTTCTAGTGTGGAGCTATTCGCCCTTGAAACTGCTGTGGCTTGTAAGGAATCCTGACATCTCCATTTCCCCAAGGTCCGTGTTTGGGCTGCGTTGCTGGACTTTTGCGGGACTTTCAGTCCTAAAGGTACACATAGTACCTTCTCCTGTTTATGCCGCTCCTATATCATGCTGGTCTTCTACGTTTAAGTGCCGTGTGCATTTCACCCTTATGATTGCTGGACTTCTACACTTTAGTGTTGTGTGCGTGCTCATTCATGACATCGCAGGACTGCCTCATTTAATGCAGTGTGCCTACATTCATACTAACTGCTGGACTCCTACGTTTAGTGCCTTGTGCATACCTGCATCATATTACTATTGGACTGGTTCATATTAGCGGTCGCGCCCCGCTCTTCAGTTATTCTGCATCATTCTATATTGTGCTGTGTTTTCGTTACTATTGCAGGGAGTGCTCTGCTAGTTTTACTTTACTTCACTTTATATTGTGCTGTGTTTTCGTTACCATTGCAGGAAGAACTCTGTTAGTTGTGATACCCTTGTTAAATATATTTATTTGCATCCACTTTGGTCTCAGTCTCGTATTATCCCACGCTATTAGATTCCGTAGTACCCTTAGGCTGCGTGCACACACTGCAGATTCACCTGCGGATTTTTCTGTGCAGATCCGCAGGTAAAACCGCAGGTAAAGTGACCTGCGGTATTCCTGCGGATTGGCCAGCGACTTTGCCCTGTGGTTTGACACCTGGACAACGGAATAGGTGTCAAACCGCAGCGGAATCCGCAGAAAGATTTGATATGCTGCGGATTTCAAACCGCAGCTTTTCCGCACGGAAAAATCTGCAGCGTGTGCACTGCAGATTTGAAAACCCATGGGATAACATTATACTGTACAAAGCCTGTGGAACTGCTGCAGTTCCGCAGGGCCAAATCCACTGCGGATGTGCAGCAGAATCTGCAGCGTGTGCACATGTGGGAGATAGGGTCCCCGTCGAGTGTCCGGGTCGGCGGTTGGTGCACTAGGGATGGAGATTGTCAGGGACAGAAGGGTAATAGCTGGGAAAGATAGACAAGAGGATGCAGTACCTAGAAATAACCACAAAATGGCAGGGGAGAGTAGTTCAGGACTCAACAGCAACTTAGAGATAGGAACCCAGAAGGGGAATTCCCGGGACAATGAGTCAGCAGACAGACACGGAGGCAGCTGGAGACGGTGGGAGCGACTGTCAGCAAGTGTAGATTACCAGGGCAAGACGAGACGCTTACCGAGGACTTCAGAGGGACGGCACCAAGACAAGCAGCCGAGACCTGCCTCCACGCTCCAGCCCGTGGCCGCTGCCGCCTCCATACTTCAGCCAGCGGCTGCAGCCTATCCGCGGCCACCCGCGGCCGCTGCCTCCACGCTCCAGCCCGTGGCCGCTGCCGCCTCCCCACTTCAGCCAGCGGCTGCAGCCTACCCGTGGTCACCCGCGGCCGCTGCCTCCACGCTCCAGCCCGCCGCAGCCGCGTCGCTCCCACCAGTGGCCGCAGCTGGTACAGTGCTGTTGGCGCGGCCACTGCCCCGCCCTGGTCCACACCAGGGGTCGGTCCTCTGCTGGTCGCGAACTCCCCGTCGCAGCCGTTAGCTGCGCAGGTGGCCTGCCATTTGCCACCCCTCACCGCCGCCGCTTGCCCCAGTCTGGGGACTGCGGCCTATCCAGCCAAGGACTCCGCCGAGGCCCCCGGGGCCCCCGTGTCATCAGCACACCTGAACGCGCGAAGCTTTCGTCAACGCCTCAACAACTGGGCCCAGCAACTCTTCTGTCGAAAGGTCAGCAGAACGGCGAGGGACGTCGGGACAGCTAAGTAGACTTTAGACTTAAGGACCCGTAGTCGGCCACACCGCGGCCCTATAGTGACCGGCCGTTGCCGGGAGTAGTCGTGTTCTACAGTACTGTGTTTGAATGTTTAGAGCCCCTGCGTGGGCAACCTGTGTTACCCCTGTTTTGGTGATCAGGTCGTGACTGAGGGAAGTCCCCTCAAGTCCCATAAACGAATCTTTAAAAGGCACCGTAGTTGTCTCGTGACTCGACGCTGCATCCTCCGCACCTGCTAGTACCACACACATACCCTTATAGTTGTTACAAATTTATCCCTCACCCACAAAGTGCTCCACAGTTCAACACCACCCTACATCTCCTTCCTCATCTGTCTACCACCCTACCCATGCCCAGGGCCAGCGTTTCCACCAGGCAGACCAGGCAGATGCCTGGGGCCCCCACCTACAAAGGGGGCCCCCTGCATCTGCTGCCCATTTATGAAGTGCCCAGAGGATGTACAACAGTGAATAATGTTGTGCATTGCTCTGAAGTCTTGAAGCGTCTCTCGCAAATCCCCTTGAGCCCCCCCTATCTCTTTCTCCCTGCAGTCAGGTTAAAAGTTGAGAGTGAGGGGGAGGGGTCGATTACAGCACAATGACAGCCAGGAGATGCCTGCAGCTCTGTATGTCTCCTCCATAGTCCTGATCATGGCTGCTCCTAGCACTGTCCTGAGAATGGATATGCCAAAGTGAAGCCGCAGAACCTGGTAAGAGCAGCAATAACACATTAGAGTGCAAGGATTTTCTCACTGTGGTCCCAGAGCTCTGTGCTGATCGCTGTAGGATAAGGATTCACAGCCACATACAGCAGCGATCAGCATCAGCTCTGACCACAGTCACTAATCACTGCTTGTAATGTGACAGGGCGACCTCCTGTCACTGCTGTCCGAATGACACAAGACAGGGATATTGTCTGCTGAATCAGGGGATTTATAATATAGAAATAAATGAATTCCCATGTGAAATAATAAGGGTAAACCATACGTATATATAGTACAGGTGTGCATAGGAATCAGCGTTTTTGGTGCATTTTTTTTGCAGCCAAAGCTGGCTCTCTTGGCAGTAAAAACACTGCTTTCAAAATGCCCATTTTTTAGGGTATGTGCAGACGATCCAGAAATGGCAGCGCTTTGGACGCAGCGGACATGTGCTCCATCTGTTGAACGCAGGTGATTCCACGAGTGGTCACTGAACCGTGCAGAATCACTGCACCCAATACATCGTAGGGGTGAGATTTCTCTTGCAGAGACTCGCATCTATGTTAGATAAATTGACATGCTGCGGTCTGGAGAGTCGTGCTGCATGTCCGTCTCTGCGGGTGAGGTGCGGGAGTATGTGCACGCATAGTGGACATGGAATTTCTAGAAATCCCCCCCACTATGCTGTAACATCTGGCTGCTGCGCGTTGGATGCTGCAGATGTACGCAGCATCCAGAGTTTACTGATTGTGGACACAGACCCTAAGAGCTTTGCTGTTTTTTATTTTACAATGTGCATTTTGTCTACAGTACATGTTTAATAAAGTTCGTTTTATTCATCAAAAACGCAGCGAAAACAACGTTGCGACATTTGCAGCTTTTCTTAAACTTTTTCATTGCTTTCTACGGGTGAAAAAAATTGCTGAAAGAAGAGACACGCTGCGGATTTAAAAACGCTGCAGTTGTGAAATTCAGTCAGGAGAAAATAAAAGGGTGTGAGGAGATCTCGGAAAATCTCAGTCTTTGCTTGTGCTATAAAATGCCGTAAACTTCTTATTTGCAGAAGAAAAAGCTGCAGAAATTCTGCATATGAACACGGTCAAAAGCTGCTTTATAAAGTGCCAGCGAAACATATGAGATTTCCGAATTCTCCTGCATGCGCTTAAATCTGCAGCTTGTCACTTCATTCAGTGTGTTTTCACCCGTAGAAAGCAATGAAAGAATAAAAAAAAAACTGCAGATATTTCAACGGCATTTTTCGCTGCAATTTTTTAAGTGTTTTTGGTGAATTAAACTATTAAGTCTCATTTACACGTTCAGTATTTGGTCAGGATTTCACATCAGGATTTGTAATGCAGAAACAGCAGTGGAGCAATCAGAGGAAAAGTATAGTAGAAACACGTCACCACTTCTGGATTTCTCACCCGCCTGGTTTTGACTTGTATATACTGAACGTGTGAACGTGGCCATTAACATACTGTAGACAAAGCAAACATTCACACTTTAAAAAAAGCTGAAAAAAGTGTAAAGAACACCAGAAACAAGCTGAAAAACAGGTGTTTTGAATGCAACATTTTTACTGCCAATAGAACATGTTTTGGCTACTGAAAAAAATGCATGTGAACTTAGCCATAGCGTTTCAGAGTAAGATTATCTGTGGTGTTACAAAGGACTACAGGTGACATCTACTATATTATCTGTTCTCCGAGAGTTATCTCTGCTATCTCTGGTGTTACATAGGATGAGGTCACAGTCATATGACTGGTCACGTGAGCCAGGGAGGGCTTCTGTTCTGGAGTGTGTTGTGCATAGAGGGAATTATATGGCGATCGGTACACAGCCCCTTCTGAAACGACAGGTGGGCATGGTGGCTGATTCGCAGCGCGGGAAAACTGCAATCCCGGCCGGGATAGCGGGTGGGAGTGTCAAAATTGGACTGTCCCGCTGGATCCAGGACAGTTGGGAGCCCTGCTGTGTTATCTGCAGTGTTAAAAAAACAAATTAAAGGGAATCTGTCACCTACTTTTGGAGGGCTATTTAAATGAGGTTGGTCCGGTCCGATGGGTGGTGTTTCCGATCTTGCCGCCTCCCCATCCTTGGCAGCCGTCCGCAGTTTTTTCATGAATAGGAGTAGGTGTCCACCATTTTTCGTGCATGTGCTAAGCATTCTT
The DNA here is from genome assembly GCF_039654945.1 of Dendrobates tinctorius. Classification (NCBI taxonomy): domain Eukaryota; kingdom Metazoa; phylum Chordata; class Amphibia; order Anura; family Dendrobatidae; genus Dendrobates; species Dendrobates tinctorius. Next base: position 28,718,542 of record NW_027361788.1, on the reverse strand, counting down.
GGCTCGCGCATGCGCAGTATGCTTTGCCCAACTGCGGGCAAAGCCGAAAAGCCTGACTGCGCATGTGCCGCTTAATTGGGCCCAGGAACACAGCAAAATACTTCTGGGGCTTAGTTAACTGGCGCATGCGCAGTCAGGCTTTTCATTTTTGCCCGCAGTTGGGCAAAGCTTACTGCACGTGCACGAGCCAAGAATGCTTAGCGCACACGCAAAATATGGCGGACACCTAATCCTATTCATGAAAAAACTGCGGCCGGCGGCAAAGGATGGGGAGGCAGCAAAGATCGGAAACACCGCCCATTGGACCGGACCAACCATTGGACCGGACCGACCTCATTTAAATAGCCCGCCAAAAGTAGGTGGCAGATTCCCTTTCAGAGAGGGGGTTGGGGGACAACGCTTTGTCTTGGGGTTGGGCCCCCCAATCTTTTCTGACCCTAGCAATGCTCCTGTGTAATGCTATTAGTGGAAGACCCATTGGCTGATATAAAGCCCCTGAATATGGGGACCACAGTGCCAGCACTGGCTCCAGGCCCCTCTGCCACCTGTATCCGCATCCTGCTCATGTATTGTAACCTAAATGTGTGTTTTTACAATGTTACCATTTGGGGCCCCACTTTAAACTTTTGCCTAGGGCCCCACTTTGTCTAAAACCGGCCCTGCCCATGCCCTCCGTTCTGCCAATGACCTAAGATTAACATCCTCAATAATCAGAGCCTCCCACTTCCGTCTCCAAGACTTCTCACGTGTTGCGCCAGTTCTCTGGAATGCACTACTCAGGATAATTTGATTAATCTCCATTACCCACAGTTTTAAGCATGCCCTAAAAACACATTTCTTCAGAGTGGCCTATCACCTCAATACATTAATCTAATTATCCCTGTGTTGCCCATTAAAAATTTTGTTCATAACCAGGTTCCTCGTATCATGTCCCCACATGCTTTATGCATTTAATAGCCCTCTGTGTCTGTATTGGTACATACTTGTTATTTAATTAGGCTGATAACTGGTTCATGCAGCATTACAGGAACACCCGATTCGTACGCTATGGCTGGTCCGAACAATATAAGCAATTGTTACCACCCACCTTTTGTGTCTCCCCTTTTTCCTCATAGACTGTAAGCTTGCGAGCAGGGCCCTCATTCCTCTTGGTATCTGTTTTGATCTATGTGTCTATTGGTTTACTGTAATGTCTATTATCTGTACAAGTCGCCTCTAAAATGTAAAGTGCTGCGGAATGTGTTGGCGCTATAGAAATAATATTATTATTCTTATTATTACATATTAACAAAAACATATTTATTTCTGGAATGAAACATCAGATGGCAGATATCAAGGTATCATTTTATTCAGCTTCCTATGACCTGCATGCCCATATAGACGGCTTAGAGGGTTGATCCTACTGGCAGATTCCCTTTAAGTTACAGCCCCAGGAAATATGAAGAAAAAGAAGAGGCAAGCTCCCAGAATTTGCTCTTGGTGACATTTATTTTGTACCCCCAAAATTCCCCAAAGATAGCGATGATTTTAAAAAATAAGGGAAGCGAGTTAATCGGATCCGATAAGAAAAGGCTCACATCATCCGCTAATAGTGGTGTACGAGGCGATGTGTCCCCTCCCTCATATAAGCCAGTGTGCTCAAAGTAACATGCAAACACAATGGTTCTAGGGAGAGGTCAAACAGACGCAGAGACAGGGGGCCTAAATCTAATCCCCTTCTTCGGAGAGAGGAGGGAGGATGGAAAGCCTGGAGTATAAGCCTGTGTCCTGGGATCATCATAAATACCCACGGGTAGCGTAATGGTGCTTTCACACATCAGTTTTTTGCCATCAGGCAGAATCCGGCTATTTTTAGAAAAAACGGATCCGGCATAAATTTTGGAGAACTGTAGAAACGGATCCGTTTTTCTGCTGGATCCGTCTAGCAGGTTATATCTGTTTCCTGGGGGCTCGCCAATTGGATCTGAGCATGCGCAGACTTAAAAAAACGGATTTGGTGGCTGGATCCGTCTTTTTCTGGATCCGGCGCCCATAGACTTTCATTGTGGCAAAAAGCCAGAAGCGTCGGATCCGGCGCTTCCGGCTTTTTCGCCGGAGACAAAAAACGTTACAGAAGCCGTTTTTTCCAGACGCCGGAATGAGACAAATAGCCGGATCCGGCAAAAAACGGATGAAACGCAATGCCATCCGGCGCGATCCGGCGCTAATGCAAGTCAATGGGGAAAAACTGGATACAGCATTGCAATTCGCCGGATCCGGTTTTCCAAAAAAAAGCCAGATCGCGCCTGACGGCAAAAAACTGATGTGTGAAAGAGGCCTTAGAAAGTTACCATCTATCCCCATTTTATCGAGCTCCCGCCATTCCCACCTGACATGCTCTTAAGCATTTTTGGCCACTGCCAAGGAGCTGATGTTGGGGTCTGTCCCGGAATCATCGCCACAGCACCTCGTGCTCACAAACTCCACCTACGAGGAGCCCACCAAATCTGGTAAAATATCTGCCAGTCGGTCCACCATTATCTTGGCCATCATTTTTTTTACTCCTTTCTACCATAGGACATACATACTGGTGCGTCCATTGATGGGAGCAGGTATATGATTGGACTGAGAAGCCGAGCCTGCTCCATACACAGCAGCAATCAGGCGGCTAATGTATTGTCATGGCAACTCTTGCAGAAAACAGACCATGTTATCGCTGGCTTGATGCAAAAAAAGTCCTGAACTATTGTAAACTGGGTGCAGTGGTTTTGTTTTGCTGGTTGCCTAGCAACATTTTTAGTTTGCAAATTAATAACTGCTGTATCCTTAGTAAGAAAAAAAAAAAGAGCTAAAATAATCCTTCCCATAACTACACACCCCTAGCAGGTATTGATAGGTCATCTCCAGCCCTTTTTTTCATTCCTCATGCTACTGTCACTTTAATTGTGAACACGCCTCCTTCTCTCTTTCTAAACCAATCAGAGGAAGCAGCGACCAGGAAGCTTCTGCACAATGCCCAATGCAACCATACCTGTGTGAGGGAATATGAGGTGGCTGCAGCCCTCTACTGATTGGTTATCGGAAGGAGAGGGGCGGGATGCAATGTTTGTGATTGGAGGAATGGGCTGCTGTCTTGGCCTTAGGGTTTGGCTGCGCTGCGCTGCGCTGGAGGAGAAGCTGTCCTTCTGAAGGCAGGAAGCGGTGAGTGAGGAGCGGAGCTGCCGGCGGCTGCTGACCTGTACGTCCCCGGTAATAAGGCTGCTGTCAGGGGATTAGGGGCAGCAAGCTGCACTGCAAAGCTAATAAACAGAGAGCATGTGTACAATGTACATAGTACTGCGGTATTACTACAGTGTTATTATTACTGAGGTATTTTAGTGTTATTACTACTGTGATATTAGTGTAGTGTTAATATTACTGCAGTATTACTACAGTGTTATTACTACTACTGTATTACCACTATGTAGTAATATTACAGTATTACTGTAGTGCTATTACTGCTGCTGTATTACTTTTATGTGCTATTACTGCGGTATTTTAGTGTTATTACTACTGTGGTATTAGTGTAGTTATTATTACTGCGGTATTAGTACTATGCATTGATACCACAGTATAACTAGTGTTATTATTACTGCAGTATTAGTACTATGCGTTAATACTGCGATATTACTGTAGTGTTATTATTATTATTATTATTATTATTATTATTATTACAGTATTACTTTTGTTATTAGTACTGTGGTATTACTACTATATATTTTACTGTAGTTTTATAATTACTACAGTATTACGACTATGTATTACTACGGTTTTACTAGTGTGCATTATTGTTACTGCGGTTGATTATATTATTTGTTTAGTGATTAACTGCATTATTAATGGCCATGCATTGTTATTTATTTTTATACTTACATATTATTTTTTACTATAAATGTATATCCCATAGAATGTAAGTCCACAAGGACAGGGTCTTCTCCCCTCTGAACCAGTCCGTCATTGTAAATTTGTTTACTGTTAACGATATCTATAACTTTGTATGTAACCCCCCTTCTCATGTACAGCACCATGGAATTAATGGCGTTATATAAATAAATAGTAATAATAATCTCCATACATGCTGCTCTACAATGAAATTACAGCGCTAAGATTATGTAAATCACAGGATTTGTAGACCGGTTACGGATCGGCAAATGATGAAAAAATTTAAACAAAATTTTCAAAATATCTGGATTTCTTCAGTCTGGAGTATTTGCGGCAAATGCAGAATCCCGGCACTTACAAACGTGGCTGCTCTCACTGAGGTTACTAATGGTCGTCTGTGGAAGGTTCTGCCGCTGAATACACTTGGGCAAATCATCAAGATCCGCTGCTGGCAGCTCCTGTGTACTCACCGACCAATGATGTCACAGATGTGCTCAATGGGAGACAACTTTGGAGTCGCTGCAGACCACGGTAGCATGTTTAGTCCAGGCAGGATGATCATAGTAGCACGAGCAACATGCGGTCTGGGGTTATTGTATTAAAAAATGGCTCAGAACTGGCTGCACCATTGTTTCCACGACCAAATCATACAGCCCTGAGCTTTCAGTGTACCTTTAGTAAAGATCAGAGGGGTCCGGCTGCCGTACATACTCCCAGGATTATGGTGTAGAGTGGCATTAAGACTGGTGTGACTTTACCTTGTGAAGGTCTCTACATGGTGTAGCTCACAGGTTCCATAGACCAAACTCCGAGTATCATTGCATCCGAGATAAAAGTGGGACTCGTCTCTGAAAAGGACAGACCCCCATTCCAGCCTCTGGTCTCCTAAAGAGAACATGGGCAAACCATGAAGAGGCCGTCAACAAGTTGCAAAAAATCAAACGGATTCTCACATTCTTTAACAAAGGTTTTTATTGGTTTTGAACAGGGAGACGAGAAACCCATATAGTCACAAAACTAGAATTGTAAGCCAACAGTGGGGTACAGGGTTTTATAAAGGTACGGTGAGAATGACAATGTGCAATTATATGCGATTTTAACAAAATAAAGCAAAAAAAGCCCAAAATGAGCAATGGGGAAAGGATGCAAGAAAAAAGAAAAAGTGGTTCCCTCTTTCTTTCTTTCTTGCTTGCCGCGGTACTTTGCAGGTTTGGCCTTTGTAAGTGTAGTATATGTATATTCTCTCTTTATGCCTGACATTTACTACATTTCCTCTCTGTATATGTGCTGATGGTCTCCGCTTTTTACCTGAATCTATAGCGGCCACTTAGAAGATGGGACACCCGAGCAGTGAAGGATTTGTTTCTGATGAAGAACAGGAGATTTTACCATCTGACGTGGAATAAACTGTTCTCCGTCCGTGTGTGTCCTTCCGATTATCATGGCGTTCCAGAGGGCAGAGGGTATGTCCATTATCCAGGCTTTAGCAATGACCGTGGCGGAGATCCCAGTGTTCTTGTACACGACCTTTGGACAGGTAAACACAGGCCGTTATCACCGTCATGTCTGAATAAGCTTATATCTATGTGATCAGTGACAGCGGCTGGATTTCAGCTCCGTAGTAACAGGATTACTGAATTTCAGTCGAAGCCTGTTAGGACTGATTCACACACAGCGTTTTGTAGAAAAATGTCATTGTAGTTTTCTGATTCAAAAAGACTTGCAATTCTCCTTGCTTAGTCCACTTCTGGCTTTGGTGCTCCACAGCGAGAGCAGCTGTCATATAGCATCTCCATGTCCCTATATCCAAGTGTGTGTGAAGGACATTATAAATAGGAGCTGGCTCCTGCTGTAAATATGTACCGTATTTTTCGCTTTATAAGATGCACTTTTGTTCCCCCAAATTTTGGGGGAAAGTGGGGGGTGCGTCTTATAAAGCGAATCTGTGTGCTGCTGTGCTATAGAGTGGGGGGGGTGGCTCTGGCGTGGAGTCAGGGGGCTGGGGTGGGCTGGGTGGGGGCTGCAGAGACAGCGGGAGGTCCTGTACTCCCGCTCATTAGCCTCATGTAATATTCACTGCACCCGCTGTCCATCACCTTGGTGCTGAAACAGCCCCGAGTTGGTAGACAGGGGGAGTGTGCACTGCAAGTCACATGACCGCAGCTGAGCAGCTCCTATTGGTCACATCATGGAAGGTCCTGTAGCAACAATGAGCTGCCTGAATGAGCAGCGGCTGCGTGCGCCCTGCAGGAGGAGGATGAAAGCAGACTCGACACAGACACAGGTAAGCCACGGGAGAGCTGGGAGCAGGAGCGATCATCAGTAGGTGAGTTAACTGTTTATTATTTTAGCATGTGCTTGCCAGAAGGGGGGAAATATTGGGACGGGGGCCATGTGCGACAGCAGGGGGAAATATAGGGATGGGGGGGACAATGTGTGCCAGCAGGGGGGAATATAGGGATGGGGGAAATATATGGAGGGGAGGACAATGTGTGCCAGCAGGAGGGAATATATGGAGGGGGGGGGGGGGACAATGTGTGCCAGCAGGGGGGAATATATGGAGCCCCCCTCCATATATTCCCCCCTGCTGGCACACATTTTCCCCCCCTCCATATATTCCTCCCTGCTGGCACAATGTGTGCCAGCAGTGGGATTATAGGACCGGAGGGACAATGTGTGCCAGCAGGGGGAAATATATGGAGGGGGGGGACAATGTGTGCCAGCAGGGGGATTATAGGACCGGTGTGACAATGTGTGCCAGCAGGAGGGAACATAGGGACGGGGGACAGTGTGCCAGCAGGGGGAATATAGGGATGGGGGGCCATGTGCGTACCAGCAGGGAGGCATATAGAGAGAGGGGGGGCCATGTGAGTGCCAGCAGGGGGGCATATACTGACCGGGGGGGCCATATCCAGCAGGGCTGTGGAGTCGGAGTCGTGGAGTCGGTGCTCATTTTGGTGGAGTCGGAGTTGGAGTTGGTATAAAATGGACCGACTCCGACTCCTAAAATATATAATAAATTGGGTACAGTAATTCAATGCAGGATGTGATGAATATTTTTTCATAGGAGTTTGGGAAAGTTATGAAATGTCCTATAAATGGCTGTTCTATTCCTGATCTAAGGCTACATTCACACACAGCGTTTTTCCTGTGTTTTTTGAGGATACGTTTTTCAGCTGCAAAAGCTGATCATCTTTTTAAAAAACTGCATCACCTGAAAGGTTTTTGAGCTCATAGATAATGTTTTCAATAGCAAAAGCAGATTAGAAATCTGCTCTATCTATATATCCATATCTGTCTATCCATATCGTATCTGTACCAAAAAGAATGAAAACCGGGTAGTACACCAATATATATTCTGTTCTATCTAAATATCTTGATTATTGGATCATAAAAATGATTAAATGTCTGAGGTTCACATTGTACTACAATAAATTTTTCATTTAAATATAAGCAATATGTGTGGGAGTCGGAGTCGTGGAGTCGGAGTCGGAGTCGGTGTAAGGGAAATTGAGGAGTCGGAGTCGGAGTCGCAGGTTTGGCTTACCGACTCCACAGCCCTGATATCCAGGATAGGATGGGGGGGCTATGTGCCAGCACAAGGAGGCAATGTGCCAGGATGGGGGTTATATAAATACCAGGATGAGGGACACATACGGTATATGATTTGAAAGATGGACACTGGCATTATAAGACACACGTCCATTTAACATAGAAAAACATTTTTTTCTCTTTTTCTTCATCAAATTTGGGGGTGCGTCTTGTAATCAGGTGCGTCTTATAAAGCGAAAAATACGGTATTTATTCTTACCTGGTGTAAATGCTGCTGTTCTCTTGAATCCAGTGTTGGTTTTTCTTTTGTTCCTGCACCTCTGCATTCCTGAGATATGGCCTCTTCTTCCCTGTTTATAAATCTAGTATTTTTTTAGCCAAGTTGGTGTGGTCGTCAAGATGACAAGAGTTGAGAGCCATGCCCCCTTGACGATCAATGCTTGATTTCTATTCAGGGAAGAAGGGGCCATATCTCAGAAACGGAAAGGCGCAGGAACAAAAGAAATACAATGCCGTATTCGGGAAAACAGTGGCATGTACTCCAGGTAGAAAAAAAATTACATTTTTATGGCAAATCACTGGCCCCCTTTAAGGTGCATTCACAGCTGCTGATTTAATTATTTCCAGTGTTCACACAGTATAATGCAAACTGCATGGGGTTAAATAATTGCTAATATGGTCCTTCTGTTTCCATACAGTTGGCATATTGTTGGCAGCATATCCCATGTTCCCATGATAATTTGCTGCCAACAGCTATGATTTTTAGGTTTATCATACTTATGTACACATATGGTTTTTCTTAGGATATGCCTTAGGCCGGTTTCACACGTCCTGATATTTCTGGTACCGGACAAACCGGTACTGGAGATATTAGTGTCCGTGTGTACTACGTGCGGCACACGTGTGGCAACCGTGTGCCGCATCAGTACCACATGGACGACCGCCGGGGAAGAAGCGCTACTGTAAGCGCTGTCCCCCAGCGGCTGGTGCTGAAGCCGGCTGTCATCCATTCTCCCCTGCTCTGCCGCGATCAGCGCAAGGGGAAGAGAATGAATGAAAAACTGAGCTGCTGTGACCTCCGGACTGTGGGAGAATGCAAGAGATGAGGTCACTGTGACAGAGTTTGAACTGCCGTGACCTCATCACTTGCATTCTCGCATGGTCCGGAGGCCACAGCAGGTCAGTTTTTCATTCATTCATTCTCCTCTGCTCGCCGCCAGAGCAGGAAGAATGACAGCCCCGTTCATCATCTGCCGCCGGGGAACAGCGGCTTACAGTAGCGCTACTTTCCCGGCGGTCGTCTGTGCATACGGAGGACAGTGTGCACTGTTCTCCGTGTGGCTGGGTGAAACACGCTGACATGTGCATGAACCTATTTATTTGAATGGATCTACATGTGTCAGTGTCTCTGGTACGTGAGAAAACTGTCACCACACGTACCGGAGACACTGACGTGTGAAAGGGGCTTTAAATGTATTGTAGATGCTGGTCTCGCCAATCTCAAGAATGGGGCAGATGTCAGCGGAGAGGTGGTCCAAATTCCTCCTTCTACGGGATTTCCAACCACCTTTCCCCTAACAGGAGCACATGACTGGGCCCTGCTCTTGTTATATGCAGGCCCCATTGTTGAGAACCACATCTACTATCCATTTATGATTATTCTGTGGGTATGTGATGTACTTGTGATCCCTGTCGTTCTTTATTTTCCTGGAGTGATGATGTGCCAGACATACACATGACCGACCCCTGGAAGCCAGTCTCTGGTCTACGAGGTCATGTGCTGTACTGGCGTGCATCACCGCAGAGGGCAGTGATTGGATGTAGTGGTCACATGGATCTACAGCATATCATTACTCCATAAAAATATACAAAACTCTGCTGTGGGGTATTTAATGGGTACTTAGTATTATAAAATATAATCTGCAGTTTTACTTTACATCACATACTCTCTCCGACAACCCCTTTCAATTACATCATATGGGAGTTCTGAGGCTTTTAGCAGAGCTTGTTTGGGTGGAGTCAATTGCAGGGTCTTATTCTGTGTGCTGGCTCATCTCTTACACTTTACGTCTCTTCGCAGAACACTTTCTCCCAGCTCAGGTTGTCACCGGGCCTGAGGAAAGTCCTTTTTGCCACCGCTCTGGGCACCGTGGCGTTAGCCCTGGCAGCTCATCAGCTGAAGAGACGGAAACACAAGAAAAAACAGATAACCGCAGGCGGTGAAAACCTGAAGGCAGGAGGGATCCCTCCTGTCATCTTACCTGTCAGACGCTCCTCTTCTGTAAAGAAAGGTTAGTCACCCTAATGGGCAAAGTTTACGAGGGACTGCACCATTATCAGCTCTTACCCCATTACCAGCTCGTTATCTGATGTTTGCGTTTCATCCAATAACTGCAAAGCGGGATTGATTTTATGTAACTGCCTCAGTCCTCACATTGTGGAATTTACTGTCTTGATGGACTGATAATATATTCTCAGGAAATTCCTGTCTGATGTTTATAGACACTTGTCATGGACTGTGGAAAAGCACAACATGTTGTGCAATATTATGGATGAGACTGCACAAGCAGTACTGACTTGTCCCCGGCAGCCTTGCTTCTCCTTGTAATGTCCCCTATGTAGCCTTAGGATATTCACAGATGTTGTGGATGTTGTCCAGACAGATGCACATTTTAAGTCCACATAGAGAATTACGGGAAGACTGATCGTCCCTGGACCTGGTGCAACAGCTCATCCCCATTCACTTTATTAGGTGAAAATGCAATAAGAGACAAACCCATGAACTCTGCTCGCTGTATATGAGGCTGAATAGTCACAGACTTGGTCAGAGCGCTCAAAATAATCGAAGCCAAACATGCCTACAATGGGCATGTGAGCATCAGAACAGGACCATTGAGCAATAGAAGAAGGTGCCCTGGTCTGATGTATCAGATTTCACATCTTGTGGATGACCGGGTGTCAGTGTGCATCATTTATCCTACAACTTGGCTCACTTTTATATTGTCCAAGTTGTGAAACTTTCTTTTGGAGCAGAGGGACCCAAAATTCAGCACAGTCCACATATCCTGCAAGATCCCAGCATGCCAGTACCAGGATCACTACTCCTGCCATTATTACTGTTAAATTACAGAACATTTGATGCGTTGAGACCTTTTACTTTTTTAAATTGCAGTACAGCAAATGTCTGGCATTGGGATATTTTCATCTCATCCATAGAAAGAATCAATTGGGCTGCACGCCGCCTCCTAAGAGAATCGCTCCTTCTCCCCAGAGAAGGGCTTTAATCTAAATCCGAGATTTATTACAAAATAGGACACTTACCAAAAATACAGAGGAGAGGAGCCGATTATAGTGATGGGAAGCCGGCAGCATTGTAACGCACCGCTCCAGTGTAGTGAGAGTGAGACTGGTGAGATACCATTGTGTGCTGTGCGGCTATTGGGGCGTTAGACTGGGCGCGGTGCATTTCCCACTTTTAAAGGGGTTTTACTTCTGGTAAATCACATACTTGCCTCCTGGACTGGTGTCGTTCTTGTGACGTCTTCATTGTGTGACATTTTCACATGTGTGCTGATTAATAATTTAATATATGTTGTTGTTGTTGTGTTTTTTTTTTTTTGTTTTTTTTTATCACACACATTGGGAAGGAACATCCTTTCTGGTGGTGCTTTTTTTATATCTCATTTTCCCTTGTTTTCTTACCCTTTTAGGATGCTCGCGTAGGGTGCAAAGTCCGAGCAGTAAAAGCAATGACACATTGAGCGGCATCTCTTCGATTGAACCAAGCAAGTACTCAAGCAAGCACTCGAGCTCCTCTCACAGTCTGGCATCGGTAAGACCTGCCATTGTTATATCAGGGGAATGATTCTGAGTCCACTTCTTATGCCAAATAGAAAAAGGACAAAAATTAGGTGAGGCTAAAGCCTTTGTTCCAAGTGTATAAGTTATCCCCTCTGCATAGGATTGATCACAGGGGTCTAATCACTGGGACCCCCACCAGTCTCAAGAAGTGGCTCTGAAACATGTGCATCTGTTCCATTCATTCTCTATTGGACTGCTGGAGATTGCTAAGTGTTGTACTGTCCCATAGAGCATGAATGGAGCGGAATGGTGCACATGCTAGAACCCGGCTCCATTCAGAGAGGATTGGACCATGGATCGGACCCCCAGGAATCAACACGTTATTCCCTATCCTATCAGTATACTTGGTGCTGGTTTCTATCCTGGGAGGCTCAGATTCATTTACAGCTACGATGCTTATGGTTGTCGTCTTTTTAGTCAATAGCATTTTAGGGAACTGCATAAATAATACTTGCGTATATTAGTATCCTGAATCTCTCACTTTGTTGTGGGTGCGTCCACTAATATACAGCACTTAAAGATTCATAAGTACAGTAATCTACTTATGGCTTCCTGTAGACTTCTAAAAAGTTCTAAATTTCTGTGAAAAATTGCATTGACCTCCATTGATCTTTTTTGGTTAGGTAGTGGCGGTCAACTCTTCCAATGCAAATGCTACTTCCCTGGCATCATGGGAGCCCCGGGAAATGGATGAACAGCTCGCTGCCTCTGATGAGTCTGAAGCAGAACATCTTTACATTCAAGGTAGGATTTACTGCAGTCATAAATCACAAGTCATAGATGACGTAACTTGGAGACTGTTATTATGAGCAGTGAGGTCTTAAAAGGACCATATAGCGTGCCAAAAATACCTTTTAGATGTGTATAATCCCCTGAATGATGAATGGGATGGTAGAATGAAGCCCCATTTTTATTTTTAGTTTGATAGGTGTCACTTTAAACTCATGGAATGCTTTTATGTATCCAAATCATTCTAAGATTTTTTTTTTTTTGTTTTTTTTTTTTTGCGTGACACATTGTACTTTTATATTAATAGTAAATTCGGTTTGAAGAGTTTTAAATATATTTATGAAAAAATGCCATTTTTATAAATTTTAATCTTTCTGCCCTTAAGATAGCCATAGTACGCAAAATGATTAATATTTACCACGTCTCATTTATGTCTGCATCATTTTTAAAATATGTTTTAGCATTTAGATGTAAAAATAAAAACCTGTAAAACATTGTAATATATTTTTTTTCTTTTTTAAGATCCGATTTTATCATTTTCATAAGGAATAATAAGAAAGTCACCCCACATTTTTTAAAGAAATTTATAAGCGCCATGGAATAAATGGCGCTATATAAATGCATAATAATAATAATTCTGAGCAAAGAAATACCCCCACATAGGGGCATAATCTGAAGGGAAGGACTGCTTTTTGGCTTTTGGAGCAAATGGTTTTCAGGTGCCATATCACATTTGATGATCCCATTATGTACTGGTATAGTAGAAATTGCAAAGGTTTGACCGTCTTTGCAAACTACACTTGGCAATACATTTATCTTGGGGTGTAGTGAGAGTTTTGATCTAATGGGTGTTTTCCAAAATTGAATACAAAAAATTGCTGATTTTTCATCATTTTTCCATTTCAGTGCCACTGTGGACGCTCATCCGATTAACTGTTAAGCATGTTTCTTGATCAGAATTGCTTTTTTTTTAATTAAATGGACTATTTTTTACTATTTAGGAGTGGAGCTTTTTGAAGAGGCTCTGCATAAGTGGGAGCTGGCACTGAATATTGGGCAGAGATGCAGCTCCAATACCCCGACCGCTCATAGTAGTGAAGTTATCAATGATGAGCCATCTGCAAGCATACTTGAGGTAAAAGCGCATCTATTGTGATATATATGTATTCTTTGTTCTTGTAACTGGTTGTAATAAGATAGGTTTTCTGTAAATGTAAGGGCTCAATCAGGCGTCTGTGCATGGACTGACCTCAGCTCTAATGCGCGACAGCATCATAGAAATACATGAATCCATCATGCTCCGGTCGGAACTCTCTCGACCAGACCTTACATTGCTGTCAGAGATTGGACTGATTTGCACAGACCTCTGCATGATCCCTAATGAAGACATTCTTCTCCTTCCTTTCTTTTATACTAGACGTCTCAAACCAAAGAGTTTGCCGGGAAGTTGGAATCCTTGCTGAGCCGAGCTTACAATTTGCAGGAAGAATTTGGCACGAGCGTTCCTCCTGATACCATGCTGGTGGATCTGGGTGAGTTGTGGCTTTTGTGGTATCTGATCTATCCCACCTCCATTGTGTAATCAGATCCTTGGGACACATTATGCCGCAGCATTGATAATGGGTAATTCGCTAATAGAGGGGAGATCCTTCTATTGGGACTCCCAATATTCAGCACTTTTATTGTCTGTTGAGGCAATGTCAATGTGAAATGTGATGTGTTAAGGTCTTCATACACATTTCTTCTGAATCCCTTTGAGAGCCTTCTTAGGCACAGGCTTATATTTGCCCCAAATAAAAGGATCAGTTGTTGAAATTCTGCTTACTGGATCCTTCTTCTCACCCCCGCTGGGAGTCTGGAGGCCTCCATGCACATTAATCTATTGGACGATCCTGCCCATATTGACAGGTTTAGCTGATTTAATGGAGTTGTCCAGGCTTGGGGCTCAAGTCTGCAGTCACTTTGTTTCTGCAGACTTGCAAATCCTCGCAGTGCGCACTGTCAGGATTCTCTGGCGCCAGGAGCGAGCGGTCGTGTGATCACAAATATGCAAGTTGCATTATTACGGTCATATTCTGACTAGACGTGTCCGGTCTCACTCCAATCATTTGCATCAAGCAATGCTGCGCATGTCTAGTTGGCGTGTGACTGGATATATGTAAATCTTACTTGCAGTCATGTGCCCGTGTTCTACTGGCATTAGAGAATCCTGCAGACTTGAGCCCCAAGTCTGAACTACCCCTTTTAAATCTAATTTCTATGGGGGGGCCTTTAGATTCTAGAAGAAGAGAAAGAAGGTCAAGTAATTAAAAAAGAACAAAATTTTAGAAAAAGTAACAATCCTACTGCCTGGTATTAGAGAATTGTATAATTATTCGATCCTCTCCCAAAACAGAAGGAGCCCTGATGTTCCCATTACTGGAGGGCAGGAGGCAGTTACAAATGGACGATGAAGTCAGCACAATGTCAGATGATTCCTTCTTCTCCGCAGCAGAGGTGACGACTCCTATAACGTAATGAATGGTCAGATGGAGGCATTACCCACAGTAACCCGTCTGATCCTGGCTGACATCCGCTGAATGACACTTAGGCTAGTTTCAGACTAGCGTTTCTGCCAGCAGCGCACGGCGCTAATAAGCCCCACCCCCTGCCACGCCCCCTCCGGTCATCTCTGCCTAGTATCACTGCATGCGATCTGCACACCCTATCTTTAGCATAGGGTGCGCTGGCCGTGCGCTAGTAGAATTTTGCGTGCGCTGCGCCCTTTTGACGGTGCTCCAAGCGCACAAAAATGCAATATGGTGTGTTCGGCGCACGTCGGCGCACCGTCAAAAGGGCGCAGCGCACGCAAAATCCTACTAGCACACGACCAGCGCACGGTCTGCGCACCCTATGCTAAAGATAGGGTGTGCAGATCGCATGCAGCGATGTGCGATACTAGGCGGAGATGACCGGAGGGGGCGAAGCAGGAGGCGTGGCTTACCGGCGCCGTGCACTGCTGGCAAAAACGCTAGTCTGAAACTAGCCTTAGTAGCTCGTTTTTCGTTCACAGAATTATTTTTAATGTCGACATTATTTTCTTTTTAGCTTTTTGAGTCCATTCAACTGAACGAAGGTCCATTCCTACCAGCCAAGCCTGCGGCAGCCTACGAGGACGCGATGAGGTTGGTCAGCCTCGGTGAAGTAACATGCCGGACTGTGAGGTAAGGGCTGTGTTAGGGATACAAATGTGCAAGCAATAGAATTTTTTTGCAATTAAAAACCTGTTCCTCTTAATTGTTTCTGCAGCAAATGCACGGATTTCTGATAAGTGGTTGTACTATGCCAGACTCCCATCAGTCCCATAGGGTAGATACTCGACCATCCTTCACTTAGTGTACCTTAAATGATCTGCACATCAGAGGGGTGCTATGTCTTGAGATCCCTAATGACCGCTGAAAAGATCACGCACTTGTACAAGTAGCAGTTAACAGATCCTGTTTGTTTTAGCAATGTATGCACTCAATATGGCGCCAGGTATCACACTTTTTTTTTTTTAATGAAATATTTTTTATTACAACAGATAACCTCATTGTAATACAGTCTGACACCAACTCCAGACAGATAAAAATAGGAAAATGTATTAATCTGCTTTTTACATTACATTTTGTAACATAACTAGCCCCTTAACTCCATAACCTACCCCCTCCCTTCCCATCAATCCCATCCCAATATCCTTTATACTTCAGCTAATACATCACCTCTTAGTAAACTGAAACATAGCTTTTCAGATGCACAACTTTATAAATCTGAATTTCTCTCCCAAACAATGTACAATATAAAATAATATTGTGGTACCATGTTAGCCAGAAAAATAGATGTAAATGCTTATGTCCCCCCAAAAAATTGAGAAAAGTATTCAAGGTGTGATACCTTTATTGGCTAACCAGAGAAATTATATTTTCAAGCAAGCTTTCAGAGCTCAAAGGGCCCCTTCATCAGGCAGTATTACAAGTGAATTACTGAGAAGAGATGGCACCATTTAAATAGGAATTACAGCAGGACATGAGGTGATACAGGCCAAGGAAATCAATTTAAGTTTTTTGTTACACATGCAAATGAGGTGGAAATGTTCTGTTAGAGATCTGAAGACCTTCTTGTGGAGGTGTGAACTGTGTCCATGTAATGAGTCATGAATCCAGGTGTCAAATTGAGTCCTATTCTTAGAGATTGAAACATAGAAAAATTTGGGAGTTCAAATTTATAAATTTCTCTGTCACTATTAAAATGACCTTTCAATTTTAGGACTTTTAGATCTGCCAAGCTGTGTCCAGGTCTAGAGAAGTGTATCCCTACAGGCATGTCCAGCTCATTTTTAATAGTATGTCTATGCAGATTCATCCTTGTTTGCAGTTTTTGCTTAGTTTCTCCTATGTATGTCCCTGCATTGCACCTTCTACACTGTATCATGTACACCACATGGGAGGATGTACATGAAAATGAGTCCATGATCTTATAGTCCTTTTTTGTGTTGGGTATGGGGACTTTCTGTTGGTGATATGTGGTTGCAGGTCTTGCATTTCTTACTGTTACAGGGGACTGTGCCCGTCTGTGATGTTGATGTGAGGGCACTTCTGACAAGGATATTTCTTAGGTTGAGAGGCTGTTTGTAGGAGAGCAAACGATGGGGCCCACACCGACTAGACAGGACAGGAAAGGAAAGACACTGTCTGCAATCACGCAAAAAACCCTGCAAAAAGATCCAACACGTCTGATGCAAAAATACTGAAGTCGCACGACTTCGCCCACTATATCAGCACTCTGATATATTCTGAAAGCAGAGCAAAAAGAGGCCAATCTAATAAGGGACAAAAACAAACTGACACAAGCAGTAACATATGGATGGTGATTCAGCACAGCCCCAGCCGGAGCTGGCTGACCACATTTGATCTGGTTTTGTCCATCTCAGTTTTGTGTGAACAGAATAGCAAATGAACACTTAGCTGAGCATGCAGGGACTGAGCTGGAAACTAAGACCTCAGGAGGCAGGAAAAAATCATCAGCAGGGATAGAGGGAGTCGGCTGTCTTAAATTCAGTCTGAAACCCCAGATCTCCAATCGTCATCATCATTATCAGGTGGCAAGCCTGTGTTAATCAGATCAGCTCCATTACCTCCAGTAACCACCAGAGGGAGCCCAGGAAGAGAACTTGCAACCCCTCCGTCAACCTGACCAGCTCCACCACCTTCAGCAGTAACCAGAGGTAGGCCAGAAAGCGAACTCACAACACAGATCCCTCCCAAAAACACAACAGGAGAAAGAGGGCAGCCGCCTCAACCCACTGAGTCCTTTGATTTTGCCTGACGCAGGTGTTGCTCGCAACTATCCAACCATCTGAGTGCCTCTTTCTCCTCTGTAAAAAATTGGACCACTCCCTCAGCAACTACTCTTAATTTGGCCGGATACAGCATTGAATAGTTGACGCCAAGCTCCCTCAGCCTCCTCTCAATATTCACGAATCTCGCTCTCTGTTTCTGCACCTCCATGGAGAAATCCGGAAATATAGAGATCCTGGAGCCGTTTATCTTAAGATCCTGATGCTCTCTAGCGTGCCTTAGAATTGCGTCTCTGTCTCGATAATGTAGGACCTTGACCAGCACTTGTCTGGGAGGGCGTCCAGAGGGGGAGGGGTTGTGTAGGAACACGATGTGCTCTTTCAATTGCGTACATGCGGGACAGTTTATCAGCACCAATACTGTTTAACAGCCATTTTTCAAAAAACTCTGTTGGTGCCGATCCCTCCGTCTTTTCAGGCACCCCTATCAACCGCACATGATTGCGTCTGGACCTGTTCTCAAGGTCATCTGCAGAAATCGCAGCACTCATGCGTTTTGTAGCCTTATCGGCTTTTGTTATATAGTCCTCAGTATTACTGATGCGTTTTTCAGCTTCTCCCATCCTCTCCTTGGTCACATGCATTGAGTGCTGCAGTTTGGACATGTCTGCCTGCATGACCCCCAATTGTGCAGCTACATTAGTGATAGTAGTATGGCTGTGCAGGACCAGCTTAAACAGATCTTTCAGTGTGGGTTCCTCAGGGATATGAAAACCACTTATATATTCAGCAGTGCCACTCTGTCCTTCCACTTTCATTTTCTTCCTGCTCACTGGCTCTGCTCCCTCCATCACTCTCTGCCCCCTCCTCCTCCCCCGGCTCTTTCACTTCCACATACTGTTCAGGCTTGCTCTTTGTTGTCACTGCCAGGCACCTGGCCACATCCTCCTGTCTAGCAAAGCGGCAGCCTGGTCACAGCATCATATCCCCTGGGCTCCTCTCCCACCTCCTCCAGCTCTGCTGCCAGCATTTCTTCCCGGCTGGAGCCATCTTGGGTCCTCTTCTCCGTCTCCTCCGCCGACTTCCTGGAACTTCTCCTACTCTACCCGCCATAGCGTCGCAGGTAGTTATATTTTGTGCCCCACACCAGCCACAGAGTCCCCCGTTCTTTATGGGTATTTAACCCCCAATATTAAAGGCTGCAATCTGTATAATGGCTGATATTGAGCAGGAGCTCCTGCCTCAGACGTCTGCTCACATCCTGCTCAGGCCACGCCCCCCCAGGTATCACTTTCTTTGTGTGTTCATGCAGTAGCCAAGTGATTATTTGGGGTCCATGAACCCAGAACCCAGTCTATCTGCAGCATATTTAAGGGGAAATTTCTTAAGAAAAATAACCTACTGTTGTGCAGTGAAGAGGGATGGGATTGTTGGGATCCCCCACTTAAGTAATCTATGTGGGGTCACATACATAGGACCCACAATGATCAGACGTTTTCTACCACTCCCAAGTCTAGGTGGTAAATGTCTATACCAAGATATCTTGACAACAGGGCCTTTTTTTGGTACTGTGGGGAATAGACTGCTCTGCATTTGTGGCTTTCCTAATTATTTGTACTGGATTTTTAATAATTGCAGGGCCACAAATGAAGACGCGGCCTCGCATCTGTGTCTCTCTTCATTCACTTCTGTAGAAGCTATGAAAAGGTCCCATGCAAGAAAATCTAGAAAGCTACACGTGTGCAGCCATCGCTCTATTCTCAGTGGGGCAAGTCGTGACCCATCCTCGAAATAAAACCAGGTCCCTGTGTAGGACCTGCTTATATCAGACTTTTTATGTCTTAAATGTCCAAAAAGGGAATAGGAGTTAAAATGTTAATATTAAAGGTATTTTATCTTTTAAAGATTATTAAAGGTGTTTTCCACTTTCAGGACTCAGTTATTGGGATGCTACAACGACCATGACTTTCTGGCTAAACTTCACTGCGTCCGTCAAGCCTTTAAGGTACTGAAATCAACAAGTTCTTTCATAGATTACTGTGAGTAAGGAGATTATCATCCACTCTGGGTTTTCTCTTGCAGCTGTTACTCCAGGATAATGGGAATCTGCTGTTTTTTGGTGAAGTCGGAAAGCAGATGGTGACAGGACTTATTGTGAGAGCAGAGAAGGTATTGAACCTTGTACATGTCAGTAAGTGACAGGTGTAATAATAGGAGACTTTACTGATGAGAGCTTTATATCGTAAACCTGCTAGAACCCAAAGGGATTCATTGAAAACTATGAACAGATGCTACTGTATGCGTCAAAGGAGGAATCGTGGCCTACCACACAGAGGGAGCTGGAAGGACGTGGGGTAAGGAAAGTTTACTCTTCTTTTACTAAAAATCATTCAAACAGTACAGATAAAGGGGATTTCTGGCCATGACCTGTGACTGCCTATTGCTAATCAGGTGCAGTCACCTGCCGATTAATGCAACTACTACTGTAGACCTCC
The DNA here is from genome assembly GCF_039654945.1 of Dendrobates tinctorius. Lineage (NCBI taxonomy): Eukaryota > Metazoa > Chordata > Amphibia > Anura > Dendrobatidae > Dendrobates > Dendrobates tinctorius. The sequence goes on along the minus strand of NW_027361788.1, from coordinate 28,698,691 downwards.
TCCATCATTTACAAGCTGAGAGTCATTGTTGCTCTTTGGAGTTCTGCACAACACTAAGACTGTCGGTGGCGGACCATTTGCTCAGAGAGGGCTGAGTATCAGTTCTATGTACTGCCTTCATAAGAGCAATATCCTTTGGCTCCAGGTCCTGACGGCTGTCTCTGCACTCTCCTTTTTCTACTTAAGTGTTGGCAACATGGAGGAGGGATGTGCACAGATTTCCATTATGGAGAGGGGAGAAAGCATGTACATTTTAAGGCAGGTCAGAAAAAAACGAGTACAGCACATACAGAGGAAATAAAGGCAGGATAGAAACTGTGATGATATATGAGCAAATGGAGACACAGGTACTTTGGATATAAATAGACCTCACTTACAGTCTATGTTGCTGGATAAAGCACACAGACTTAACATCCAGCCTGTATTACTAGGCGAGACACACAGACCTCACATCCAACTTATATTACCAGGAGAGACCTAGACCTCACATCCAGCCTATGTTACTGGGAGAGACACATACCTCACATCCAGCCTATATTACTGGGAGAGACACATACCTCACATCCAGCCTATATTACTGGGAGAGACACATACCTCACATCCAACCTATATTACCAGGAGAGACGCAGACCTCACATCCAGCCTATATTACCGGGAGAGACTCAGACCTCACATCCAGCCTATACTACCGGCAGTGACGTTACTACAAGTGAAAAATCTAAAAGATAGATTAGCCTGCACCCACATATCAGGAGTCTGAAAATGAAGGAATGAAGATTGCACTAAGTTTCAGCCAACAATCTTAGAAACTAAAGTTAGCCACTAACATTAGTAGAAGTAGAAATTTCTATTCGGCTGTACAGTTTTCTGTTATGTCATTCTATTTACCTGTTCTGTAGAGATCGGTATCGGTAAAAAACACATCTGCTTACAGGAACATGTTTCCCAAAGGAGCGTCTTGTGGATTAGTACAAACAGGACTGATAGGTTTTGGGGACAGCACTTAGGAGACCTCCTCTCTGGATAGTAAATGTGTTTTGTTTTCTCCCATCCAGGTTGTCTGCATGAATTTCTTTGACATTGTGCTGGATTTTATCCTAATGGATGCCTTTGAGGACCTAGAAAACCCTCCTACCTCGGTGATTGCTGTACTGCGCAACCGTTGGTTGTCTGACAGCTTCAAGGAAACAGTAAGAAGGAAGAATTAACCTTATATAATCCTTGTGTATTGTGGAGGATGTTGTACAGGGAAATAAGACATCTCCAATAGGAATCTGTTCTGTTACGTCAAGGAAAGTGCTAAAGGACAGTAGATAAAAGTATTAGGACATGCATTAATTATTCAACTCATTTTTCTCCTACGCCTCATTGGGGGACACAGACAGTGGGTGTTATGCTGCTTGCCACTAGGAGGACACTAAGTAAACCAGAAAAAAAGTTAACTCCTCCCCTGCAGTATACACTCTCTCGCTGGATGAGATTTCTCCAGTTCTAGCTTAGTGTCTGTAGGAGGCACTTGGGTCTGGCTTCAGACCCGACCGTTTTTATTTTCATTTTTGATTTTTCTGAAAATGTTTATTTTTTAATTAACGGAGTGAAGGGGGCGACTGTTCCTTTCTATGGCCCGCTCTCCCCCCGAACCAACAACAGGCAAGCACGCGGCGTATACCATCCCATACACTTTCCTGCGATGAATGGGGCTGATTCCTCTGGCGATGATTCCTTACGGTGGTAATTCACGGATATGAGGGCAAGCGCAACTGAAGAAGCATGGAGACAATAGCGCTTCTGAATGCCCTGAATCAGCCCCATAGCTCTCCATCCCCATGCCCATAGGGAGGATCGATTGAGCATACCCCTTTGAGAACTCCTCCAGCTCTGCTTCATCAGCCCAGGAGGATGAGAAGACCTGCGTGGATGGCCCCGGACAGCGGCCTGAGCACAGGAGTAGAGGTATGGGGTCAGGTCCTGGTCTCCGGGAGAGGCGCTGACTTTGCCTCAGCGGCGGTGCACCGGCCACCCATAGCGGCCCCCCCGCTCTCGGCGCTTACCGCGGGTAGGCCGAAAATTTAGTCCCCGGCTTTTCCGGCCTACTAGGCCGCAATTTGAATCCTCCAACTGACCAAGAGTTGCTTGATTCTCTTATAGAATCAGTCAACAGTATTCTGGAGCTGGATGAGGAAAATATTCCCACTCCAGCACACGATATCTCATTTAAGAGGACCAAACGTGTACGCAGGTTATTTACCAGCCATCCGGAGTTTAAGGACATTGTGCAGAAACATAGGGATCGGCTACATAAGCGGTTCACAGGACAAATGTTTATTGAGGCTAAATACCCTTTTTCTCCAGACCTAATGAAGGATTGCTTACAGTCCCCTTCGGTGGACCCCCCCTGTATCGAATCTTGCTTCTAAAACGCCCCTATCCATTTCTGAGGGCTCCTCAGTCAGAAACCCCTCCGATCGTCAAATTGACTACCTTGCCCGCTCAGTTTTTGAAGCTTCAGGAGCGGCGCTGTTTCCATCTTTCGCGGCGACTTGAGTTGCTAAGGCAATGGCCACTTGGGCAGAAGTTTTAGTTACTGCCTTCCAGGGTACCAATCTTCCTCCGAAGGCAACCAGGGTCGCCAGACAGATAATTCAAGCAGCGGACTTTGTAGTGGACGCTTCTTTAGATGCCGCCAATTGCACTGCTCAAACTGCTGCTAATGCGATCTCCATTAGAAGAGCCCTAAAAACGGCCGAGCAGCCTTTTGTTGAGGAAGGAATTTACTCTTTCCCCCGGTAGTATCAGAAATGAGCTGGTCTAGTTTCTCTCCAAAAAGACGACCAGGTTGATAGTGCAAAGAAGTCAACGATCTCTTAGATATGGCATCCGCCCGCGTTTTTGACCTTTTCGCAGCAATTCCGGTTGGTCCTCCACTACCTTCTCTTCCGGATCAAGTCGGTCCCCGCGCGGAGACAGAGGCTCCCAGGTCTCATACAGACCTAACCGCTCTTGGAAGCCCAGGCCAAGGGCAACTAGATCTAGGGGAGCCAGACCCCATAGATCTGCACAATGACTTGTTGCGGTATCCGGCGGACACCGACAAAGTAGGCTGTCGTCTACTTTCCTTCAGTCACACCTGGCTCGCGGTCGTCCACGACAAGTGGGTCAGGGAGCTGGTGTCCTCCGGATATAAGATGTCTTTTTCTTGGGGTGGGGAGAAAATTCTAAGAGCCTTCCTTCGGGCTGTTCACAGGCTCTGCAAAGGAACGGAGTTATCATTCCAGTCCCACATCACGAAAGGTTCAGGGGTTTTTATTCAAACCTTTTTGTGGTTCCAAAGAAGGACGGGACATTGCGGCCCATATTGGATCTCAAACTGTTCAATCAGTTTGTCAAGGTACGGCGATTCCGAATGGAATCTCTCCGATCAGTTGTCGCTTCCATGGAAAAAGGAGAGTTCCTAGCATCCATCGACATCAAGGACACTTACCTTCACATTCCGATCTGCCCGTCCCAACAGCAGTTCCTGTGTTTTGCAATTCACGAGGAACACTTCCAGTTCATTGCCTTGCCCTTTGGACTCCCCACCGCCCCCAGGGTCTTTACCAAGGTCATGGTGGGTGTCATGGCTATTCTCCACTCTCGGGGAGTGGTGGTGTTACCGTATCTGGACGACCTGCTCATCAAGGGTCCGTCCCTTCCAGCCTGAGAGGAGTCCGTGCAGATAACAGTAAATACAATTTCTCGCCGGGGATGGAAGATAAACTTCGAAAAGTCTTTCCCAAAACCGGCTCAGCAGATTTCCTTTTTTGGAATGATCTTGGACACTTCCCGCGGGTTGGTCATTCTCCCTCCAGAAAAGACCCAAGCCTTACAACAGGCAGCGCAGACTCTCTCCCGAATGGTTTCTCACTCCGTTCGTTTCAGCATGAAAGTTCTCGGAAAGATGGTGGCAGCGATGGAAGCAGTCCCATTCGCACAGTTCCATCTCCGTCCCTTACAACTCGCGTTGCTGTTAGCTTGGGACAAGAACCCGTTCTCCCTGGACCATCGGTTCCTTCTGTCCCTGCTGGTCAGACAAGCCCTTAAGAGGTGGACACTTAGGACCTCCCTGAATCAAGGGAGGTCCTTTCTCCCAGTAAGATGGTGGGTAGTAACCACCGACGCAAGTCTTCTGGGCTGGGGTGCGGTCTTTCGTCACCACACGGCACAGGGTCGTTGGTCACGTCTCCCCATCAACATTTTGGCAATACGTGCGACCATCTCCTCACAGGTCACCCCATCAGGATCCAATCCGACAACGCTTCGGCTGTAGCGTATATCAACCGCCAGGGAGGTACTCGGAGCAGGATGGCCATGCACGAAGTGAGTCACATCCTCCATTGGGCCGAGACCAACCATTCGCCCATCTCAGCAATCCACATCCCGGGCGTAGAGAATTGGGCGGCAGATTTTCTCAGTCACCAGTGCCTTGCCTCGGGAGAGTGGTCTCTCCACTTGGAAGTCTTTCAGCAGATTTGTCATCGTTGGGGGACTCCGGATGTGGATCTCATGGCCTGAAGACTAAACAACAAGGTTCCTCGATTCATTGCCCGATCGTGCGATCCATGCGCCATTGGAGCGGACGCCCTAGTTCTGTCATAACACCGGTTCCTGCTCCCGTACATCTCCCCCGCCCTCTTCCCTTGCTTCTGAGGGTAATCAAGAAGATCAGAACAGAGGGAGTACCAGTGATCCTAGTCACGCCAGATTGGCCGCGCCGAGCATTGTATGCAGAACTGATACAACTAATCGTCGACGTCCCCTGGCGACTTCGCATGGATCTACTCTCACAGGGCTCGATTTACCACCAGAACTCTGTGGCCCTGTCTTTGACGGCGTGGCCGTTGAATCCTGGATTTTAGCACAGGCTGGGTTTTCTCATGACGTGATTTCCACCATGATTAGTGCTAGGAAGCCTGTGTCCATGCGCATCTATCACTGCACCTGGAAAACCTTTTCGGGGTGCAAGGATGATGGTCGGTCCCCCTCTGGTGTTTTCCATTCCGGCCATATTGGAATTCCTTCAATCCGGATTAGCTTGCTCAAGGGCCAAATTTTAGCCTTGTCAGTGCTATTCCAACGCAAAATTGCCACCAAACTTCAGGTCAAGACGTTCATTCAGGTAGTCTCCCAAGTGGCGCCTCCTTATAGAATGCCATTGGAATCATGGGACCTTTAACCTGGTTCTCGGGGCCTTACAGGAGGCTCCTTTCGAACTGCTGCAGGACGTGCCACTGACCGTTCTCTCTTGGAAGGTGGTCTTTCTAGTGGCAATTACGTCAATCAGACGAGTTTCGGAATTGGCGGCTCTGCCCTGCCATCCTCCGTTCCTGAACGTTCCTCAGGACAAGGCAGTTCTCAGGACATCCCCGTCCTTCCTGCCCAAAGTTGTATCCTCTTTCCATCTCAATGAGGAAATTGTTTTGTCTTCCTTTTGTCCGGCACCAGTCCATCGCATTGAGAAGCCCTCCACACCCTGGATGTGGTTAGGGCTCTGAGACTGTACATCTCTCGAACGGCTCCCTTCCGCAAGGTGCCCTGTTCATTTTTCCAGAGTGGCATAGGAAGGGTCTAGCCGCTTCAAAAGCAACGCTAGCCAGGTGGATTCACTTGGCGATTCAGGAATCCTATCGTGTCCGGAACGCGCCTGTCCCAGCAGGGATTAAGGCACACTCTACCCACTCAGTGGGCGTTTCTTGGTCCATTCGGCACCAGGCCTCGGCAGAACAGGTCTGCAAGGCTGCAACTTGGTCCAGTCTGCATACTTTTACAAAACATTACCAAATTCATTCTCAGGCCTCTGCAGATGCATCCTGCAATCGGCAGTACCACAGTGTTAAGTCAGTGGTACTAACAGATGTATGCTCCCCACCCAGGGACTGCTTTAGGACGTCCCACTGTCTGTGTCCCCCAATGAGGAGTAGGAGAAATAGGGATTTTTGTGTACTCACTGTAAAATCTTTTTCTCCAAGCCAATCATTGGGGGATACAGCACCCACCCTGTTTAGCCTATTGGCCCACTGTAGCATTCTTAGGTTTTGGCATAGTTATGTTATTGTTGACTGTTTATGCTCCTACTGCTTTTTTCACCGAACTGGAGAAATCTCTTCCAGCGAGAGGGTGTATACTGCAGGGGAGGAGCTAACTTTTTTTCTGGTTTACTTAGTGTCCTCCTAGTGGCAAGCAGCATAACACCCACTGTCTGTGTCCCCCAATGATTGGCTCGGAGAAAAGGATTTTACGGTGAGTACACAAAAATCCCTATTTCTAATCTGGCCCCTAACCCCTCCGGTGTATAACATCTAGCCCGTCGTGCCCTGGTCTATAACCTCTGGCCCCCTGCCATGATGTCTGCCTTTATAAATGTGGCAGACCGGCTGATGGTAAAGAGCTCACTGATACCAGCACGGGTCCTGTAATAGGAGCCGTAGGGGTAACAAGTCCATTCGTGACATTTCTTCCCTCCTAAACCTTCCCCTGTTAATTGTGAGTGATATTATTGAGAAGTGGAAGGAAGCGCAGCAACTCGGCCATGAAGTGGAGACTACGTTACGTTAGATTAGGGGACCAAGTGCTGATGAGCAGAGGGCAGAAAAGTCACCAAGCTCTGGTGACTCCATAACTGCAGAGTCCAGACCTCCTCTAGTATAACATCACAAACAAAATGGCCCCGCTGGGAGCTTTATGGCCGAGCAGCTGCATATGCAGTCTTACATCACCAAGCACAATGCTGATCGATGGATGGAGTGGTGGAAAGCCTCCACCACTGGACTCTGGAGGAAACATGTTCTGTTCAGTGACTGATCACACTTCTCTATCTGGCATCTGATGAATGATTCTGGGTTTGGTGAATGCCAGGAGAACATTACCCCCTGACTGCATTGTGCCTGCTGTACAGATGGTGAAGGAGGGGTAATGCTATGGACTTGTTATCGGGGGGGGGGGGGGGGCTGCCTCAACCCCCCCCCCCCCCTTGGTTCCAGTGATGTCCAAAATGTATTGTGCTGAAGCCTTAACATTTCAAAAAAGTAGCTTCCTGCTTTGTAGGTACAGTTTGGGAAAGACCCTTTTCTGTCCCCCATGACTGTGCCCAGTGCACAAGGTCCATAAAGACATGGAGGGGAGTTTGGTGGAAGAACATGAGCGGCTGCACAGAGCCTGGGCCCCAATCCCATCCAAGAGCAGAGACTGTGACGCCGGTCTTCCCCCATCATCAAGGTCTGACCCCCACAAATGCTCTTTGTGGATGAAGGCGCAAAAATTCCCACAGACGCCTCCAAAATCTTGTAGAAATCCTTCCCAGAAGAGCGGGATCCATTGTATCTGCAGAGGGGCCACACTGCATGTGTCTATGGATAAAGAATGAGAGATCAGAAAATCTGTAGGTGGATGTGGAGGGTGGCACATACTTGTGTCTTTATGATAATGTATTTATGTACAGGACTGTGCAAAAGTGTTAGCGGGGAAAACCACTGCATAGTAAAAAGCTTTCTAAAATAGAAGTGTTAATAGTTTTGTTTTTATCAAGTAGCAAAAGGCAAAGTGCACAATTTCTGAAGCAACTCGGCAGGAGGTTGTTCCAAACATCTTGAAGAAGTGACCACAGATCTTCTTTTTAAGGCTACTTTCACACATCAGGTTTTCGGCGTCAGGCGCGATCCGGCGTCGTGCCGGAGCGCCGGATCCGGCAAATATTTCGTAAAACCGGATGTGACAGATCCGTTTTTCTGCCGGATCCGTCTTGTTCTTGACAGACAAAACCGGATCCGTCTCATCCGGTTCATCCGGTTTTTGTTCCGTTTTTCGACGGATTACGCCGGATCCGGTTTTTAAAATCGCCCCTTGTGGCCTTCCGAACGGGATTGGCTACTGAAAAACTATATATAGCGTGTTCCTACAGCCCTTCTTTGACAGGTTGTAGAGGAGAAAGTGCAGGTTGGAGAGAAGAGCAAGTTACTGGCGAAGATGGATGTTGTGATTGGAAATATTTTGAAGAATTTGGCGGATTTTACAGCGGAGGCGAATCGTTTGAGGGTGATTGTTCTGGAGAAGGAGAGAGCGAGACAGCAGCGCATCAGGCATCGTAGACGACGTTTGTGGATCCACCCCATCACAGCCAAGAGAATGACGCGTGGGGTCTATTCTACACTCTGCATGGACCTTAGACGAAACCCGGATAAATTTTTTTGGATATGTTCGGATGAAAATGGAGAATTTTGATTACTTGGTGGAGCGCATTGCACACCTCATAAGAAAAGCGGACACCTATTGCCGCTTCTCTGTTTCACCCGCAGAGCGTCTGATGGTGACTTTAAGGTAAGCTACATTTATTGGATGTGCTCGCATCAGAGCACACTTTCACTGCAATCTTGTTGGTGGTAGTTTGTATCTCCAAGTGTTATAGCTGAGTTTTGGTATGTAATGCTGTGATTTTAAACTAATTGATTGTTTTTTAATTCCCCACAGATTTCTTGCAACTGGAGAATCCCTTTCGTCACTGCATTTCCAGTACAGACTCAGGATTTCCACCATATCTGGAATAGTGAAGTACACATGCCGTGCACTGTGGGACTCCTTAGCTGAAGAGTTTTTACCAGAGCCCACAACAGAGAGGTGGACTGAAATTTCAGAAAAGTTTCAACAGATATGTCAGTTTCCGAACTGCTTGGGCGCTGTGGACGGGAAACATCCGCATTGTAAAGCCAGCCAGATCGGGATCGGAATATTTCAATTACAAGAAATATTTTTCAATTGTCCTCATGGCCATCACTGACGCGGAATACAAATTTATTGCTGTTGATATTGGGGCCTTTTTCCGCTCCAATGACTCTCAAGTTTTCAAACTGTCTGCCATGGGGCGTAAACTGTATGGAAACACCTTCCAGTTCCCACCCCCTAGACCGCTGCCGCAAACATCTGGTCCACCTATGCCATTTGTCTGTGTAGGGGATGAAGCCTTCCAGCTGTCAGAACACCTTTTGAAACCGTACGGTAGCAGAGGATTGTCAAGAACAAAACGCATTTTTAATTGCCGCCTCACAAGAGCAAGAAGAATGGTTGAATGTACCTTTGGTATTCTGACAGCCAAATGGCGGGTCCTATTGACTGCGATCAACCTCAAGACAGAAACTGTTGACGAGGTGATCAAAGCTTGCGTGGTACTCCACAATTTTGTTATCTGCAAGGAACCCATTTCCATTGAGGACACCTCTGAAGAAACCACCTTGCAAGATTACCATGACATTACCACTAGAAGTTCTGTGACGGTTTCAGTAATGAGGGACAATTTTGCACTATACTTTATGTCACCTCCAGGCAGAGTACACTGGCAGGATGACAGAGTGTGAAAGATTTGTGCCCTTAACCAAACTTGTGTACCTTCTGTACCAACAGTATATACCTTTGCCAACCAAAGTTGGCTATCTTGTCATGGTCTTACTATTTTTACCTTTAGGCCACAGGTGTGTACCTGGTTGTGTTTTATGCAAAGTATTTCACCTTTTAACAAAAGTTGTGTACATTGTTAGGAAATCACCAACAATAAACACAACTTTTTAGGTGAAATACTTTGCTTCAAACACAACCAGGAACACAACTGTGGCAAAAAGCTAAAATTTACCCACAGTTATATACCTGGTTTTGAATACCTTTTTACCTTTGAAATACCCTGTATTTAACCTTTTTTTTAAACATAGTTCGCAGCAGAAAGAAATGACAGACAACCATTGTGAAATGATAATTTAACTTTTATTTAAAATATTTTTTTTTTTTGTAAAATGTTTTTAATGTGCGAAAAACTTTTTTAATAAAGGTTTTAATCCCAATGGGCATTTTTATTAAAAAAACACATTATAAATCTGTGTAGTGTGGGGTGGAAATACTGCTGGAGGGGCTGCGGGACACTTCAACACTGGGAGTGTGGAGAGAGGACTGGGATCGTGGTGGGGAAGGAACAGTTAGAGGTGAAGGTGTGGAAAAAGCTACAGAATGGGTGGATATGTGGGAGGCAGAAGAGGTGGTGGGCGGTGGAGGGTTGGGCAGGGACTGTAGGAGCAGATGATGTTGATGGCAAGTTGTATGGGGAAGGAGTTTGGTACGGGGAAGGAGTTTGGTACGGGGCAGGTTGCTGGAAGTGGGGAGATGTCTGGTACTGGGGAGGTTGCTGGTACTGGGGAGGTGGCTGGTGCTGGGGAGGTGGATGGTATGTAATAGGAGGGGGAGGATAGAAAGTGGCTGGAGGGGGTGCAGGTGGAGGAACTACTGGGGTGGGAGGAGGAGGTTGGGAGGTAACGTGCTGGAGAGCACCGTGGCATGAATGCATTACATGCATCTGCTGGGTAGGAGAGAGCGTTTCCATGTGCTCCACAACAGACCTGAAAAAGGTGTGGTTTGGCGAAGATCTTGCTTCTGAATGCATGGTTTGCAGAAGTGTCTTCACCTCCAGAATGCTGGAGTTGATCTGCTGAAAGCCTGCGGAGATTTGCTCTGACAAGACTTTTAGACAGTTCTGGAAAGATGCATTCAGATGCAAGAACTCTGGCGCATAACTCTTTTCCTGACCCCTCTGCCGCTGCCGCCCAGTACCCGCAGGTGTACTAGAGGTGGCAGGGGCAGAAGGGTGGGGTAAAGGGAAAGCGATCTCCTCACCAGCAGCTTCATGTAATGTAGGCGGCCACGATGCTCCTGTGCTGGTGGATGGGACAGATGGGTCGAATGTGTGGGAAGGCTGGGAAGGTGCAGATGTACCGGGGCGGCCGAAGTGTCCCTCGGTGCCGGTCTCCTCAGGGATCGCCTCAGAAGGGTCCAATCGTGCAGGCTCCCGAGTGCTGCTCACCGTGCTGTGGAATAAAGAGAAAAAAAAAACAATTAAAATAGTGACATGGTATGGCCCTGGCTGAAAAAAAATTGTTACATCTAAACATTTTTTTTCACATGTGGTGTGTAATATTTACCTTCTGGTGACCATTGTATCCTGGAGGAACGACAGGGCTCGTGCGTACTTGTACTTGCTCCTGCGTCCTCCAGATCCACTCGGGGCCCGCATCTCTTTATTGAACTCCTTCTTGAAACGATCCCTCACAGACCGCCACCGCTTCACAATTCTCTCCCCTGAAACGAGAAAGGACAAAGTGGTTAGTATACAACATCAGTGTTTCCCAAACTCCAGTCCTCATGGTCCCCAGGGGTCATGTTTTCAGGATTTCCAAAGTAAATAGAAATCCTGAACACATGATCCGTGGGGACAACGAGGACTGGAGTTCGGGAAACACTGGTTTACATCAAGCAACCGGTACTGTATATACTTACGCTCTTTAATCTGGGCCCGAGCATCGAGGTCCTCCCAGCGGTCCACAAGGAGCGAACAGATTTCCTCCCAGAGTCGTTGGGTAACGATCAGGTCAGCATGGCGGCGGTCAGCCATATTCCATAGCGGCTCCCTTTCTCTGACGAGATCGATGAGGTGGTCCACATCAATTCCTCCATCCTCACCGTCTGAGTCGGGAGCATGCTGTGATGGCTGTTAAAGTAAAAGAGAAAAATAGCAAAATTAGTCACCACACTTAAGACATGAAATAAAAAGTGTACCAAAATTTCACTTAAATATTATACTTAAACGCCGGTGACCGCCGCGTTGCTGTCGCCGACGACCCTGGGAGGCACTGCGAGGACCTCTTGGCCGAGCACCAGATTGGGAAGACTAGAGAAGAAAAGAAAAAAATTTATGTCTTTGGATGTAGGCATTTGTTTGCTGTGTGTGGTCTGCAGAACATTGTTTTCTATGTGTTGTGTGTAGTGTGATGTTGTGTTTCTGCGTTTGATGCAAAAAACTTACCAATTGTGAGCCCACCCCAGGTGTCTGTCCACCCCTTCCTTCTTCTGGGAGCTCCCCTTCAGCTTGTGATTCCTGTTTTGAAATAAAAGGCAATGAATAGACATATATTACAGAGATGATGGATTTTGGAAATAAAAACTTACCGTCAAACGCTGACGATGCGAGGGAGGGCTCCCAGAAGAAGATGTGCTGTCTTCCTGCTGGCCAGACTCCATGCCTGTGGGTTGTGTTACTGCTGCTGCCAGTGCTGCCAGTGCTGCCACTGTTGCTGCTGCTGCATCTCTTGGGCGGCTGTTGAATAAAGAGAAACAAAGGGCCAATGAATACCTTGATATTCCATGGCCCTAGTTTGGAGGAATGGGGGATTTGATAATTACCGTCTCTCATCTGCTGCTGGACTCCCCTCCCGTTGTTCAGCATGCTGCTCCATTTGGGGTGGTGGTGGTGCTGATGGTGCTGCTGCAGTGGTCTCCTGCCTTCTCCTGCGCCTGGTTGCTGTCTTGGGTGGCATGTTGGGTGTGGCTGAGGGTCCCACTGTCATGCTTTTATATATGTGTCTTGTGGGCAGAGCTACTGAGCATGCTCAGACCAAAAAAACCGGATCCGGCGCATTGCGGCGCTCATAGGCTTTCATTGTGTGAAAAAGCCGGACACACCGGATCCGGCGTGTCCGGCTTTTTCACCGGAGACAAAAAACGTTACAGTAGCCGTTTTTTCCAGACGCCGGATCGCGACACATTGCCGGATCCGGCGAAAACCGGATGAAACGCATGGCCATCCGGCTCGATCCGGCTCTAATGCAAGTCAATGGGGGGGGAAACCGGATCCGGCATTGCATTTCGCCGGATCCGGTTTTTGTCAAAAGTGCCAGATCGCGCCTGACGGCGAAAACCTGATGTGTGAAAGAGGCCTAACCTAAACTTTTTATAAATTTTTAATAGTCATTTAACAACAATTTAGCCTCCAATCATTGTACATCGTTACAATACCTTTCTCAATCATTTGACAGTTAAATATAATATTTTAACCCCTTAATGAACGGAGCTTTTTTCGGTTTTGCGTTTTCGTTTTTCGCTCCCCTTTTTTCCCAGAGCCATAACTTTTTTTATTTTTCCATCAATATGGCCATGTTTGGGCTTATTTTTTGTGGGATGAGTTGTACTTTTGAATGACACCATTTGGTTTTACCATGTTGTGTAACAGAAAATGGGAAAAAAATTCCAAGTGTGGTGAAATTGCAAAAAAAGTGCAATCTTACACTCGTATTTTGTTTGGCTTTTTTTGCTAGGTTCACTAAATGTTAAAACTGAACTGCCATTATGATTCTCCAGGTCATTGCGAGTTCATAGGCACCAAACAAGGCTAGATTCTTTATCTAAGTGGTGAAAAAAAATTCCAAAGTTAGCTAAAAACCCCCCACAAAATTGCATCATTTTCCGAGACCCGTAGCGTCTCCATTTTTCGTGATCTCGGGTTGGGTGAGGACTTATTTTTTGCGTGCCGAGCTGACATTTTTAATGACACTTTTGTGCAGATATGATCTTTTGATCACCCGTTTTTGCATTTTAATGCAATGTCGCGGCGACAAAAAAAACATAATTCTGGTGTTTTGATTTTTTTTTTCTTGCTAGGCCGTTTAGCAATCAGGTTAATCCTTGCCTAGAAGCTGCCACAACTCGATCGCCTCTGCTACATAGAGATGATGCTCAGATCGCCTCTATGTAGCAGATTTACTGCATTGCTATCAGCGCCAACCACAGGGTGGCGCTCACAGCAATCCGGCATCAACAACCATAGAGGTCTCAAGGAGGGCAGAGCAGTACGCCGGAGCCGCGACGGGAAGCAAAGAAGAGGACGTCATCACTAGAAGATGGGAGGCGCCGGACCGGACCGCCCCCCGGGTGAGTATAATATAACCCGTTTTTCTTATCTTTCAGATTACATCGGGGGCTTATCTACAGCATTACAGAATGCTGTAGATAAGCCCCTGATGGCGGTCGCCGCATCTTATATGCGAAAAAATAGGTGACAGATTCCCTTTAATAACTCTACTACATCTCTATGACCACAGTGTTTAGTCTGAATGATCGCCAGCTGTCCCATCTCCTGATATATGATATTGTATTATTGGTGGATGAAGCAATTATCTTCTCTGATAAACAATGGTCATTCACCAATGCCACAATTTCAGTCAATGACAGACATTTGGGGTATTTCCAATTTCCTGCGATTTTAATTTTAGTATCTATGAGGATGTGCGCAGTCACTGTCCTGAACTTGTATGGAATTAAATCCAGGTCAATGGCCAGAAGCGCCTGCTCTCTCCCAATTTTCACTAGGATACCACTAATTTGAAACACTAAGTGGGAGATTGCATCCCAGAGCTGCTCCACCTTATGGCACCTTCACCAGACATGTAACATATCTGTGTTGGCGTCTCCAGCACACATCTGGGGAGCTGCGGTAGATCTTAGACAATCTGTATGGTGTGAAGTACCACCTGTATAGCAGCTTTCTTGAGTTCTCCATGTGATTGGTGAATTTAGAGTGTGTCCCTATCATTGAGAAGGACGTCCGCCATTGCCCCGGGTTAATCCCGCATTGCAGAACAGTCTCCCATTTGTGGAGATACGAGTCCAGAGAGGGAAAGGTCTCCTCCAGCATAAGATTGTACCTTACAGACAGCGCTCTCATCTGCCGTGCTGGGGTGAGGAGCATTGTATATAGTTTGGAGGGTTGTGAGAATATTATGAGAATATTATATCTTTTTTCGCTGTAGAAAATGTCTTATTTGTAGATATTTTATAATGATCTTTATGTGGAATGAGATATTTCTCTCTGATCTTGGAGAAGGACAACAATATTCCCTCCTCATATGTCCCCAATTAGTTGGATTCCCAGGAATTTCCAGTTTCGAATCTGGAGGTCCGGGATACACATCTCCAAAGTCTCTATGGGGGCTTTAGAGAGCGCCAATGTAAAATTATGCAGTTTATTGATTAGAATGCTCCACACTCCCAGCGCCGCTTCCACTGTGGCCGACACAATTTCCTATCATCGCCGAGGTTAGGCCTGGTAATGATATGTGTGTAAAAAAAAAAAAAAAAAAAGATGCAACACTTGGGGATTTTATTATTATTTATTATAGCGCCATTTATTCCATGGTGCTTTACATGTGAGGAGGGGTATACATAATACATACAAGTACAGTAATCTTAAACAATACAAGTCACGACTGGTACAGGAGGAGAGAGGACCCTGCCCGCGAGGGCTCACAATCTACAAGGGATGGGTGAGGATACAGTAGGTGAGGGTAGAGCTGGTCGTGCAGCGGTTTGGAGGATCGGTGGTTACTGCAGGTTGAAGGCTTGTCGGAAGAGGTAGGTCTTCGGGTTCTTTTTGAAGGTTTCCATGGTAGACAAGAGTCTGATATGTTGTGGTAGAGAGTTCCAGAGTAGGGGGGGTGCGCGGGAGAAGTCTTGTATGCGATTGTGGGAAGAGGATATAAGAGGGGAGTACAGAAGGAGATCTTGTGAGGATCGGAGGTTTTGTGCAGGTAAGTACCGGGAGACTAGGTCACAGATGTATGGATGACTCAGGTTGTGGATGGCTTTGTATGTTATGGTTAGGGTTTTGAACTGGAGTCTTTGGGTAATGGGGAGCGAGTGCAGGGATTGACAGGAGAGAGGCTGTGGAATAGCGGGGGGACAGGTGGATTAGTCAGGCAGCAGAGTTTAGAATAGATTGAATAGATTGGAGGGGTGCAAGAGTGTTAGAGGGGAGGCCATAGAGCAGGAGGTTGCAGTAGTCAAGGCGGGCGATGATGAGGGCATGGACTAGGGTTTTTGCAGATTCTTGGTTGAGGAATGTACGGATCCGTGAAATATTTTTTGAGTTGAAGTCGGCAGCAAGTGGAAAGGGCTTGGATAT
Organism: Dendrobates tinctorius; assembly: GCF_039654945.1. NCBI lineage: Eukaryota > Metazoa > Chordata > Amphibia > Anura > Dendrobatidae > Dendrobates > Dendrobates tinctorius. Next base: position 28,682,895 of record NW_027361788.1, on the reverse strand, counting down.
GTGGTTTGAAAGAGAGATCAGTGTCAAAGATAACCCTGAGGCAGCGAGCTTGTGGGACTGGAGAGAGTGGGCAGCCATTTACTTTAATGGATAGGTCCGTTGGGGGGGGGGGGTGTGGTCACGTGAGATGGGGGAAAGATGATGAATTCTGTTTTGTCCATATTACAGTATATACTCGAATATAAGCCGAGATTTTCAGCCCAATTTTTTGGGCTGAAAGTCTCCCTCTCGGCTTATATTCGAGTCATATACACCGGGGGTGTCGGAGGGGGAGGGGGGGCGGGGGTGTCAGGTCATACTTGCCCATCCTGACGCTGTCTCTTGAGCCCCCAGCTTCTCCCCGTGCTCTCTCTTCCTGCCTTCAGCGGTCACGTGGTGCTGCTCATTAAAACTCATGAATATGCGCATATTCATGAGTTTTAATGAGCGGTTTCACATGACCGCTGAACGCAGGAAGAGAGAGCGCGGAGAAGCTGGGGGCTCAAGAGACAGCGTCAGGACGGGTAAGTATAGCGATACTCACCTGTCCTGCGTCCATGGCTGCTTGCTGCTGTCTGCCATCGGTCAGTGACTTCAGACAGCAGAGGGCGCGGTGACGTGGTTAGTGTGCGCCGCACCCCCTGCAGTCTGAACGTCACTGACTGATGACGTGGCAGATAGAGGTGAGCAGCCATGGACGCAGGACAGGTGAGAATCTGACACCCAGCGACGGAGAGGTGAGTATGTCTTTTTTTTTTTTTTTTTTATTTTTACATGCAGCAGCAGCGGCAGCACATGGGGGAATCATCTATGGAGCTTCTTATGGGGGCAGCATATGGGGGCATAATCTATGGAGCTTCTTATGGGGGCAGCATATGGGGGCATAATCTAAGGAGCTTCTTATGGGGGCAGCATATGGGGGAATAATCTAAGGAGCTTCTTATGGTGTCAGCATATGGGGGAATAATCTATGGAGCATTTCCCACCCTAGGCTTATACTCGAGTCAATAAGTTTTCCCAGTTTTTTGTGGCAAAATTAGGGGGGTCGGCTTATACTCGGGTCATCTTATACTCGAGTATATACGGTAAGTTTTAGAAATCTACCAGAGAAGATGGATGAAATAGCAGACAGACATTGAGGGATTCTGTTTAGTAGGGAGGTGATATCTGGTCCAGAGATGTAGATCTGTGTGTCATCAGCATAGAGGTGATACTGAAAGCCTTGAGATTCTATGAGTTGTCCGAGCCGAAGGTGTAAATGGAGAAGAGCAGGGGCCCTAGGACTGAACCTTGCGGGACACCGACGGATAGGGGGCGTGGTGAGGAGGTGGTGTGCGAGTGGGAGACGCTGAATGTTCGGTATGATGTGTGAGGTAGCGCTGTCATTCAAGTAGGGGATACTCGCTCAGCAGCCACAAAATCAGATCCGGCACAGGTTTTCCATAAAATCATAACAGTCCATGCGGTTTATTCAGCAGCATAAACCCTTAACAGCAACATAAAGTTCACTTAACAGCATAGCGTCCATGACAGAGTTTAGCTCTGTTACCCTGTAGTCATACAGGTTATGCATACACAGGCTTTCTAGCCTCAGCTATCTCACCCTGTCAGGGTTTCCTCATGCTGCTTCACCATGCTGCACACGTTCATTCCCTCCAGGCAACTAACAGGCACACGTCGCCATTACTCACAGCCACTTCACAGGCTGGTAGCCAGGAAGCCCCATCTCAGCGGGACCTTCCACACTGGACCAGCCGGTTCCCAGCATTCACCACATGTGACCTACCCTGGCCACCTTATATGGCCTGTAGCCACGCCCACCGGGTCACATGGCTATGACCTCATCACAGGTCCTTGAACCAATCACACACTTTATAACAACGTTCTCAAACACACCCCCTGGGTGGGTTTGTAGGTAACTGGGTCCGCCCAGCTACCTGGAGACTTCTCCCTGGCACATTGAAACAACACCTCAGCAATATCATTGCTGATCAACACACACACAAGTCTCCATCTCAAGACCACCCACCTTGAGATACATAAAGGTACTTCAGGATTGTTCCACTCACCCTCTCTCTTGGGACATCCACACAGCGCCCCCTAGCGGACACAGTGGTCACTACACCACAGATGCAATCCAAGATAGGGCCAAGTCTGTGATACCAAGAGATGAGAGGGTCTGTAGTAATAGGGAATGATCCACTGTGTCAAAGGCAGAGGACAGATCCAGGAGGAGGAGGACAGAGTAGTGTCGCTTGGCCTTGGCAGCTTGTAGGTCATTGCTGACCTTAGTTAGGACAGTTTCAGTGGAGTGATGTGGCCGGAAGCCAGATTGTTTTCGGTCAAGGAGGGAGCAAGAAGAGAGGTGGGAGAACAGTTCAAGATGGACGTGGTGTTCCAGTAGTTTTGAGGCATAGGGGAGAAGTGATATAGGGCGATAGCTAGATACAGGGGATGGGTCAAGAGAGGGCTTTTTGAGGATAGGTGTGATTGAGGCATGTTTAAAGCTTGAGGGGAAAACACCAGTTGTTAGTGATAGGTTGAAGAGGTGGGTTAGGGTTGGGATGAAGACTGTGGTGAGTTTTGGGATGAAGTGGGATGGGATCGATCGGGTCAAGTGCACAGGTAGTGAGATGTGATCTTGAGAGTAGAGTGGAGAGTCGATCTTCTGTAATGGTGAAGAAGTTGGTTTTGGAGGAGGAGGGCAGGGTAGTTAGGAGGAAGGTCACTGGAGGTTGTTGACCAAGACTGTCTGATGTTATCAATCTTCTCCTTAAAAAATTAGGCAAAGTCTTTAACTGAGATGAGCGGGGAGGGAGGAGGTGCTGGGGGGTGGAGGAGAGAATTGAAGGTGCTGAATAACTGTTTAGGGTTGTCAGACAGGGAGGATATGAGAGATGAGAAGTAGGTTTGTTTTGCTGCAGCGAGTGTTTCCTTGAAAGTAGTGAGGGACTGTTTCAATGCGATAAAGTCCTCATTGGAGTGGGATCTTTTCCATCTCCGTTCAGCAGCCCTGGAAGCCCGCCTCAGTTCTGTGGTCAGACTGGTGTGCCAGGGCTGTCTGTTGATTTTGCGAGCTTTGGTATGTTTGAGAGGGGCAACTAATTCCAAAGCTACAGCTATTGTGGTGTTATATAGAGCGGTAGCGGCATCCGCATTGTGTAGGGAACTTATGTCTGTAAGAGGGTGGAGGGATTCAGACAGTGAGTGTAGATCGAGGTGTTGAAGATTTCTGCGAGGGTGTACAAGTTTTTGAGGTGGGGATTGTGGACCTGAGGAGGATAGGGAAGAGAACGTAAGTAAGTTGTGGTCAGAGAGAAGAAGAGGGGAGTTAGAGAAGCTAGATAGGGAGCAGAGGCGGGTGAAGATGAGGTCTAGTGTGTGGCCATCTTTGTGAGTGGCTGCAGAAGACCATTGAGTGAGGCTGAAGGAGGAAGTGAGAGAAGTTTAGTGGAAGCTGAGAGGGAAGTGTCAATGGGGATGTTGACGTCGCCTAAGATGATATTGGGGATATCAGTGGAAAGGAAATGAAGTAGCCAGGTGGTGAAGTGGTCAAAGGTGGTAGCTGGCCCTGGAGGGCGGTATATGACAGCTAGTTGGAGGGGGAGTAGATGCGCACAGAGTGCACCTCAAAGGAAGGGAGGGTAACAGAGGGTGGCAGTGGGATTGGGGTGAAGGAGCAGTTATCTGACAGGAGAAAACCAACTCCTCCACCATGCTTGCTGCTGGGGCGGGGGGTGTGGGAAAGGTGGAATCCACAATACGAGAGAGCAGCAGGAGAGGCTGTGTCAGAGGCGGTGAGCCAGGTTTCAGTGATGGTGAGGAAGGAAAGTTTGTTAGTAATAAAAATATCATGGATGAAGGAAAGTTTGTTGCAGACAGAGCGAGCGTTCCACAGAGCTCCTGTTAGTGGGACTGGGGAAGATGGGGCCGGACGAATGTGTAGGTTGGAATGGTTACGGAAAGTTGTGATTGGGCATGGATGGGAGGTAGAAATGACTGTGGGAATGTGGTGAGAAGGACCAGGATTTGGAGATATATCGCTGGCAGTGAGGAGGAGCAGAGAGTGTTAGCAGGTGGGAGCAGGAGAGGGCATGTGTCATGATCCCAGTACAGGTTTTTGAGCTGCACGTCAGGGGTTAATGTCTGGAGCTCAGTGCAGGTTTTGACCTGCACACCTGAGGTTAATGATTGTGGCCTCTTTTTGGTTCTGGGAGAGCTTCTTAAAGCCCTGGGAAGCTCCAATCCCTGTCAGTTATACTTTTGCCTTTGGCCGAGTGTGGGGACCTCTGTGTGCCTGTTCGTTGTTATAACTTGTTTATATGGTTCTGACCCGGTTCTGTTCCCCGTTGTGAGTTTGCCTGTTGATTCCGTACTGCGCTACCCTCTCTGTGTATGACTTGTTGCCTGTGATCTGACTACTCTCTGCTCGCCCCTCTTTTACCTTGCAGCTATCTCTGTGTATGACTCATTGGCTATGTCCTGACTATCCTCCCTGTCTATGCCCTTTGGTAACTTTGTCTCGTAGTTACCCTGCCAGGAGTTCTCTTACAGCTCCTAGCTCTCTGGAGTTTAGGCCACTCCCCCAGCAATCACTTGCTTCAGGTCCTGCTGTTGTGAAGTACGCACCTACTCGGCTGCTTCCCGCTCCACAGGTATCTTTGAGCACAGTTCGCTTTACTCAGGACATGCGCACTGGCTCAGTGAGCAAGTTCAGTGCGGTGTTCCTGACATTATAACTGACCTTGAATTTTTTTTTTTCTCTCCTCACTTCTGCAGCATGGACCCAATGTGTGCTTTATCTGAGCAGGTGAAATGCTTGACTCAGTCGCTGCAGAAGCTAAGTTTGGAACACCAAGCTCTGGCTCTGGCCCAGTCCCAACGGCGGGTTGAGGACTCAGTTCAGGGGGGGCTTTCCGCAGGCTTTCAGCAGGTGGGGAATAGAGATGTCATTTTAGTCCCACCCGAATCCCCGGTTAAATTGCCAGATACGTTTGCTGGTAACAAAGATGAATTCAGAGCATCTAAGGAGGGCTGTAAGCTCCTTTTCTCTTTGAGACCCCGCTCCTCTGGGGATGAGAAACAGAGGGTGGGTGTGGTTATGTCCTTGCTTAGGGGGTCCTGTTATGAATGAGTCACCGAGGAGGAAAAAAAACAAAAAGCAAGCTAAGCCCAGAAAACCGGAGAGGTTGGTAACTAGCGGATTGCAGACCCCTTGTTAGGGACGGCGGAACGCACCAAATATAAATAGGAGGTGCGTTCGACGCCCGGGGTCCACCGTGCGGTAGGTGACTAGACCGCTGCTGGACAATGGCAGATGCACCAGAAGGTGCCGTAGTGCGCACGGGTTAACGTCACCCGAACGCTAGGAGCGGCTCTGTTCAGACACAGAGTTGCTTGGCAAAAATATATGCAAAGGCACTGGCCCTGTTAACGTCACAGGAGCCGGCGTGTGGCGTCGCAGCCGCGAACACCAATAGCTGCTGGTATTGCAGCGCAGCGGCAGCTAAAGCCGCAAGCGTCGGCGCCGAGAACCGGGCACCGACGGATGCTAGTGTAGGCGTGGATCGCACAATGGCATGTAGCTTGCTACAACCTGGAGCTGACTAACCCAACACACAGTCACCAATCGTATTATCCAAGGGAAGGGGTTTCATAATAAGTCAGTCACCAGTCCATGCATCCATCACCATACACACACAGCATAATATGCTACACTAGCGCATGGCCGAGCCGCCATGTGGGCTTTTTGTAGCCATGCGCTTCCGGGACCTTCCAGTACCCTGGAAAGGACCAATCAGATCTGACGCAGGACCTGAGCATGTGACCCCTGCTCTCCAGTGAGAGGTCACCTTGCGGGCATGCCCAGTAGTACGGCATGAGGACTTAGCCTCTGGAGCGGTTCCCTGCAGAACAGGATGCGCTACCACTGCTGCACCAGAGGTGGCAGCAACATCCAGGCTGTCAGAGCAAGTCTGAGTAATACGCCTGGCTCGCCGTGATTGCTGAGCAGCACCCGGAGCGGTCGGAGGAGAATGGGAGACCGCTGGATGTCTGGCTCTGGATTCCCGCTGTGCAGTGTCTGGAATCCGACGCCTAACACCCCTGATCCTATCCACAACAACTAGCAGTAGCCGTGGAGCATGCCTACGGTGGTCCTAGACGCCTCGTCACGGCCGCATGGATCGCAAACTACAGGCTAGAGGCGTTATGCAACTGGAAACACCATTATTCTTCAGTGGAGATGAGACCCGGACTCGTCCTGTGGCTATGGAGGTGAGCGCTGTCGCCTGTGGGGAAAAGGAAAGAAGATGCCGCCGGGAGAAGCAGTTGTGCTTCTATTGTGGGGAATCTGGACACTGGAAGAAGGACTGCCCCTCCTGTCCGTCATCCTCCAAGATGGCGGGAAACGACTAGGTCTGGATAGTAGTCGAGGAGGCTACCCAGAACTTCAGGTACAATTTTCCTCACGTGCAAAAATGGTGCTGCAGGTGGAACTGGAACTTGGTAATGGTCCGGTTCAGACTACTGCTTTTGTTGACTGTGGTTCTGCTGTGAACCTGATTGATACCAAAATTATGACTCTTAATAAGATAGGGACAGTCAGGCTTCAGGATCCTGTTAAACTTGAGGCAATTGACTCGTCCTCTCTTACCCAGGACGGTATCTGTTGCAGGTCTGAACTTTTTTCTCTAAAAGTGGGTTCAACTCGTGGAAAAACTAAGTTGTCTTGTGCTAGATGACTTGCCTGCAGGACTGGTACTGGGGATGCCTTGACTTCAACTCCATAATCCTACCATTGATTGGGTTACAGGGGAGATCACTCAATGGGGATGCAAGGATAAATGTGGTAACCTGGGACACCTTGTTAAATCCGTATCTGTGTCGTCTGTCGGTCTGGAAGGTATTCCGGAGTACCTGAAGGATTTCGAAGACGTTTTTTCCGAAAGTGAGGCTGAGGCGCTGCCACCACATAGACCCTACGATTGTACTATTGATTTAGTACCCGGAGCCAAGTTACCTAAGGCTCGATTGTTCAATTTGTCTGTGCCTGATCGCCAAGCCATGAAGGAGTACATAGCTGAGAGTCTCCGCAAAGGGCATTTCAGACCTTCTGTGTCACCTGTGGCAGCAGGATTCTTCTTTGTGAAGAAGAAAGATGGTGGTTTGCGGCCGTGCCTCGACTTTCGGGAACTGAACAAGATAACGGTTAGGAACACTTACCCGCTTCCCCTCATCCCAGACTTATGTAACCAGTTAGCTGGGGCCCAATGGTTCTCCAAGTTAGATCTCCGGGGAGCCTACAATCTGATAAGAGTTCGGGAAGGGTACGAGTGGAAAACTGCGTTCCTCACCTCAGAAGGACTCTTTGAAAACCTGGTAATGCCGTTTGGGTTAACTAATGCGCCCGCTATTTTCCAGAATTTCATCAATGTGGTGTTTTCTGACCTCATAGGCCGTTTTGTTATTTATTTGTATTCCCCGGACAGCCAATCCTCACTTGCAAGATCTACAGACAGTTCTCCAGAGACTCAGGGAGAACCAATTGTTCGCTAAATTGGAAAAATGTTCGTTTTTTGTACAGGAACTGTCTTTTTTGAAGTTGATTGTGTCCTGTGAGGGGTTTCGTATAGATCCTAAGAAGGTGCTGGCGATCGCTGACTGGGTTCAGCCTCGAGATATCAAGGGGCTCCAGCGCTTCTTAGGATTTGCAATCTATTATTGGAGATTCATTAAAGGTTTCTCACAAGTGGTTAAACCACTCGTGGATGTTACCCAGAAGGGCGCTGATGTAAAAAATTGGTCTGCATTCGCTAAAGAGTCCTTCTCAGCTATTAAGAAATGTTTCATGTCTGCCCCGGTGTTGGTCCAACCAGACCCGTCCAAACCATTCATCGTGGAGGTGGATGCTTCTGAAGTAGGGGTGGGGGCAGTGCTGTCCCAGGGTCCGGCCACCCTTAACAATCTCAGACCCTTCTTCTCCAAGAAGTTCTCTTCAGCCGAGAGAAACTATGATGTAGGCAATAGAGAACTTCTTGCGGTCAAGCTGGCGTTTGAGGAATGGAGGCACTTTTTGGAAGGGGCGGCTCACCCTATCACGGTTGTCGCGGATCACAAAAATTTGGCATACCTTGAATCAAGAGGCTTACTCCTAGACAAGCCTGTTGGTCGCTTTTTTTTTCACGATTTCAGTTCTCCATTACTTTTCGACCGGGATCCAAAAATGTTAAAGTGGATGCACTGTCCAGAAGTTTTGACCCGCTGTCTCCCCCGGGCAGCCATCCTCCATTCTTCCCCCAGGGGTGGTAGTGGCGAGGGTCTCATCTGAGTTGGAACAAGAAATTCTAAGGGCTCAGGCCCTAGCTCCGGCAACCAGGCTAGGGGATAAATTGTTTGTTCCAGATCTATTGCGGCCTAGACTTCTGCAGGAGTTTCATGAGTCTAGGCTGAGTACTCATCCAGGTATCACGGCCACTAGAGAGGCAGTAGCCAGGGGTTTTTGGTGGCCTTCACTAAGGTCCGATGTCAAGAAATTTGTTTCTGCTTGTGGTGTGTGTGCCCATTCCAAAAGCTTGCATAACCGGCCGGCTGGGGAACTCATACCTTTACCGGTTCCTGATAGGCCATGGACTCATCTTTCCATGGATTTTATTACCAGCCTTCCACCTTCCAGGGGCAATACTGTGATCTGGGTGGTGGTGGATAGGTTTTCTAAACAGGCCCATTTCATTCCCTTGGCAGCATTACCCTCAGCAGAAACATTGTCAAGGTTGTTTGTGCAGCATGTGGTCCGATTGCATGGGGTACCCCTGAATGTGGTGTCTGACAGAGGTGTGCAGTTTGTGGCCAAATTTTGGAGGGCGTATGAAATTGGGCATCTCACTCTCCTTCTCGTCGGCATATCACCCGGAGAGTAATGGTCAGACAGAACGCACCAATCAATCCCTGGAACAAATTCTCAGGTGTCTGACCTCCGCCAGACAGGAGGATTGGTGTGATGCGTTACCGTTGGTGGAATTCGCTTTTAACACCTGGGTGAGTCAGTCCACCAACATGTCCCCATTCCTAATCAATTATGGGTTTAATCCGCATTTTGGGGAGTTTTCACGGGTGGATTCCGGTTGTCCAGGGGTAGAGGGGTCCGTTCAACAGTTAAAAAACCTCTGGGCTGAAGTCCAGCGTAATATCTCTCGGGCCCAGGGGAGGTACAAATATTTTGCTGACAAAAAGAGAGCCTCGGGAGACATGTTTCAGGTGGGAGAGAAGGTTTGGGTTTCCACACGTAACATCAACTTAAAGGTACCATCAGCTAAGTTGGGACCAAAGTTCATTGGTCCATACGAGATTATGGAGATAATCAACCCACCTCCTTAAAAATATCCAATGTGTTCCAAAAATCTCTGTTGAAATCCGTAGGGTCTGTCAAAGAGGACTCCAAGCCTGTTGTTCCTCCAGTGCTGGTGGAGGGTCAATTGGAGTATGAGGTCGGACATATTGTGGACTCTCGGCGGGTGCGCCGCTCTTTGCAGTACCTGGTCCACTGGAAGGGATATGGACCAGAGGAGCGCTCATGGGTCCCTGCTCGCTCTGTACATGCAGATCGCATGCTTCGGGCTTTCCATGCCAAGTACCCGGGGAAGCCTGGGGTCCAGAGGCCCACCGTTGAGATGGGGGTACTGTCATGATCCCAGTGCAGGTTTTTGAGCTGCACGTCAGGGGTTAATGTCTGGAGCTCAGTGCAGGTTTTGACCTGCACACCTCTGCTCGCACCTTGCAGCTAACTCTGTGTATGACTCATTGGCTGCGTCCTGACTATCCTCCCTGTCTATGCCCTTTGGTAACTTTGTCTCGCAGTTACCCTGCTGGGAGTTCTCTTGCAGCTCCAGCTCTCTGGAGTTTAGGCCACGCCCCCAGACGTGCTTCAGGTCCTACTGTTCTGAAGTACGCACCTACTCAGTTGCTGCCCGCTCCACAGGTATCTTTGAGCACAGTTCGTTTTACTCAGGACACGCGCACTGGCTCAGTGGCAAGTTCAGTGCGGTGTTCCTAACAGCATGAGGGGGCTGACTGTGTTTGGAGACAGAGGATTGTATGTTGAGAAACAGATCTGAGCAAGAGGTGAGATGGATTAGAAGGATTGAAGAAGAGATGAACAGTTCCTTAAGGCCCCGTCTCACTAAGCAATCTCGGTAGCGAGATCGCTGCTGAGTCACAACTTTAGTGACGTAACAGCGATCTCACCAGCGAGATTGCTGTGTGTGACAGCGATCAGCGAGCGGCCCCCCTGCTGGCCAGCACGCATCGCTGTGTGTGACAGCGGGAGACCAGCGATCAGGAGTAAAAAAATAATAAAAAAAATAAAAAATATAGTTATTCTCACCTTCCGATGTCCCGTTCAGCCATCCTGCCTCTCTCCACGCTCCGGTCCCAGTGATCCTTTGCATCAATGACCGCGAGACTTTGTTATCCCGCGAGACCGTGACATCTCGCGGTCATTCGTGCAAAGGATCACTGGGACCGGAGCGTGGAGAGAGGCAGGATGGCTGCATGGGACGTCGGAAGGTGAGAATAACTATATTTTTTATTTTGATACTATTTTCTACAGCGATAGCCAGCGATGCCGGGCGCTCGGCATCGCTGTGCTGATCGCTGGTGAAGCTGTCTGTGTGACAGCTCACCAGCGATCACATAGCGACTTACTAGCGATCCTGACACCTTCATATCGGTGTCGGGATCGCTGGTGAGTCGCTTAGTGAGACGGGGCCTTTACTTGGTGTAGAAAAATATTCAGAATTGAGAGTCCTCAGTGGTTGATACCTTTTAATGGCTAACTGATAAGATGGTAACACATTGCAAGCTTTTGAGACTACTCAGGTCTCTTCTTCAGGCTAGCCTGAAGAAGAGACCTGAGTAGTCTCGAAAGCTTGCAATGTGTTACCATCTTATCAGTTAGCCATTAAAAGGTATCAACCACTGAGGACTCTCAATTCTGAATATTTTTCTATCTACTGGCTAACATGGTACAAAGATATACATCTTTCCTGTATCTTACTTGGTGTAGGGATTAGTGGGGTTATCAGAAAGTGAAGAGTTATAGGGGTCAGAGTGGAAACAAACAAACATTGTTTACAGTGACTCTTTCCAGTTACCTTCTGTTCCCTTCTGGTTCAATTCTGGATTAATTCATATATTCATATCATCTCACACTTCTAGGATACACACTGCAGACTAAAGTCTTAGCAGACTTGTGCTATGCAATATATGTGCTGCAAAGTGCATTCAGGTGTGACTAAGGGAGGAGTGGTCTGTGCTCATCTTGGTTAGACAATTAAGAGTGGACCAGATGCATATGATCAAGCCAAAGTAAACAAGGTCATAAATAACACTGGGGTAAAGCAGGGGGTTAGTTGAAAGACATACAAAGTGAATATTAGAAGCAGAGGTAAGAAGTCTGTGTGGAAAGCTGGGTGACGTACCTGTAGGTCAGTGTTTCTCAACGCCAGTCCTCAAGACCCACCAACAGGTCAAGTTTTCAGGATATGCTTAGCATTGCACAGGTGATTTCAACACCTGCTCAAGCATTAATTCCATCACCTGTGTAATACTAAGGAAATCATGAAAACTTGACCTGTTGGTGGGTCTTGAGGACTCAAGTTGAGAAACACTGCTGTAGGGAGAATAGATAGACATGCTGATTAGAGTGCGATGGTGGCAGATGGCAGGGCACAGTCAAGTGAATATTAGAAGCAGAGGTAAGAAGTCTGTATGGAAAGCTGGGTGACATACTTATATGATACACACTTTATGAGATGTTTGTCATCCTTATCATTCCACATCAACCTCAGTTGTTCAAATATGGTTGCACTATACTACCTCACCACTGAGGAGCAGCCCAGTCCTCACTTTTATTGGGATATATAGTATGTCTGCGTTAACTCGCTGCTGTTTTTCCTGCTATACTGTATAAACACTGCTCAAAAAAATAAAGGGAGCACTTAAACAGGATATAACTCCAAGTAAATCAAACTGTCCACTTAGGAAGCAACACTGTTTGACAATCAATTTTGCAGTGCTCCTCCGCTTCCTCCTTGCACAAAGGCGGTGGTGGCGGTCCTGCTGCTGGGTTGTATGCTACCACGAGTGTGAAAGCACAACCAACATTCAAAAGTGACCAAAACATCAACCAGAAGGCATTGGTACTGAGATGTGGTCTGTGGTCCCCACCTGCAGAACCACTCCTTTATTGAGGGTGTCTTGATAATTGCCAATAATTTCCATCTGTTGTCTATTCCATTTGCACAACAGCATGTGAAATTGATTGTCAATCAGTGTTACTTCCTAAGTGGACAGTTTGATTTCACAGAAGTTTGATTTACTTGGAGTTATATTCTGTTGTTTAAGTGTTCCCTTTATTTTTTGAGCAGTGTACTTTAATATGATTTGCAATTCTTTGAGTATTTTCATGGGGACTGTGATAGGGAGGCTGCAGAATACGTACAATATTTGGGGAATTATGAACATTTTTAGACTCTTTTCTTACTAAGGCCTCTTTCACACTTCAGTTTTTTGTGTCAGTTAAATCCGCCAAAAAGGCGGACATTTAAAGGAACTGCTGGCCGAGAGAGAGAGAACATTATGGCGGATCCGCACAAAAACGGATGCAACGGACGGCAATCCATCAAGATCCGCCAATAATGAAAGTCAATGGGGAAAAAAACGGATCCGCAAAAAAAAATTGCGGATCCGTTTTTTTCAAAACCTGGCGGATTTTGACTGATTGTAAAAAACGGAAGTGTGAAAGAGGCCTAACCAGACATGTCGTGTTTCATGCACGGCATGTTGCCTTTGATCTTTTGTCTCAGAGCCTCATAGTTAATGAGAGCATTCTATCTACTGAGGGCGCCAAGCGAATTCCAAGATATGTTCTATTTTCATTGTCCTATCTAAAGGGATACTTAGGTTTGAAGGATGTGGTACAGAGCGTGTTAGATTCAGAATTTGGCATTTAGGGATATTCACTTTATAATATGAGACTTGGGTAAAGGAGTCTATCACTTCCATTACTTTATTGAGCAACTCTTCGGGACTGATAAGGGATAAAATAATGTCATCAGCAAATAGCCTGATTTTGTGCTCTGCATTGCCAATTTTAATACCGGTTATTCCAGGGTGTGATCTGCTTTTTAAGGGTTCGATTCCTAGCGCGAATATTAGAGGAGAGAGTGGGCACCCCTGCCTCGTTCCATTAGTGATATTAAATGTATCTGACATCATTCCTGAAATGAGAACTGAGGCTGACGGGTTAGAGTATAGAGGTGTGATCGCCCGAAGTATATTACCGCCAAACCCAAATCTGGACAGCACTTCGAACGAAAACCACCAATGCACCCGATCGAACACCTTTTCGGCATCGAAAGAGAGGAGCATAGAGGGGAACCGCCTCCCCCCGGCTATATGAATATCGATCATCCTCCTCGTACCATCCAGAGTTGACCACAGATCCTTTGTATACGTCAGCTTGTACAAATCCTTCTGGGAGGTGTCTGATTGGCTACAAATGTATTCTGCAGCAGGACAACGACCCCCAACATCTAGCCAATGCCATTAAGAACAAGCAGACCTGGAAGTGATGATCCGGCCCCACAGATCACTGATCTCACATCAACCAGTCTGTCTGGGATCACATGAAGAGACAGAAGGATTTCCACAAGTGACATCCACAGAAGATCTGTGGTAAGTTCTCCAAGATGTTTGGAACAACCTCCTGTCGAGTTCCTTCAAAGACCGTGTACAAGTGACCTAGAAGAAGGGATGAAGAAAAAGACGGTCACCAAATTAGATTTCTCTATTGTTTTTACACGTAACATTTTGTTAATTGATAAAAATAAACCATTAACATTTCTATTTTTATAAAGTATTCTCACTTTGCAGCATTTTTTTCAACTATCTAAAACTTTTGCACAGTGCTGTGTATATGTAACATATTGTATATATAATATCTTGGCTGGAAGGTAAGACATTTACTCATTATTTCTTCTCCCTAGGCCTTGGCAACAGCGTGCTGGTCAGTTTTGAAAGCAAAAAGGAGGCTTCTCATGGTGAGGATATCTACAATTGGTTAATTAAAAATAATGCAAATTTAGATGCATATTTATGTAGATGGGAATTTTTAGAGATATGGGGGGCTCTTGAGGAGGGAATGCAGTGACTCAGTCAATGTTTCGGTGATGTACATATATTCCATGTAAATTCTCTACCTGATAGCATTTGTTATAGCAGTTGGATTATTGGGCAGTCAGGTATCATTGTAGTACCCCCTCTGGCCAGTAGACTGTGTGCTATCATCTGTCGCCTTCTGATCCTGGTTTGAGATCCCACATTGTACCACCGGGTCAGGATCTATAAGTGCAGGAATATAATAATTTCACCTTATAATGATTATTTTCCTTTATCAGGTGCCAGACGGCTTCATATCACATTTCTACTCCGTATCGGAGCATGTCAGCCCTATACTGGCATATGGATTTCTAGGTCCAAAGGAAAACTTAACAGAAATTTGTAATTTCTTTAAAGTAAGTGATATTAATTATTTTATCTTTGGGTACTAATAGAAGTTACTTTTTATGTACCGTATATACTCGTGTATAAGCCGACCCGTGTTTAAGCCAACCCCCCTAATTTTGTCACAAAAAACTGGGAAAACTTATTGACTCGCGTATAAGCCTAGGGTGCACAGTGTGTGGCCCCAGTTTTGCTGCACAGTGTGTGGCCCCAGATAATGCTGCACAGTGTGTGGCCCCAGATAATGCTGCACAGTGTGTGGCCCCAGATAATGCTGCACAGTGAGTGGCCCCAGTTTTGCTGCACAGTGAGTGGCCCCAGATAATGCTGCACAGTGTGTGGCCCCAGATAATGCTGCACAGTGTGTGGCCCCAGATAATGATGCACAGTGAGTGGCCCCAGATAATGATGCACAGTGAGTGGCCCCAGATAATGCTGCACAGTGAGTGGCCCCAGATAATGCTGCACAGTGAGTGGCCCCAGATAATGCTGCACAGTGTGTGGCCCCAGATAATGCTGCACAGTGTGTGGCCCCAGATAATGCTGCACAGTGTGTGGCCCCAGATAATGCTGCACAGTGTGTGGCCCCAGATAATGCTGCACAGTGTGTGGCCCCAGATAATGCTGCACAGTGTGTGGCCCCAGATAATGCTGCACAGTGTGTGACCCCAGATAATGCTGCACAGTGAGTGGCCCCAGATAATGCTGCACAGTGAGTGGCCCCAGATAATGCTGCACAGTGAGTGGCCCCAGATAATGCTGCACAGTGTGTGGCCCCAGATAATGAGGACAGTGAGTGGCCCCATCATGTTGCTGCCGCTGCCTCCGTTACAAAAAAACAAGAAAAACTGTATACTCACCTCCTGCTGCCCGCTGCTCATCAGCGTTGCTGGCTCTCACCCCCGTTTATACTCAACCCCTCCTGGCGCTCGTCTCTGCAGCCCCCTGCTTGTTCCATGTTCTGGGCGCCGCTGCTCTTCCTGCTTCAGGGGTCACGTGGTACCGCTCATTAAACACATGTATATGCGCTTATTCATGAGTTTACTGAGCGGTACCACGTGACCGCTAAAGCAGGAAGAGCAGCGGCGCCCAGAACATGGAACAAGCAGGGGGGGCTGCAGAGAAGAGCCAGTATGATCTCCGACACCCCCGATCCCCCTCCCCCGCTGACACCCCCCGGTAGATGACTCGTGTATAAGCCG
Source organism: Dendrobates tinctorius (assembly GCF_039654945.1). Lineage (NCBI taxonomy): Eukaryota > Metazoa > Chordata > Amphibia > Anura > Dendrobatidae > Dendrobates > Dendrobates tinctorius. The sequence goes on along the minus strand of NW_027361788.1, from coordinate 28,667,152 downwards.
AGAGGGGGACTTTCAACCCCCCAAAAAATGGGCTGAAAATATCGGCTTATACACGAGTATATACGGTATTTTATGGATAGTTATCTCTGGGCACAGAGTGTAATTTGACCAAGACATTCAGTGATCAGCTTTGACTGCTGGAGGATGGTTTGATAACTTTTTATTACATTTTTTGAAGGTGAGAAGCAGCAAAAAATTTAAAAAAAACAATTTTTATATTTCAGGTTTTTGTGTTTTTTGTTTTTTTTTTGTTTTTTTGTTTACTTTTTGTCATACAGGTCAATTTTATATTTTCTTAACATCTGGAAAAGTAAAGTGCTTCAAACTTTTGATAACTTTTTAAATTTTTTTTTTTTTTTTAACTTTGTTTTATTAACTTTGTACTTTTTATTTCTTCCTGGAGACTTGAACCTCTGATCATTTCATCACTTGTTCTATATACTGTAGGTATAGTAGTTTATGGAAGACCTGCCGATCTCCTGTGCGGCTTGGCCTGATTGTACTTTTCTCTCGGTGCCATGACCTCCTTCTTCTTGTGTTTCCTACCAGCAACAGATTGTGCAGTATTTAAAGGACATGTTCGATTTGGATAAGGTGAGATACACTACAGTCCAGTCACTGGCAGAAGACATCCTACATCTTTCCCGCCGGCGGAGCGACATCCTCCTGGGATATCTGGGCATAGACTCTGTGCGGGAAATGAATGGCGATGTCCATGTTGGTAACGGAGCAGAAGAACTTCACCTCTGACTCTAGAAGTGATAACACATCAGAAACCTACATACTGAGCGTCTGCGGCTTCATCATCTATTTTAAAGATCCCATCCCTCTGATCCTACTGACCCGCCATAAAGACCTCTGATAATACAAGTTAGATTTAGTACAACCATGGGGGGAGTTGTATCAGTCTTATGGCGGCCTGATCTGGTCCACATTAGTATCTGACATCTGTGACCATCCGGCTGTTGGCCGTGGTTGCCATCCTATGGCTCTTACCTCTGGGGCCGATCATTGACCCATAGGATCTTCCTCCCAAGTGTTGCACAGACAGAAGAAATCTTGAGAATGAAGCCTGAGCTTTTAGCGACTGTCTTATCCTAAATTATTCCAGGCACAATCTGACATCTACTTCATACTTATGCCTGAACGCTAAATCAACTGGAGATTACCAGATTTTAATTCATCATTTCTATTATGTAAGGTTTTTAAAGGAAAACATCCAATGGACAAAAATATGAACTTTTTTTTATAATTTTTTTTTCGTAGTTGGCTTTTTTTTTTGCACATATACCTTAACTGTGAGAATAGGACATGTGAGTTGGAAAATATTAATAAGAAAAACGGAAGCTTTGGTTTACTTGCAAGAAGTTATACTACATGTTGTATCGCCAAAATTACAGATTTTAAAGAGGTTTTCTCTTCAGAAGTGGGTAAAATTGTAAAGTGTTTGCAAAGACAATCAACCTTGCAATTTGCTTCCTATTGGATTTTTAATAATGGAGGGATTGTTATTTCTACAGTTCACTACTCATTGTGTAGGTTACTAGACCCCTCTGCAATTTAACAGCGGTGACCGGTTTTCTAGGTAAAGAGCGCTGGCCCAACATGTCAGTCCAGGGACAAGCATACCATTGGTGCACAGACAAGGGGCCAAGAGGTAAGGGGGCCACATCTACCTCTAAAGCAGGGAAAATTGTGCATTGAGTTATTGGACTTCAAAGGGTCATCTACTGTACTGGGGCCTCTTCTGTCTGTCTCATGTGTCCACTCATGTATTAATCAGCTGGCGCATAGACAGTAAAAAAAGGAGAACTCCTTTAAATTGAGCTCACTGAGCTGCTGGCAGAGGGGTGATACCAAGAAGATTCTACAGGACGTTGTGCATAATGGTAGCGCAAATATGTGAGACCCTTCTGCTGAACCTCCTCTGTGCTGCTCAAAGTATTGAACTACTGTGAACATTTTCTGCCATTCTGGCACCAGGACAGTCCACTAAGATTCAATCAGTGGAGATTTTCCCGTTCTTAGATGGTTTAGCTATGACATGTACTACTCTCCCGATCATGTTTCTTTTAAAATCATCGTTTCTGTTGATCGGTTCTCATCTGTGATTGCCAATTCCTGTGACTTTTTCTTTGCACTAATGTCAAGCCTTCTGTGTTATTGCACAATTTACTGACACATCATATAATGTTCTGTTGTATTTATTTACAGATCTTCTGAGACTTGTAGTACATTGTTATTTGTAGTCTGATGACTGGACTTTATGCTCTTAACTAAATACTTGCACAAAAGACTTAATTAAAAGATAAATTGGAAAATAATAGTTGACCTCGCCTGGATTGAGGGGTCTGAAAGGATACGACAATGCGGTTTGAGAGGAAAAGGGGTTTTCTCGTTAGTAATACTGAGGGACATAGGACCGTGACTATACTTCCTGCTGCTAGGAAACATTGGGCGGGGGGAAAGTGGTTGCTATACCCAGTTAAACGAAGTAATTTTATCATTCCTCATTCGACTTCTGATTGGAAGCCGCTCACTAGTTTACTTAATACATAGTAACGTAGTAACATAGTTATTAAGGTTGAAGGGAGTCTTTAAGTCCATCTAGTTCAACCCATATCCTATCCTAACTTGCCCTAACATGTTGATCCAGAGGAAGGCAAAAAAAACCATGTGGCAAACAGTAAGCTTCACATTGGGGAAAAAAATTCCTTCCCGACTCCACATACGGCAATCAGACTAGCTCCCTGGATCAACGTAATATTAAGGAAACTAGTGTATATACTCTGTAATATTATACTTTTCAAGAAAGGCATCCAGTCCCTTCTTAAATTTTAGTAGGGAATCACTCATTACAACATCATATGGCAGAGAGTTCCATAGTCTCACTGCTCTTACAGTAAAGAATCTGCGTCTGTGAGTATGCTTAAACCTTCTTTCCTCCAGACGTAGAGGATGCCCCCTTGTCCCCGTCACAGGTCTAAGAGTAAAAAGATCATTAGAAAGGTCTTGGTATTGTCCCCGCATATATTTATACATTGTAATAAGATCACCCCTAAGCCTTCGATTTTCCAAACTAAATAACCCCAAGTGTAATAACCTGTCTTGGTATTGCAGACCCCCTAGTGTTGTGAGTTCATTTTCCCCTCCGTCACTGAGGCCTGGTGAACTCCCTATTCTAGTGAAGGAAGGTAGTGAGCCTGATTATCAGACACCTGGGACTGATGAGGACGATTGGCTGAGTGGAGTCACTGACTGGATTTAAGGCAGCCTACGCCCTTTCTGCCCTGCGGGTGATTTCTCTGTGGACTCTTGGACACCAGTCTGATTCCTGCTCTCCTAAAGCTCAGTTTTCTGTTTTGCCTTTTTGCATTTAAGATTTGTTTTTGTTTTTCTTGCTTTTTGGATTCTGCCACTCCCTGCTGGAGTGTGCAGTGTTCCGTGAGCTCTGTCTTCTGAAGGTACCTGAGTGCTGATTTAGTTTTTGAAGCTTAGTTGCTTCAGGGCCATTTTTATATCAGCTTGTTGGCTTTTGTCTCTGATAGGGTTTTGGCAGATTGCAGACAGCAGCCTTCCTATCCGTTCCTATCTAGGTAGTTTTTGGGCCCCGTCTTTGCTCAGCCTGTCTTTCTGTCTGTGTAAGTGTTTTCATCTTGCTTCACCGTCATTATATGTGGGGGGCTGCCTATTGCTTTGGGGTCTGCTCTGGGGCAGTAAGATTTCCCCTTTCCTTCTTTAGGCCTATGTATCTCTCCGGCTGTGATCGAGGGGTCTAGGTCATCGTAGGAACCCCCCACGGCTACTGCTAGTTGTGTTGATAGGTTCAGGGGTCTGCAATCTGATAGTTGCCAACTTCTCTGGTTTTCAGGACTAGCTAGCATTTCTGTTTTCGCCTCCTACGGTGACTCAATCATAACACCCTAGTTCCCTAATAACCTTGGTCGCTCTTCTCTGCACCCGCTCCAGTTCAGCTATGTCTTTCTTATACACTGGAGACCAGAACTGTACACCGTATTCTAAATGTGGTCGCACTAGTGACTTATATAGAGGTAAAATTATGTTCTCCTCATGAGCATCTATGCCTCTTTTAATGCATCCCATTATTTTATTTGCCTTTGCAGCAGCTGCCTGACACTGGCCATTAAATGTGCGTTTGTAGTCCACCCATACACCCATGTCTTTTTCAGTGACAGTTTTGTCCAGTGTTTTACAATTAAGGACGTAAGTATACATCTTGTTCGTTCTACCCAAGTGCATGACCTTACATTATCCCCATTAAAGCTCATTTGCCATTTATCAGCCCAAGCTTCTAGTTTACATAAATCCTCCTGTAATATAAAATTGTCCTCCTCTGTATTGATTACCCTGCAGAGTTTAGTGTCATCTGCAAATATTGAAATTCTACTCTCTATGCCCCCTACAAGGTCATTAATAAATATGTTAAAAAGAAGCGGGCACATAACTGACCCCTGTGGTACCCCACTGCTAACCGTGACCCAGTCCGAGTGTGCTCCATTAATAACCACCCTTTGTTTCCTATCCCTGAGCCAGCTCTTAACCCACCTACACATATTTTCCCCTATCCCCATTGTTCTCATTTTATGTATCAACCTTTTGTGTGGCACCGTATCAAAAGCTTTTGAAAAGTCCATGTACACCACGTCCACTGCATTCCCTTGGTCCAGTCCGGAACTTACCTCTTCATAAAAGCTTATCAGATTAGTCTGACAGGAAGGTCCCTCGTAAACCCATGTTGATATTAGGTCATAAGGTTATTCTTCTCCAGATACTCCAGTATAGTATCTCTTAGAAAACCCTCCAGGATTTTACCCACAGTTGAGGTTAAACTTACTGGCCTATAATTTCCAAGTTCAGTTTTTGTCCCCTTTTTGAATATTGGTACCATATTTGCTATACGCCAGTCCTGTGGTACAGACCCTGTTGTTATGGAATCTTTAAAGATTAAAAATAATGGTCTATCTATGACTGTGCTTAATTCCTGCTGTACTCGGGGGTGTATCCCATCCGGGCCCGGGGATTTGTCAATTTTAGTGATTTTTAGATGCCGCCGTACTTCCTGCTGGGTTAAGCAGGTGACATTTAATGGAAAATTTTTATCCCTGATCATGTTATCTGTCATGGGATTTTCAAATACTGTTGAAAAAAAGTCATTTAGCATATTGGTTTTTAAGTTAAAAATTGGTGGCCAAAATATGTAGGAAACATTAGTAGTTGAGGACAAAAGACGCCAAATTTTCCTAAAGCGACTTGTGCTTGATAAACACCTAGAATTTGCAAACCTCTAAAAACGTTGTGTACACATATCCTCGAAGTCCCCGTACCCTTTACATACTAGTTAATTCCTCTCATACTTATTGGACTAAAGTTGTCCGAATCCACCCATATCGACAGGTTCAGCCGACAGTCTAATCTGACTGATTATGTTGGAGTGGGATATGGCTCTGGCGTGTCCGATTTGGGACTGAAGATCCTTTTATTCTCTAAATGATAAGCCACGGTCAGAGATGACTAGCAGTGAGTGTCTCATAGAGAACACATGATAGTTCGGCAGACTGAGCAGTCCTGTAAATGGGAGAGTCGGGCGAGATGCCTGCCACCTGAATGATTAGACAACTGTCTATAGCGTATGGGGGCATTAGTCAAACTCTTGTTCGGCTGACAAATGTGGCTTAATTCAGACAGCTGTATTTTCAGTCCAACACAATGACCGTTGTGAGGCAGTGACCCCTGTTACAGCTAGGGGACGCTGTATGTTCTCTCCAGAATACGCACGGAGGCGTATTGAGGCTATGGGAATGCATTGCGGTCCCCTGCGTAGCTGGGATTGCAATGGTGAAGCAGTGACCTATGTCACAGGTAGGAGTCGCTGCGTAGTCTCAACAGGATATGCACGGAGGTGTGCATGGCACTCACGGGCGTCGCTGTGACTGCAATGCAAACTGATAATACAAGTAAGTGTTAAGGCCCCGTTACACATAATGATGTCCCAGCGATCCCACCAACGATCCGACATGGATGGGATCGCTGGGACATCGTTAGGCTGATCGCTGGTAAGCTGTCACATAGACAGCCCCTCCAGCGATCAGGACTAGCGAGCAAGCTGGTTTCTAATGTAAACAGCGGGTATCTAAGAGCCGCGCGGCTCTTGGATAATATCAGCTGTTTACCCTAAACCAGCGTGCGCTGGTATCCAAGGTAAACAGCGGGTATCCAAGAGCCGCGCGGCTCTTAGTTACCCGATGTTTACGTTGGAATCCAGTGTCGCTGATCGCTGGTCTCTCGCTGCCACATGCGTGCTGGCTAGCGGGAGACCAACGATCAAAAAATGGCCCAGCACGATCAGCGATACCCGGCAGGGGGGGCGGTCGCTGATCCCCGTCACACACAGCGATATCGCTGGAGAGATCGCTGATGCGTCACAAAATCAGCGATCTCGCGGTGTGTGACGGGGCCCTTAGTCTTGGACATGTTCGTGTCCAAGACAGAGGTAGGGAAAACTTGCTCTGGATGTTGTGTGTGAAGCAGGCTGCAGGATAGTAGTTTGTGCAGACTTCCATTGAAGATCCAGGTTTTCCATGTGGCTGGAACCACAGGTTTCTGTGATAAAAGCCCTGCAGGAAAGGGTTTGTGAGAGAATGAGTGAGTGCTTAGTGAGTCTCAGGTGTGTCAGGGCCAGAGAGAGACCTGGCAACCCGCAGTGTACACAGAGATGCAAGTCGTCCATGGTGACTGGTCTTGGATGTGGACAGTCCTGTGCCCAGAGGTGAACCGGAGGTGGATGTCCTGTGCCCGAAACTAGACTGGCGTGTGTAACTATTCCAAAACAGGTGGATATGGTGCCCGGCTGCGATCTGGAGGATATCCTGGACTGTGCACGGATGTGTGAGTAAAGAGACTGTGATGCAGCGGTGCAAGACACCCCCGGAACTAGTAAGCGGAGGACTAGCATGTATAGCGCCTGCAACATATAATGCTTGGATATGGCGCATAGACACCCACGGGAACTAGTCAGAGGAAGACTGGCGTGTTTAGGGTCTGTAAAATGAAGGATGCCGTATAATATATATATATTCTGCAAATGGTGAAATGAATACTAATTATATGCACTGAAGTTATATGCACTTGTGTGGATTGGGCTTTTTATGTGTGAAGATAACACATTAAAAAAAACTTTTGTGTTTTGAATTTTGTGGGTCACTGCCTCTTCACTGCGTACGGTGCTACCTCTGCCTTACACCGTATAATGATCAAGTCTACTAAATTAAGGATTGCAAGATCTACAGTAATACATCACCAGAACCTTTATCCGTACATAAATACATCACCAGTACATGACTACATTACCAAAACAATAGTCGGTACATAAATACATCACCACAACCACCGTCGGTTCAGGACTACATCACCAGAACTGCTGTCAGTCCGTTAATACAGTACTAGGGTTAGCACAGCAATCAATTGCAATTTCAGGTCAGCCCCCAGCATATGCACTTATATTGCATGAAACTGCAACTCCCAGTATGTCTTAGGCTGGTTTCAAATTAGCGTTTTTGTGCGCAGCGCATTGTCATGCGTACCTATGTTTAACATGGCGTACGCATGGTCTTGCGTTTGCATGCGTTCGTCTGCGTTTTCGTACGCATGCCTTTTTTCCAGGTGTGTGTCTAGACGCTCCGGACGCAACGTGTTGCATTTTTGGGTCCGCCCAAAGGCGTAAAAAACCCCCGCATGCGTACGCTTGTGCACGGAATGCGTCAAAACAACGCATTACAGTCTATGGGAATGCAGGCGTGCGCATGGACATGCGTACGCATGCGTTTTGAGAGTTAACATGTCTAGACACTGGTTTAAACCACCCCCTACACCAAGAAACATTGATTGGGTAGTGTATATAAAAGAAGGTGTTGGAACTGGCAGTCAGTCCACTACTCTGCATCCTAGAATCAAGCCACAAAACTGCAAGGAGAAAAACAAGAATCTTTGAAATGTGAGTATATAAACCTAATGTCTGACTGTACTTTTTTCCCAATTTATATTATGTGCTAATGTGTTTTTTTTGTTTTTTTTTTGCAACATGTCTTCTTCATCAGAGGAGTATGTACCTGGGACTGGGGAACTGGTACAAGCTGTGAGATAAGGGAGTACCTTCCTTCCCTACTGATTGGTAAGTATTCGCTGTCGCATATACACATGTGGCATAATTTTTTTTTTTTTTCTTTTTCAGACCTCATCGTCCACGGCAGCGGAGGAAGAGCAGGAGCAGCCAGTGCAAGTGCGGGCGGAGAGAGAGCATGCAAGTATAGACTGACTGATTGTCCATTTTTTTTTTTCCCCCTGACTTTTTTTCTGGCCTGTCTTTCCTCTTCAATCTTGCTTCTTTTCTGTCTTGTTTTCTATCTTTTTCATTTCCAAATCTTTCTAAGATTAATGTTTTTCTTTCTTTTCTAGGCTCCACAACGAGATGAAGAACTCGCCCTGTACAATGACGCCCTCATCCGTTTAGTCCAGGATTGAGTCCCGTTGTGGGACAGCCGTGATCCACTGCACTCGGACAACGTGGTTATCCGGCGGCTCTGGAATGAGGTGGCCGCAGCGCTGATGGATGGCTGGGACAACGCCTCTCCACGGGTCCGCAAGGAATTTCGTAAGTATTTCAATGCTGTGTGATTAGGCAGTGACCTTGGCCGGGATCACACAACTGTGTGTGATGCTAGTAACTCCTGTGAGTTTCTAGCATCATACACATTTGTGTTATCCCGGCCTACAGTTCATTGTCTAATTTTTTTTTTTTTTTTTCCCACAGTGATTAAAGTCAGAACCTGTTGGCGCTCGATGAAGGACTGCTTCAACAGGGACCTGAGACAGGAGAACCTGGTTCCCAGTGGTGCTGCGGCAAGGACCTCAACAAAATACCGCTACCATCGGGTGTTGGCCTTAAGACCGGTTCTTGCCACCAGATCGTATTTTGTTGTTGTATTGTGTTTCTCTGTATTTTTCTATTCCACAGGAGTTGGCGCTTTGACTATTGTAAATGCATGATACTAATGTTTTTCTTTTCACAGCACCCTGCAACTTAGTCCTGGAGCGGTTCTTCATCGAGCTGCCTCGGACCTGTCCTAGCCATCCAACAGCCAAGAAGCAGCTTTCTGGGTCAGCACCACAGACAGCTGGAGACCAGGAAGCTGGTCCATTAGGTGTTCCCCTGTACCAGGTCTCTGCCACTGGTTTTGCGGGCACTTCCCGCCAGCGGCAGAAGGCCTTGGACAGGACCGTCATGCCCGAGTTCCTTCACTCGGTCTTTCAGAATGGCCTCGAGGTGCTGGCAGACAGGCTTGAAAGTGGTTTTGCCCTAATGGAAACACACTTCCAGGCTGTCGACCGTCTCCTTGACAGTCTGGAAGCCGACCTTATCAGACCAGCACTCCATTTCTTCACTCAAATTGAACGGGGCATGGCGTAACACCTTAGTCCTGAGCTCCAGCTGAATGTGATGCAGCCCTGCAACACTGCTTACATGCAGGCTATGCAGCAGAGTCGGTACGTGCAGCAGTCAGTGATGGCATTTCCAACTGTGCCACCACTGACTCGCTTCACCTCACTACCGCCTTATGCTGCATACCACTGCACGGCCACCTGCATTCCAAGCCACGCCGGACACCACTACACCACCCCAAGGCCGAGGGCAGCTGGACACTCCCCCGACACCACCATGCCAAGTGCTGCTCCTGCATGGACCGCCACCACCTCCACCACCAACTGGGGGACCCACATTCGTTATTCACCAACACGCACCATGGCAGGACCTCCACCACAGCATGCCGCAGTAGCTAGAGGATCCTGCCAGGCGGTCCCCCAGCTCCAGGAGGTCATCGAGCTCAAGGAGGTCCACCAGCTCCAGGGGGTCCACCAGCACCAGGCGCTTCAGGGAAGACACAACGCCAACGGGCCACAGAAGAAGTCATAAAAGTGGCCACAAAAAAAGAGACTCTCACCTCTCCCTGTGTCTGACCCGCCCCATGCCTTAAGTCTCATCCCTGAGCTCCCTTGCCCCACTACTTTCGTTGCCCCCTTCCCCTAGAACAGCAAAAAGAGGAAAAAAATTTTCAGCCTACCATCCATAAGCGGTCTGATGCCAGGAGATGTCCAGTGCGGTTCAACTGGTGCTATAAATCCAAATCCAAAGGAAAAAAGAGGGGGTTTCCAGCACCAAAATTAGTGAAAAAAGATAAAACTCACATTTATTAAGAAGGTTTTAAAATCATATTAATAAGCCACCATTAATAAGGTAGCCTTGCCTGTCACGGTGGCTTATTAATATGATTTTAAAACCTTCCTAATAAATGTGAGTTTTATCTTTTTTCACTAATTTTGGTGCTGGAGACCCCCTCTTTTTTATTTTCCTTCCCCTAGAACCCCTTCCTTTCACCGCCTACACACACACTATGTTTTTGCCACCACATAGCTCCAGGACTGTCACAAGAAAGGTGTCAGTACTGGAGCTGTGTGTTGTCAAAAACAGATATATGACTTGAATTTTCACCACCAGTCTCTTCAGTCTGCTAATATTGGTCAGACTGAATAGAGGATGGTGGTGAGTGCAAGGCATATCTATTCTCACCTTGCCTGATATCATAGAGAGTGAATTGAGGAAGGTGTGTTTTGGCCATCATCATTTCACTCTTTGTGACACAAGGCCAGGGGATTCTAGATATACCTTGTAATTAACCACATCATCTATTCAGTCTGGCAAATAGACTGAAGAGATGATGGAGAAAATACATGTCATATCTACAATACCTGGGCCTGGTATCATAACTATTTAGCACACCTGGCCTGGTGAGTAGACCTATGAGTTGTCATCTGCAGCGTCGCTTCAGTCTGCATAAGCTATTGCACGCAGACTGGAGAGATGCTGGAGGTTACTCATATGTGTATTCACCTGCCGAGGTGTCATAAAATTCTGAAGTCCTGATGCTGTTTTTTGGGCATCCTCACTTCAGCATGACACCAGGCCAGGGGATTGTAGAAGTATAAACCTTTATCATCTCTCCAGTCTACGTGCATACTGAAGCGACAGTGGGGATACTACAACTAATATTTATACTCACATGGTCAGGTGTCATAAAGAGTGAAGGATGCTCGTGCATCCCAAAATCACTATTTGTAACATCAGGCCAGATGATATAAATATCAGTTGTATCATCTCCACCGTCGCTGCAATCTGCCTTATTGAACACAGACTGGAGAGATGATGACGGTCATACAACTTTTCTAAGTAGAATCACCTGGTCAGGACTCCTAGTAAAGTCAGGATGCACAAAACCCAGCATCCTGAATTCACTGGACACCTGGGCAGGTGATTATTGTATTTACTTTATAAAGACAGAGTGCTCTCGGTACAGGTATCAAAACAGGTTTTTTATTTACATACAAGAAAACAATTTTACACCATTTGATCTTGCCATGCCACATGTCCTACATCAGAGATAAAATATGCAGCAAATTGGTCCCTCATTTGGCCAACTTCAACTGCTGACCTGAGAGGGTGCTGAGTGAAATCAGGCAATGGGTTCGCAGCTAGTTAATCTAGTTCAAAGTTAGGGTTCTCTTTAGCCATAATAAAATTGTGAAGAACCCCACACGCTTTCACCACCTCATCCCCTGTTTCCAGTTTAAGATGAATGGCTGTGCCTAGAATGCGCCATCTGGACACAAGAATCCCAAAGGCACACTCTACAGCTCTTCATGCCCTTGTGAGTCTGTAATTAAATATTTTTCTCGTGTGGTCCAAGTCCCGGCTGGAGTAGGGTTTCAGCAGGTTTTGGCACTTTTGAAAGGCCTCATCCCCAACCATTACAAATGCCAGAATGTCCACCTCAACAAACCGACAGTCTGCATCCACAGTGGCCATGAGTACTGTAGAAAAGTACTTTTTATAGTTAGTACTCCGATCCACTTCTTGCAGATTTGGTGATCCTGATGTGTTTCCCATCCACCGCTCCCAAACAGTTGGGGAGATTGCCGACTGTCAAGAATTATTCAACGATTTCAATCCACTTTTCTGCGGTGGGCAGGGGCATAAGTTCTGAAGCGAGAACATCCCACAAAGCCCGGCAGGTGTCCGCAACTATTCCAGACAAGGTGGAGATTCCAAGCCGGTACTGGAAGTGGAGTGATGACAGACTCTCCAGTAGCCAGGAATCTGACAAACAGAGAAAAAAAAATTAATATTTATGTCTAGGGTTTTGCAAAACACTGAACTGAAAAAAATATTAGTACATGGCATAACAATAATTCTGCAGGCTTTTGTTTACTATATGGCAGAACAATAATTCTGCAGGCTTTGGATTAGTACATGGCAGAGCAAAGAAAATTATGCAGGCATTGTTTTTTAAATATTATGTACCCTAATGTGACCAGGAGCCGTTCCTCAGGAGGAATCGCACGACAGAGCTGGGTGTCCTGTCGCTGGATGGCTTCTTGAACAAGAGCAAGCAAATCCATGAAGCTTTCTTGGGACATCCAGGTATAGTCAATAAATTTTGCCGTGTTTGCCTGGAGCTTGCTGTAGAGGGTGTGGTACGCTCCACGTCTCTCTCGGACTTCAATAATCAGATGTCTCCAAAAACGCCGACGCTGCTGTCTTCGCTGTCTCTCTCTCTCTCTGCCTTTCTTGCTGGCAAGCAAATGCAAAAGCCTGAGACAGAGCGATGTCCAAGTTGAAGCGAAAACTCTCCCAACGCAGATCCATGGTGACAGGAAACAGCAGCAAAATCTGAAGAATTCAGCTGTAACAGGGTCTATATAAAGAATAAAGAATTCCCATGACACGCCCTCTGGTGTCCCATTGGTGGAGTCTGTTTCAAGGATTTTCCTCCTGTGAAATGTGACACCTTGAGAACGCAAATGCATGGAAAACGCTTGAAAATGTAGGCAAACGCTTTTTTGTTGTAATGCGTATAAAAACGATGCGTTTGCATGCGCTTCTACTTGCACACGCTGCGCTGCTCACAAAGACACAAATGTGAAACTAGCCTTAACAATGCAACTGGAAGTGTAGCAAGCGACTTCAGGGAGGAGAGCACCATGTGACGTGCGCGTGTACTCTTATATTCCTGTCCTCATTGAAGCTGCTTGAACAGTGGCTGAAGACACAGTCTAAACCCATACTGACCCTTGGGGCTCACTGATATTAAGTGGTTCTTGCTCTGACCAATGCATCGCTGTCAATCAAGACAAGTGACTGGTTTTTATATGGAAACAAGTGCATAGGCCACGCCAAATGTACACTGGTGCGCCCTGATTGTATAAAAAAGAAAAAAAAAAAAGATTTTTCAATATTTAACTTAGTTCAGAAATCTTGGCTCCATAGGTAATGCCCTCCGCATGTAGCCAAAATTTGGGGAGTAACATTTCAAATCCCTACTCTCTTCTCACACTAAAAATAAACAAAAAGCATATTTGGTTTTGCCGCCTCTGTAACAGACCAATCAAAACAAAATTAGTTAACCCAAATGGTAAAAGCTGTAAAATGGGAAAAAGAAAGCCAGGAATGTGTTTACTTGATCACAACACTTTCCTTAGGGTACCGTTACACCTAGCGACTCACCAGCGATCCCGACCAGCGATATGACGCGGTCAGGATCGCTGGTGCATCGCTAAGTGGTCGTTAGTGAGCTGCCACACAGGCAGATCTCACCAGCGACATCGCTGGGGACGGGGATCGCTACTTACCTGTCACACCAGGCGATCCTGCGTCCTCCCGCCCGGCTCCACGCGTCGCTCGTCGTCACAGCAGGAAGCGCCGCAGGAAGTGGACGACGAGGAATGATCCAGCAGCTTCTCGCGCGATCAGCGATTACCAGCGGGGGAGCCGGTCGGAGGTAAGTATCACATGTAGCAATATCGCTGCTACGTCACAAAATCGGTGACTTTACAGCGATATTGCTAGCGATATCGCAGTGTGTAACGGGGGCTTTAGAATAAAAAAAAAAATCAGTGATCATGTCCTACAAAAAAAACTTTAGTTTATCACGCATAAAAGCAAAGCCCTCAAACAACTCTGTCAACGGTAAAATAAAAAGGTTTTGGATCTCGCCACTGGGACTATTTTACAGTCCTACTACCTATCCATTCAGGAAGCGTTTTCAGCAGTTTCTTTATCAGCACAGGTAGGATTTCTATTACTGGTAAGAGCAAACCGATGGCACAACTCTCTAATTGTGGTGCACAGGTAGGATCCCCAATCCATGACAAATCTAAATATAAACTTGGCACACACACGTGGAATCCAATGCAAATGGTGGTTTAATAAGGTACAGTACATACAGTCTGTATGTACTGTACCTTATTAACCCACCATTTGCATTGGATTCCACGTGTGTGTGCCAAGTTTATATTTAGATTTGCCATTACTGGTAACACCTCTGTTCAAAGCTGATAACATAGGATCTACCAATCATTATTGACGATGTCTCAGCTCACCTCCTCCCCCCTTCTGTACAATCACTTTTTCTCATTAGATGCTTGACAAAAGATAAGGTCAGTCTTTTCATTGGTGTAAATGTTCATTGAAAAAAAAAAAACAGTTATGGCTCTTGGAAGAGGAGGAGGAAAAATAATTTTCACTTTTGTGCACGGTTTTCTTAAGGGGTTAATTAAAGGAGAATTATTAGAAAATAAAATCTGATGTCTGCAGGAAGAATGAACATTTCCTCCCAGTATTTATAATGAAATAAGTTTTGAATTATTGCTATTATTAATTGGCCTTTCTGCTATAGACTTGGTTGTGGACAGGCCGGTGATTAGAGGTGTGATGGAACGCTGCGGTGATGTCACAGTGTCTGGCAAGGTGTAGAATGTGGGTTCCGTAGTGTTTCCGCATCTCATTTCTCACCTCTTAAAGACAAAATGAAAAAAACCCTGCTATAATTAAATAAGTAAAAAGCAAAAGTGCATTTAAATCATACAGAATTCTTAGTAATACTGTATTTGATCAAATATAGCATAAAAGCCGTCCCACCATCGACAAGGTGACTCTGTGGTCGGGGCGGTCCTACACTGTCTAATATTAATAACCTTATCGTGTCAAAGTTGACGTCTGTGTGAATAAGGGCAGACAAGGACCG